>NC_084485.1:86941837-87572253 GCF_030035675.1 Rhineura floridana | reverse complement strand
CACAGCCTCTTGGGGGACTGAATTCCATTGTCTAACTTGCCTTTTTTTCTAAACTAAAAAGCCCTAAATACTGCAAGCTATCCTCATAGGGCAGTCACTCCGTCCCCTTAATCATTCTGTTTGTCCTTTTCTGAATTTTTTCCAACTCTACAATATCCTTTTTGAGGTGAGTGACCAGAACTGTACACAGTATTCCAACTGTGGCCACACCATAGATTTCTACAATGGCATTATGATGTCAGCAATTTTATTTTCAATTCCTTTCTTTTTATATATATAGAAATCATATTCTTTTATTTCATTATTTTAACATTACAATTTGTAACAAATTAAATTAAAAATAGAAAATATTTTTTAAAAGAAAAGGAAAAAGAAAAGAACAAACAGAACTCAGCTAAATTAATTTGCAAACTCTAAATTACAATCAGGAGTGGGTAAAAACAATTCCATGTACATAATCAAAAGTTTTTTGTCTTACTCATTTAGAACATTACAGGTGTGCTACAAAACCTTATCAGTTTATTCTATGTAGTATGGGAATCAGACATTACAAATTGATTAGCTTACCTAATTTCTTTTTCCCTTTTCCCTTTACCTAGTTGCCACAAAGTTCTATTCATCTTCGCCATATTTCTACACAGAGCTAAGGTATAAGGTACCTGTGTATATCATCACTTGTATAAGAAATAAAGTCCTGCCATATTGCTAAAAATTGATTGTGTGTAGTTTGTCCTCTAGATGCCCTCAGCTTGTGTGATATTGTCTCCATCAGGGCAATTTGCCAGACCTTCTTATACCAGCATTTCTAATATCTTTCCTAATGATTCCTAGCATGGAATTTGCCTTTTTCCACAGCTGTAGCACATGGGGTCGACATCTTCATCGAGGTATCCACTATGACCCCAAGGTCTCATTCCTGGTCAGTCACGTTCAGATCCCATGAGTGTATATGTGACATTAAGATTTTTTGCTTCAGTATGCATACCTTTACACTTGTTTACACTGAATTGCGTTTGCCATTTTACTGCCCATTCACTTAGTTTGGAGAGCTCCTTTTGGAGCTCTTTGCAAGCCCTTTTTGTTTTAACAACTGTGAACAATCATTGGCAAATCTGACTACCTCACTGCTCACTCGTTTATGAACAAGTTAAAAAGCACAGGTCCCAATACTGATCCTTGGGCGACTTCACTTTCTACAGCCCTCCATTGGGAGAACTGTCCATTTATTCCTGCTCTCCACTTCCTGCTACCTAGCCAATTCCTGATCTACAAGAAGACCTCTCCTCTTATTCCATGACTGCTTAACTTACTCAGTAGTCTTCGGTGAAGTATCTCAAACAGGTCACAAAGCTTCCTTCTCTTCCCTCCCCCCATGACAGGTCACTAAGATGTCTTTTGTTCAGGCAGCACAGTAGCGATGCTGAGGCCTGGCAGAGGTGCCCCAACTTGATGTTCCATGACTCACTTATGCCACTGTCCACTCACTTTGCTGCTTGTTTTAGCACTCCTCCCCATGGGTCAGCAAACTTTCTGTACCCATACAGAGGGGTTGCCAAGTTTCCTGCCTCCCCGTGGGTAATGAAGCTTTCCCCAATGGGTCACAAAGCTTCCTCCCCAATGAGTTGCCAACCTTCCTGCTTTGGGTGACACCAAGGCCTCCTGGAACTGTCCTGTCCTGTCACTCTGCAGCTCTCCCAGGCCTCTGCCTGCAGCTGTCCTGCTCTCTGCAACCCAGGTCGTAATGGGTTTGCAGTGCTGCAGACCATAGTGCCACCTGTCTGTGGCACTGCAAACTGCAGCATGATGGATTCACTGCTTACAAGATAGATCAGCCTTTCCCAACCAGTGTGCCTCCAGATGTTGTTGGACCACAACTCCCATCTTTCCTGACCATTGGCAATGCTGGCTGAGGCTGATGGGAGTTGTGGTCCAACAACATCTGGAGGCACACTGGTTGGGAAAGGCTGAGATAGATGATAGATAGATCATAGATAGACAGATGATAGATGATGGATGACAGACAGACAGACAGACAGATAGATAGATACAAGCAGCTGAAGGAATGAAGTTGTTAGATGGCATGCTAAGAAGCTGGGGTCAGGATGCAAGAATCACGATCCAAAGACCATGCAGTCGCCTCGCACTCTGCAAGAGGTATAAGACACCATTGTGGGGTGGAATTGTTCATTATTAAAAGTTAGTGTCTTTCAAAAAGTGTGTCTGGTTTGTGATCTCCTTTGTAAGCCAGGGCAGGTTACAGTTGAGCAGAAATCTGTTCAGCAGTTAGCCTGGGAAATAGTTGTTTAGACTATGGAAGTATGACAGAAAACTGCAATTTTATAATAGGAACCAATGAATGTACAGCTAGTTTTTTATTACTCATTTCTTAAAATGCAATTTCATTAAGGAAAAATGAAAGAAAAAAGGGGGAATCTGTCAGCTCACATTAACAGAACATTTAAACAGCTATTCCTCAATTTTAGTTTACATATACAGAAGAATATATGCTGCCACAATATGTATTCAGACAGAGTTGGTGTTTATACAAATTATGCTCAAATGAAGCAAGGGTGTTTAGATCATCAAATCATTGCTTAATGACTGGATAGTTGACCATAGGCTGATTCAGGCATGACAGTGTTCAACCTGCTATTTGCATTGCCCCACCCCTAAAATCTGAGTCCACCTCTAAAGTTTAGAGGAGGTTTCTAAGTGCATTTGGTTGAACATGCTAAGAAGCTGGGAGCCCTGCATTATTATGTTTCTCAACTGCGAAGAGATTTAAGTTTGTGTTCACGTGAACCCATTTAGAAACCATCTTCATGTTGATGGTGGCGGTTCTTGCGTGACACAGCATACGTTACTTTGGAGTTAAGTTGAGCAAGAAACTTCTCAGATGCATTAGATCAGGTTAAGAGTCTTTATTAAGACATTAGGGCCAACAGACTTAAGAGTAAATACATGTAGAGTTTCTTCAGTCACCCCCCCTTCTGGCACATCTCTCTCCAAAGGTAAACACAGAAGACAACCTCTCAGTTCAGAGGCATGATACAGAAGAACATAACTTACAGACTCTGTTAGAACTTTCCCAGTTGCTATCTCACGTTACCATGACAACGGCTGGCCTTGGAGTGTCTGCTCTCAAGCCAGCAAAGACATAACAGTGTTACTTCTCCAAACTTGCAGGCTTTATGGAAAACTACTAGAGTCAACAATCCAACATATTCCCTTTTTTCCATTAAGACTGCATAATACACATAATGTTTAGCAATACATCTCCACAATACATTGGGATACAGTAATATTTTACATTGCATCATACATATCCAAATTACATCTCAATACATTGCAGTACATTTCAGAACATCTCTGTACATTTAGCTAGAACTTTATTCAATCAAATTTCGGCTGAACACAAGTCAAATACAGTGTATCAGGATCCATTTCAACTTGTTTATGCATACCTGGGCTGGTAATTACCCCCACAGTAAATCTTTCAGGCGGTTTCCCTATGTTTGATCTTGTAGAACGTCTTAAAGGCACTAGGGCTTCTGCTCTCTCTGCCCCTCATCTGTGCTTGTGCTTGGCACAGCGTGCCCAGGATCCTCCATTTCCTCAGCCTTACGTTTCTTCGATCTTCGTTTCCCACAAATGAGCTCATTTAAAGCATCCCTGAGAGGAATTTGTGTGCCTTCCACTTTTATGTCAAGATCTGGTTTAAATGTTTGCGCTTGTGTATCACTTGACCCTGTGAGAATGACTGTTTGCCTTTGATCCCAAGGCTTCTCTGCAACTTTAATGCTTCTGCTCAGGATTAATTGCTGTGTTTCTGGACACCAAACTCTGAAATATGCATTCTCTTGTGCTCTAGGTGCACGTTTGCCACGTCTCTTACCCTGTGGCTTGTAAACTCGGCTGCGATGCACTCTTTCAGGCATCAGCCTGACTGCATTACATGAATACTGTGGCTGTGAGCTTTTAACAGCTGTCTTCTTACAGCTCTGACCGTCATTCTCTTTCCGCCTCATTAAACTTAAGGCATCAGCACACTTCACACCCATGGACATTCTAAACTGCCCCTGTGTCATGAATCCCTGACAGGCAACTTTGCCTCTTCTTTGCACAAAACATTTCCCTCTGTCAAACAAGACTGAAAATTGACAACTCATCAGTTTTCTGACTGACAATACGTTATGAGCCAATTCTGGTACAAACCAACAATCTGACAGTATTCCAAGTTTATCAAATCTCACCAGTCCTCGGGCTTCCACATTCTTCTGCGATCCATCCGCAAGTAAAACAAAGTCCTGCACATCTTCTGAAGTGTAAAACAAACTCCTGTCTGTGATTAATATATGGCTCGCACCGCTGTCAAGAATCCAGTTAACAGGTCCTAAATCTTGAGACTTCTGTTTACAAACAAAGTTCACACTTCCCTGTTTCCAGCCTCCGTCCCTGGAGTTTCGCTTGACTGCACAGTCTCTCTGGAGATGCCCACGAGCTCCGCAACCATAACAAGCCTTCAGCTCCTGCTTGCTCCCGGCTGCCTCCTTCGGCATGACACTTTTCTTTGCCTCCTGCCTCCGCTGCCATTCCTGGGTCAGCTTTTCTTCAATAAATTCAACGTTCAGGCCTCCATCAGGCATGGCCTCGATTCCCATAACAAAATTATTCCAAGTCCCATCAAGTGAAGCCAGGATCAAATAGGTCTTCTGAAGGACAGAGTGTTCCATGTCTCGATCCTGCAACTCAGCAAATAGGCGCCTGAATTCCGTGAGATGCTCACTCATTTCGCACTCACCCGTGAAGCGCATCTGGTACAGCTTCCTTGCCAAACACAGCTTAGATCCCGCGGTCTGTTGCACATGAATGCCTTCCAACCGGTCCCACATCTGTTTGGTGTTTGTAACATCTCTCACGTGTAGAAGTTGAGAGTCTGATAGAGCCAGAATAATAAAAGCTTGAGCTCTCTCATCGTTCCTAGTCCAAGCCGCTGTAAGGGGTGCAGGGGGTGTTCCATCAATAGCTTCCCATAAATCCTCCTTTACTAGGAAAGCACGCATCCTTGGCCTCCAACTGCCATAATTCTTTTCATTAAGTCGTTCCATCGGCAAGCCTCCAGACATGTTTACAGCAGCCATCCTGCTCACCTCTGTCTGGCACAATCAATCAAGCTGCCCTCTCTGGAACTCCGTCTGCCATTCAGACCAGCAACTTACTCTTGTGTAACACGCTGTGGATCTGGGCCCATAACCCTGTTGATGGTGGCGGTTCTTGCGTGACACAGCATACGTTACTTTGGAGTTAAGTTGAGCAAGAAACTTCTCAGATGCATTAGATCAGGTTAAGAGTCTTTATTAAGACATTAGGGCCAACAGACTTAAGAGTAAATACATGTAGAGTTTCTTCAGTCACCTCCCCTTCTGGCACATCTCTCTCCAAAGGTAAACACAGAAGACAACCTCTCAGTTCAGAGGCATGATACAGAAGAACACAACTTACAGACTCTGTTAGAACTTTCCCAGTTGCTATCTCACGTTACCATGACAACGGCTGGCCTTGGAGTGTCTGCTCTCAAGCCAGCAAAGACATAACAGTGTTACTTCTCCAAACTTGCAGGCTTTATGGAAAACTACTAGAGACAGTAATGCCTATGAGTCAACAATCCAACACTTCAAACCATCCTACATAACGTGAGAAGGTTAGGACTGGAGCAGGCAGAGACAGTGCAGCCGAGGACATTGGATCAGGGCTGGCATACACAGCCCAGTGACCCCTACTTATCCAATTTATAATCCATAAGATTTTTATTTATTTATTTATTTATTTTGAATTCTCTGAATTCCTGTTTTATTAGTTTATATATGCTTTTGTACTATTGTTTTACTGGTTTTATGTTTTGTTTTTGTTTTAATAATATTGCATATTATTTTCATGTTGTACACCACGTAGAGACTTTTAAATATCAAGTGGCTTATAAATGCTGTTAAATAAACAAAGAAATAAAATTTCTAGTACAAGCATAACTCTGAACAGAGCCCATGACTCAGGATGCATCTTTGACCTGAATCACTGCTAGGGCTGCCAGGTCAGAAGCATCCCAAACCCTGAGATTTCAGGGATGGGCCCTAGTGATGTCACGGAAACTGGCCCAAGTGACATCATTAAGCACAGTTACTTGAAGCATACCATGCAAACAAAAACATTTATCTGATTGGAAATTAAGATAGAAATCTTAGCTAAAAGAAGGTGTTCCCAAGTCCAGCTGAAGTGACAGGATCATTCCTTCTCACCAGTTTAGGGAGCCTGGGTAGGGAACATTTAATCTAGCCTACTTGCTTCTGGGAAGAAGGGTTTAAATGCCCTCAGGCCAGGCCAGGCCAGTGACCAGAAGGCCATTGTAGGAAGAAAGGAGCCTAATGTCGTGGAGGTGTTAGATGGGAACACTCAGGAGTAAATATGAATGCCCCTGAAGGGTGCAATTCTAAACACACTTACTAAGGGACTAGGCCCTAGAGACTTATTTCTGAGTAGATATGGTTAGGATTGTGCGTTTGGTAAGGCTTGACTAGGGATCATCTGCAAAGATATCCATATCAAAGCAGGGTTGGCAAGCTGCTGCCTGGAATGCTCTGCCCCTGCCTTTTAAAGAGTTGCTTCAAACGTCTTTGCAGACTTGACCCTTCACTGCAGCGAGAGGTTTGAGAAATTGGTAAAAAGATTCTCTACCCTTTCCTGCCTACCCTGTGGGCTACTTTACACGCACTTTGACAGCCAACCCAATTCTAGTGAGTAATAATTGACAGAGAGAGAAAAAACATGATTTGGTCTACCTTCACAGGCAGTAGCTTGGGAACAAGAGCAATTGCAGCTACACTTCCTACTATTCGCCAAGAAACAAACTGTCATGCAATCAACAAAGTGCATCATCAGTGGGTTTAAGGGGGTTGAGCTGAGCACATGGAACCACTGTTGTTGTTTCTATGGATGTAAGAGAATGAGGTCAGGTAAATGAAATGCAAATAGAAAAAAACAAAAGACAGTGATGATTGCCTAAATGCAATATCATACCAACCACAACAAGATTCCTATAAATATGGCAGAAAACTCAGCATCCCATAATCAGTCAGGGTTCCTAACCAAAAACCAAAATTAAAAAAATCCCGGCAGCCAGTTAGCCAAGGTCACAGAAATCTCCATGCAGTACAACCTGACCCAGGGGCTAAAGTTAGCGCAGAATTCTGTGGCATGATTGCTGATATGAGCGAGGGCCTGTCAGCACATAATACCTCTGCTATGAAATCTGCAGTGGTTGCTGATTTGCTACCAGGCAAGGTGTGCTTTCCATGTTAGGGGTGTCACATAGTACTTGTTCTGCTCTTGTAAGAAATAAATCTTTTTAAGGAACTTCACTCGCCCAACTCAAAATTCAGAATCATGCCACTTTAAGCTGTTTTGCAACTATTTTAAACTTGTTTTTTATGGTTATTGGATTTTAAATTGATTTATTTCCTGTCAGCTGCCTTGCATTACAGTCGGCAACCCTACCTTACAGGGTTGTTGGAAAGACACCTTATATACTCATACACTGGAAATGTAAAAATACATATACCCCATAGAATAGTTTACTGTCAAAACCAGTTGATCATTGCAGAACATTTTCTTTTTTAAAAAAATCAGTATTAGTTTCCTACCAAATGAAAGCAGGGACACCTAAGTAAGCCCTGCCTAATTGCTAAAAAAAAAAAAGGATTGGAGGGGGAGAGAACGATTTACAACACAATCCTTTGCTATGTTCACTCAAAAGTTCCATTGATTTACTGCACAATCCTAACCATGTCTACTCAAAAGTAAGTCCTATTGAATTCAATGGGGTTTACTCCCAGGTATGTGGGTTTAGCATTGCGGTTTTACTCCCAGAAAAGTTATAGGATTAAAGCTTCATATTGGGAAGGTTTTCAAAACATGCTATGAATTAAACAAATAAACTGCCCTCTTCAACAGTCCAGGAAAAATTAACATGTTTTATTCCTTGTAATTAGAAAAGTATAACACATTGTAATGGCATCATAAGATGCATGTACACTTTTTAAAAATTTCTGTTCAAAAATTATTTGAAAGATAAAATGTATAATATGCTATTTTTACAATTTTTTTAAAAAAACGCATGTACACTTTTATTATAATCAGAACTGAAAATGTTTACTGTGTATGCCTACCTGCTGTGATCTTCAGTTCTAGACTTCCTGCTTGATTATTGTGCAATAGGCACACAGAGAAAAAAGCACTCTTGCTGCTGCTGAAAGATATAAACTTATTAAATTCTTGATGTGCAGATAAGCAGGAAAAGGAAGCTGTTTCCAGGACTTTCCGGTTCTCGCTATTGCCTGGAAATCAACAATTCCCTAGTAAACCACAGCCCTGACTTCACTTACTGGTTAAAAACCTGAAAGGGTGAAGATTTGAGCAGCCAGTTATTAGCTCATTTAACCAAAGTTGCAGGTGGGGGATGGCTGACATTTTGGTGTATATCTCTTGAACCAGACCACCTAGGAACTTAATTTTTTTTAAATGAAAGCTAAGAGCCTGGAGATTGGGGTGACTCACCCAGAGACCCAAAGAGTACCCCCCAAAACCAGAATCTCTGGGTGAAAACCAAAGACCTAGTTATCCTAGTCACTGCTGATACTGAATAAAGGGGAAGCAGAAAATGGGCTTCACTTTGTCTGGAGAAGTTAGTAATAACCAAGGCAAAGCTTGATTGTTTCAGAATGGCCCATCTTTAACTAATTTGTTTGGATCAAATTTAAACTTGGCCCAGATTAATTCTTTTTAAAAAAAATCTAGGCTGATTTCTCAATTAAAGCCCCATAACACTCATGATTGTGACATTAGGAACATGTCAGGGCCCAGAGGACTTCAGTCCCACAATCTTGCTATGAACCCTTCCCGCAGGCCCTTGTCTTCTTCATTTACCAAGCAACAACAGGGAAGGCACACATTAGATCCTCACTCTGTTAGGCCCTTGAAGCCCTCCAGGAACCATGCAAAATGTACAAAACAAATCAGGAATCGTGAAACAATATTCCTAATAGTCCTGAAGAACATATTGGTGGTCTAACAAAGGTCTTGTTTGTTTGTTTGTTTGTTTGTTTGTTTGTTTGTTTGTTTGTTTGTTTGTTTGTTTGTTTAGGAATCTATATCTGCCCTTCCATGATCACATCCAGGATAGTTCACAAATACTGACTGTAAAGCAATAAAAAATGATACCACCAATAAAAACACAGCCTTTCCTGCTGCATCCATCACTAGGGAAGGTAAAGGGGACAGTGGTGGTAGGTCCCTTGAAGGGGTCTAGCCCTGATTTCTAAGGGGTTCAGAGGGGGGGGGAACCTGCCATTTCTGATATTTGATGCCATCAATAGTAGAAGATTGCAGCATTTCCAAGTAAAAGAACCACAGGCAGAAGCTCTGAGAAGGAGGTTGCCAGAGATGTGGGAGTATGTCAGAATAAGTAATATTTGTCTACATAGTTCAGTTTGCTAATTGAATGCAAGGTAACTCTTACTTGTGGCACCGACACTTTAAAATTCCCTCCCCTTAAATATTAGACAGGCACCATCTCCAGGGCCAGTTCTAAAGGGCAGCCAGATGGGCCACTGGCCCGAGGGCCCCTGAGGGGCCCCTGTGCTCCCCTTCTGCGATTCACGGCAGGATTGTTGCCGCAGATCGCACAGCAAGAGCTTCGGGGCTCCGCCATTCCCTTGCTTAACCTACCTTGTTCTGCGGTTGCGTGTGCAGCGCTGCCCTTAATAAAGATGGCAGCTGATCTTTCCCAAAGGGGCTGAAGCCTCTGCCACCATCTTGGCTGATGGCACGCGTGCGTGCTGTGCACGCGCATCCTGCCATGAGCCAAGATGGTGGCAGAGGCTTCAGCCCCTTAGGGAAACCTCGGCCACCATCTTTGTTAAGGGCAGGGCTGTGTATGCAACCACAGAACAGCTGAGAAAGATAGGTTAAGCAAGGGAATGGCGGGGCGTGCGATCCACGGCAGCGATCCTGCCACGAATCACGGAAGGGGAGCGCCGGGGCCTGGGGCAGGCTTGTGCCCGAGGGCCCCGGCATGTCTGGAGCCAGCCCTGACCATCTCTGTAATATTTTTGGTGCCTACTGAAGTCCTTCCTCTTTCAACAAGCCTTTTAAGTAGAGACCTTACCCCAGTTTGCATCTGTGTTGGAATTGCAATTTTTAAAGCTTTTTAAAAAATGTTTTAAAGATGTTTTGTTTTAATATGTTTTAAAGTCTTGTTTTTAAGATGTCTTAGAGTGCTTTTAGTGTTTTTATTTGCTACCCTGGGCGCCTTCTGGAAGGAAGGATATAAATTTAATAATAAATAAATAAATACTGTTATAGTTGCAGTTCCTGCCTTTTTGTCCACAGAGGCTTGGTGTTTTCTTGTACAAAGTGTGAAATGAATTCCAGCACTTAAATGTGGCAAAAAGGTACCAGTATACATCCCAGCTGCAACAAGAATCAAACCTCTCCATCTTTCTCCAGCCTTATGCTCCCAAAACCTGTCCTTCTCCTTGCACCTTGGAAACCCATATGTTCTTCACATATCTCATTTCTTTGAGAGACAATGCAATATTACAACTGTTTTTCTAGAGTTGCTTTGTGTGTATTTTGGCTTGGTGAGTGACTGAACAGCTTTGAAAGGAATGTGTGCATAAATGAAAGTTAATTGTGAGTGCTTGGAAGGCCTTTGAACATAATTCCCTCTCATTAGAACAAAAGGCTTTGTAATAATTGACTTTGTGTTTGAAGAGGAAGTGTGCATTATGTAAATAGGCTATGAGGCCAAATAACTTCCCAAACATGCCATAATCCCATAATAATCTGTGTGTTGAAAGAGTTTGGGCAGAATCCTTTGCTTTCTCTTAGATCTTTCAATATCACAGAAAACTTTCAGAGACTTCTGAAGTTTTATAAGTTCTGCCCTACCCAAGTCACACACACACATGTACAGCTTGTACAAATATAAATTTTATGGAATATCTGGCAGAACCAGAAGGTAAAGTATCATGGAATGTAATCCATCCAAGTTAAACACTTAAGTGTAACTGCTTAAGAAACATCCATTTAAACCAATGTACTTGACTTTGGCAGGATCGTATCTACGATTTTAAACATTGCTCCTTTGTTCTACAGCCTACCGAAATCTATGGGCTCATGAAAATGAGTTTTTTTTTATTATTCATGCACTTAGGACATTTCTGTACTGTCCTTCAGTGGGCTCCGGTGGGAGGAAGGACAGGATATAGATGGAATAAATGAATACTGCAATGGTTGAATAAATACCTGGATGGTTTGCAAACAAAACATAAAGATAATACAATTAGGTCACATTCCTTACTCCCCCTCACCACCCTGCCAGCCAGGCTTTGTGGAATAGCAGGATGAGTGCTGCATCTGCAGTCTTGCTGCTCATAGTGACTGCAGCAGAAGATGTGGGTGGGTCAGAATGATCAAGCCTAGATTGGGCCTGATGCCATAGTGGAACATCTATGAGATTGGCTTGGGATCCAGTAGATCCTGGGCTGATTCAGGTCCACTCCCTTCTCACCCTCAGCACCCCCCATTCTGGAGCTTTCATGTGGCTCCCACCAGCAGGGAACCTGCCAGTCTGCCTCCAACCCACCAGTATGTTTGGTAGCTGATGGGAGGCTGGGCAGAGGGACACCTCTGGCTAATCACACACACCCAGACTGGCATAAGGGGGTTATGGATTATTACTTACTAAACAAACAAACTTATATCCCACCCTTCTTCCCAGAAGGAGCCCAGGGCAGCAAACAGGGTGGATTGCTCTGCCTGTCTACAAAACATTATCACATTAAAAAACAGCAATTAAAACACACTGTTAAAACTATTTGGTATATATTGCAATGAAGTGCAGAAATAAGTAGTCTGGTAAGACGGAGAGGTGAAAGAATAAAGAAACTTAAGGTTTATTACTCCTGGGAAATAAAGCCATTCTGAGTACAAGCATACATGTGGCCATTATAATGTCATTACTCACACATGCTAAAACTCACCAACTCTGAGGAGGAAAGGACGTGAAGCCTGAGAACAGCAAACAAGTTGTTACTAAAGAAGGAATCAGTGAGAGAAGAATAGGTTGGCTTTCTGTCTGCCCCCCCCCCCAGTGGTTCAGCTTTCTTGTTACAAGCGTTTGTGCTCTACTCCCAAGAAAAAAAAAGTTCAAACTCAGCACTTTAAACATTTAAAAGTGTGGGAGAATAAAAAGGTGTTTGCTTGTGACCGACAAGGTTACAAAGAAGGTGCCAGACAAGTCTTGCTGGGGAGGCAGTTCCAAAATGGGGCACCACCATGGAAAAGACCCTCTCTCTGGTTGCCACCAGCCTCACCTCTGATGGTGGCCGTACCTGGAGGAAAGCCTCTGCAGAAGATTTCCATATGTATATTTACCTCTAGAGTAAGTGGAAGGAGTAATGAGATACCTTAAAACATTGTGACTTCTTTCCTGCAGTGCCACAAAATACACTGTTAAAACTGATGACCACAATGTATAAAGGAAGGAAAAGAAAAGTAGTGCAGGTCAAAAGGAGTAAGAAGTCAGGTTAAAATACTTATAAGACATTGAAAATTAAACTATTTGAATGTTCATCCATCTCTGTGAGAGTCACAGTATAGTCTACAACAAAACTCTTTAGCAGCATGGGCGTAGTATTTTTTCTTTTTCTCTTCTTAAGTCACTATCATGTTTCATATGTCAAAATTCACCAGGTTATATAAAAGGTATTTTTTTCCTATTTAAAGTACCTTCAGAGCTTTCTGTATTTCTGAAGCTGAAAAATATGTTATCTGAGTACCCTCTCAGATTTAAATGGAAACAAATGAGTGTAAAATATATCCCATTGCTAGTGCCCACATGGCTTTTGGTTAGTGAACACCTTAACTCTAAGTATATACATTTATGATCACTTATGGCTCATTGCAAACCTTCAGACTACAAGTAAAAAAGTCTGCAAATAAGAACAAGCATCATCTCATGAATTCCAAGACAGATGCAATATTTGCTCAGGTGAGAACACTTTCAAAGTAATTGTACAAGGCAATATTACTTTCTTGTAATATTGGAAGCTGGTTTTGCACTGCAAGCACTAAGCCTGTCCAGGTACATGGTACAGGATGCATACTGCATCCTTATTCGTAAACACTGCTCCATTTACTTCAATGTAAGGAGCAAGAGAGAAGGAACTAGCTCTCAGATCATTATCATCACCATTATCATCATCATCAATTAAATTTATATCCCGTCCTTCCAGAAGGAGCCCAGGACAGCACATAGATGTCTATGAGGAGCCTGTCCCTTCAATAAAGTGAATGGAAACACTTGTTTCACTCACCACAATGCATCCCCGTCCCAGAACATATACTTGTATGGGATCTGCTTTCCAAGGTGCTCTATGAGTTATATGAGCATTATTTGTACAAAAACCATAGCAACATGTCTGGGGCCAATCTTATGGATGTTTTCCACATGATACTTGGTGCTTTCTTTCCTGGTAAAATGATGACTGGCTAAGAAAGGTGCACATGATTGTTTCTGATAAAGGAGTTGCAGTATTTCACATATAGCCACTTGGGATAACACTATATAGAAGTGGCTCTCATACAACTATGTGTGCATGAAAGGGGATTTAAATGGCATGTATAGTTGGGTGTTTGAACCTAGCACAGAAATAAATTTGGAGGGGAGAAGTTTACAAACAGATCCCCATAACGTGTATATACTTGGGCTTTTGTTCTTCTAATTGGACTCTTTTATAACAGGGATGGGGCACCTGTGACCTGTCAGATGTTGGCAGACTCCAGTTCCTGTCATGGTCAATGGCCAGGCATGGTAAGTTTTGGAGTCTAGCAACATTTAGAGGCCCAGAGGTTCCTCATCCCTGTTTTATAACCTACTGAATTATGATGGAGAGTAAGTTATTAAAATGAATAGAAAAGTCTTGTTCTGCCAATAAGAAGCATGTTATTAGGAAAGAAATCTAGCTGCCTCATTTCCCTGTTATAATAATAGCAATAAATATATAACAAAATTTACCTTTCTGTTTCAATAGGCAAGGGGAATGTAACATAGCCATTACAAGTGAAAGGGAGAGCATATGATTATTCCATTGTTGTTTGGAAAGAAATAGTTTAGAGATACTGTGCCAACCACCTTATTGTGGTATGGCTCTGTTGCATTCCTCTTTCCACAATTTTTGCAAGTCACTTAAGTCCTTATTTAAACTTAGCAAAACCTGAGCAGGGCAAATTTTATTCACTTGGATCATGACAGAGAAATACAACAGGAAACAGATCACTTTCTTATACACACTTCTGCAAATACTTGACTTTCCGATGACTGCTCTAGCAGACAGATTTACTGCGGACTTTCTGGGCAGGCAGTCAAAATGATACAGAACTGAACATTCTTTAAAATAAAGATAGGGAAAGAATGCTTTTCCCCCCTGGATTGTCCCCTAAGTGGAGATGTATATGCTCGGCTGCCAAGGAAGCTTTCTCTTTTCGGATCAAGTGAATGATCCATTTGGGTGTTCCTACTCTGTTATGATGACAGTGACCCAGGTGAGATGTTCTGATTCTCATGGCTGATATCCTTCAGTCCATACCAAGCTGATCACATGTGTGCACTGCCAGAGCTTTTTGCCTTTGGTGGCATGTCCAAAGCTGACCCCAGTGTCATAGATGGAAGTCTACACTCTGAAGTAACTGGAATGTAGTATTACACAAGCAGTTTTTCTCCCTTCTGTTTTCATCATGAGCTTTGGCTATTAAAGGAAGATGATGATGGCTTCTTATAATATTACTTCAGCATGCTTTTTTTTTTTTTGCTCCCAGTCTTATTCATGAACCATTCACATGATCAGGATAACACATACATTTGTGACCTTACTTAACTGGAAAAAGGGAAAGCCTGGTGAAAAGCTCTCTGCATGAACCCACTCTTTGGCCATTTTCAGAGAAACAGAAGATGAAAATAAATCAATTTCTTGTATGCTGTTCTGAAAATGCTTGAGTCATAAGAAGCACTGGATCCCCTACTGTAAGGACACAGAGAGAGCTCCAACCTGGAGAGAGAGTTCTGATGTTAAATTGTCCCTTCCAAGAGCTCCAATATCACTAGGACCGAAAAGGGGGCATAGAAAGCTGCTTTATACTGACTCAGACTGTTGTCCATCTAGCTCAGTATTTCCTACACTGACTGGCACTTTCAGGCAGGGGACATTCCCAGTCCTACCTGGAGATGCCATGGATTAGACCTTCTCCATCTGAAGCAAATGCTCTAGCACTGAACTAAGGCCTTTGCCCAAAGGGGAAGGATGGTATGCAGTAAATGAGGGGGTGGTGTGGTGAAAATGCTGAGAAGTATAGATCCTTTCTTATGTGAGTAGACATGCTGTTTGGATCCAAGCCTATACATTCTTCTTAGATTTACAACATGTATTAAGAAATACTGAGACTTACCTGTTTTCATGAAAAACATATTTTACTTCTGCCTGCTATATTCCCCTATGACAAAAGGTTACAACAGTTGGTTTTGTTTTTTTAAAAAAATAAAAGTTAAGAGGGGGCATGATAGAGGTATATAAAATTATGCATGGTGTGGAGAAAGTGGACATAGAAAAGTTTTTCTTCCTCTTTCATAATCCTAGAACCCAAAGCCATCCAATGAAGCTGGGTGTTGGAAAAGTAAGGACAGACAAAATAAAGTACTTCTCTTCACAGAACACGTGGAATTTGCTACCACAAGATGTAGTGATGGCCACCAGCTAGGATGGCTTTAAAAGATGATTAGACAAATTAATGGAGAATAAGGCTATCAGTGGCTATTAGTCATTATGGCTCTGTACTTCCTCCAGTATCAGAGGCAGGATGCCTTTGAATATCACTTGTTGGGGAAGATGAATGGGGAGAGTGCGCTTGTGCTAATGCCCTGCTTGTGAACTTCCCATGGGCATCTGCCTGGGGACTGTGAGAACAGGATGAGCCTTTGGTCTCATCCTGCAGGGCTCTTCTTATGTTCTTACCTAGCTTCCGCTACATACCTCCCAGTTCTGTTTTATTGCCTCTTTTACTTTACCTGACCATCTAGTTTGACATTTACTTTTTTAAAAAGTAAATACATGTTGCATCTGTTGGTATAGATGATGTTTTCAGAAAAGCATTATTATTATTATTATTATTATTATTATTATTATTATTACTATTAGTAGTAGTAGTAGTAGTAGTAGTAGTAGTAGTAGTAGTAGTAACAACAAACAAACAAACAACCACCACAAAAGAAATATGGAAGAATGGAACCATGTTGATTCCAGAATCTGTTTAGCAGTGTATTTGTAAGGATGGCTCCATCTTCTGTACATGTTCTTGTTTAAATAAAATCACCTTAAAAGCTTTGCATCAATGGCACTGAACAAGTCAGAAATTATACAATTATCATACATATTTAATTCACCCATGTGAAAATTAAAACTTCTTCATGTCAGTCCACAGAATGTCTGAGAAAGGCCCTCTTTCCCCTGCCAACCATATTACCAGCACTACCAGTTCTAGTACTTCTACTTATTTCTTGAGGCATGATGGAGAAAAGGGAAGCTAAATTGAAGATTGGAGGAAAAGGAACTCTGGGAGTGCCATAGCGTGTCTTCTGGTGCATATATGATTTTGTGACTTGGTTCCAGTACTGCCTCTGAGCTCTGACATCTAGGTGGCAGGGACCTTTAATATAATTAAGTGGTGATGGTTGAAAATTGGGTCTCATGGACATGGTCTTGTTTTGGCTGCTATATAAATGGCAAGAACAGTTTGGTCCTGTTGTGGCCTAAAACAATAGGGAAGGTAGGTGATGTGTCATTTTAAATTTTAGTAAGGTAGGTCAAAAGATTTTGGGGAGAGGGCAAGATTCTGCCAACCCTCAGCAGCAACTTTTCAGGAAGGATGTAATAAATACCAAGCTTCCCTTAAGAAACATGGCTGCTGCATTTTAAACAAGCTGAACTTTGCAGTGCTTTTGAAAGGTAGCAGGGCTAGCACCAGACATGCTGGGGCCCTTGGGCACCAGCTTGCCCCGGACCCCAGTGCACGTACATGCACGTGCACGCGCACACACACACATGCCTACCTGTCTCTCACAGAGAGGGAGCTTCTTCTGCTTGCCCATTCACTGGCTCCATCTCTCTTGTCTTTTGCAGTTGCGTGGGCTGCTATGCGCTAAGATGGCGGCAGATGCTTCAGCCCCTTAGGAAAATCTCAGCTGCCATCTTAGTTAATGGCAGTCCTGTGCATGCAGCTGCAAAAGACAGGAGAGACGGATAGGTGGAGCCAGCGAACGGGCGGTCGGAAGAAGTTCCCTCCCTGCAATCTGCAGCAGCTACTCTGCCACGGATCGCAGAAAAGGAGCACTACTCCTCCCCCACCCTATCAAGATGCTCCTCCTCTGTGGCTCCAGGGGCCCTCAGCCAGGGCCCACCCTGGCCGCCCTTTGGGACCAGCCCTGAAAGGCAGTCCCATGTAGAGTGCACTCCAGTACTTCAGTCATGATGGCAAAATCAGGGGTAGCTGGGTAACATAAGCTGGGCAAAGGCACATCTGCCCTTGGCTGTCACCTCTGCCTGTCATCTCTGGCATCCAGGGTCAAAACCATGTTGAGAAAAACATCCAAACTGCCACCTTTGTTTTTAGAGTGAGTTGTACCCTATCCAGCATAGGCAGAATACCTAATTCTGGACTGGCTGTTCTACTGACTAGGAGCACCTCTGTCTTTTTATCAATACAGGTCAGCCCTCTGCATGCATATCTATTAGGAGGACCTATTTAATTGTTTATAATAATGGTCACTCAGTGAGTTTGCCAGATATATAGGTGTTCCTGACAAATAAAATCAGAAGTGAGAGTGGGGCAGTTCCCCTTTGATGTCACTATGGCTTATCTGGATGATAAACTTAATTATTTGTTTGCTTATTTATTTATAACTCTTTATCATCGAAACCGATCTTTCCTTTTCTCTTTGTTTTCCCTTCAGTCCAAAAGATAAATCAATTACTTGATTTTCAGGGCTCACTCCTGGAAGCTGTGAACATAGGTTTTTCTGGCAGGCATTTTGAAATCATAATGATGTAAAGTTCCATTACAGAAAGAAAACAGCTCCTCTCTCTCTTCCTTCTTTAGAGGAGACCATGTGCGTGTCATTACATAGTAGGGTCATTGTCAATAAATTGCAAAGCTATTGTTACATAGCCATTTAAAATATGTTATCAGAGCATCCTGCTTTCAGATCTGTCCTTAAAGATTTAAAGCTTTTGATAAGCCTTAATTACACCATCAATTTGCTTCAATTCCAGCACTGGATAAAAAAAATGTAGCTAAATATCTGGATAACATCCAAAACCTGGCAATCACAACTATCTTTGGAATTCTCTAGCTACAATAAATATAAAATGTACAACCCAAGACAAGTAGGTAGTGCTGAGTCTCACTTGTTCTCACACAAGTCTCTCACTTGTTCCAGAAATGGCATAGTTGTTATCAAAGTTTTAAAAAGACCTATACTGTATGTGTAATCCATATTTAGTGCACTGGGGATATAGTACCTTATCACCTTTAAGTTCAGACATAACACAGTGCAATGTCATGGAAGTTTTTTCCCTACAGAGAAACAAAGCCATATTTCCAAAGAATGGTTAGCAAAGCAGCTGCAGCCAGAGAGAGACTTGTGGGGTTTGTTCAGCTACTGAAACAACTGGGTTACTGAACATCCAATTGGACGGGCTCTAGGTTTGCCATGCTTAGCCCACTGGCGTAGGTACTTTCACGTTTACTTTTTTAATTTAGATTGCAAGACGTCGTCAGACTTATGTTAATGACAGTTTGGAACAAGTAGTGCAGACAGCATCAGTACAAAACTATCTTCATGATGCATGTTATAGGACCAGTCATTCAAATGCCATAAAGAGTTGCTGTATACATCAATACAAATATGTAAAGTACAATACATTTCCTATAAAATCTCAGTATGAATTCAATAATATAGTACTGTATCTCCAAATTGTTAAAAGAGCAAACTGACAACAGAGTCCAACATATGTATATATATATAAAAAAGTGAACATGATACATGGAAAAATAACTTCCTGTTCCTTAGTGGACTCACTGTCTTCCACTGGATGAGTTCCAAGTTCTCCAGTATCACACATATAAATGTGTTATTCAATGCAATGACCTCAGGCTAGAGGTCTACATAATTCTAACCCATGGCTTGTCCTAACCATGGCTTGTTCAACAAACCACAAGTTAGCTCACAAATGAACAAATAAGCCATGACTTGTTTTTCCAAAGTTTGGTTTGTGTTCCAGCAAATCTTGCCTAGTGGTTTTGTAGGTTGGTGAGCATCAGGGATGAAGTCATCATACAAACCATGGCTAACATGTTAGATTTTGAGAATAATGTCAAACCATAGTTAAAACAAGCCATAGTTTGTAAGCCAACAACAAACTATGGCTTCACATTCTAGTTTGTTGCCAGAAAGCAAAGCATGGGTAGTCTGCTGGGCTGGATTTTGACATTCAAACAATCACACTTTGGCCAAACAAACCATGACTTAGCTTCAAGTGTGAATCAGGCCTTAGAATCTTCAAAAACAGTTCCAAAGGGACACATGATGCCAGTCCGTTGTCTTCTTTCATGAATTAAGAAATCAATACAATCAACACTTTCCTGAAATATGAGTAATCCAGCAATTGTTCATGAGAGGGAGAGAGAGAAATGTCACCCTTCTGGAGGCAAAGGCACAGCTCTTGTCGGGATGGGTAGTCGGTAGATTGGGGAAACTTTAGCCAGCACTGTCAACTGGGAACTCTCTGACCTCACCCCACCCCATCCCCATCCTGATTACTATAGCATCACCACCAGGAAGATGTCCCTGCCTTTGCCTTCCCACCGGCCCCCACCACAAGCCACCACTGGACTAAACATTACTGTAGGTGTCTACTACAGACCCCCTGGCCAAGAAGAGGTAGTAGACGAGGCCTTTCTCAAACAAATCTCTGAAATCTCAAGGAGGCAAGAAGTAGTAGAGATGGGGGACTTCAACTACTCGGATATCTGCTGGGAGACAAACTCTGCGAAGCACAAAGCCTCCAACAAATTCCTGATGGGCCTTGCTGATAATTTCCTCTTTCAAAAAGTAGAAGAAGGAACAAGGGGATCGGCAATCCTGGACCTGATCTTAACTAACATGGACGAATTGGTCACGGGAATTAAAGCGGTCGGTACCTTGGGGGAAAGTGACCACGTAATGCTGGAATTCGGGATTCTGGGGAAAGCCAAAGAAGAATATAGTCAAACATGGACCTTGGATTTCAGGAAAGCCGATTTTAGCAAGCTCAGGGAAATGATGGGTAAGATCCCGTGGCTAGATAGACTAAAGAAAAAAGGAGCCCAAGAAGCATGGGAGTTCATGAAGAACGTATTACAAAAAGCGCAATCACAAACAATTCCAAAGAGGAAGAAAAATGGAAGACATCGGTAAAAGCCAGTGTGGCTACACGGAAGACTGGTGGAGGAGGCAAAAGTAAAAAAGAGCATGTATAAAGAATGGAAGGAAGGACGCATCACCAAGGAAGAGTACCGACGAGCAGCTCGGGCTTGCAGGAATAGCGTAAGGAAAGCTAAAACCCAGAATGAGCTGAGGCTGGTGTGGGAAGCGAGGAACAACAAACAGGGGTTTTTCAGATATGTTTGAAGCAAGAGAAAGACCAAGAAAATGGTGGGACTGCTGCTCAATGAGGATGGCAAAATGTTGACAGATAACGAGGAAAAAGCAGAACTGCTCAACACCTATTTTGCCTCCGTTTTCTCCCAAAAAGGGAACAGTGTGCAACCTTGCATCAGTAGCAATCTCAGTAAGGGGTCGGGACTGCAGTTCGAGATTGATAAGGAGATAGTCAGGAAATACCTAGTTAACCTAAATGAGTTCAAATCTCCAGGGCCTGATGAACTGCATCCCAGAGTATTGAAGGAACTTGCGGATATACTCTCGGAACCTCTTGCCATCATCTTTGAGAAATCATGGAGAATGGGAGAGGTGCCGGAGGATTGGAACGGGCAAACATCGTCCCGCTCTTTAAAAGGGGTAAAAAAGAAGATCCGGGGAATTACAGGCCGGTCAGTCTGACTTCAATACCGGGAAAGATATTAGAACGGATAATAAAAGAGTCCATTTGCAACTATCTAGATGACAATGCTGTGATTAGAAGGAGCCAGCATGGGTTTGTCAAGAAAAAATCCTGTCAAACTAATCTCATCTCTTTTTTTGATTGGGTCACTAGCTTAGTAGATGGTGGAAATGCTGTAGATGTCATCTATCTAGATTTCAGCAAGGCGTTTGACAAAGTCCCCCACGACCTTTTGATTAGCAAACTAGTCAAATGCGGACTACATGGAAATACTGTCAGGTGGATTCACAACTGGTTGGAAAACCGTACTCAAAGAGTGGTCGTCGGTGGCTCTGCTTCGGACTGGAAGGAGGTCTCGAGTGGAGTGCCACAGGGTTCTGTCCTGGGGCCGATACTCTTCAACATTTTTATCAATGACTTAGATGATGGAGTGGAGGGAAGCCTTATGAAGTTTGAGGATGATTCGAAACTGGGAGGGATAGCTAACACAATGGAAGACAGGAATAAAATCCAAAGGGACCTGGATAGACTAGAAAATTGGGCTGAAATTAATAAAATGAAATTCAATAAAGACAAATGCAGGATTTTGCATTTAGGCCACAAAAACAAAATGCACGGGTACAGGATGGGAAATACCCAGCTTAGCAGTAGTGCGTGTGAGAAGGACCTTGGAATTGTAGTGGATCGCAAGTTGAACATGACCCAGCAGTGTGATGCTGTGGCAAAAAAGGCAAACGCGGTTTTGGGCTGCATAAACAGAGCTATAGTTTCCAGGTCGAGGGAAGTAATAGTCCCACTATATTCTGCATTGGTCAGACCTCATCTGGAATACTGCGTTCAGTTCTGGGCACCTCATTTTAAGAAAGATATAGACAAGTTAGAGCGGGTTCAGAAGAGGGCGACAAGGATGATAGCTGGTATGGAGAACAAGTCTTATGAGGAAAGGTTGAAGGAACTTGGCATGTTCAGTCTGGTGAAGAGAAGGCTGAGGGGTGACATGATTGCACTCTTTAAGTACCTGAAGGGCTGTCACATAGAGGAGGGTACAGATTTGTTCTCTGCTGCCCCAGAGGGTAGGACTAGGTCTAATGGTTTTAAGTTGCAGGAGCGTAGATTCAGATTGGACATTAGAAGGAACTTCTTGACAGTAAGGGCAGTTCGGCAATGGAACTGACTGCCTAAGGAGGTGGTGGGATCCCCTTCGCTGGACATCTTGAAGCAGAGGCTGGACAGCTATCTGCGGGAGACGCTCTAGCTGTGGATTTCCTGCTGTGAGCAGGGGGTTAGACTCGATGGCCTACAAAGCCCCTTCCAACTCTATGATTCTATGATTAATCATTCACTGCTGTTAATAAAAAAATGGATGGGTGAACTAAAATTAGAATGTAAATTCAAGGTCTTTTCTATGATAATCTGGCCTCTTCCTGAGGAATGTTGGTATATAAAGCTGATACATCCATTATAACTAAAACCATATTCTGATAAACTGGATGACCTTCTACTTTGTTAATGAAATATTTTGTGTCTATTATGCAAGAAATATGCTGTTGAACATAATGATGAAGAAAAGAATCTACATATTGTGATAATGGTTCTAATGCAGATCCTGACCCAGATAAAATAAGTCTCCCAGGTGGTGGTTTTCCTGGTTTATGGATCTTAGGTTGTATATATAGAACTTGTATTCAGCAGGGCTATGTTATCATTAATATGGCACAATATAAAGGGTTTTAGTGCTAGAATAAATCAAGCCTAAGTCCACAGCTGTGTAAAGGAACAGAAAAAAACCCACATGGCCACCAGATCCTGGCATTAAATAACCACCTTGTAGGGAACTGTTCAAATTAAATAAATAAATAACGTACCTCTTTTTCTTTAATATCTTTTTCAATTGGTGGAATTTTGCACTCTTCTGGTGATTATGACTCTCTCTCTCTCTCTCTGATCAAACTGTACTGAGATTTTTAAAAATCCATGTTGAAAACAGATGCAAGCATCCCTTCCAACCACAGGCATCAAGAGGGAAAAGAGAACATACCAATTTCCTGGCTAAATCAGACACTACTCCTAGCAAAGATACATCCCCTCTTTGGCTTACCTCATCTACTATCCTTCCAGTTTTAATGGGAATTGGAAGATGGTCCAATGAGAGAAATGTCTTTGGAAAAAGAATTACATTTTTCCTAGTTTATATAAAAATAACTTTCTGGCCACAAGGTCTCCCCTGTATTGCCATATTCCTTCTTTGATCAGCAGTCAATTTTTGAAGGCTTTAAATGCATTGGAGATGACAGAGGATTAAAAAATAAGAAAGGGTTTGGATTCAGGTGTGGAAATCTGAAGCGGGGACTGCCACTGATGTTTCTACATAACTCAAAAGTTGGTTCCATCACAGCATCATTTCCTACTGATTTCTAAAGCAAAGTGGTGCTGTTTTTTTTAAAATGCAGGACACCACATTGCTGAACTGATGTTATTCATTAATTATTTAAAAGATATATATCCCGCTCTTCATTAGTACTAATACCAGGGTGGGGTACAACACCACATGTTAAGCAACCCCCAATAAAATGGAGACCAATTAAAAAAAACCTCAGCAGACACAGGCAGCTCAAAACAAAGGAGAAGGCTAGAACAGTTGTTCCTTACATTGAACAGCTGGTTACTCTACCAATGTGCACATACACAGCCATTCTCCCCCTCCCTCCCTCCCTCACACACACACACACACACACACACACACACACACACACACACACACACACACACTCCTGGTTCATGCTTTCATGTATAAGTAGAACTATGTGAAACAATGCTGGGTGGGGGAAGTCATAGAAAAAGCCAGTTGCATATAACTCCTGAGCACACCACATTAATATTGTGAGTCTTATGTACATAATAGTATCCTTTATTAATTAGTGGTAGTGAAACAGTATCTATAGGTGGTATTTCTTCATGCTAATGATATTCAGAAAACAGAAGAAAGGACTGTGCTCCAGTGAACGCATCCTAAAATAATAATTAATTGCTTGCTTGCTTGCTTGCTTGCTTGCTTGCTTATTTATTTATTTATTTATATACCGCCCCATAACCGAAGCTCTCTGGGTTGTTTATAGCAATTAAAAACATTAAAAACAAACATACAAATTTTAAAACACACAAAAAAATTAAAAACACAATTTAAACTTTTTAAAAACAATTTAAAAACTTAAGCTTAATCTGCTACTGAATCAAAGGATGAAGCAATGGCTTATCTGGCCTATTTTACCACCCCTTATCCTCCCTTTTCACAACTGCAGTGGGAACACAGGTAGACTGGGGCTGAGATTATGCCTTTAGTTTTCTCCCTGCTCCAAAGAACTGTATGGCTCCTCTCTCTGGCTCTTCATGGCTCTTTACAGCAAATTTCTGGAGACGGGACTTTTATACAGGGCCGGCCCCAGGCATGCCGGGACCCTTGGGCATCAGCTTTCCCCGGCCCCTGGTGTGTGTGTGTGTGCGCGTGCACATACGTGCGCAGCCCCGCACGCCTCCCCACCTACCTGTCGTCTGTCTTTTAACATTGCCATTTACCAAGATGGCGGCCACAGTTTCCCTAAGGGGATGAACCTCCGCTGCCATCTTGGTTGATGGCACGCATGCGTGCTATGCATGCGCATCTCTGCCATCAACCAAGATGGTGGCAGGGGCTTCAGCACCTTAGGGAAACCTCGGCTGCTATCTTCATTAAGGGCAATGCTAAAATGCAGGAGACAGGTAGGTGGGGCAAGGGAATGGTGGGCAGGCAGAAGCTCCTGGCCTGCGATCCGCAGCTGCTGCCGCGGATTGCAGAAGGTGAGCAGAGGGACCCCTTAGTGGCCCCTGTAGCTCCAGGAACCCTCAGGCCAGTGCCCCACCTGGCCTGCACAAGAGCGTAGACTAGACATTGATCTTCAGTTGAGTCACACAGCTAAAGGCACATCCCCATAGCCCTGCTCTACCCATGTTCCATTTTCAGATCAGAGCTTGTAAAGGTTACTTTTTTGAACTACAACTCCCATCATCCCTAGCCAGCATAGCCACTGGATTGTGCTGACGGCAGTTATAGTTCAGAAAAGTAACTTTTCCAAGCTCTGTTTCAGATGGGTGTGCCACACAACCGATTTAAAAAAAGGTAGAGCAAAAGCGTTGGTAAACTCAGGTGTAAGAA
This sequence comes from Rhineura floridana, assembly GCF_030035675.1. Lineage (NCBI taxonomy): Eukaryota > Metazoa > Chordata > Lepidosauria > Squamata > Rhineuridae > Rhineura > Rhineura floridana. The sequence continues at coordinate 87,546,798 of NC_084485.1, read as the reverse complement.
GCCACAGCTGCCTCATCTTCCAATTCAGGTGCAGATTTATTTGAAGGGAATCTCTGGGTAGAAGTCTGGCAACCCTGACTTCTAATAATACTATATCTGTATTCGTGACCCTCACAAGCAAAAACTGAATTCACAGTGAATTCAGTTTTCTGTTGCGAAAATGCCAGGAGAAAGAATGGCCAGGTGTCTGGTATTTGCCTGGAGACTTTGGTTTTTGAGGGTCCTCTCTGGGTGAGTCACCTTAATCTCTGGGGTTTTAGCTTTCATTTTTTAAAAATTAATTTTCTAGGTGGTCTAGTTCAAAAGATATAAACCAAAATATCAGGCACCCACCCCCACAGCTTCTGTTTACTGGCTGCTCTGACCCTGCCCTTTCAGGTTTTTAGCCAATAAGTGAAGTCAGGGTTGTGGGTTGTGATTGACAATAGCAATAGCTAAACCCCATTTCAGGTACTGAGAACAGTTTCCTTTTCCTGCTTGTCTCACATCAGGAATTCAGTAAATTTATAGCTTTCAGCAGCATGAAGAGCACTTTCTCTGTACAGGATTGGGACTTGCGTCTGGATAAACATGTACAGGATTACACTACAACAGAAGAGCACAGCAGGTTCTTGGTGGGCATACACAGTAAACAATTTTAGTTATAATTATAATAAAAGTGTGCATACAGGTTTTTTAATTACTGGCAAAAATGGCATATTTTATCTTTCAAATAATTTCAAATAATTTTTGAACAGAAGTTTTAAAAAATGTACATGCTGCAGTGTTATACTTTTCTAATTAAGGAGTCAAACAAGTTTAACTTTTACTGGACTGTTGAAGAGGACAGTTTATTTGTCTTGTTCATAACCTGTTTTCAAAGCCACTGTAAAGCATTTCTGGGAGTAAAGCTGTAATGGGAGTTCCACATACTTGGGAGTTAACCCCACTGAATTCAGTAAGATGTACTTTTGAGTAGACATGGTTAGGATTGTGCTGTAAATCAATGGGACTTCTGAGTTAACATAGTAAATTATTGTGTTGTAAATCTTTCTCTCCCCCTCCAACCTCCCCCCCCTTTTTTTAAAAGCAGGCAGGCAGGGCTTACTTAGATGTCACTGCTTTTATTTGGCAGGAAACTAATTTTTTAAAAAAAAATGTTCTGCAATGACCAACTAGTTTTGACAATAAACTATTGTATGGGATGTATGTATTTTTACATCTCCAGTGTTTATATATATATATATATATATAAATGGAATCTTTCCAACAACCCTGTGAGGTTAGGTTGGAAACCAAGGCAGGATTGGGTGAGTGAAGTTCTTTATCACTGAACTGCAGTCCTGTGCGTCCTGCCTTGTTTTAGTAAGCCCCATTGAATACATTGGGATTTGTTGCTGAGTAAACATGCATAGGATTGCACTATTAATCTCTTTACAGGTTGTGTAAATGATAAACATCTTTGACATTCATGCTTATATAAATATTTCTTCATACTATGTCTTGATATATATCTGATTTCACACTTTGGCTGTAAATTATTAATTAATTAAATAAATAATTACAATAATAATTTTAATATTTTTTTCAAATATTAATAATAATTATTATTATTTCCTCTACATTTTAAACGTGCCCTTCTTCCTTAGGATGGTCATTGTCCCCCTCTCTTGTTTTCACCCTGAGGGGGACATTAGGCTGAGAAATGGTGCATAGCCCATGGTCACTCAGTAAACTTTGTAGTTAATTCCATTTTAAAATTTAATTAAAATGATGTATATGCAAGCAAAGTTTATGAAATAATGCAGATCCACATAATACATTTAAAGCACAGGACGTCTCCCAAAGAATCCTGGGAAGTGTAGTTTTCCTCTCACAGCTATTGTTCCCACCACCCTTAACAAACTACATTTCCCATGATTCTGTGGTGGGATTCATGTGCTTCAAATGTACACAAAATGTGCTCTACATGCATGGTGTGGATCTGCCCTAGTATGCTGTGCATTCATTAGTGAACTGAAAAGAACAATTTTAAAAGATACTTTTTAAACAGGGCTGTAGCTCAGTTGTAGGGCACATGCTTTGCATGCAAAGATCCATAATTCAATCTCTAGAAGAGACTATTGCCTGGAATCCTGGAGAGCCAATGCTAGTCCATATCATCAGTACTGAGCTAGATGGTATCAAATGCCCTGACTCAGTGTAAGGCAGATTCCTTTTTGCCTAAATGAGAAAAGGGCCACAGTGAATCAGAAATATATTTATATATTTTATTTACAACATTTATATACCACTTTATTGTTAAAAACCTCAAAGTGGTTTGTAGAAGGAAGTAAAACAATAAAGTTATTGGCAAAAACAGTTAAAGACAGGTATTTAAAAACATTCAAAATAATATAACCAACAATGAGTTAAAAACAGATAACATAATAGCTCTGACATTCCCAGGCTATGGTCTGAAGGCACATAAGGCCAGGAGGGTCAGGTCTGTTCAGTGCCTGGATGGGAGACCTCCTGGGAACCATATGTAAGCCACCTTTGGTTTCTATGTTGAAAACAAAGGTGGAGTATAAATGTAATAAATAAAAATACATGCCAGGGTAGGCTTGCCTAAACAAAAATATTTTTAACAGGTGCCAAAATGAGTACAATGAAAGTGCCTGCCTAATGTAAATAGGCAGGGAGTTCCAAAGTGTATGTACTGCCACACTAAAGGATGGTTTTCATACAAGAGCAGTAGTAAGTGGCACCCGTAACATGGAAAGCACACCTTGAACTTGGCCTGGTAACAAATTGGCAACCAGGGCAGATTTCAGAGCAGAGGTATTATGTGCTGATAATGTCATCAGTACTGAGCTCGATAGTACCAAATTGCCTGAGTTGGTATAAGGCAGATCCCTTTATTCCTAAAAGATGAAAGAGACCCAAGAGACACAGTGACTCAGAAATTTATTTAGGTATTTTATTTACAACATTTATGTACCACTTTATTGTAAAAAAACTCAAAGCAGTTTACAGAAGGAATTAAAACAATAAAATTATTGGCAAAAATAGTTAAAATTGGTATTAAAAACATTCAAAATAATAAAACCAACAAGGAGTTAAAAACAGATAAAAAGCATAATATCTACATACCTGGGTAGGCTCGTCTAACCAAAAATGTTTTTAGTAGGTGCTGAAAAGAGTACAATCAAGGTGCCTGCCTAATAGAAATAGGCAGGGAGTTCTGAAGTGTAGATGCTGTCACATTAACGGATCAATTTCTTATAAGAGCAGAACAAGTACTATGTGGCACCTGTAACATGGAAAGCACATCTTGAACTTGGCCTGGTAGCAAATTGGCAACAGTGCAGATTTAACAGCAGAGGTAGTATCTGCTGATAGGGTCTCACTCATGTCAGCAATTGTATTGCAACCCCCAGGTCAGGTTGTGCTGCATGGAGATTTTTGTGACCTTGACTGACTGGCTGCCAGGATTTTTTTAGTTTTGGTTAGGAACCCTGACTGGTTGTGGGACACTGAGTTTTCTGTCTTACTCATGTTGTGGTTGGTATGGTATTGCATTTAGGAAATCATCATTGTATTTTGTTTTTGTTTTTCTATTTGCATTTCATTTACCTCTGACCTCACTCCCTTACATCCATAGAAGCAACAACAGTGGTTCCATGTAGTCAGCTCAACCCTCTTAAGCCCACTGATGATGCATCTTGTTATTTGCATGATGGTTTGTTTCTTGCCCGATAGTGGTCAAAAAGAATTCATACACTGGGAACTGTGACTTCAACTGCTGTTATTCCCAGGCTATTTGATATGAAGGTAGACCAAATTATGTTTTTTCTCTCTGGCAATTAGTACTCACTGGAATTGGGTTGGCTGTCAGTGCGCTTATAACAGCCCACAGTGTAGGCAGGAAAGAGTAGAAAATCTTCTTAACTCTAACTCATTTCTCAAACCTCTCTGCAGTGAAGGGTCAGGTCTGTAAATAACCTTGGAGCAGCCATGTTAAAAGGTAAGTGCAGGGCATTCCAGGCTGTTTGCCACCTCTGCTTGATATGGATATATTTGCATAGGATCCCTAGTCAAGCCTTATCAACAGCACAATCCTAACCATGTCTATTCAGAAGAAAGTCCTGTTGAGTTCTATGGGGCTTAGTCCAAGGTGTGCTTTCCATGCTACGGGTGCCAAATAGTACTTGTTCTGCTCTTGTATGAAAACCATCCTTTAGTGTGGCAGTACATACACTTTGGAACTCCCTGCCTATTTACATTAGGCAGGCACCTTCATTGTACTCATTTTGGCACCTGCTAAAAATATTTTTGTATTTAAAATACAAAACCTGGAGAGTTAGTAACCCTATGGGTTAGGGATCTTCTGCCTCAACCTGACCTTGGCTACTCTGTACCTTGACTTGGGGATGGGGATTTCATTTGCTGCTGTGCGTCGGGCAGCAATATATTTGAGGCTGACTGTGGAGTTCTTTGCCGATAACCATCAGGTCAAAGCCTGGCCAGGTTAAAACTAAAATACCAAAAAATGTCTTCTGATGTGTGAATGGCTACCCTTGAAGAGAGAGTTGTCTTTGAGGGTGGGTGTGCTTTTCATGGGCCTAGATTCCTCAGAAACAAACATGGTACATTCACATGTTTCCTTCCAAGCCAAAAAGTATATATATTCTATCTCAATATTTAACCGAGGGAGTATCATTATCCTGTTCCTTGCTGTAATACAAAGCAAAGTTTTAGATCTAGTACCTTCAGAATGTAGGACATTTAGCTGTGCTAGCAGAAAACCATGATGGAAAAGCCATTGTAGTCATGGAAATGCTGACTCAGCTAAACCCCAAGCTCTATTTCTTGCTCTCTGCTGTTTGGTTTGGGAGTGGGTGTGTAGACTCTTGAGAAATTGCAGTACAAACTAGATTTGATTATTTATTTATTTATGCTTCCTTTATGTTGCAGAACTCTGCACTTCAGAGAGAAACAAAAGATAATCTTAGTTGAATCCTAAGCATGGCATATATTTTAACAAAATTATTTCCTGGAATTTCTGCAAATCCAAATGGCCAGTCCATTTGGAAATCCCTCACAAGCACAATGCAATACAATCTATATAGCTGTGGTAACCATGAATGCCCTCACTCTTTCCATGGCCCCACCACCTCTAAGATACAACATACTTCCCTTCCTTGTGATTTCTGCTTCTTGAAAATTTGAAAACCTTTGTCCCCTACTGCTACCTCGACAGCTTAGCACAATGTATTTGGATAGTTTTCACACCAACTCTGTGAGGCAGGACACTATTATTTGTGTTTTACAGATGGAGAAATTACACTTTCCCAAAGCTACCTGCACAGCAAGTCCACAGAAACAGTAGACCTTGAATCAAAATGCTCCAGATCCTGATAATGTTGCCCCCATTGTCATGTTAAACATAGTATATGAGTTTATTTTTCACAGCTTCCTGGACTCTTCTGTAGAGATAGCTGGGAGGTTGGAGGTCAGCCTGGAATTTCTGGGCCGCATGCACAATTAATTACCCACTTCTTATCTTATTTAATAAGGAGTACCTTTTTAGCTCAGGCTATGGTCTGAAGGCACATAAGGCCAGCTCCCTGCTGAAGCTAAGCAGGATTAGGTCTCATCAGTGCCTGGATGGGAGACTGCCTGGGAACCATATGTAAGTCACCTTGGGTTTCATGAAAAGAAATGTGGGGTATAAATGTAATAAATAAATAATAAATAAATAAATAACCTCACATCCTGAAACTGAAATAGAGGAGCCAATAGCAGCAGTTGTTGCTTTAGTGACTGCACAGTCCAGTTTCATTTTCCTTGTTGCAGCCTGAAATAACCATAAGTTGTTCTTCCAGATGTTACGAGCACCTATAAATCACATTAAGGCAATAGTTGGGTAATTACTGCATTCTCTGGGATCCCCTTTCTTAGGAATTGGGATATAGAATGCTTCCAGTCTATGGGCCATTGTTTAGTTTTCCATATTTCTTGACAATTTTTTGTCAAAATGTGAACAGATTCAGTCTCAGTAGCTTGTAGCAACTCTATTGGTATGCCATCTGTTCCTGGCGATTTCTTTCTTCCAAGTATTTTAAGAGCAGCTTTCACCTCACATTCTATAATTTCTGGTTCTTCATCTTACGGTTTCTCTGTGAATGAATCTGTCATCCTGTCATCTCTTTTATAGAGTTCTTCTGTGTATTGCTTCCATCTTCCTTTTAGTTCATCTCGGTCAGTCAGTGTGTTCCACTGTTGATTGTTCAACATCCCTAGTCATGGTTTAAATTTCCCTTTCATTTCTCTAATCTTTTGGAATAGGGCTCTTGTTCTTCCCTTTTTGTTGTTGTCTTCTATTTCTATACAATAACTATTGTAATAGTTCTCTTTGTCCCTATGTACTAGTTGCTGTATTGTTGCATTTAGGGTTCTGACCGTGTTTCTATCGCCCTTTGCTTTTGCTTTCCTTCTCTCTTTAACCATTTTAAGAGTTTCTTCAGACATCCATTGAGGTCTTTCTCTCTTTTTAACTAGAGGTATTGTCTTTTTGCATTCTTCCCTGATAATGTCTCTTGCTTCACTCTGTAGTTCTTCTGGTTCTCTGTCACCTAAGTTTAAAGCCTCAAATCTGTTCCTTATTTGATCTTAATATTATTCTGGGATGTTATTTAAATTGTATGTTGGCATTATGATTGCTTTGTTGTTGTTCTTCTTCAGCTTTACTCTGATTTTCAATATGACCAGTTCATGGTCTGTACCGCAGTCTGCTCCTGGTCTTGTTTTTGCTGAAAATATGAAACTTCTCCATCTTCTGTTAACAATTATATCAATTTGATTCCTATATTGACCATCTGGTGATGTCCAAGTGTACAGTCGTGTTTTCGGTTGCTCAAAAAAATATGTTCACAAGAAACAAATTATTGGCTTCACAGAATTCAATAAGTCTTTCTCCTGCTTCATTTCTGTCTCCTAAGCCCCATTTCCCCACAATTCCTAGTTCTTCTCTGTTCCCTACTTTTGCATTCCAGTACCTCATGATTATCAGCACATCTTGTTTTGGTGTGTGATCAATTTCCTCCTGTACTTCTGCATAAAATCTCTCCAATTCTTCTTCTTCTGTGTTTGCCATTGGAGCATAGACTTGGATGATGGTTATGTTAATAGGTTTCCCGTTTAATCTCATTGATATCACTTGCTCAGACCTTGCGTTGCAGCTCCTAATTGCTTTTGCTACATCACCTCTCACTATTAAATCAACCCCACTTCTTCTTGATTTCTCATTTCCTGCATAAAGTATTTTGTAGTTGCCTGATTGAAAATGTCCCATTCCCGTCCATTTTAATTCACTCACGCCAAGTATTGTAATGTTGATACGTTCCATTTCTTGCTTGACAATTTCTAATATTCCCTGGTTCGTGCTTCTCACATCCCATGTTCCTATTCTGTGTGTCGTACAACTCCGGACTCTCCTTTCTCATCTGTGCACATCAGCCTCTGGGCTTTCTTTCAGCTTTGAACCAGCTGCATCATTAGTCATAGAGCTACTTATACTTGTCCTTTGTTCTTCCCCAGTAGCTCGATGAGTGCTTTCTGACCTGGGGGTCTCATCTTCCAGCACTATCACTGTTGCATTTTGGATACTCTGTTCATAGGGTTTTTGTGGTAAGAGGTATTCAGAAGTGGTGTACCATTGCCTTCCTCTGAGTTTGGATGCATCTTAGTCTGGTGTCTCAGCTTTCGCCATTCCGCCTTGGGTGCCCCTGCTAGGAGTCTAGCCTCCTGATGGCTTTGCTCTCAGCTTCTTCAACACTCTCAAACCCCCTCACCAGGTTAAGGTGTGCATCCTAAAGGGGGAATGAACAATTAAATAGCTAAAAATGTGAAGTATTTAGAAATACAACGACACATCTAAAACCTAAGACTAACACAACCAACTTTCCCCCTCCCCCAAATTTCTGAAAAAGTTTATTAGTCTACTGTATCCCTTAAAGAAGCTTCTAGTTTTGATGCTCTCTAGTGGAAAATGAGTTTAGACACATGTATTTAGTATGGGCAGACTTTAATGTTTATGGTGAAGCAATTGTTCTAATTTAGAGGCACATCCTTCCAGGGAACACTGTTTGGTGCCTATATATGTTTGGCAATAAAACATTGTATTAACTTATTTGGTGTGAACTTCATGTGAATTAATCTCAACTTACAACAAATGGAACCCTCCTTTTCTTTCTTTGATCATAGCTTCACATATAAGCCCTTTTCAAACAATTCTAGGGAAACAGCAATAAGTTTGTATACTTAATAATGTATTGTCCAGAGTTCTCTATCGGAACTTCTTTTGTCTTTCTTTCTCCTGCATTAATCTGCACACAGGTATTTTCATGCAGCAACAGTGATTCATCTAGTGAATATCCTACAGCACATACAGTATACCTATTAGACAATACATCTAACAGTAAAGTTTACATTTCTGCACATTGGAGCTGAACTGAATCAGGCCAAACAGGAGCTTTTGTAATAGGTGCATGATCTCCCTTTTGCCCATTTGAAACACAATGCTTGTTTTAAACACTCACCATGTCTAGGATAAATTTGTGCACCAGCACTGCCTGTTCTGCCATTTTGTGCTCCCATAGCATCATCAGCTCTGACATAGCATGGTACTACAATATGCACTCTCAGATTTCTTTGAGGGTTGCTTTGAAGTTCTTGCACATTTGTAAGGAACTCATCCAATTGTGCCCTTGCTATGTCACTATCAGACTGTTCTCTTTGATTTTGACTGGTATTTATAGATACATTATTTACAGACTGTTCCTCAGAAATTGTTTCAAAATTATTGTGTCACTTGAGAATCAAGTACAATGTATTTTTCTTTGAAATAAGGAACATAAGCACATCTGAGGGATCATACAAAGGAATTGAACTAAAACTAGGAAAAGAAAATTACTTTAAAACAAGATAGGAAGGAATGTTGGGGTTTGAAATAACTAGTGACAGATGGGAATTGGTTTTTCAAAATGGTTTTGCTTCATCTCATACAATAATTTGAAATAAAATTATTAAATCATTTTATATTGCTGGTATATCTCCACACATACAAACACACAACCCCCCCCCCAAGAATATATCCTAATTGAAAATGTAGACTTCCTACATACATGGTGGGGCTGTGGGGGGGATGGGTGTGTTATCGCCAAATAAACATGATTGGATATTCTATAGCCTTAGAACCATTATATATTTTGCTCAGATTTTTTAAGAATGTGGCAAGGAGTAAACATTTAGAATTATTAGGATATTTCTTAGTAGGATATTTATTAACAACAACAAATGTTATGATTGAGACTAAATGGAATGTGCTAATATATCTACACAAAAAGATTGGTTTGATAAAATACAGCATTTAGCCTCAATGGTTAGGCTTAGTAAAATGATTTGATTGTGAGATGGGGTGCAAAAAGGAGAGAAATTTGCCCATCATTGAAACCCATTTATTAGTTACATGAAACTAATGGGAATTGATATGTATTGAGCATCGACCTTGTTGGTCTAACTAGGTATTGACTATTTTATGTAAGGGACTGGTAAAAGAACCATAGCAATAATCAGGAACTATGAGATGCTGTGCTATCTTACATGCTAAATGCTTTGAGAAGGAAGACGTTATGAGGTGAGAAATTAGTATGTAATACATCAAAATAGTTATTGCACAAAATAGCATCAATGCAATGTATATTGTAGCATAAATATTTGGTAAATGGTAAAGTCTTAATTATGGCAGTATGGCTTAAGATACTATTTATTTGTTTTTATTGTTTATGCATATTTTGTATATTTATAATTTGTAAAAGTCCCTCTGCCCCCCCAAAAAAATCAATGGTAGGGAAAGTTCAGCAGCTACCCATTATTTTGACTTCAACTGAAGAAGCAGACTTGGACCTTGATAATGACTAGATTCCTGTGCATACAGAGGAATTAATCGAGTAAATTAAGATATAACATAGTTATTCTTACAGTACCAGAAGTTTGATTTTATATATATACTTTTGTATCCCTTTAGCCCAATCTTCAGACTGTTACAAACCTCTTTTAAAACCCCACTCTTTAATACAGTCAGCAATCCATTTAAACATTGACTAATTTCTACAACCTTCCCCAAATGGTTTTTGTACTGCCATGGCTCCCACAACTTGTTGAAAGCTGCTTTGAGAATCATTTGATTGAAAGGTGGAGTATAAATCTTCAAAACAGATACATTCACAATTCCTTAATAATCTATATAAGAGCTAAATTGGGCATTGTTTTCATGTTGGCACCCTATGAATGGGACTCTTTTATACCCCGCTGATATCTGCCTTGTTGGAAGAGTACTTTCCAGGAGAATGTACCCTTCCCATTTTGATGTGATCAATATTTAGGAATGAGTTTTGTGTTTGTTTGTTCATAAATGTACTATTACTATTCTAGTTTATTCAGATATAAAATCCAGTGTGTTCAGTGGGCCTTGAAGAAAATTTAGCCTTCTGGAAATGTTACTACTTCGCCTTAGCATCAATCTAAGTGGTCCACATGTATAGTTCCAATTTTTTTTTCTTTGTTAAGCATTACTTTGAAAACTGAATTCTCCCTCCCCCCTGCACAACTTTTAAAGATACAGAAGACCTCTTCGAGGCTGGGCCTATCAACCAAGTTGTGCAGGGGGAAGGGATAATTCTACCTTGTGGTTTTTCTCATTATAGTGTAGCAAGAACACCTGCACTTGGCTGACTTTTTCTTCTCCTAAAGATACAGGATCATTCTCAGGCCATGAACCTGGCAACCCTATGTTTAATGTACTATGTGAACCAAGGGCATAATTGCCAGGGAAAGCCATGGGCCAGAGTGCCAGGTCTTTAAGCCAGAACCTGGGTCTTTTGGATTAGGGGACTGCAGTAGAAAAGAGATCAGGGATTCTGTGGAGAGGGCCACCTCACATTTTGATTTTTCCCCTCCTTAAACTCCAGTCTAACCCCTTTAATTTTTAAAAAACGGAAGAGTTTCATGTCTTGAGGGTTATGTCCAACTGGGACAAGGAAACACCAACCTGCACTAGCTTTTTACCAGTATTTGCAAATAAGGAACTATATAACAAGAAGAGTGGTATGGCAAGAGACCTAACAGCCTTTGAAAATATATTGTTAAGTAAATAACATAAATGTCTGTTATCCAAAGTTTATATAAGGTCTTAACCACACAGGAAAGTCTTATAAGTCCAGTTAAGCAGAACTGGACGAGAGAATTCAATATTGTCATAACAGATCAGCAGTGGTGATTTGTTTGTGATTAGATCATAAAAAATGTGAATAGTATACATTTAAGGGATTTTTTAAAATATATATATATATACATAGTTGGTATTATACTTCTGTTAAATTAGTGAAAATATTTTCATACATTTCTGATCTTTGTTGGAGATGTAGGAAGGCCAGAAGTACTTTTGTGTATATATGCTAAGATTGCCTTTTGTTCCGAGTTTTTTGGGGTGAAAATCCAACACGCTATCAGAGAGATAACAGGGGTTAATTTACATTTAGACCCAGTAACTATGTTTCTGGTTCACATAAAACATCTGTTTGGAAAAGATTCCTTTGTTCTGGTCATCCATAAGTTGATAACAGCTCCTGGGTTAATTGCAAGAATTTAGACAACAGATACTATACCAGCAATAGGCCTCTGGAAGAGGAAAATTTGGGATACAATAATAATGAACAAAATCACAAGATATGAACTGTTATGGAGGGAAAGGATACAATAAACAGAAATAAGGAGATTTTTTAGGAACAACTGAAAACCGTTATATTGCATTGGAACCAATGTAAAGCAAATGAAGGTATAACCATGGATGTATCAACTATGATATAACCAATATGCAGTTTTTATGTCTGTAATCATATATGTGAAATATATGAAATGTGAAAATTCAAAGAAACCAAGTCACAGCCATTGGGGCTTCATAGCTGTGCTCTGAATGTGGCCTTGCTGCCCATTTAGTGTGCTGTGAAAATGGTGCTTCCCAGGAACACTTGTGAGGAACGCCATTTTCAAAGTGTGCCATGCAGGCAGTCAAGCTACATCCTGAGCACAGTCATGGATCCCTTTGGCCAGAGCTCAGCGTTAAAAAGTTAAAAGGGGATCATTAAAAATATAAAAGTAAGTTGTCTCTCCCCCTACCATAGCAGCCACCAGCAGAATGAAGGTTCTATAATATTTAGAGAACAAAAACTCTGTGTGTGTATGAGAGAGAGAGAGAAAGACAGACAGACAGACAGAGACAGACAGACAATGGTGATGTGGGGAGAGAGGGATGATTGAGAGACTGCATGTGAGAGAGAAAAGAGAGAGAAGAAATAGGAAATTACAGCTATGGAACAATTTTCTAGCTTCAGCGTTGACTGAAAATGGACTGCCTTCAAGTCGATCCCGACTTATGGCAACCCTATGAATAGGGTTTTCATGGTAAGCGGTATTCAGAGGGGGTTTACCATTGCCTCCCTCTGAGGCTGAGAGGCAGTGACTGGCCCAGAGTCACCCAGTGAGCTTCATGGCTGTGTGGGGATTTGAACCCTGGTCTCCCAGGTCATAGTCCACTGCACTGACTGAGGAAGAAATTAATTTAGCATATAAATCTTTATGCACATTTGTGTTTATGGACCTGAAGCCCAAATCTTTTAAGTATCAAGCAATGCCCCTAGTACAAACAGTCTTTATATGTTACATGTTCCACCTGTTCATAGACCATGGTTGTATAGTATTATTTCCTGAGCTTATTTGAGGTAAATAGCCTTGTTTTATAACCTTTGTCTTTGTTTTCTTTGAATAAGTCAATGTGGTACCCATGGAGACCGGTACGTACAATCTTCTTGGTTGTGGTGGCTGCTGCCCATGATAGATCCTTGCAGTTGGACAATGGGCCATCAGATTTGTTTGCCTCAAGCAAAAACTGAAAATACATACAATATCACTCAGCTCTCATTTAAAGGGTATTGTGGTGGGAAGGAATGCTGCATATTCTGCTTGTGGTGAATTGCTTGAAAAAGCAGGAAGGTGCTCATGTAGTCAAAAAAGTGGCCAACTCTTCCTTTTCTCTCAGTGTTCCATCACACTGGAACATCACACTTTTTTTGACAAGTCACCATTTTTTCTCTAGCCTGACCTGTTCCTGACACCTATTCTTTCTTTCCATTTCAGCTCCCTAACTTCATCAACACAACACTTCCTCCACATGAGCAGGTTACAGCACAAGAAATTGACAGCTATTTCCGTCAGGAACTCATCTACAAGAGGAATGAGAGAATGGGGAAAAGAGTGATGGCCCTCTTAAGAGAGAACACTGACAAGAGTTTCTTCTTTGCCTTTGGAGCAGGTAGGGTCTGAATACATCATTTTACTGATTTCCACATACACTAGGTACACACACACAAACATACACACACACACAAGGAAATAGAATGACTTCTTTTCTGAACCAATCTGACATTGAAATTGCCTCCCACCTGTGCCCCATCATTTCCCTCATTTCCAAAACCTCTCCCAGCTAGCCATGTTGATCCCCAAACCCTCCTCCCCCTCCCCCTCTTAAGTTTATTTACTGGGCCAGCAGTGGGACCACTGGAATGTGGCAATGCACAGAGAAAGAAAAGTCAGGAGACTATTCCCTTCTTTCCATTTCCAGAGTTCTTGTCAACAAGAGCCTACTGGCTCTTTGCAGATGTATCTCTCCACTGCAAGGAGTAGGGGAAGAAAACCTGGTATTTCTTCTCCAGTTTCACTTTAAATCTGAGCTAGAGAAGAATTCAGAGTCTCATATCGCTCACCTCTTCTTTTGAGGTGAACATTATGAGCCCCTGAATCTTGTTTATGGGATAGAAACTAATGCAGTTCAGTGACATCTGTACAAGTCACACATAACTGAGTTTTAATTTGCACTGATCAGAGACCCTTAGTTTTAGTTAGTGAGGTCAAGCGGACAGAGGGCTAGACTTGAACCTTCGAGAGTAGAGCTCAATTGTCTGTGCAGTAGTTGTCTCACTGCTTCCATTCTTCATCTGTAAAATTAATTATTTATTGCATTTATTCATTGCTTTATACAAAAAGATGTCTCAAAGCAACTGAATAATTTCATAAAGTACAGAACTAAACATCAGTTAAAACCCATATAACAAAAACATATAAAAATAATGATCCAACAATGCTATGAAAAAGGACAAATCTTACCCAAACCCCACTAAAAGTTGAGAATGCTAGTGAGTCTGCTCTGTCTCATAGCCATTTTGAGAACTGTTAATGATTGCACTTTGTATCCCCAAAGCATTCAGAATTTATAAAGAATAAAAACAAGCCACACTCGAGACAACTCATGTCACTGTTTTAATAGTGCCACCATTACTGCAGTGTTATCCTCTAGAAGGCAAGTGGAAACAGGTCTGCCCTATCACCTTTCATGGGCTCCTAATGGGAGAAAGGGCAGGATATAAATCAAATAAATAAATAAACAAATGTGCAACAAAATGATATTGTGCGTGGTGGGACTTCCAATGTGGAATAATAATATGCCTTCAGAACAAGTCATTCCCAATTTTATCCTAACCTGTCCCCACCATTCTTCATCTCCACTAATTTCTGTGTCATGTAATAGATCTATGTAATAACTCTGAGGTGCATTGCGCAATGGCACTGTCACTAACAAAGCCTTTTATGCCAGTGCAACTTCTTAGCTTGATCTACAATGTTTGTGGAATGCCACAGGACACAATGTTGTGCTGGTGTAGCAGATATCATGTCCCATGGCTCCTTTGCTGGCACAATAAGCTGGGAAGCTGAGTCTTATAGGGCCTAAACTTGACTTCTGTAAAAATTAAGTGGTTGCCAATTGCTCTACCATCTGCAGCAATTGAGAAACTATTTGACAACTGTTATCTCACCTTTCTTATAGGCTGTATATACATGTTTTCAGCCTCTCCACCAAGTAAAGCATTAGCCACTATTTGCAACAGTGCTGCACAGCTGAAGGTTGTCTGCCTGCGCACTAATTTGCAGCAGACCTATGAAGCATAATCTCGTAAAAAACATCCCATTAGCTTAAAGTGGATTCAAGTTTAAGTCTAGAAACACGTCTTTTGCTAACTTTGTTGCCGGGGAGGGATTTGGAATGCCAAACCAGAACAGAATCCAGAATTTCACAGCTGGCAAATGTGTTTTTATTGAAGTGAAGCAAAACAAGCAATCACATGTTTAGAATATTGACATAAAATTGGATCCAAATCCAGCAGTTTAGACCTTTCATTTAAGGAGACCTTAAAATGAACTCCAACCATCATTCATATCTTGGAGGAGGGGGAGCAAGCAGGAAAAGTAGGAGGGGGGATATTTTGAAACAACATATGTATTGCATGTGGGAATACACACTAGTCCCCTGTATGTATTCTGGCTTCAATCCAGTATTGGAGATTCCAATTTATTATTTGCCTCCCATGGAGTCAGCATGTTTCTACAATAGGTACAAGCCTACTTCATGCATATCCACTTAGAGTGTCAGGTTTCTGCGATCTGCTGTACCCTGGGAGAATGAGATGATCGCAAACACTTGGAGTGATCCTTCCTCCTCCTTCTCAAACTGAAAACAGATGCTGTTTATTGAGCAGCATCATTTCAATAAAAGTGTG
This sequence comes from Rhineura floridana, assembly GCF_030035675.1. NCBI lineage: Eukaryota > Metazoa > Chordata > Lepidosauria > Squamata > Rhineuridae > Rhineura > Rhineura floridana. Next base: position 87,531,106 of record NC_084485.1, on the reverse strand, counting down.
GAAAAGAAAGTTGTGCAAAAAGTTTGTTCTCCTTTGGTCACAGCTAATGTAAGCCATGCTGTGAAGAAAACAAATGGTAATTCTATAATCTCTTTATTGCCAGGATATAGCATGAAAGACAAAAGGGACTCAGTGGTATAGAATCATTAATTTATTGAATTAATGGACCATCTTATTCTCTACAATTGCTGGTATTTCATTCTTCAGCCAATGACACAGTGGGAATGTCACCATGTTAATAATGAAATTATTAAAATAGTTAATAGTTAGGAGCTGTGAAGATGGCAGGTCAGTGACTAGGACATAAACCTTGGTGTGGTTTTGTAACATATGAATTATTAGATTAGAACAATCTAATGTTTGTGACATGTTGGGTTGAAGTACTGGACTACTTTGAAGAAATGTAGTCCAGTTAAAGGTATGTATATGGACACTGGAGAGGAATAGAGCACAGTACACATATTTCTGACACATGTTCTTCAAACACAAATTGTGGAAATCCCATTTCTCATGAAATTTCCAAGTTATTTTTGTTTTAATTCTCTTGAAATTTCTTCCACAACCGTATCTTTTAAATATGATAGACAAAATATATTTTACATACAGTCTGAATTGAAGTATAAGAAAAAGTTTGGATTTATGCATCTTCACAGCTTTCCTTTGAAAATGTATGTATATATGTTTTGTGTGCATGCATGTATCTCACTCACACATGTATACATTAGATGGTAGAATACTACCATGGACCAACTTCTCATTTGAAGAAATAATCTTTTTGTGGGGTCATTTCCTATGGAAAGCATGGTGTGTCACCCAAGTCGTCTGTGGATATAGCTTAGGGTACCCAGAAGCACATCCCATAATTTTGCACCCAAAAAGTACTGCAGTCATTGACATTGTTGCTGGGATTCTGCAGTGGTATCTGTGCAGGTTCTCCATGTCATGGTATCTATATTTCTGCCCCTAGTCCCCAGTTGGCACCTCTTAATGCCATGGCCCAACCCCAGCCTGCTGCTGTTAACGTAAATGTCACTCCTTTCCTCCTTTGAGTTAGAAGCGCTCTCTCTCTGTCTCTCTCTCTGTCTCTCTCTCTCTCTCTGTCTCTCTCTCTGTCTCTCTCTCTGTCTCTCTCTCTGTTGTGTGTGTGTGTGTGTGTGTGTGTGTGTGTGTGTGTGTGTACGCACCAAGGGCCACCACTCAGGAGATAGGGGATGTTAATTGCTTCTCTCAGTTTAGAGTAGGCTTCGCAGCTTGATTGTTGTTATGTTCTGCGCCTTTAAGAAGTTGATGCTACAGAAGTCAAAGGACAGGGCAGAGCGATTTTTTGCAACAGAGATAAAAGAATATTCCATTATAATTAGTGTTTGCAATTATGACTGGAAGCTTGTTCAGAACTGTTTAAGGGATTCTTGATAAATACGTATTCTTTTTAATGAATAACCCTGATCTGAAGGAGGGTAAAAAATGCGTCCCTGGGGACGATCAGGAAACACTGGAAGGTCTGAACCGCCATTAGTTAACCCCTTTGACATAAACAGAGGCTTCTTTTTAAAAAGAGTTTTTCTTTCATTGTAGTCCAACTCTATAAGATGCTGTACTGGCGGTTGCAGCTTATCAAATCTGTAAGACTAGCAGTGCTGGCATCTTTACAACAGCAGCTATCTACTGAAGGGAGAATGGCTGGAGAATTGCTGGACATTGCCTTAAATTATACAGCCACAAGAGTGGCTGGATACTATAGCCGGTATGGATTTTTAGCATTCCACAATGTTAAATACCCCCATGCCATTCTGATGCTTCCCATAAGCTCATTTCAAAACAAACCCTTACAAAACTTATAGTCCTGAACTCAGAAATCTTGCTTAACAATCTTCTAAGTTTTCATGGTGATACACAAAACAGTCAGAGAGAATCAAGAGTTCAAAATGTAAACAGAGAGAGAGAAAAAGCCAGTCCCATTGGACTTTTTTCTGTCAGTGGTCTCATAATTTGTTCAAATTAATTAAAAATCAGCCATGTTCACAGAGTACCTGTAATCCTATTACTGACCTTGCCCCATACTCTGACCTTCATCTTCTGCAGTTTAAAATTTAAAAAAGTGCCTAGCTTGTTTTTAATTAATTTAAGAAATGTAGCATTGAACTCAATGATAAGCACGGGCTTGCTCAGTAAGAACCAACTGTCAATGTTCTAAAAGCCAGACTCACAGCTGCTTGACTTGGCTAATCAGGGGGCCACACCCATGCCAGATTTTGATTTCACTTTAGACAGTCATGGCTTCACCCAAAGAATTCAGGGCAGTGTAGTTTGTGAAGGGTGCTGAGAGGAGACTCCTATTCCCCTGACAGAGCTCCAGTGGCCAGAGTGGTCTAACAGTCAGCTGCTCTGATTGAAGCTGTGTGAGGAGAGCAGGGCATCTTCTGGTAACTCTCAAATTCTAGGTGTGCTCTATGTTTTTAATTGACCATGCCCACCTTTCCTTAAGTGGAGTGGTTTAAGCATAGCAGGCTGAAAACATTCATCTGGGCAGGCCAAGTTTGTTTTTTCCAACAGGTAGATGCATTGCTTAAGTAGCGACATATTGTAATCAGTCTGATTTTACATCAAACTGCAGTTTCAGATTCAACTGTTAATGCACCAAAAATAGAAATAGAATGTAACCTCCAGTTTGAAACATAATGCCATCGTATGACATTGACCAATAAAAAGGCTTTGAAATTAATAAAAATAAATTTGACACAGATTTCTAGGATGAATAATGAGAGAAATATAATTTTCTAGGTTAGATTCTCTGTAGAAACAGTAGTAACACAGGAAAGAAGCAAAGTAAGGAGGACACCAACAAACATACAAAAATGTAATTATCTTTGGAGATGGCAGATGTTGCCACTACTCACCATATGCTCAGGGGCACATGTTACCAAATTCTTCCAAGGAAGTAGATTGGACTATGAAAGACCCGCCCAAATTGAGTTTGCATTTTTAAAAATTTGTAGGGCAGTACAATATCTCAGAGAGGAGGTCAGGTCTCCTGCTCCTGATGCATTCACTATAGCTGCCCAATTTCCCTGTTTTTTAAAGTTTGATAGAAATATCCGTTGGTTATAGGTACATTCTTAAACCTCAAGGGGTTTTCGCCTATTAGTGAATTAATTAGAGTAGCCCAAGATGGGATGCAGTGATCTGTTGCTTTTTTTACTAATAAAAGGTTTGCTTGGTAAGCAGCATAAAATAGAATGCGTACTAGAAAACATTGTACTGAGCTTTAGTTGATGTGGATCATGTCACTGCCTCAGTTACAACTTCCTAGACTCAAGACTGAATAACTTTCAGCCACTTCAATAATTATAATGATTTCCAAGTCACTGCAAAAAAAAAATACCCATGGAGCCCCTGTGTCACATAATATGATCTCTATATGAATACATCATATATTGGGTTGCATCAGATGTTGGGATATACTGAGTGTATCAGCTGCCCTGATGAAATGCTACTAAAACTACTTTATCAATTCATAAGATTATCATTATCATCTTATTATGAGTATAGCCCTCTTCAGGAATTCCTTTCTCCACAAAATTAACAAGTGCACACTGCCTGCTCCCTCTATGGTGTCAATGAGTTGGAGGACAACTGTCTGCAGCGGGAAGCCTGCTCTACTTGTGTAGGCTTACCATTCTTTTTAAGAACCCCGATTACCCAGTAATCATGGATAGCGATGAGAACAGCAATAGAGGGAGTGGGATAAGCACACTCATCCCTGCTTCCTCTTCCATGTTATGTTAATTGTGTGGATAAAGCAACACCTGAAGAGGGTTTGAAAGTATGAAACATGATACAATGTATGATACCTAATCCTACACATAAAATTGCAGGGAAAAAAAATGGGCTATAAAAATCAGACAATGGCTTATACGTGTTTGTATGTTCTGTTAAGGAGCTATAATATTTAATAGTACCTATTATTAACATAACCAATTTCAAGTCTTCTAAGCATTTGTCATACATCATCAGCAATCCTTACATCAGCCATGTATAACTGGCATTATAACCCCATGACACATGTTGCATTATTACCTCCATGGAGGGCTGAGGCTGGAAGATACTGTTTTGTCATGAGTTTGTGGCAGTGGTGGGATTCAAAATCAGCTCACAATTTTAGCTTCTTTGCCACGATGGCAGATAATCCTACAGTGGATTCTTCCTATGTTACACCTTGAAGAATCTCATACATTAAACAACACATATTTTCCAATCATCTACAATGCTAGACATTATTGAACTACCATAGTCTGCTCTAAAATACCTCTGTTCCCCATAGCCATGTATTACATGATTGTGGTGCTAAACTGTAATTACAACTGAGCTCAAATTTCATTTATTGGAAACCCATAAGATTGCTTTCCAAAACTAAACTCAAAAATCTGCATTGAAATATACCACACTCACATGCTCACACAATTGGAAAGGTTCCAGAAATATCAACAAGAATGAGTCAGAGGCTGGAAGTCATCCAGTATGGCAGTGGACATAGAATTGGATTCCATGAGGGAGGCTAATCTGGGCTACATTACTAGTAATGGGGGCATATATGAATGTCTTGGATTGCTTAACCAGTTGGAAACTGCTCTGTAATATTCTTAAGAGGAAATATTTGAATTTAAGATTATTTAGTCCCATTTGTCCAATCAGATTGGACAGACTTACTTTATCTAAGGATGTGTTGAGATATTCTGTAGTGCTGTAGTGGTCAGGCAGTAGAACCTTTGCCATTTAGTATAGTCTGTAGCTCCATTCATCTCCTCCTTCCATATGTATAGCATATGGAACCTCCAGCGTTGCATGCCGATTAGTCCCACCCTTGGCAGACTACACATGCTCCTCTTTCAGATGTTATCATAAACAAATGGACATCCAGGGTAAGTTGAGCTGGCATGCTGATATCAGGATGGGATAGCAGGTGTGGTCCAAATTCACCATCCACATGTTTGCTGTATGTGTGGAGGGGGAATAAGTGAATAGGATTTCTCTCCCCCCACCCTTCTAGACCCATGCAAGTTCACCTGACACTTTCCCAGGAATCCTAATGATTTGTTCCCAAGTCATTCACCATTTTTTAAAAAGTAGAAAAGTATATATATTTGAGAAGTAGGGTTACCAGGTGTCTGGTTTTGGGGGGTCCCCTCTGGGTCTGCGGATAACTCACCTTAATCTCTGGACTCTCAGCTTCAATTTTTTTAAAAAATTAAGTGTCTAGGTGGTCAAGTTCCCGAGATATACACCAAAACATCAGCTGCCCCCGCAGCTGTTAAATCTGTTTAATGGATCTGTTATAGCAGCTCCTAGCTCCTGGGCTTAGAAAAGTTACTTTTTAAAACTACAGCTCCCATCAGCCCCAGCCAGCATGGCCACTGGATTAGACTGATGGGAATTGTAGTTCAAAATAATAACTTTTCCAAGCTCTGGCTCTAACCCTGCCCTTTCGGGATTGTAGCCAATAAGTGAAGCCAGGATTGTGATTTGTTGACCCAGGCAGGACCTAGACTTAATTGCAACATCAGGAAATGGTGGCGTTGAGATCTTCAGTTTGAGTAAGTAAGAATATGGCTTAAAGTTTGTTTTTTCTTGTGTGCAAGAGTCAGACCCTGGGCCGTTGGAGAGGGCAGTGCTTTGAAAACTGTGGCAATATGAAAGGATTTAATCCAATACAGGCATACCCCGCTTAACATTGCTTCACTTAACGTTGCCTCGCTATAACGTACATGCACCATACGTTCCCATACTCCGCTTAACGTTCGCACGCTTCGCAATAACGTACATTTTATTGGCATGACGCCGCTGCCATCTAGTGGTGATTGCATGCAGTACAAGTGAAGACAATTGCTTTACTTAAAGTAGATTTTCACTTAAAGTATACTCTCCAGTCCTATTGCGAACGTTAAAGCGGGGTATTCCTGTATTTGCTTTTCTGGGAGTAAAGCAATGCTAATCCCATGTACCTGGAGTAAACCCCATTGAATTCATTACGACTGACTTTTGAGTAGACATGGTTAGGATTGTGCTGTAAATTAATGGGGCTTTTGAATAAACATAGCAAAGAATTGTGTTTGTGTTGTAAATCTTTCCCTCCCGCTCCAATCCTATTTTTAAAGCAATTAGGCAGGGTTTACCTAGGTATCACATTTTTTATTACGTAGGAAACTAATACTGATTTTTAAAAAAATGTTCTGCAATGACCAACTGATTTGACAATAAACTATTATATGGGGTGTATTTTTACAAGTGTGTGTGTGTATGGAGTCTTTCCAACACCCCTGTGATGTAGGGTTGGTGACTGGAAACCAAGGCAGCTCACAATAAGAAATAAATCCCTTTAAAAACCAATAACCATAAAACAAGTATAAACAGTTGCAAAACAGCTTAAAGTGGCATGATTCTGAATTTTGGGTTGGGTGAATGAAGTTTATTTATTTATTATTTGATTTATATCCCACCCTTCCTCTCAGTAGGAGCCCAGGGCAGCAAACAAAAGCACTAAAAACACTTTAAAAATCATAAAACAGACTTTAAAATATATTAAAACAAAACATCTTTAAAAACTTTTTTTTAAAAGAAAGAAAAGGTTTAAAAACACATTAAAAAGCAATTCCAACCCAGACACAGACTGTTAAAAGAAAAAGTTCCTTATCACTTGAGCCTGCAGTTTTCCCTGGTTGAATAAGCCCCATTGAATACATTGGGACTTGCTTCTGAGTAAACGAACATAGGATTGCACTATACATATCTTTACAGGTTGTGTAAATAATAAACATATTTGATAGTCATGGTTATATAAATATTTATTCATACTGTGTCCCAATAAGTATCTGATTTCACACTATGGTTGTAAAATACTTCCTCTGCATTTTAAGTATGCCTTTCTTCCTTGAGGTTGTCATGGTTCTCTATTGTTTTCATCCTGAGGGGCAGATAGGCTGAAAGATGGTGAGTAGCCCATGGTCACCCACTACACTTTATAGCTCATTTGCATTTTGAAAAATTAATTAAAACAATTTACATGCAGGCAAAATTTATTAAGTGGATCCACACAATACATTTAAAGCACATCCAAGTCGCATTTAAAGCACATGACTTCCCCTAAAGAATCCTGGGAAGTGTCGTTTCTCCCTCACAGTTACAGTTCTGATTCTGTGGTGGGATTCATGTGCTTCAAATGGGTGTTGAATGTGCTTTAAATGAATGGTGTGGATCTGCCCTAGGTATGATGTGCATTCAAGAGTGAATTGAAAAGAATAATTTTAAAAGATACTTTTTTAAACAGGGGAAGGGTTGTAGCTAATTGGTAGGGCATATGCTTTTGCATGGAAAGGTCCAGAATTCAATTTCTGGAAAAGACTATTGCCTGGAATCCTGGAGAGCCAATGCTAGTCCATGTCATCAGTACTGAGCTATGCGGTACCAAATGGCCTGAGTCAGTATAAGGCAGATTCCTTTGTTCCTAAAAGTGAGAAGAGACTCAAGAGCCACAGTGACTCCAAAAGTTATTTATGTATTTTATTTACAACAGTTATATACTGCTTTATTGTAAAAAATCTCAAAGTGGTTTACAGAAAGAATTAAAACAATAAAATTATTGGCAAAAACAGTTAGACATGTATTTAAAAACATTCAAAATAATAAAACCAACAATGAGTTAAAAACAGATTTAAAAACACAATAGCTTCTACATGCGTGGATAGGCTTGCCTAAACAAAAATGATTTTAGCAGGTTCTGAAAAGAGGCGTCTGCCTAATGTCAATAGGCAAGGAGTTCCAAAGCGTAGGTGCTGCCACTTCGTTGTTGTTGCTGTTACGTACCTTCAAGTCGATTTCGACTTATGGCGACCCTATGAATCAGTGACCTCCAATAGCATCTGTCATGAACCACCCTGCTCAGATCTTGTAAGTTCAGGTCTGTGGCTTCCGTTATGGAATCAGTCCATCTCTTGTTTGGTGTTCCTCTTTTTCTACTCCCTTCTGTTTTTCTGTATTGTCTTTTCTAGTGAATCATGTCTTCTCATTATGTCTCAAGTATGATATGTGTCCAAAGTCAGAGGAAGGCAATAGTAAACCACCTCTGAATGCCTCTTACCATGAAAACCCTATGAACAGAGTATCCAAAATGCTGCCACTTTACAGGACTGATTTCTTACAAGAGCAGAACAAGTACTATGTGGCACCCATAACATAGAAAGCACAGCTTGAACTTGGCCTGGTAGCAAATCAGCAACCAATACAGATTTCAGAGCAGAGGTATTGTGTGCTGATAGGATCTCACTCATGTCAGCAATCATGCTGCAGCATTCTGCATTAACTGACTGGCTGCAAGGATTTTTTTAGTTTTGGTTTTCAGTTATGAATCCTGACTGGTTGTGGGATGTTAAGTTGTCTGCCTTATTCATAGGAATCTTGGTGTGTTTGGTATGGTAATGCATTTAGGAAATCATCACTGTCTTTTGTTTTTCTTTTTGCATTTCATTTACCTTTAACCTCACTCCCTTACATCCATAGAAGCAATAGCAGTGGTTGCATGTGCTCAGCTCAACCCCCTAAAACCCATTGATGAAGCACTTTGTAGGTTGCATGGCAGTTTGTTTCTTGCCCAATAGTGGTCAAAGAGAATTCACATATTTGAAAGTGTGGCTGCAGTTGTTGTTCCCAAGCTGCTGCCTGTGAAGGTAGACCAAACCATGTGTGTTTCCTCTCTCTCAATTATTACTCACTGGAATTGGGTTGGCTGTCAAAGTGAGTTTATAGCAGTCCACAGGGTAGACAGAAAGGGTAGAGAATCTTCTTACTCTTACTGATCTCTCAAACCTCCTTCTACAGTGAAGAGTCAAATCTGTAAAGAAGTTTGGAGCAGCCACATTAAAAGATAAGGGCAGGGCATTCCAGGCAGGGGGTTGCCAACCCTGCTTGGATATGGATGTCTTAGAAGAGGATCCCTAGTCAAGGTTTACCAATAGCACAATCCAAACTATATCTACTCAGAAGTAAGTCCTGTTGAGTTATATGGGGCTTAGTCCCTTAGTAAGTGTGTTTAGAATTGCAGCCTTCAGGGTCATCCATCTTTACTTCCGAATGCTCCCATCTAACATCTCCACAATACTAGGCTCCTTTCTTCCTACAGTGGCCTTCTGGTGACTGGCCTGGCCTGGCGGCACTTAAACCCTTCTTGCCGAAAGCAAGTAGGCTAGATTAAATGTTCCCTACCCAGGCTCCATCTTTTAGCTAAGATTTCTAGCTTAATTTCCGATCAGATATTTTTTTAATTGTATGCTCCAAGCAACTGTGATTGATGCTTAATGTATCATGCTTAATGATATCACTCGGGCCCAGCCCTATGACATCACTCAGGCCCACCTCTGTGACATCACTTGGACCCACCCCCATGACATCACTCGGGCCCACCCCTAAAATCTCAGGTTTTGGGATGATTCTGACCTGGCAACCCTATTAAGAAGTGTTGCAACTATGAAAATTGTGTAAAGCATTTTAATATATACATTGGACCAATACATATAAAATGGTGTAAATTATTTATATTGCATAGTTTTCCATTTATAGAAGCTAGATTTTATGCTGGCAGAATTTGGGACTTCTTAGAGCATAGTTCCTAGGCTCTTGTGTTCTCTGTTAAAACACAATTGTTTTTCCAGGACATTAGGCTTGATTATCACCCTTTGGGGATTAAATAAATGGGTTTGCCTGACACACTTTGGAGCAGAGTTGGTCTTTGTTGGAAAGCTTTACCCTTGTGAACCCAAGTGATTGATAGACAGTACATTGTACCAGGCAAACTTGTAAGAGACGAAATGAATAGGGAGTTTCCCAGCTGCCTTCTCCAGCTGAGAAATAGCCAAGCAGCCAGGATCGCATGTGCCATTAAAAAGAGTTAATATTTTGGCAACAAAGAATACACACATAAAATCATTGTTTAAGAGAAAAATGTCTTCTGGTTTATTTCATTTTTACAGGCAAATAATTTACAAGTAACCCGCATGATAACAAACAGAATTTATGCATGTTGTTAATTTGGACTTTATATTTCTTAAAATGTTTGGTTTTCTTATGTTCATATCTCCTTTGTCTTTTATTTTAAAATGATGTTTGCCACTTTTGAACTTGATGGTTGTGTATATGTCACCTCTGAAATTAAGATACAATTCCAGAACACAAAGTTTGCTAACTGTTTTGTCATGGGAGGAACTAATGTTTAGCTTAGCAACAGAAGGTTGTGCTCCCAAGGCCAGTGACTAAACGCTTATCACATAAATATGGTTCAGATTTAAGAGATGGCATGCTGGTTTCAGTGCCATACACCTCACAGTCAAAAGATGTAGCATACAATTCCTATATGTTTCTTTCTTATACTTGTTTAATTCATTGGATTGAAGAAAAGAGCCTTCCTATACCCACATTTCAGACATATGTCATATTTTTTCAGTCAACATTGATGACCACTGATCCACAAAGCAAGAAAGGATAAGCATGGGGAGTGTAAGTGTAGCCTATAGTGCTAGTCACTGGATGGTTTCAAGTTATGGAAATGTCATGCAGCCTTTTATCAGACAGAAATCACACAATACTATTTTCATGTGTTAGCTGTCGAGCTGGAGCGATGATAGAGAGATTCCTATAAATCAGTGGATGATTCTAACTGATTCACCATTTCCCCCTCTCTCTTTTCTTTCTGCACCAGAAGGTGATTATATTCTAACAACAGTAGTGAAAATAATGATGGTAGATGTAAGGAATAGATTAGAACCAGAGCTTGGAAGATTACTTTTAAAAAGTAATAAATTACAGTTACAATTACATGGCCCAAAAAGTAGTAATTACCGTTACAATTACAATTGCTCTGAAAGTAACTGATTACTTTTTCTCAAATTTCTACAATTACATTTCAGTTACTTTAAAAAAAAAGCCTACAAGGTGCTGGCCTTGGCTGCTGCACATCTAAGTAGCCTAAAACAACATTAAAAATAAGTGGAATTCTCCCTTCCCCCTGCACAACTTTTAAAGATACAGAAGACCTCTTGGTTGCCAGGCCCAGCCTCCAGGAGGTCTTCTGTATCTTTAAAAGTTATGCAGGGGGAAGGGAGAATTCCACCTTGTGGTTTTTCCCATTACAGGGTTGCAAGAACACCTGCACTTGGCTGACTTTCTCTTCTCCTAAAGATACAGGATCAGTCTCAGGCCATGAACCTGGCAACCCTACTGCATGGTGATAGAAAAGGGCACCAAATTCAAAAAGCACCAAATTTTGCCTGTAAAGGAAGAATCAGGAGTGCACTCAGAGTGTTCTCCTGATTCTTCCCTAGCAGCCTAAGCTTGAATTCAAGCTGGGGATGCAAAGGAATAATTCAAGCCAGGGCTGCAAAGGAAAAAAATTGAATTCAGTCTCATGCTGCAAAGGAAGAATCAGAAGCGCACTCCCAATTCTTAATTTGGAAGCACAGTTTATAGGTACGATGTCATACATGATGTGGATAACAGGTGGGCGACCCCAGGAGGGCTGGACACATCTCAACCAGCACACTGTCTGGATTCGGTTTTCCACCCCTGCTTTAGAGACATTGTTTCACTCATAGGTTGTTTCATATTTCTGTCTGGACAAAGAAAAATAATGAATGAGTACCAGTATGAAAATGTAATGGTTGTCCATCAGTATCATGTTTCAGAGCAGATTGACAGATGCTTATAGGAGTATCAAGTCTTTCCATCTTTCTTCACCTCTCATCAACAAGGAGCCAGAGCTGTCTCTTGTCTTCATAACAGCTAGTCATTGAGACCTCATCATTCAGAACCAAGTTAAATGAAATCACTCTTTTTCACTCTAAAATGGAATTGGTGGCTCATTTGTGGGGGTAGAGTGTGCCTGGGATCTCTCCAGCCACAAGAGGCAGCTCTTACTGGTCTTCACCATCATCCTCATCCTCATTTGTAAAGGAGCAGGGAAACTCCATACATATCACAAATAGTAAGAAAAGTCAAGTTGTGTTTTTAATCTGTGAATATAAATGCTATTCCCAGTGGAAAAAAACAGTATGAAACTTGAAAGTGTTGTTCTAACTGATGAGTTAACTCAGTTACTGTTCACTTAGCTGGGTAGGGCATATATTACCAAAGGCGTACCTAAAGATGCCGAGATTAATTGAGTTCTGTATGCCATTATGCATTCTCTTTATGACCTCAGGACTGGCAGCCGCCAAATGTAGGATACTTGATTAGATAGATCAATGGTCTGTTATTAGAGCCTGTTTAAGTGATGGACATTTTGGGCTCAGTTACCCCCCAAAAAAGGATTTTAAGAACTAATTAGTTTCTTTTTTTAAAAAAAGTTGAAATGGAGAATCATTGTGGACAAATATAAGGGGTAATACTGCCATCATCAGACTAAAATATGTGATTGCATATCTGAAGCTTCAGTCAAATACCCACTTACCTGGGAATAGTCCCAATGAGGTCTGTGGGATTTACTTCTGAGTAGACATATATAATTCAGTAAAGCTTACTCCCAGATAAGGAGGATTAGAATTTCGGGCAATAACTTTTACTCTGCATTGCAGGTAACATCCTAAGTCAGAAGACCTTCTCTCCTCCCCCACCTTCCAGTCTTTTTCCCAGCTCCTGTTGCTGCTTTGAAAACTTGTAAAGGTTAAGGACACCATAATGGTTATGGACGAAGCAGTAAAAGTAGTAGTAGGCCCTTGACAGCCTGGAATTGATCAAGTGTTTCAAGTTGTTAACAATATCCTTAGTACAATTGTACATACTTGTCTCTATATGGCTATGGGGTCAATATGGTAATAACAGTGATCTTGTGGTCAGGTATCCTGTAGTTTGTCAACTGAAGCACACTGTTCTTCCCTTTACCCAACTTATCTCTGTGGATCTGGATTGGTAAACCTATATTGGGAACTTTGGGTTGTGGAGAATCAGCAGAGTGCTTTATTATTTGCTTACATCAATGCTGTACCCAGAACAGTCATCATTCTACCATCAACCCACTTTTGGAGCTTTGCAATGATGTGATAAATATGATCTGACTTGTCAGTTCAGGGCAAACAGTATCGCCTAGCTTCAGTACAAAGCTCTGACACATTTCTACTCTTGACCTGATCCTGTTGCATAGTTACTTGGAAGCAAGCCGCACTGATTGCAATGGAGACTTCCTGTGGGGCAAGTCCGTTTAAGATTGCAACTTTAATTAGGAAGCAATCCAAAAGTAATCTTACAGATCACCTACTTTAATCCCAAGAAGTGTTGCTCCTTTGTAATGCTGTCTAGAACACTGGTCTTCAACTGATAGGTTGAGACACACTACTGGCTTGTGACCTGATCTAAGATGAGTTGCACATATATGGCAAAAAGAAAAAGAAAAAAAGAAATTGCTCCCTAAATGCATGTTTTGGTTAAACACAGGTCCTAGGTCTGAAAACATGGAATACTGCTTTTACCATTGGTATTGGTTATCTTAGACTGTATGACTAAAAAAATTAAAATCACACTGAAATTTCACCATGAGCACCGAAGCGTTTGGAGAAGTTCAGTCGACATCCTGGATGTGCCAGCTGTTCATGTGAATCAGCCTTCAGCATGTACATTGCAGAGCATCCTTACAAAGCACCTACTGAAGCAGTTGGCTTACAGTTTTGAAAAGGCACTCAGTTATGCAATAAAAACATCAGTGTTTTCCTCTCCTACCTTTTACCCCTATTCTACAGAGCTGACAACGTTGAGAAGGAAACCTTCCTCCAAGCATTTCTATTTTCCTTAAGACCTGCCAATCATGCCGGTTGCCTTTGCCCAAAGTTTGTTGTCTTTTCAGATGGTCACAGCATGAGCTACCAAAAGTTTCAGTGAGTCTGACAAGAGATTCTGTTAACCTAACTCAAGCGTACGACCTGGCATCAAACCAGAGCACAAAGGGGCTTTTCACGGACTTGCTGCTACCTCAAATATTTCATTTCATGGGTTTCAATTAATCTGTATTTATTGCCACTTATCTTAAATGGCTAACAATATCAAGAGTTTAGAGAGTGCTTTTAATGTCAAACTGGGTCAATTAAAAAGCTGCTTAAAATATTTGCAAAACTTTTCATCCAAAGGTTGGCCCCTTCGTCTGCCTCTAATATGGTTTAAACAAACACTCTGCTTATGGAGAATGACATCTAGTACATTTTCTCCTTAATATCTTTAGAGATCCCAGGATCAATTTCCTTTACTTTTGCACTTTTACACTTAGAGGAGTCAGATAAGGCAGTTAGAATATTTGAGTAACAAAATATGCTTTCAAGTCCGGCCAATCATGATTTAGATTCTAGGCAGAAGTGATGCAGTTCTACATATATAAAGACTGAGCTTATTCTCAAGCAGCCCTATTATCTTCTGTTCAAATGAAAGCATTGTACCAACATGGGTGCTGTTACCTCCAGCATTTGCTGAGGCAAAATGATATATCACAGCGACATTAGAACCATTATCAGACCATTGTCAGCATTTTACTTCCTTATTAAATGGCTTTACAACTAGTGGTGCAGAGAGCATTTTTAAACAAAGAAAATATATATTTACATTAACCAAGAATATTTTCATGTTTTGAAAAAAAAAAGATTTTTGCTGTTTTAAAAAAGCAAAACTTCAAAAAAACCCACCCACCTGGCATTTTTTACATTCCATTGAGTTTTGAACATTTGGCATATTTTTGATAGAATGCTGATTTTATAACAAAGTTTGTTACAAAACATTAAGTCCAATGAGGCTGTAATGCCATCCACACTTTTCATTGGCTGGTCTCAGTTTTAAGCTATTTCTTTCTACTCTTTTTTAATGGCCAGTTGCAACAGAAGGGGATGAGATTAGCAACAGTAACATCAGAATTAGTAGTCATCAGCATTACTAATAGGCCATTGTATGAAAGGTCGGCCATTGTACAAAACCTGACCCATTGATTCAGGGAGTATGTTCCATGCCGTAACAGTGCCTGGCAGCAATGTTCTCTCCAGTTAAGAACAAAAGAGGCATTCTGAATAAGACCAACAGCCCATCTAGTCCCAACATCTTGTTCACACAGTGGCCAGCCTGATGCCTGTGGAAAGCCTGCAAGCAGGACCTGAGTGCAACAGTATTGTCGAGACCCACTTGTGATTCCCAGCAACTGGAAATCAGAGGTATTCCACCTCTGATACTGGAGGTAGTACACAGCCATCATGACTAGTAGCCATAGTTAGCCGTAACCTGCATGAATTCATCTAAATCTCTTGTTAAACCATCCAAGTTGGCAGCCATTACTACATATTGTGGTAGCAAATTCCATAGTTCTATCACATACTGTGTGAAGAAATACTTCCTTTTGTCTCTCCTGTAAACTGCACCATTCAGCTTCATTGAATGATGCCAATGAATTTCCATTTGGTAGTTTTTAATATTTTTATAATGATTTGAGAAGTATCTGCAGCATAGTACAGTCGATGCACTTCACACATGGCCTGGGAATAACAATAGAGAAGATTCTCATTGCCTGTTTCCATACTTCTGAGAACTAGTGCTCAGGAAGAACTAGTGCTCATCTCTGACATTAGCATAGCTCACGTATCACCCTGGGGGAGGGCTGTGAGATCTGTATATTTATCCTTAGTGCAAAACCTCAAAAACATGGTAAGATATTTGTAGATCACCCACCTTCATTGTGTGTGTGTTTGTGTGCTTGCGTACTTGCGTGTGTGCACACATGTGCACAAAGGCAGCCACATTATCATAAAAAAATCAGTGCAATAAAGTATTTGGGTGGGTGGAAATGCTATTTAAATAAAGCTACATTAACTATTGGCCCTAGAACAATAAGGCACACTGGAATCTGATAGCTTGGGCACAAACATTGTGTGATGGGGTTTTATGTGTGGGGATGTACATGGTTATTTGTGGTTTAATATTTGCTAGCTATTTGTTAATTTTCTTCTTTAAAAATTATTTGTGTGATATAATTGTCATTACACTGCAACCCATATCAAGAATGACAAAGAGGACAAAGTGCTAAGAAATTCTCTTAAAGAAAACCCAGTGAAATAAATAAGATGAGCACATTTGTAGTATTGCCATTCATTTCCTGTGCTTACCGTAGTACTTAATTAAGGCAAACAATTTGCAAACCTCCCATAAAATGATTTTTTGTAGTGGTGTTGTGTGCGTGAAACTAGCCACTAAGAGCTTCAAAACAAAGAGCTTCCATTCCAAGGCTACTTCTACCTTATATATGTAATCTAAAAGGGCATATGATCCCTATCATGCCTGGTTTTCAAACCTGTGGGCCTAGAGATGTTATATAGGACTTGTTCACTAATAATCTCCTGCTGTGGATGGACAAAGATCAAGTGTCTGTCCGGATGCCTTTTAGACCTTTCAGCTACTTTTGATAATGTTGACAAGAGGTGCTGCTGATTTGGCTGCACCAATAGGCAGGAACACACATAGCTGCCAGGAATTTGCTTTTCTTGCAACATGAATCTCCAAGGATGAATTGGGATAAGGAACGTCTTCACTTTCCCTGCTCACCTCACTTGTTCTCCATAGGAGTATCTGAGATGGGGGGCCGTGAACCTGTAGCTCTTCTCTGTGTTGTGGTGGTGGTTGATGATGAAGATTAATGATGATGATGATTTATTTTGGTTTATTATCTACCCTTTACCCTAAAACCCGAGAGCAGGTCATTGCAATTTAAAATACACATTTAAACATAGTTTAAAACAAATTATAATCACAAGAATAGGATGGGTTCTAAAAATATACATCTCAAGTTTCAAAGGTCAGGGTAATATAGAATTTGTTTTGTGAGAATGGGCAGAGAGAGGATTCAGAATCTTGTATTATTCATTCATTCATTCATTCATTCATTCATTCATAATTGTTTTGTACCACCCTTTGTCATAAATAACCTAAGGGCAGTTTATGTATAGAACATTATTAAATCTATAAAAATGAATAGTGGAGACTGGTTGATTAGGGTGAATGAGACACTACCTCGCTCACCTCAGTCTGCCCTCTGTCAGCCCCCACCTGCCTGCCTTCTTACTTACAGCCATTAGTACTGCCTCTTCCTCAGTCTCAGTGTTGCCCTGATGCAGCAGGAAAGAGGATGGGGAACAAATTAGAATTAGTTGGCTCTGCCTGGCAGTGGTTCTGCCTCCATCCACTATCTGGGCTCCCTGCCTTTCATCCTTCCAGTCCCAATGTGCACTAGGAACCACTGAAAACTATATAACACAATAACACTTTAAAACCAGCAGCAAAACCCTTATTAACAGAGGAAAGCAGTCCCGTTACAAATGGGCAACAATGATCAACCACCCCAAATGCCAAACGTCACATATTCTTATACTCCAGATGTTGCAAATAAACCTGGACACTTCCAGAAGTAATTCCAAACTCTTATTCCCCTTGTTCTCATTCTCTGCCAGATTTTTAATTATTGCTAGTGCCTTTTCCTCCTTTCCCTCCCAGCCTAAGGCAGCATGATGATATCATCAGTCTTTCATCTGCTACTTGGTTAACCTCCTCCCCCTCAACAAGTGCTTTGGAAGCAGGCCATTGTGGCCGCTGTCTGGTTGTTCTCCAACCTCTTATGGTTGTCTTTTATGTCCTATGATCTTCATTTGGTCAATCTGCTTTTTCCACAATGAAGAAATGGGAAAAGTTGGAAAGCAAAGAGGATCCCAACAGCTTCAATAGAAGCTAAAGGAAAGGTTTGAAACTCTGATGAAAAGGAAAAGGGATTTGTCAAAACAGACCACAAATTCTCAGTCATCAGGATCTGGCATTCACCCTAAACAAAGCTTTCACATTGTGGCTTGCCCTGACCTTTGAGGAGTGGGATTAAGGACTGTGGAGAGAAATTGGCTGCCTAGTTCCCTCATGTCCCTGTGCCTTTTTGCAAGTGCATGGAGACGATAGGCACTGATAACAGTGATGGAATGTGGGATGATTTAAATAGGCAAGCAGAATAAGTAAACACTGCAGGCAGCATGTATGTTGTGTGGCATCAAGACAAAGGAAGCATATTCTTATTTCCCTATATGACCAAGTCTCACAAGAGGATGCGTTCATTTTGTGAGAGGTGGGAGACTTCAAAAACCCACGCACCTGATTTTTCAAACATACCTTTGCTTTTGTAAATTCTACAGCACATTTTGACGACAAAATTTGCTTCAGTAATAAACCTTACATAGATAGAATAAGCAGGCAGAGCCACCATCAAAAATGATAATGTAGTGGCAAATTCAGAAGTGCAGGGTTTCTTCAGGATAGTCACACCACACCCGTTCACAGCCATGCCCCCCTTTCTACTTTCCCTTATCTCCCTTGCTCTCCCTGTTGTCTTCGGAGCCCACACTCCACTACAACAGACGTCCCTAGGAGCTAAGCAGCATGAAAGGAGAGGCTGTGGGCTAGTACTAAGAAGAGTTCTCAGTGGCTGACTCACCTCCTTTCACTCTGATTGACTCCAATCAGCACGAAAAGACAAGGACTCTTCTTAGTGGCTAACACACTCCTTTTCTTTCTGATTGGCTCATACATAGTGACCTGGCTGGGACTCAGCCCCCCCCTCCCAAAGTGACAGGTCTACAACCCTCCATGAACCTGGACAACTACACCCCTGAGCATATCCAAATCTCAAGAAGTCTTTAATTGTAGCTGCTGCCACTCAGTGCAGGCCAGCTTTCCCCAACCTGGTGCTCTCCAGATTGCCCAGTCAGCATAGCAAATATAGTTATCAGGGACGATGGGAGTTGTAGTCTAAAGCATCTGGTGAGCACCAGATTGGGGAAGGATGGTTTAGCCAATACTAAGCTAGATGGACCAATGGACTGACTCAATATAAGGAAGCTTCCTAAGGTTAAATGCTCTTGATGGAAACATGCACAGCTAGAGCAAATGGCAGCTGCACCAATAGCCTTTTGATGGGGAAGAAAGAATATGTGCAGGCCCCCAAATCTTAACAGTTAAGCTATATTGATTATTTTTGGGGTGCAAAACATCTCATCGATTTAATCCATAAAAATAATTTTTAAAAAATTACAAAAAGGTGCCCTATTTAACTGGGCAATAGATTTTTTTTAAAAACAAAGTAATTATTAGCACATGTATTTGAGGAGTGGCCAGCATGCTGGAGCAGTACCCTGTCACTGTGCAGCCGTATTGTTCTAAACTTTTCGTATTATCAGTGGATTGGGTTAGTATGGATTTACAAGGGAAAACTGTGTGATAACTTCTGTGTTTGCCAGTAACATGTGAACCATGTGAATTAAAAGGGGGTGCAAATAGCACCAAACACACACTAAACCACTGTGTACATGAACCCTGAGAGATACCAACTTTGTACATGTTTAATTCTTATATGCCCCCTTTGAACATTATGTTAGCCCAGTGTGTGTGTGCAGGGACAGGGGGGTGGGGACAGAATATGCATCCTTATATCTTATTCTGTCAGAGCTAACAGCAGCTTGTGAAGAGACGTCAGTTAGGAAAATGGCACACTGAAAAAGGTATATTTACCTGCTCCAGGACTACTGTAACTAGTAGTCTGGCCCTAAATCTATCCATTGAGTTGTCGGCTGTTTAGGGATTTAAACCCACATCTTGCAGGTATAAACCCAGCCCTCCATGCACTAGGCCACATTGGTGTTTCAGTTAGCTGGTCTAATATAGCAACAGCTGTGGGAAAATACGATGAGATGAAATGACCAAGCACATCTGTTTTTTCTTTATTAATTCTCCTATGCTGTGCATAAACAAGCAATGATGGATGGTCCCTCAGTTTTTAACAGAAATATTGAAAAGACCTGGATTTAATTGTCCTGCATTTATTGCACAAAAGGAGTGAATTATGACCCACTTTACAGCATCTCCAGTGAAAGTGATTATTAACGTTGCAGAAAACTGTTCTTTGCCAGAGATATAACCCTGTCAAAACGGCCCCCTCCCTCTTGCTGGGCTCCACTGGAAAAAAGCTCATGAATTTGCTACCTCCTGCCAGTTAAAGCTCAGGGTGAAATGCAAAACCAAAAGCTGCCAATAGTTATATATTTGATTCAGATGTTGTGGGAATTGTTTGCTTTTTCTTTACTGAGGGTGGGATCGGTCAGGAAAAAGGAAAGAATGAACAACCCTAAATAGAATTAGCACTTGTGCTTCTTTTGCTATTGAAAGATTATAATTTTTGTCATGGCAATTTGTGAGAGTGAAGCTGGGGCACTGTAGATTTTGACTGTACACTCTGACCCTTGATAGCTTTTATATCAGAGTTATCATTCCAAAGAGATTGATTTCCCCTGGTCCCATTTACTCTGACAATTTACCCCATGCTATTTTAATTGTCTTGTACCACATAGAAGCTCATGAACACTTTACTTCAGGAGTAGGATCAGAACAATGAAAACAGCAATTCTGGTCCAGTGTCATTAAGAAAAAGATTTAGCATGTCTGCCTATGTAGCACATAACAGTATATGGTGCTCTGTCCCCCTCTTGTGGTCACCAAGCCATATAGATGTTGTGCAAGTATTTCTTCTGGCCTAGAAATAACAAGGCTGGGTATTTACAGACTCAAAATAGAGGGTGACCTATATGGACATCAAGGATTCCAGTTCAGTCCCCATGTTAAAGCTCACGAAGAGGGACTAAATACTACATCTTGCAGACACTTTCACATATCCTATGGGATTCCTTGCTGCCTGGTCCTGGATAGCTATATATCTAGAAAATATTTAAGTGATGTGCTGGGAGAGTTTTGAGTAAACACTTGCTTAGCATTCACCATATCAGACTATCAGCTTGGCTCTGCAGCTGCTTTGTAAAGTTTATATAACCAAACATAACTGAAACCACAGGAGAGCATTCATAGTGAGCAAATCATCTGGACACAGAGTGTAAAGTCAGGGAGGAAAATAATTGTGGGACTGTTGGAGGATACCTAGTTGCCCATTTTACTTGTACTGCTTCCTCCAAAAAAGGGGAAAGACAGCTTTGGCATGTGGACAGGGGAGGAACAATTACATTTTAGAAAAGGATAAGATCCTCTGGTAGGCAAAGTCTTCCTTCCACTACGATCATGCATGTGCATGCATGCGCACATACACTCCCCCTTCCTGAAGAATCTGTTGACAACAAACTTCTGGAATTCATTGAAAGACCTTCTTATTTATAGAACAGGGAGATTGATTTCCCTTGGCAGAGGACTTTCATTGATCTTTCACACTATATGTGTGTGTGGTGGCTTTATCCCACTATGTATATTCAATGCTGAACTGCAGGGAAATGATTCCAGGAGTAGTTGATGTGCTTTCCTTGCTGTGATTTTAGGGTCAAAGATGACCTATTCTATTCCTCTGCTTTATTCCAGTTCACAGAACCATGAAAGCTGCAGTGGGCTGTGTGTATATGTGCAATTGCTCAAAAGGATGTCTGCATTAGGGATTGATAGTTCTGTCAATTTCAATTCTCTCCATTTTTCATTTTTCCAATCTTAAATCCAGTTCTCCACATTTCTGCAGCAGTTTGCATTTTTTTTAAAAAAAAAAATCCTCATGAAAATTCTCCAGCATTTTAGCACAAATTTCTCCTGATAAACACATTTTTGTTGGCAGTTTTGACTAATTTTTGCATATATTTGCAAGCAATTTCTTATCATATAATGCATTTTTGTATGTTATTTTCTCTCACATATTATTTTTTATGTACATTTCCCCGTAATGTATGCATTTTTGTAAACATTGTTTGTGAAATGTGTGGCAAAAGTATGGGCAAATTTCAAAGGATGGCTTTGTTTTGGTTCTCACCTTGTTTCAGAAAGTGCAGATTTTATTGATTTGGCTTGAAATACAAACTGAATCTAATTTCTCGCCCATCCCTAGTCTGCATGTTCATTCAAGTAACAGAGAGTTAGAGACGCAAACATGAACACTTAAAAGCATTAATGCACAAATTTCTGACTAGATCTGTAGGGAGTGGGTTGACAACACTGATTTCAAATAAATGAAATTCAGATTTCAAAAGGATTCTGTGTGATGGCATGTGCAACTCACTTTGGCATGAGTCCATGAATGTGTTAGCACTTAGCTGTGGCAAATTATCCCTATTTTGAAAGCCATTCTGATAATTCACAACAGCTAACCATCAGTGTTATGTTGAGTGGCCTTATGACAAGCAAAATCTAAGAGCCAAGCTATATTCAGAAATGTCACATGGTACCACTTCAGATGGCAAATTGGGGAATTGCATATTTGAATGCTCTGTGACAGACGTTGCTGGATTACAAGTCCCATCAGCCCCAACCAGCATGGCCAATAATTGATGATGATGGGAATTGTGTTCCAACATCTGGAGGGGTGACAGGTTCCCCATTTCTGTTCTATATTGTGGAAACATTCTCTGCTCATACAAAAGTAGTAGATCAACAGCAATGCATTTTACATGTAGCAACAATTCAGTTCTCTAAACTTCACGCATCACTTTTGGGCTTACCAATTGGTCATTTAAATTAAAGCCCCTGAGTATTTTGTTCATGGATTTTCATTTTAGAGTGCAATGTATCATGGATTTTATCACCTTAAGTCTGCATCAAGGCATTGCTCACATGGAGAGGCAAAGTGTGTAGAAAGGAGCTACGGGTCACACTACTGGATGCCTGGACCAGGGAAGCCTCTGTGCATAGACCTGTATGTGCAACATGGCTGTGCAGGGCTCCAAGACATGAGACAGGTAGACTTCCATGACTGAGACATCCATGCTAATGCATAGATGATGGGATTAGGATGAGCTGCATGTCATCGAGGTAGGGCTTAAGGTAGCCCCTTTCTGCACACTTTGCCTTAGTCAAGCTTATCCATATGGCATTCCAGAGCATTCTATGAAGGGGTTTTGTAATCTTAACGTGTATAAAGTAAACACTACACTATTGTTGTTTGGATATTTTTTCAAATGTAACACCCAATAACATGTGATTTGGTGACAACAAAGGAGATTATTTTATGTGGACAGTTTAAAGTAGGATGAGAGTGCAGCTGAAAGTGTCATCACAAAAATCCAGGAATTGTGACATAACACAACACTCAGTAATGTAAGTTGGAGAATAACAAAAGCATCCAGGTCCAGATGCAGCAGATTCTTCAAAGATGAGGCAGATTTAGGTAGGTATGGCTGATGTGCGTAGCCCTATTAAGCTTCAGAAGTGCTGGAAACACAACTGTGAATCTGAATTTTTGAAAATTTTGATAGAAAGCTTAGAAGTCACCCACATGACATGGCCTTTCAGCTTGCTGTTTCTACCACAGAAGAAGTTCAAGTATATGTCAAGAGAACAAGGGACAAGCGATCATTGGGACTAGGAGTTAATTTCAGTTGCAGATCACTGAGGCTGTTTTCCATGTCAACGGCTTAGCCCTGAAGCAGATGATTTTTTTGACAAAAGTGTTTCCAAGCGTATGTTGAAAACCCTCCTTTCACCAGAATAGTCACAGCTATCCCCCACAGCTATAGGATTGCGGGCAAAGACGTTCTAGCTCAGAGAATGTGCCTTCCAGGCTGGTTTTAGTTAAGCAAGAATTCCAACACCCATATCCAATGAATTGTTTCTTCAGCACAGCATTACTGAAGCTTTCAGGTTTTGCTACTTTTCATGGGTATATTGTTGAGCTCCTAAAATTAACAACTGAAGCTATTTTTACATGTAAACAGCCAAAAGGGACTCACAAGTGATATTTTACTGTGCAGTTCTGACTAATGTATTTGTAACTGGTGATACAAAACAGGTATCTCCTCCAATTAACCCCCAATGTGGTTGTGTGCTTAGATAATGTGAACAATTCAGCATTCTCACCACCCCTCCACCTTTCCGATGAAGATTCAGTTCCAAATTGCTTGAGCAGACTTACTAGAACCCATATTCACGTTTGACTTTCAATGAAAGGACCAAAGGGAATGACATGGTGATTTGCTTTTCCCATTCATCCTGTGGTCTGGTATAGTGGCTGGTAACGTCAGACTGAGTCATGAACATACTAGGTAGCATTAAGCTGAAAAACCATTCATACTCAGATGTATCTCCACTATGGGAATAACAGCACATCTACAGTCGGTAGGAAAGGACGAACCTGCCAGTTTTGGTTTCTTCCAGTTTCTCGTTTTATCCAAACTTAAATTCAGTTCTCTACATTTCTGCAGCAATTTGTGATAACGGGGGGGGGGGGGGACTCATGAAAATTCATCAGCATTTTAGTGTGAATTTCTTCTTATAAATATATTTTGTATGCACTTTTGACTAATATATACATTTTTGCAAGCAATTTCCCCTAATATAATGCATGTTGGTATCTTGTTGTTATGAATATATGCCTTTTAATGAATATTAGCTCCCTAATATATGCATTTTTGTACATGTTGTTTCACTGAAGAACTGCATCACAAAATTTGGAGAAGTGTGAATTTCAAAGGATAGCTGTGTTTTAGTCTGCATATTGATTTGAGAAGTGTGAATTAGGTCGTTTCTCATTAAAAAGCAAACAAAATCTCATTTTTTCTCCATCCTTGTCAGCTGGGATCCTAATCTGGATCTCTAGGCTATGGCTCAATGAATAAGCAATGTACTCAGCACATGTAGGAGATCAGTAACATAAATGTATTAACTTACAAAGTCCACTTCATTACATAGCAGTGCCAACAGTGCATGCTGAGGTAGCGTGACAGGTAGAAGCTGGCTTCCACTTTGGATCAGTGACCTCAGAAGAAGGGCAAGCACGTGGCAGTGGCCTCAGAGGTAAGGAGTGTTATGTGCGTTGCTGCTAGTTGACCAACTGCTTCCCATTTGGGCATATAATGGCCACATTCACACCATACATATATTCCACTATTTGACTTTAAACACTCATGGCTTCCCCCAAAGAATCCTGGGAGAGGTAGTTTGTTTAGGGTGCTGAGAGTTGTTAGGAGACCCCTATTCCTCTCATAGAAGTTCAGTTCCCAGAATGGTTTAACAGTCAGTCCCTTATTCCAAAGAACTCTTAGAACTGTAGCTCTGTGAGGGGAATAGGTGTCTCCTAACAACCCTCAGAGTCCTGAACAAACTACACTTCCCAGGATTCTTGGGGGAAAGCCATGACTGTGGAATAATAGTGGAATAAATGTATGGTGTGAATGCAGTCAGTGTCACTGGCCATGGGGGTTGCTATTGGTCAGTCAGCATCTATTCATCTACACTGTGCTAACGTACCTGCCCCAAATGCCAATAAGAATATGAGCCCCCCCCCAACCTGCCATACCACCTACCTAGCTACTGATGAGCAGTGAAGTAACGGGTTATTTCCACTCCTCTTCCTTCTTCTGCTTTTTCCAATAGTTTCTTCTAGATCATCTTAACCAATCTGAAGAATCTGAAGGAGCAATCTTTTAAACTTCTGGTTTGTTCTCTTCACCTAGATTCCTCATAGGTCACGCTCATTATCTTTCCCTCTCCTTTACTTTCTCTGGTTTAATTGTGTTCTTTCATATTGTCGCATTCAAAAACACATTCATGCAATCACACACAATACTGCAACATAAGCATGGATTTCATTTACTCTGTCTCTAACAGCAAATACTCCACACACACTCCACTCATTTACTTAATGGGGATGATATAAGGTTTATGCGTTAATGGATATGAATCACATACCTGCACCCAGTCATAATTGTTGGTGTTCTTATCAGGAGTAGCTGGCTCTGTGTGCAACTCCCTTGTGTGGTGAACCACTTAACTGCAGGTGTCAGCTGCCTTAGTGAAGAACCTTCAGGTGCTGGACTGTCTCTAGCTGCCCAAGACTAGCAATTGGATGCTTTTGGGAAAGAAGGAGTATAAAGGACTAAGACCTAACCATTGCTCAAGCATCATGGCATTCCTGAACTCTGGGATATTTCTGTATCCCTTGTTATTCTTAGGTTCTGAATTCTGGCTTGCTCCTCAATCCTGCCTCTTGGTTTGTTTTCAGTCCTGACTTCTGACCTGACCCACACATTATGCTTCTGGCTCACCTTAGACTAGGGGTGGGGGGCCTGTGGCCCTCCAAATGTTGCTGGACCACATCTCCCATCATCCCTGACCACTAGCCATATTGGCTGGGGCTGATGGGAGCTGTGATCCAAAACATCTGAAGGGCCACAAGTTCCCCACCACAGCTGTGGTCCAGTTGTAACATTCGGGCAAGTCATTGTACCTCAACACAATCTACCTCTCAGGGTTTCTGTTCTGGATTAATAACCCCATTATGCTAGCCTCAGTGTTTTGGAAGAAGGGCAGGATGCAAAAGCTAAAAAAAAATAAAGCAGAAACTTTTTCACAGTATCTAAAAAAGATACGTTATGGCAGTTTTCTCCAGCCTCAAGATTTTTGTACTACAACTCCCATCATTCCTTATAATTGGCAATACTAACTTTGCAGCTGTAGTCCAAAACATCTATGATGGGGAAGGCTGCTTTGTGGGAAAAGAAATGAGAGGTCATTCATTTCATTTCATTGGCGATCACTCATGGCCGAGTAAGACTGTCTTCCAGGGTAAGGTCTTTAAAAAATGTGATACCTAGGAGAAATGAGAGAGTAGTACCTACACCAGACATGGAGAACATGTTGTCTCCAGGTGTTGCCGCAACTATAACTTCCATTATCCTTGACCACTAGCCATGCTGGACAGGGCTGATGACATTCGGAGTTCAACAACATCCACAAGGCCATAAACTCCCCACACAAAACCCAATGGATGCTGAGTGAATGCATTTCCTTCTTCACATAACAACAGTATGAAGTTTGTTGCCCACCGTTGTCATTGGAGCTTATGTTTCCTTGCTCAAAAAATAAGAAAGCTTATAAGGTAAGCTTGGCAACAAAATGTTCTGGTGACAACAAAAGAATATATGAAAGAATAACCATCAAGTTTTGTATGAGTATCCTATCCTCTAAACTAAGTTCTGCAGCCAAACACCCTGATCGTGGCATTTTGACTCTACCTCAGATAAGGAGGAGAGGCGATGGATTCCACACTGCTAATACTTCAGGTACTCCCAATTGGAAAAACAAATAATGAGACAATTAAAGTGACCCATATTAAACAAAACAAGATGGAAAATAACCTGTGACCTTTATAGAAGTGTGCCTTTCCAGCCTAGCAATAAAACCAGAGCTGGGGCACTATAATCATGTTAGATTATTTTTCTCTACACCTGCCTGAACTCTCCTGTGTCTGATTAGCATTTGATTAACCCACTCCTAAAATGCCATCAGAGATGCTGCATCAGCGGTGCTTTGCAAAAGTGTTTTCCTCTCCACATTGATTGCTTCTGAATTAATTAGGCTGAGTGCTGAGATAGGAACAATATTGATGTAACAGAAGTTTTTGAGGTTGATATGGCTATTCAGACAAGAGGGTTGTAGGGGCATCACATACTCTGGATTTGTCCCCCAATGAGTAGGAAATGTCACTCATATTAATATTCATTGACTTTATTTTGGTGATTTCTGTCTGCAAGAGAGGCAGTGATGGAAACTAATTATCTCTGCATTGTAAAGTGATTATTATTTCACAGAACAACTGAAAATCTAGTTGTTTGGTTGTTAGCTTTCACATTTCAGAATTCTTAAATGATTAATTTAATCCCCCACCCCCACACAAACGCTAAGAAGAGAAATTCGAGCTGGGCCATCTTGAGGCAGACCGAAGGAAGGGTGCTTTCCCCTGCCTTGAAACCACCCTGTGATGTTGACCTAAGGACTAGAGACTCAGCACCTCTGCCTAATAGGGCTGGCTGGGGGCAGATCACAGCACTACTAGCCTTATTCCACTTCTCCCCCATAACAAGTATCAGAAACAGGCTTGCAAACACCCCAGTCTCATGCTACAAAGAAAATTGTACAGTCCAGAAGACTCCTCTGAACTGTACTGTATGGCTGCCATTTGTTTGCAAGTGCACCAGTTGCAGGCTGTGAAGAAACCTGAGCAGCAAAAGAACGGACCGGGGGGGGGAGAGAGAGACTGTCCTAGATTGTGCAAGACTTGCTGCCTTTTGGTAGTGTCATGCAGTCAGAAGTCTAGGCTCCACAAAGCTATTGAATGGCAGCGAGCCCAGAATAACAGAGGGTAATCCAGTTAGGTGGTAGGTGGCTTCCTTTTGGAGCAAGTGCACCAATCTTGGGCTACAAAAGGCAACTAGCTCCCCACCGCTTATGGGAGTTCCAGTGGGGACTCCACTGTCTTGCACAGACTTCCTTGGCAACTTTCTGAGGCCAGAATTCTTTTGAGGCAAGGATTATAAGCCCTTAATGCTTGTGTCCAGGCCTGAACTTGGGGAGGTTCTCCAATGCAGAGCTTGGAAGTAATTAGTTACAAAAAACCAATTATTTGTAATTCATTACTTTTTTGAGGAACAAGTGGGTAATTCCTTTACATTTTACTGTAATAGAACTAGGAGTAATTTTATTACTTTTGTGGAGTAATTGTAATGTTTCCAGCATTACTTTTGGGCATTGCTGGGGGGGGGAAGCAGGGGAAGTCTTCTGCTCCTCTGATCTGTGGATGAAAATCAAGTGCCTCGAACTGGGTTTCTGTGCAGCATCGCTCTTCCCTTGCACTCTGTGGGTGGATAGGAGGCAATAAGGGAGGAGGTGGAGAGCGAGATGGGGGTGGAGTGGAGAAAACAATTGTTTAAAAAATGGATGGTGGTGGTGAAGAATGGGGTGGAGAGAGAAAGGAGCCAGAGGGCAAGAACATGGATAAAGGGGGAGAAGGAGGCAGCAGCAGAATGGAGATAAAGAACTGTGGGTGTAAAAGATGACAACCTGTGTGTCTGTGTGTGTGAATACTGTGTTTGTATTTGGCACACAAAGCAGCCTCCGACGCCTTCTCTGACTACTTTGCTGCATTTGCAGGGTTTTAACTTTTTTGCATCTCAGGGAAAATGTTTGCTTGGGTGGGTGTCCCTTAGTTCATGGCAGGGCAGGGTCTGGAGGTGGTTGAGTGAGAGAGATTATGCTTGCTGGCTGAGAGTGTCTGGGGGGGGGCTTGCACTTGTTTTGACATGCAAAGCTCTGAGTAGTGGCCTCTCCCTCCCTCCCTGTCTCCCTTACCAGCGAAGAGACCACCACTGTTATCTTATGGAGAAAAAGAATTATTCTACTACCTCTGTGTGTATGTTTACAGTAGGGCCCCATTCATACAGCGGGTTATGTTCTGGACCCCCGCTGTAAAGCTAAAACCACTGTAAAGTGGAACTCATTGAATAGAAAGGTGTGCAACGCCTGAAAACCGCCGTAAAAGCAGAACAAGTGCCGTATGAGTGGGGCTTTAGTCTAATTGCATCTTATTGAGACCTCTGCATTAGCGAAGCGCCATAAAGCGAAGCGCTGTAAAGCGGGGCCCTACTGTATTTTTAATGTTGTTTTAGCTACTTAGTGTGCAGCAGCCAAGGCCAGAACTTTGTAGTGCTGTAAACAAAACTCTAGTTTTTTAAAAGTAACTTAAGTGTAATTGTAGTGATTACTTTTGAGTAATGGTAAAGTAATCAGTTCCCTTCAGAACAACTGCAATTGTAATGATAATTTATTCCTTTTGGGGGCCATGTAACAGTAACTGTAGTTCATTCCTTTTTAAAAGTAATCTTCCAAGCTCTGCTCCAACATCTCTAATTTTAGATCTTCAGAGGCAATTGATTGTAGAACAATGTTAAGTGAAAGGGGTTAGACTCTGCCAAGAACGCTTCTGACTCTTGGGACTTTACTTTGTTTTTATCGTCATTGGGAAAATGGAATTAATTCTTTAGAAAAATATCGTTATGATGTTGTGCATAATTGCTCTTGCCTCATACTGTCCCCCTACATCAGAGATGGGAAACCTTATAATAATAATAATAAAATTTTATTTGTTAGTCGCCTATCTGTCCAACTTAATGGACACTCTAGGCGACTTACATAGAATAAAATATACAATATACAATCAACACATTCAGCAATTTAATCTAACACCAAAAACAATAATTAAAACATCAAGAAAAATGAATCCCCCCAACGTTCTTAAAGGCCTGCCTGAATAGCCAGGTCTTTAAAGCTCGACGGAAACTCATCAGGGAGGAGGCATGTCGGAGATCGTAAGGGAGGGAATTCCAGAGGGTGGGGGCCACAACCGAGAACGCTCTCTCTCTGGTCTGCACCAGCCTAGCTGTTTTGATTGGTGGGACCGAGAGGAGGTCCTGTGTGGCTGATCTTGTAAGGCAGCCTAATTGATGATACTGGAGGCGGTCCTTCAGATACACTGGGCCGAAACCATATCGGGTTTTAAAGGTCAACACCAACACCTTGAATTGGGCCCGGTAAACCACTGGTAGCCAGTGTAGATCTACCAACACCGGGGTGATGTGATCCCGGCGGCAGCTATGCTTAATCAAGCGTGCCGCCGCATTCTGTACCAGCTGCAGTTTCCGGACCGTTTTCAAGGGTAACCCCACATAGAGCGCATTACAATAGTCTAAGCGAGAGGAGACCAGGGCATGTATCACTCGTGGGAGCAGATGTACAGGAAGGTAGGGTCGCAGCCTTTGTATCAGATGTAATTGATACCAAGCTGCCCGGCTCACTGCCGAAACCTGAGCCTCCATGGACAGCTGGGAGTCAAGAATGACCCCTAGGCTACGGACCTGGTCCTTTAGGGGTAATCTTACCCCATTAAGTATCAAGTCGATGTCTCCCAACCTTCTCTTGTCACCCACGAGCAACACCTCGGTCTTGTCGGGATTCAGCTTCAGCCTATTTTCGCCCATCCATCCACTTACGGACTCCAGGCACTTGGACATGGTCTGCACAGCCAACTCTGGTGAAGATTTAAATGAGAGATAGAGCTGAGTGTCATCCGCATATTGGTGACACTGCAGCCCAAAACTCCTGATGATGGCTCCCAGCAGCTTCACATAGATGTTAAATAGCATGGGAGAGAGGATAGAACCCTGTGGAACTCCACAATTCAGAGGCCAAGGGTCTGAAACCTCATCCCCCAATGCCACCCGTTGGTACCTGCCTGAGAGATAGGAATGGAACCACTGTAAAACAGTGCCCCCCCATACCCAATCCCTCAAGGCGATTTAACAAGATACCGTGGTCAACGGTATCAAAAGCCGCTGAGAGATCCAGGAGGATGAGGAAGGTATATTCACCCCTATCCAACGCCCTCCTCATATCATCTACCAGAGCGACCAAGGCTGTTTCAGTTCCATGTCCAGTCCTGAAGCCTGATTGGAAAGGATCTAAATAATCTGCTTCATCCAAGTATGTCTGTAGTTGCTTGGCCACCACTCGCTCTATCACCTTGCCCAAGAATGGTAAGTTGGAGACTGGGCGAAAGTTATTCAGCTCTTGGGGATCCAAGGAGGACTTTTTCAAGATGGGCTTAATCACTGCCTCTTTCAAGGATGCATTTACCACTGCCTTGATCCCTTCGCCCAGTCTTTCTTTGCAGCTCATAATGAGCCACGAAGGGCAAGGATCCAGCAGACAGGTGGTTGGCTTCACAGTACAGAGCACCTTGTCCACTTCCTCAGCGAGGAGAGGCTGAAACCAATCCCAACAGACCGGAATGCAACTGGCCGACTCTGGCCCACCTTCTGTATCCACGGCGTGTGGAATCATGCTCTTCAGGCGCTCGATTTTATCAGCAAAGTGTTTAGCAAATGTGTCACAGGAGGCTTTGGAATGCTCCATGGGTTCCTGAGCAACTGGACCGACCAGGCTTTGGACCACTTGGAACAACCTCCTGGGACAACACTCTGCTGACGCAATAGAGGCAGCAAAGAATTGCCTCTTCGTTGCCTTTGTTGCCACCTGGTAGGCTGCTATTGCTGCTCTAACCAGTGTCCGATCGTCTTCGGTGCGAAATTTCCACCACCGGCGCTCTAGTCGTCTCACCTCCTGTCTCAGACCCCGCAACCATGGTGTGTACCAGGGTGCTGTCTGAGTTCTATTCAGGGGGAGAGGACGTTTCGGTGCCACCCGGTCTAACGCCCCAGCGATCTCCCTATTCCATTCCCCCACCAGGGTTTTGACCAGGTGACCTTCAGTCAGCTCCAAATCCCCCAGCGCATCCAGGAATCCTTTAGATTCCATTAGGCGTCTGGGGCAGACCATCTTAATGGGTCCTTGACCCCTGCGGAGGGTGTGCGGCATTGAGAGGTCTATATTTACCAGATAGTGATCTGACCATGACACGGGGTTAGAAGAAACAGCCCCCATTTTCAGAGCACTTCCCTCCCCAGCCGAGACAAACACAAGGTCAAGAGCATGACCGGCTACATGGGTGGGCCCTATATTACTAAGGTGCAGTTCCCAAGAAGTCATGGTTTCAAGGAAATCCCAAGGGGCTCCCGTGAGAACGGCCTCAGCATGCACGTTGAAGTCCCCCAAAACCAATAGGTTGGGGGAGAGCAATCATACAGCCAAGACCATCTCGAGCACCTCGGCCAGGGAGTCTGCTGTGCAGCGGGGTGGGCGGTACACAAGTAGAATCCCTAAACTGCCCTTTGGGCCCAACCTCCAGTACATGCCATCAATAAACTTTGTCTTGTGGAGGGGGGGCTCTGGTAAAAACCAAAGACCCTCAATATATAACTGCCACACCCCCTCCCCGCCTACCAGTTCTCGGCTGCTGTGCGTATCGGAAACCAGCTGGACACATGGCCTCAAGTATGGGAGCTGAGGCCTCGTCCAGCCAGGTCTCCGTAATACAAACCAGGTCCGCGTCCTCATCCAGGATCATATCGTGGATGAGAGAAGTCTTCTGTACCGCAGACCTGGCGTTACATAACAGCAGTCGAAGATTGGATGGAGTCCTGCATCCCTCAGTTATCTTCTGGTTGTGAACGGGCCCGGAACAAGGGATGGGTATAACGTATCTACCCCTTGTTCCCCTAAGTTGGCGTGGCCTGCCACCACCCCTCCAGGATCTGCCGACCAGCCGTTTAATGTAGTGGCTCCCCACCCCTCCCACAACCTCCCCCTCCAAACTGCACATGTCCTCCCCCCTGTCCTCCGGTCAGGCAGCCCCCCCCACCCCCAGTAAAATTATTAAAATTGTCTCTCCTGCTTCACAGTGTGAAGCTGGTTTGTCTCCAGCCTAAGAGGTCTCCAAAACCAACAAGTCTCTGCCCTCTTGCCTCTCGTCGCTTTCGGGTCTCCACAAGAGTTCTTCCCGTCTTGCAACTGTTATCTCCACTCCCTCGTTGCCTCCTCCACACGACCAACAGCTCCGTCTCCGCCTCCCGGATCATGGCTTGGCTCCCCCGCGCCACACCCGCCGCTGGCCGCTTCCGTGCCGAACAAAGGCGTCCCAATGTCAAGAGGGCACCGCCCCTCCCAAGCAGCAGCCAGGCAACGGCGGGAAGCCACAACACAAGCCGCAACGGGAGCACAAGCCACGGCGGCGACGACAGACGGAAGGCTACAGTGGCGGCGGCAGCAGAAAAAGCACGGCCGCGGCGGGGAACCACTTAGTCAGCCCAATGGCTGCATTCCCTTCTGGGTAACCTTCCAAGAGCCACGGGCCAGTGGTTGGCAAGGCAAAAGCAGGTGGAGAAAGAAACATAATGTTACCTTTGTGTAGTAGACTAGTTTCTACACACATCTCTCCCTAACTTCCCACTGGCGTGGAGATCACATATCGAACAGATGGAAAGCTTTTTAATCTCAGTAGGCTGAAAGCAAAAAGTAAGGTAATTACAACCTCTGTCATAGAACTTCAATATGCCGATGATAATGTAGTCTCCGCACATTCAGAGGAAGATCTTCAAACTATCCTAAATGTCTTTGCAGAAGCGTATGAAGAACTTGGCCTCTTGCTTAACATCAAAAAAACCAAAGTGCTTCATCAGCAAGTGCGAACCAATCCCTCTGTAGCACCATCAATCCAGCTTAATGGTGCGACACTCAGGAATGTCGATCACTTTTGCAGCCATCTCTCTGTAAAAGCTGACATCGACGCTGAAATTCAGCATCGTCTGAGCTCTGCGAGTGCCGCATTCTCCCGAATGAAGCGTAGAGTGTGGCCCTTCAAATGTTGCTGGACTCCAAATCGCATTGCCTTTGACCATTGTTCATGTTCTCTGGGGCTCAGGGGGGTAGGAGTTCAACACTGGGTGAGTCACAAGTTCCCCATTTGTTAGTCTTTAAGGTGCTAAAAGACCCATTTTGCTGCAATAGTGTAGCCCTGGCACTTCTCTTGAGATGGTGAACTTGGACAGTTTGGGTTACAGAGCAGTTTCATGGGTACATGTTCAAAATTATTGACTTGTATTGCCAATGAAAACATTCTGTACATTTGATAGATTACGAGGATTGTGATCCTGCCTCCCTTGCTTGTTTTCCCCTGCTTACTTCTCCATTTGTTGGTTTTGTATTGTTCTGTTTTAACTGCTTTTACAGTTGCTAGTAAATCAATGGTTATAGTGGGACTCTGTCAAAAATGCTCCCATTTTGATTTTTTAGGCTAAAATTGGTGTTTGGGGATAAGTGAGGAAACAGAGATGCTTTCTCAAAACATTGTGAGAATATTCATCTCTTTTTTGCCTGTTCGTTGACATTGTTTGTCCTGGGTCCTGATGCTTCTGCCTCCTCCTCCCCCCCCCCCGGTCTAGTTGCTGGCTTCTACTTGAAATAGAGACATAGAGATCCCCAGTCAATTGGGAAAATGAAGAACATGACAACGTTGTCAGATCAAGATTTGACTGCTCCAATAGACAAATCTTTTCTGATGGGTTAAACAAGGAGAGTCACAAATGTAAACTCTTCTCATTTTGACCAGCAGCCAATGGGAGTTTCCCTCCCAATTCAAATATGATTTATTTATTTTTTGCTGATATTATGGTGGAGAGGGACGGGTTCAGCTCCCTCACCCCACATCCTCATCTTGATTTGGCCCTCCATTGGCTGCAGTTTATACTTAAAGGGTCCCTCCAGACATGATTTTCATTGAACATTCATGATGATTTGTGCTCATGATGCTATCTATCGGCATAGTCAAACGTGATCCTGCTTTCAGTACTGTTTGCATCTGCAAACGTTCTGGGGTGGTCACATTGTTTCATTTCCAGTCAGTCCATATCCTATAACTTTCTGCTGAAATTCCTGACTTTTTATACCAGAAATGTTCTGGTTTATTTTTGCCCCGCTATTATTACATTATTGTCCCTCTGGACAATAATAATATGGTAGCATTGGAGAAGCATCGCAAAACAAGAATGCAATGTGCTATAAGAACATGTTGCAGAATAATCCCTCAATAAAATGCGAGTCTGAAGGGGCCCTAAAAAAACCCACATGTTTAACAACACATGTAGTTTGGCCCTTGGTGATCCTATTTTTGCTGGATAATTTCATACTTACTTTGTGTTTTTACAGAATTGACACAACCTGTCACTGGGCTGTTTTGTGACTAGTTTGGCAATACATTAAAACACAATAATTTCTGCAGAATACCTGTGAACAATTTGCACATATTGTGCAATATGCATATGTACATATTAACAGCATAATCCAATAACTCTGTTGCACAAATTTTCTAGGTGGCACAAAGGAGAGGTACGAATCTGCTAATACTTTATACATTCTTTTAACTCATAGGCCAGGATAATTTCAGTTAAGTGTCTATCATCTAGGGAGAAATTGCAAAATTTAGATTTAAATGAATCACATAAGTAACAGCACTCAAGCTATTCTCAAAGGAATAACTTCCTGAAGAACTGAACTGTATTGTCTTACCTTCCAGTTGACAATAAAAGAATTAGTACACACAGCTTCATGGAACTGGAACCCTCTGGGCAAGGAATTTATTTCTGTTAATCCTGCCGAGGGGTGGGGCAGAGAGAGTGCTAATTTCAACAAAAACAGTGGCCTGACACCATAAGCTAAATTATAGCTTACCAGGACCATAGAAATGTGCTGGTTGCCAGAGAGGAGCTCACACCTGCTTTGCTCTTCCTCAATATTGTTAACTCAGTGTGGTATGGTGTGGTAGCTAAACCAAGGTTTGGCTTAGCTTTTTGTCCAAACTCAGTATCTTGGTTAAGCTGTCTCCTCTTTAACCAGGAGCTGTTGCCAAGAACAAACCATGGCTAAGGAGGAGAGAGCTTAAGCAAAAGCTTGGGTTCAGACTACTTGCTGAGGCAAACCTTGGCTTAGCTGCCGCACGGTACTGAGCTAAAAGGAGTGCCACGCTGAGCAGAGGGGACAAAGGAGCAGCAAAGAGGAGAGTCCACATGTTCATATTTAGCCATGGTTTGGCTTAGCATTATGTGTGAACGCAGCCATTGAAATTCTCAAATATTCCAAGATGGAATATTTTCCATTCTCACATTGATAAGAATTGGTACTTAAGCTATCTCTATACTAAACTCTTAATTACTCTTTTGCTTTGCAGGTGTGAGATATGATAAAGCTTTGAAAACCTTAGCAATAAATAATGCCTTTGACTTTGTGGCCTAGGAAGTATTCCTTATCAACCCTGCGATTTAAACACTCTGCCGGAGGTTTGTTAGAGCCAACCAGAATGGCTTTGTTGCTACTAAACTCTTACATGTTCATCCTTTACAGTATTCCCTTGGTTCTAAATGTGAGGCTAATATTTAATAGGGGATTAGGGTTCAGCTCCACAGTCTTCATCAGTCATCATCAATTACCAAGCTCATTAATATAATTGTACTTTCTTAACTGTGGTTGTGGCTGAGACTCAAATGTACCAACAGCCATCAGGAACTGAAAAAGAGAATGTATAGCAACAGGACCTTCCTTTCCCCCATATAATAGCATGCAGGCTTTGACCTCAAGTGTAATTTTCTGCAACATTTAAATCAGATAAAGTATCTTTAGCAGCCATAGGAAAGCTCCAAGGTACCATTATCTAACTAGAAGAGAGATGGAGGATTTAACATTCTTGTTAGCTCCACTTTTTGGAACATAGCCAGAACATATTAATGGGTTTTTAAGCAGTCATATACAACAGTGCCAGAGGCAGGTGAAATAAATATATTGTGGAGGAAGCAACTAGTGATACAGAGAAGTGAAAGCAAGGAAGTGGAGCCACCAATATCAGGTGTGAAGGGAAAGGGTTTGCCAGTTGGAATACGAAAGTAGGAAAGTCAAATATAGAACAACAAAGATTCTGAAGCATGAGGACATGGATGGCCAAAGTCCTGCTGACAATGTTGCAGTCTTGCAGAGTCACAGAGAATTCTGGTGAAAGTGGAAATGGGAACAGAAATTGCGGATGTTCACTTATTCGGCCCATCTCCGGAATGGAAATCAATCCAGTAAATATGACCAATATTCTCTGTTGTTGCTTTCAGTCTGCAGACCATGCATAACTGATTACCTCCCCCCCCATGTGTGTAGTGTTTTCTTTGCACTGAAATGAATGGGGTGAAATAATGTAATGACAATGTAATTTATGTAATTTTGCCGCAATAGACAGCAAAAATGAATACCATAGTTTTGGCGAAAGATGACCTGGAGCAGAATGTAGACTGCATGTAAACAGAAGTGCTGCATGTAATGAATACAGGGCAGAATGGAAAAGGGTGACTTCTAACATCCTTAAGAGATGCCTGTGAACGATACCTTCAAATTGTGGGGGGGGGATATAGAGGAGCCACTGGAGGGTTGCTGTCTCCACAGCGGTCCCTACAATGAGTCAAGAGTTTAGCACTTCATCTAAGAGTCAGAAGCAGTCAATCGCGTTTGATTGATTGATTGATTGATTGTTTGTTTGTTTGTTTGTTTGTTTGTTTGTTTGTTCGTTCATTCGTTCGTTCGTTCGATCGATCGATCGATCGATTGATTGATTGATTAGATTAATATGCCACCTTTTCTCCTGGAAGACCACATTTAATTTTCTTGGATTATCCTAGGGCTGTAAAAAGGTTGCATGAGAATGCAGGTTTGTGCTTTGGACCCCACCATTGCATATAAAGGCTACCAACTTTGGTCTTCATTTTTGGATTCCTGTGCTGTTGAAGAGCAAGAATAAGTTTCATAGATTTTTTTCAGCCCTGAGATCTGAGTGGAAGAATGGGAATGTATTACTGAGTACACATTTCTGTGAAAATGTGCCAGCTTTTCTACATCTTCTCAATCTCCCAACTGTGTTGGACTTCAGCACAAAGCTTTTCTTAGAGAGGACCCAAGATGTCTTGCCAAGTTTCATGGTAAAGATATCACACCTCTCCCACTTTTAGATTTCATGCATTATTTGTCCCAAGGGAGGTTCAAACACAGGCCACTGGAACTGAATTGATCCCTTCAAGGATTTACACACAGTATGCTTTTGAAGTTTTTGCTTCCAAGGTTTTCAAACTACTTCACAAATTTTAGCACAGTGTGATTCTTGGTGATGCTGCAACTTAAACCTGTTATCTTAACTGCTCTTTGCTAAACAGCCAGATTAAAATTCTGCCACGAGGAAAGGAAATATTACAGTGCAACCCTCTGCATGATTAATCAGAAATAAGTCCCATTGTATTCAATAGTGCTTACTCCCAAGTAAGCGTGCAGAGGATTGCTGCCCTAAGCCCTAATTTAGGTCAATGAAACAGGGCAGGGGCTTAGGATGGGGGAATAGAGTTCTTCACAAAGAGAGACCTGCCTGTTCACTTTATTAGGCAACAACCCATGAGGTCCCTGTGATGTTCCTATATATTAGTGTATATATGGTAAGTGCTGGTTGTTTAGAGTATACATGGTAAGTAGTGAAAGAGGAGGGGGAGTGAATGGGCAATAGAATGCTTGATGATTGGCTGAATGTTTAAAATGGCTGACAGTATAAATGAAAGGATGACAGGTAAATCTGGGTGAATGTGAGGTGGTAAATTGTGGAATCTGGGGGGAGAAGAGAAAGAGTGGATTGCTTGGTGGGGTTTAGAGAGTTGTTTACCAGGAGGGAGGTGGAGTTCGGATTAGTATTGAGTAAAACCATATGCTTATGTGCCTTAAGAAGAAATCTTGTTAATCTTGTTAGCTTTGTTATCTTTAATAAATACTTAATTTAGTTTACCAAAGGCCTGATCCTTGGCTGGGGTTTCACAGACCGGAAGGGAGGGTAAGGTAATGACCAAGGCTGAAGGGGAACTGTAACAAATGGTGGCAGCGGTGAAGAGAATAACAATACCAGTATTCAGAGTCTCTGGGAATACTAGTATTGGGACGTTACTGGTGGTTGCCTAGCAGGGGGATCTGTTGAGATCTGTGCTAGAGCGGGGAGAGAAACCATAAGAGAGAGCGGTCCGGACTGGTGGAGTCCCTGGAGGTGCCTAGTGACAGGCAGTAGCCACGTGCAGGTAGGAACCTGACAGGGAGAGCCAGGGAAGGACGCATCACATGTGGTGGTAGCGGTGGGATACGAACAACAGAGAATCCAGATATGAACCAAAGAGAGTCCCAAAGACACGTGGTGACAAAGGAGACTACGTCACAGGTGTTGGCTGTAGCAGTGAGATACGAATACTAGACAATCCCTAATAGTTGTGTGGCAAACAGAAATAACAAAACAAGATTTCTTGTGAGAGTGACTGGCAAAGAGTGAGTGAACTCAAACACCATGGCTGAATACATAAAAATGAAAAGAGAGGAGCTGGTGGAGAAGTGCATAACATTCAATTTACCTCATGAGAGTAAAGGGGTAGATGAATTGAGGGTAGCACTTATAGGATTTGCAACTGCCCAGCAAAAACAACCTGTCAGAGAAGAGACCCCAGAAGGATATTTAAGCAATCCCGCTTATATAGAGTACTTGAGAGAGAAGTTGAGGATGGAAGGTGCAGAGAAGGAAAAACAGAGAGAGTTGGAAGCTGAGAGATTGAGGATGGAGGCTGAGGAAAAAGACAAGCAGAGAGAGTTGGAAGCTGAGAGATTGAGGATGGAGGCTGAGGAAAAAGATAAACAGCGGGAGTTGGAAGCTGAGAGATTGAGGATGGAAGGTGCAGAGAAGGAAAAACAGAGGGAGTTGGAAATTGAGAGAATGAGATTGGGGTTTGAGGAGAGGGAGAAGCAACGAGCATTGGATGCTGAATTACAAGTAGAAAAGTTAAAATTTGATAGAGAGAAATTTCACTCTGAGGAGACAAGGAAAGACAGAGATGGAGCAAAAATAAAAATTACTCCAAAGGACTTTGCTGTCTATGAGCCTGGTCAAGATCCTCAAATTTACCTCAGCACCTTTGAAAAAGCAGCTCAGTTGTGGGGGCTACCTGAAGATAAATACATGCAGTATTTATCAAACCTGATTAAAGGGGAATTGGCTGAGGTATACCAATATTTCCCCTCAGACAAGCCCGTCACCTATGCTGAATTCAAAGAAGCAGTGTTTAAAAGATTCAGACTGGGACCTGATTATTTTAGAAAGCTTTTCAGAAATTGCCAGATACAGACAGGGAGGTCGCTGTGCAGAAGGCTGCAGAGATGGCGGATCACTTCGCCTCCAATAGAACTGGCTGGGTGGGGAAAACATCAAGAGAGTTTAAACCCAGACCATATAGTGCTGGCAGAAGGGATGTGGTACCACAGCGAGTGAGTCCTCCATTAAAATCTGAAGGGCACAGGACACCCCAGAGTGGATCTGTGTACCCTAAAAGTGAGGAGAAATTATGCTACAAATGTGGTAGACCAGGGCACCTACGTTTTCAATGTGAGGTTGCCAACCCCAGTAGTAATCCTGCTCAGACAAGGGCAGTGAAAACAGAGCCCAAGGCTTTAGAAACAGCGAAAAAGGTTCAGTTTTGCCAGATAAACTGGACAGAAGTAACAGACCTTGATTCAAGTCTGAGAGAGGAAGTGAGAGTACAAGGAGCAAATTATTGGGCATTGCTTGATACTGGTGCCGCTCAGACATTACTGAGGCCGGATTTAATAAAATCTGAGGTAATATTACCTCAGGAAACTGTGAGTATCCAAGGAGTGAGGGGTCAACCAGAAAGTTTGCCTGTGGCCCTGGTGGATATGACTTGGAGAGGCCGAGAGGGCCGATATAAAGTAGGCATTAATGCCCAGCAACAAGAACCAGTAATACTGGGAAGGGATGTAATGGGCGCCCAAGGAAAGATGTATGTAGCGACCAGACAGCAAATTGGCAGAGAAAAAGAAGCCATATTAAGGGGGGCTGAAACAAACAGGGTGGAATCTGTTAACCAGCCTCAGGTCACCATAGCAACCACTAGCAGGCCTGCTGAAGGAGACAAATTGTATCACCTGGTCTCTGGAGAAGAGACAGAGCCCTTCAGAGAAGAACTGAATAAGGATACCAGTTTGGATCAAATAAAAGAGCAAGCTCTGGCCCAACAGATTCCTTTCACTGACAGAGGAATCAAGTTGTGTGTGAGAATGGGATTTTATATAGACTGTGGATGCCTGCTGAGAGAAAGGATGAATGTGAACCAGTGAAACAAATGATGGAGGTGGTGAAAAAGAATCTCAGTCTAGCACAGCAGAAGCAAAGTTACTGGTATGACAGAACAGCCAGGGAACGTGTGTATGATGTGGGAGATATGGTTATGGCGTTCATACCCAGGAAACATGACAAATTACAGGCTAACTGGGAAGGACCATATACCATCAGAGAAAGGCTTGACACAGTGACATATGTAATCACCACAGACCAATTAAACAAAAGCAAAGTGGTTCATGTAAATATGTTAAAGCCTTACCATACCAGGGATGCAAAGGTGTTGCAAGTTACCTTATTCCCTGAGGGAAGTGGGCCTGAACTTCCAGATTTGGTACAGGAAAGCAAAGACAAAGGAGGGGTAGATCAAGTGGAATGGTCAGAGGAGGTAGAGGAGGAAGTAAAAGAAGAGATTCTGAGAGTTTTGAAAACCTATAGGAATCTCTTTAGCAACAAACCTGGCCGAACCAGTATAGTTATACATTCCATTGATACTGGAGATCATGCCCCAATCAGATCTGTTCCGTACCGTGCGAATGGGAAAGTTTTGAATGAGATCAAAAAGGAGGTGGAAGATATGCTGGAATTAGGAGTGATCAGGGAATCCATCAGTCCCTGGGCCTCAAGTATTGTCCTGGTTCCGAAAAAAGATGGAACGACAAGGTTTTGCATTGATTATCGGCTAATCAATAAAATTACTGTCCCAGATGCGTATCCTATGCCTAGGGTAGACGCTATGTTAGAGTTATTGGGGACAGCAACCATTATCTCTACACTAGATCTCTGTAAAGGATTTTGGCAAATGGAACTAGACGAGCAATCCAGAGCCAAAACTGCCTTCAGTACACCAGATGGGTTATATGAGTTTGTGACCTTACCCATGGGACTAAGGAACTCACCAAGTTCATTTCAGAGGCTAATCAATACTGTGTTGCGAGGCATGTCAGATTTTGCAGTGGCCTATATCAATGACGTGGCCATTTTTAGCAAGTCGGTGCCTGAGCATGTCCAACACCTGACAACAGTATTGGAGGCCTTAAGAAAAGCAGGCCTCACAATAAAAGCTAAGACTAAAGGAAGTAATCTATTTAGGACATAAGGTGGGGAGTGGGAAAATCACCCCCTTATGGAGCAAGGTGGAGGCAATACAAGCGTGGCCGATCCCCTTAACCAAAAAACAAGTAAGGGCATTTCTGGGTGTGGCTGGATTTTATAGGAAGTTTGTGAGAAATTTTGTGGAAATAGCAACCCCCTTGCATGAATTAACAAAGAAGAAGTGT
This sequence comes from Rhineura floridana, assembly GCF_030035675.1. NCBI lineage: Eukaryota > Metazoa > Chordata > Lepidosauria > Squamata > Rhineuridae > Rhineura > Rhineura floridana. The sequence goes on along the minus strand of NC_084485.1, from coordinate 87,488,311 downwards.
TCTGAGCGTGTGGTATGGACGGATGAATGTCAGAAGGCTTTTGATCTACTGAAGCAAGCCTTGTGCCAAGGACCCATATTAATAGCACCAGACTATGAGAAACCATTCATCGTGGCTACAGATGCGTCGGACCTCGCGCTGGGAGTTGTCTTGCTACAGGAGAGAGAAGGCACTAGACATCCAGTGGCGTACCTGAGTCACAAGCTGACGCCGAGGGAGAAAAACTATTCGTCGGTCCAGAAGGAGTGCCTAGCGGTCGTGTGGGGACTGAACAAGTTGCGCCCATACGTGTGGGGACGAAGATTCACAGTGACTACGGATCATCGGGCCTTGTTATGGTTGCAGACTATGAAAAACCATAACACTATGCTGCAGAGGTGGTCCTGGGCCCTACAGGACTATCAAGTGGACTTCCAGTTCATCAAAGGCAAGGACAATGTACTGGCCGATGGACTTTCCAGGCAAGTGGCTGGGACTGCAGTGACATGACCAGACAGAGGAACAAAGAAAGACATTTTCCCCATAGAGACTTTTATTTGTTAACGCGACGTATAAATCCTGGAACAGGAATAATACTCTGCCGTTGTTTAAGGGGGGGGAAATGTGATGTTCCTATATATTAGTGTATATATGGTAAGTGCTGGTTGTTTAGAGTATACATGGTAAGTAGTGAAAGAGGAGGGGGAGTGAATGGGCAATAGAATGCTTGATGGTTGGCTGAATGTTTAAAATGGCTGACAGTATAAATGAAAGGATGACAGGTAAATCTGGGTGAATGTGAGGTGGTGAATTGTGGAATCTGGGGGGAGAAGAGAAAGAGTGGATTGCTTGGTGGGGTTTAGAGAGTTGTTTACCAGGAGGGAGGTGGAGTTCGGATTAGTATTGAGTAAAACCATATGCTTATGTGCCTTAAGAAGAAATCTTGTTAATCTTGTTAGCTTTGTTATCTTTAATAAATACTTAATTTGGTTTACCAAAGGTCTGATCCTTGGCTGGGGTTTCACAGACCAGAAGGGAGGGTAAGGTAATGACCAAGGCTGAAGGGGACCGGTAACAAATGGTGGCAGCGGTGAAGAGAATAGCAATACCAGTATTCAGAGTCTCTGGGAATACTAGTATTGGGACGTTACTGGTGGTTGCCTAGCAGGGGGATCTGTTGAGATCTGTGCTAGAGCGGGGAGAGAAACCATAAGAGAGAGCGGTCCGGACTGGTGGAGTCCCTGGTGGTGCCTAGTGACAGGCAGTAGCCACGCGCAGGTAGGAACCTGACAGGGAGAGCCAGAGAAGGACGCCTCACAGTCCCCCACTTGCACAACATCCCATGAAGTCCACTAACTTGCACAAAAGGACATGCAATTTCTGTTCTTCCCCCTCCATGCACCAGGGAAGATTTGGGTGTATGTGGGGGGGGGGGTTCAGGGAAGACAAGAGAGAGAAGCCCCATTGCATGAGCGGACACCTGCTGGTACTGTGTTCGATATTACCCAGCTTTGGAGAATGGCAAGGGTGTCTAGAATTCTCTCCTATCTCCACCTTCTAATTCTCCAATCAAGCCTGCAATCCTAAACATGCTTACTATCCAGTAAGCCCCATTGAGCTCCATGATATCTATTTCTGAGTAAACATTTGAAAGATTGCACTGCACATGGCCCAGATCCTGTATTTAAAATAAATGCAATAAGGTTTCATAAATTATATTCCCTGTTTTTTCTGCATGAATAATTTGAACACGTGGGCAAAATATGGACTTAATGAGACTATGAATGAGGAGAATCAACTGGGGAGGAACATGGGATAGGAAGCTATGAAAAGGTATCAAGCCTTCCTTGCTAAACTTTCCTTCTGGTGTGGATAGTGATTTGTAGCTCAGAAGAACAGTCTCTCTTCCATTTTCCTCATTTTTTTATTAATTTCCTTTCCCTTTTAGTAATTATTAATTGTTTTTCCAAGGTGGCAGACTAGAAACATCAACAATTTATATATATATATGTATATACACACCCACCCACATACCCCTGCAACACCTTCAAAAGCCGCCCTGGGCTCCTGCTGGGAAGAAGGGTGGGATATAGATCAAATAATAATAAATAAATAAAAGACAAATAGAACAATTTACTAGAGCACCTTTTGTGTGCAAAATAAAATTGCACTAGTCTCTAACATACTTTGTTGTTGTTATGTGCCTTCGAGTGAATCATGACTTATGGCGACCCTATGAATCAGCAACCTCCAATAGTATCTATCATGAACCACCTTGTTCAGATCTTGTAAGTTCAGGTCTGTGTCTTCCTTTATGGAATCAATCCATCTCTTGTTTGGCCTTCCTCTTTTTCTACTCCCTTCTGTTTTTCCCAGCATTATTGTCTTTTCTAATGAATCATGTCTTCTCATGATGTGTCCGAAGTATAATAACCTCAGTTTATCATTTTAGTTTCTAGTGATAGTTCTGTTTAATTTGTTCTAACACCCAATTATTTGTCTTTTTTTGCAGTCCATGGTATGCACAAAGCTCTCCTCCAACACCACATTTCAAATGAGTTTATTTTTCTCCTATCCGCTTTTTTCACTGTCCAACTTTCACATCCATACTTAGAGATTGGGAATGCCATGGTCTGAATGATCCTGACTTTAGTGTTCTGTGACACATCTTTGCATTTGAGGACCTTTTCTAGTTCTTTTATAGCTGCCCTCCCCAGTCCTAGCCTTCTTCTGATTTCTTGACTATTGTCTCCATTTTGGTTAATGCCTGTGCCAAGGTATTGATAATCCTTGACAAGTTCAATGTCCTAATTGTCAACTTTCAAGTTACATAAATCTTATGTTGTCATTACTTTAGTCTTCTTGATGTTCAGCTGTAGTCCTGCTTTGTGCTTTCCTCTTTAACTTTCATCAGCGTTCGTTTCAAATCATTTATGATTTCTGCTAGTAGTATGGTATCACCTGCACATCTTAAATTATTGATATTTCTCCCTCCTTCATCTTGGTCTAATCCCGCTTTCCATATGATATGTTCTGTGTATAGATTAAACAAGTAGGGTGAAAAAACATACTCCTGTCTCATACCCTGTCCAATAGGGAACCAATCCGTTTCTCCATATTCTGTTCTTACAGTAGCCTCTTGTCTGGAGTATAGGTTGCGCATCAGGACAATCAGATGCTGTGGCACCCCCATTTCTTTTAAACATTCCATAGTTTCTCATGATCTACACAATCAAAGGCTTTGCTGTAATGTATAACGCACAGGGTGATTTCCTTCTGAAATTCCTTGGTCCATTCCATTATCCAGCATATGTTTGCAATATAATTACTGCATTCCCTGGGATCTCCTTTCTTTGGCATTCCTTCTCTCTAACCATTTTAAGAGCTTCACCAGTCATCCATTGAGGTCTTTCTCTCTTTTTAACTAGAGGTATTGTCTTTTTGCATTCTTCCCTGATAATGTCTCTGACTTCATTCCTTACTTCTTCTGGTTCTCTGTCAGCTAATTTAAAGCCTCAAATCTGTTCCTTATTTGATCTTTATATTCTTCTGGGATGTTATTTAAATTGTATTTTGGCATTATGATTGCTTTGTTGTTCTTCTTTAGCTTTACTCTGATTTTTGATATGACCAGTTCATGATCTGTTCCACAGTCTGCTCCTGGTCTTGTTTTAGCCGAAAGTATAGAACTTCTCCATCTTCTGCTACCAATTATATAATAAATTTGATTCCTCTATTGACCATTTGTAGTTCCCCCTTTTATTGAGATGCCTTCATGTCTTCGGATTATTATGGGATACATACAGCTTGAGATAAATTGCCCCAAATTGCTTTCGTCAGACAGATTTTCACAGATTTTCCGTAAGAACGAGAGGGGGGAATCGTGGAAGGGGGGAATAAAAAAAGCAAGCATATTTTTACTTTATATAGAAGATATTTGGGTTGGAATGCTATCAAGCCAGTATTTCACATCCTTCAGGAGCAGGTGTTATTAAAAGATATCTGAGCCCCTTAAGAAGCAGAAGGTGAAAGGAAAAGAACCAGTAAATGTACTCCTTGATTCCAAAGTAATTTGAAACAGATCCTAGAATTTTGGAGAAGCAAGCTGTGTAACTATGGATCAGCCCCATTTACAGACATTAAATCTATAGTTCCCCAGTTCGGGAAGGAGAAGTTTTTGATGGTGTGGGCCAGACCCGTCTCATCTATCCTAGTCTCCTGTGGAAAGATATCAGTCATAAACACTTTGGAAAACTTAGAGCCTTTTTTTTTAAGGACGGGGAAATTTTTTAAGTGGATGGCTGATTTCAGAGATGTATGGTTTGGTTGATGGCCCAGACTTCTTGGATTTCCATTTTCTTTGCTTTTTTTGTATTATTGCTGTTCACGTATGTGTGTGTGTGTGTTTTCTTAAAAGCTAGTGAATGGATGCTACAAAGGTGGCACACTATGAAACTCATTATCATATACTCATCAAATTATTGCGTAAAGTGAAAATGGAAATGGACTGCATTCAGGTTGATCCTGACTTATGGCTTCCCTATGAATAGGGATTTCAAGGTAAGCGGTATTCAGAGGGGGTTTACCATTGCCTCCCTCTGAGGCTAGTCCTCCCCAGCTGGCTAGGGCCTGCTCAGCTTGCCACAGCTGCACAAGCCTGCCCCTTCCTTGTCCACAACTGCCAGCTGGAGGACAACTGGGCTCCTTGGGACTATGCAGCTTGCCCACGGCTGCGCAGGTGGCCGGGCACATAACCTCTGAGCCACTCACTGTGGGGGTGATCTTTAGCTGGCCCTTGACACCTAGGAGACATGAGCGGGGATTTGAACTCGCAGACTCTGGACTCCCAGCCAGGCTTTCCTCCCCACTGTGCTAAGTAGAGAACCTTAATAATATTCAGAGTCCCTGAGTACCCCCCCAAAGTTTAGCAAAATTATGCCCCCATAGTTTTCAAAACATAGTTAAGAGGATGCAAGCCCCCTCTTGCCCCTCTTTGAGGACTACTGTAGGTGAAAAAATTGAGCTCTCCTGAAAGGAGCAGGTCTGTAGCTCAGGTGGCCTCAGTGGCCTCAGACAGCCTATTTCCAGCTCTTTCTGGTTCACCAACTACAACCCTTTCTGGATAGATATGGCCACTGTACTCCATACTCTGGTAACCTCCAGACTGGATTATTGCAATATACTCTATGTGGGCCTGCCCTTGAAGATGACTCAGAAACTTCAACTGGTCCAAAATGCAGCAGCCACATTACTGGTTGGGGTTCCATTTAGAACTCATATAGCTTCTGTTCTAAAGCAACTGCTCTGGCTGCCAGTTCATTTCTGGGCCCAGTTCAAGGTGCTCACATTCATGTTTAAAGGCCTAAATGAGTTTAGGCCGCAAATATCTGAAAGACCACCTCCTTCCCTACAGACCCGTGTAAAGATTGGAGGGGACCCACTTGGTAGTTATACCAGCCTCTGAAGTTTGGGAGATTGTACAGAGCTCATTCTCAGTGGTAGCCCCCAAACTGAATTTCCTCCTTACAAAAGTGTATATAGTGCCTTTGCTGTACTGCTTTCATCACATGCTGAAGATGCTCCTCTTTACCCTAGTCTTTGACAGCTGAGATAGATGTTTAGGTCCTGTCTTTGTTCTCTGTTTTAATTGATTTAATCTGATTTAAAATTATATGATTGCTTTGTTGTAACTCAGCCTGGAATCTTATGGTGAAGTTTGGGTAAGAAATCGAATGAATGAATGAATGAGGGAAACCTGTAAGCAGGACCTGAGTCAACAGCATTCTCCACACTTGTGATTGCTAGCAACTGGTATTGAACATAGCCATCATGACTAGTAGCCATTGAAAGCCTTATCTTTCATTAATTTGTCTGATCCTCTTTTTAAAGTGGTTAACTGGAAGCAGGCTTGTTCTTTTGCATTGGTAATGGATGATGTTTGGCACTCCAGCCAAGTACTTGTGTCACTTCATGGTAGAACTGGCTCTGGTTGTTTGTGGAGCTGCCACAGGCAGCCACCAGCCTTGCTTTTCCCCTTATGCTGACTCCTGGATACCTGCCTCTCAATCTGTTATACAACTGCCACTGCCTCCAGGTTACCCCAGACGGGGGAAACTGGGTGTGTGTGTGGAAGTGGGTGCTGGGAACGGCAGTAGTCAAAGTTTCCACCCCAGTGGATCTTGCCAGAGCACATGGACCCCAGCAAATGCCCCAGTATGCTGAGTGCTGAGACATGGTGTGCTGTGCACATGGAGGCTGAATCAGAGCAGTTGTTCCAAACTTTAATATTTAAGCCTGCAGTTCTAACTCTGCTTATCTGGGAGCTTTACTGAATTCAATCAGATTTCTTTCTGAGCAGACATGGTTAGGATTGCACTGTAATATATTTGGGGGACATAAGTAATTCTACCATATTTTATTTATTGTATTGCTTCATATCTCCACTCTCAAGAGTATTTGATATCTGAAAATTAATAGCATTTTATCTCCATTTATTTTCTATTTTGCCATAGAAATAAAATATTTTGATTGCACATAATGCAGAATAAGATTCAAAATAATGCTTCCTGTGCTTCTCATCCAAATAGTCTTTCCATTACTTGGATGGGAGTAAGACTGATTGACTGTAAGAAAAAGAGAAATTTATTTAATAAGCCATATGTTTACATCCTCTGGTCATTTCCTTTTTTCTCTCCTTCTTCTGTTTAAGCCATGGAATCAGCTCTGTCTTGAATAAATATTTTTGAGGGTGGGGGAGAAAACTTTATGTTTTTGTAGATTCTGTTGTTCTTTTATCATTTACCTAACAGCTTATGATTTTATTATTATCGTGTTCTGTTTTGTTTTATTTATTTTTTTACAAACTGGCCCCAGTGTAAAGTGGTTTGTTTCTTGAAAAAAACTTGACTACAGGAAAGAAGTGGAGAGGTTGGACGAAATGCACCAAGCAGATGCCAAAGCATTTATATAATGAAACAGAAAGGCATGGTTAGCCAAGCTGTAGCAAATGGTTTTCATGCAAAGAACTGAAAAACTGAATTCTCTTTATGAAATTGCCAAAAAAAATAATAATAATCCGTAAGGCAGGTGGTGAATATTTTTTCCATCAGATGATCTGAATCACATCCAAAGAAGGCAGCCAGATATTTTGGAAGGCTCAAGAAAAATCATTTTTCCACAGTGCAGTAGGGAAAAAAATGTGTCTCCTTTTATTATCTTTGGTTTCTTGTGATGTCATCTGGAGAATGTGTGTGACTAAGGGCATGGATGCACTAGAGCAATTTCACGTTATTTGCTGCTCTTGATAGCTTGATACAGTGCAGGTGTTCATACTGCATGCCATTACAAGTTCCTGCTCTGTCTTCCAGGATTGTCTCACAAGCTGCTCTTCCTGGTTGAATCAGGAATAACAGAGTACTTCACGCAATCACTTTTGGTGTGTACCCAATGCTATGAAAAATTACAGTTAAGTGATCAGGGTTCCCTAACTTTTGTTTTTCCTCTATTCCTCCCAACCTGTTTTTTTTTTATCCATCCACTTGTGTTTTCTGCAGCTGATGTTTACAAGCCCGTCTTGCTTTTCACCCCATCTGTTTTAGGCTCTCCAAACCTCCCCCCCCAGCTTCTTATATCTGCAAAATGTGGCAGTGCAACAGAGTTAGAATTCCTCTTGCCATTCAAAAATTTCCCTTCCATTTCTCATTACCCTAACAGAAGAGAATGAGTTCCCAGAAATCATTGCTGATGATGCTGAACTATTCACTTGGATAACTATTCCAAGCAACAGTTCCAACCAAGCAAAACAATCACAAGGCAGTGTCGAAGTGATCTTCTCAGCCCCAAAGCACAAACTGTTTAATGACGATGAAAATACCATCATTAGGAAACCATGGATAATGTCCATCATTTTAGGTTCCATCCTTGTGTTCTTTGGGCAAATAAAATGGCAATCAAAGGGAACTTTTGAACTCAGTCCTAGAGACTGAAAGAACTGGGCATGTTTAGCCTTGAGAAGAGAAGACTGAGGGGAGATATGATAGCACTCTTCAAGTACTTGAAAGGTTGCCACACAGAAAGATTGCCACATACACTCTCAATCATCCCAGAGTGCAGGACACGGAATAATAGGCTCAAATTACAGTAAAGTAGATTTCGACTGAACACCAGAAAAAAATCTTAACTGTAAGAGCAGTACAACAATGGAACCAATGTCCTAGGGAGGTGGTGGGCTCTACAACACTGGAGGCAGCTGGACAGCCACCTGTCGGGTATGCTTTAAGTGGGATTCCTGCATTGAGCAGGGGGTTGGACTCAATGACCTTATAGGCCCCTTCCAACTCTACTATTCTATGATTCTATGAATATCCATTGCTGGACATTCAATAATGGTTCTAGATAGCATGGACAAAACATGTTGAAATGAGGGGAAAGAGGGAACAGAGAAGACTAAAAATTTGTGCAATAATTCCCTCGTGCCATTCAATTAATGCCCATAGTTATTAAATGAATCTACTGAGGTGAAATGTTAAATCACATATTGAAGCCTAAAGACTTATGATCAAATTGCCCCATCAAATTATGAATACCAATTCTGGAATGGTTTTAGTAGTGATGTTAATGTGCTATAGATTTTCAGCTCAGTCAAAAACCATTGTAGTAGGCTACTCTTAAATGTTACAGAATTATTTATTCTTGTGGCTTTTGGCCCACTAAAATTACATGGTTTTTTTCATCCCCTTTCATCCCTCCCACTTATCATACCACTTAATACTATTATGAAGCTCATTTCTGACAATAGCGTCAGATATTTAGAAGCATTTATTTATCACATTCATATCCTTACTCTTCCTTCAAGTAGTTTAGCAAATAAGAATTGGTCATAAGTTCTTCTTCTTCTCCTTCTTCTTGCGATAACTGGGAGTCTAGAGTCTGTGAGTTCTAATCTCCACTCATGTCTCCTGGGTGTCAAGGGCCAGCTAAAGATCACCTCACAGGGAGTGGCTCAGGGGTTATGTGCTCTGCCACCTGTGCAGCCGTGGGCAAGCTGCATAGTCCCAAGGAGCCCAGTTGTCCCCCAGGTGACAGTTGTGGACAAAGAAGGGGCAGGCTTGTGCAGCTGTGGCAAGCTGAGCAGGCCCTAGCCAGCTGGGGAGGACTAGCCTCAGAGGGAGGCAATGGTAACCCCCCTCTGAATACCACTTACCATGAACACCCTATTCACAGGGTAGCCATAAGTTGGGATCGACTTGAAGGTAGTCCATTTCCAGAGGGGCATAATGTATCTATACAATACAGCATAGTGAGACATCCATCCTTTATAATATTACTTAGAAAGAAAATATTGCTTTGCCCACATCATTGAGAGAACAGAAAGAGGAACAAAGGAGATTGTCTGTCCCTTTACCTGTATGAAATTTATTGTGCAGAAATAAAATTGTTTTCCTTAGTGCTGAGTTCATTTTATTTACTAAGAAAACATCTAGTTTCTTTAGAAGATTTTTCTCCATCCACCTGATCTCAGTCCTTAGAATTCATGAACCAGAATCTTTAGTGGGGGCAGCTGGATTATGAATAAACAAATGATTTTGTCTTTTCCTTGACTTCAGTAATGGAATGTAGCATGTTTTGTATTTAATTCAATCCATAGTCTTCTATTGTAAGAGGTGCTGTGTTTCTCAAGATCTCATAGTTTTCTCGGGAGCTTTAGGGAGCTAATGACCATATCACATGGAGTGGGTTGTGTCTACAGAAAGCACAATAATTTGTGCACAATGCTGGGCACAGTGACCTATGCAGTTACAAAGTAGAAAGTGCTTTGTGAAGCTTGTATTCTTACTCTACTTGGGTGGAAATATAGCTAAAAACCGGATAAGCTGGTAACAACTTGTGATAGGTGGCAGTAGCTAACACATGGATCCTTAGTTTCACTGAAATAAATGTGATATGATTCCCAATGAATATGCTTAGTTATGGGTTGACAAGGTCTTGCTTGTGGTAGTTTGGGACTTATCAATGTATCCCACTGGGCCATTCACCAGTAGCAGATACTGAAAATAATTCAGCAAAATGGGTTATGACCTGGGGTTAAAAATGGCAAATGGTTAAGAAATAAAGGCACAAATGTAGTCAGACAGAAACAAGATTTATGAATCATGTATTCAATGACATTGTGATTGTACAGAAATGTTTGGCAAGGTAAGAGAGAAATAAGCAGGGACGCATGAGCATTCCACTCTTTGTTTCCAAAGGGGCAAGTTCCAATCGAACACGAGTTCCAGTATCCCAACTGAACATTGCCAAATAAAGAGAATAACCCAGCAGAATATAAATCAAATAATTAAATAAATAAATAAATAAATAAAAACTCTCTGGAAGGGGATAGGGAACTGACTGACTTGAGACGAATAGTTAACTGGTTAACAACAGCAAATATCTGCTGTGGCACCCAGGGAAACAATCTATAGCACCTCTAGTCCCAGACGGGTTCAGAAGAATGTGGAACATATGACTCATGATGAAGCTAATGTATTCCTTGAACTTATTTTAGAAAACAAAAAGTTTATTGAAAAATATACTGATTTTATTCTAGGTATTAGGAAAAGATCCAACCTTATGCATGTCAGTCTGAGAGCAATACTTTTGTGGTCTTCATTTAACTCACATGTTTGAACAGTTTTGTCTAAAGAATAGCCTTCCCCAACCTGATGCCCTCCAGATATGTTGGACCAGAGTAGTGGGGCTGCTCTAGAGATATTCAGACAAGATATCTTATTCCTTAACTTGCTGTATGAATAGCAGGACCTCAAATTACAATCCACACATGCAGAGCTAACTACAAAGTCAGCTAAACAGAAAGTTTGTGGATATTAATTTAAATGCTACTTTTCAGTGCTTGAGGCCACATAGCCACAAGATGTTTGGACATGTGTCGTGTTTGTCTTGATATGTGTCATGTTCCAGCCTCCCACAATAACTTGTCTTGCCTGCTAAACTGTTAAAATTGACCGAGTGTAAACAAAGGTACAAAACAAGGTTGCCCTCTTTCGCCTGTTTTTTGCCTTTGCACTTGAACCTCTTGCAAATGCAATAAGACACAATCCTCTAATAAAAGGGGTTACAGTAAATGGTCAGACCCATTTGCTCATTCTTTTTGCCGACAACATAGCTCTGATGTTGTCTAACCCAGTGAAAGCAATTCCAGCACTAATGAAAGAAATCCAGACCTACGGGAAAGTGGCAGGTCTTGAGATTAATTTTCAATAATCAGAACTCTTGTGCTTTAATATTCCTCCAGAATTGACCCAAAGATTACAAGTAATCTCCAAATTGAAGATATGCTCCAAGTCATTAAAATATCTTGGAGTGGTGATCCCGAAAAACTTATCCAAATTAATGCAATTAAATTTTACTCCCATAATTAAGGAAATAATATGATGCTAAAAGAATGGTCCCAATTCTCCTTATCGTGGCTGGGCCAGATTGCAGCAATAAAAATGTCTATTTTACCTAAATTAAACTTTTTATTTCAATCCATTCCGATACTGATTCCTAAAAACAAATTAACAATTTGGCAACGAATTATTAACAAATATATTCACCAAGGTAAAAAGCCCAGATTAATAAAAAATACTCTTTATAGGTCCCCCAAGAAAGGCCGTCTGGGCATACCCAACCTGCAACTTTATCATGATGCATCTCACCTGAAAAGCATAATACCTCTACTGCAGGAATCTACAAACAAATCTTGGACTGGCATGGAAAGAGTGGACACCTCTTTACAAGAATCCAGAGGTCTCCTATTTGTGATTCATATGAAGAAAAAATTAGATGATATAACTAACCCATTTTTGAAAAATAATTTAACAATTTGGAAAAATTGGCACTCAAAATTAACCCCCCCCAGATTTCGCCTTTGACCCCTATTCTCAATCATCCCATGTTTTATGAAAGGAATAAATTTCAGCAGTTCAAAGATTGGGAAAAGGTGGATCTTTACCGCATTAGAGACTTTTATATAGGTAGCCATCCCAAAACACCTGACCAACTAAAATCTCAGCTCAAGGAAATCAAAACATCCTGGTTTCAACTTCACCAAATTCACCATTTCATCACAATGCCAATTATCATCCAGTAAATGACAAGACCCCTAACCCTCTTTGAATCTTTCCTTGCTCAACCTTGGGGAAATGGCAAGGGGGCGTTATCAAAAATATATGGTATATTACTAGAGACAACAGTAGGTTCCTCTATAAACCATAAAGCCCCTTGGGACAAAGACCTTAGTCAAAACATCAGTGAATCTGACTGGAATGGTATTTGGACTAGAACCCCTTTCAAATCTGTTTCTTCTAGGATCCGTGAAAATGCACTGAAACTGATTTTCAGATGGTACCTCACTCCCCATGCCCTACATAGAATCAATAACAAGCTCTCCCCCTTGTGTGGGAGAGGGTGTGGGGAGCAAGGTACATTTTATCATATGTGGTGGTCTTGAGTGCTGATTGTTCCCTTTTGGGAGGAAGTATTTAATGAAATCAACAAGATGACCAATCAATCCCTTCATTTAGACCCATCTCTGGCTCTGCTACTAATAGCTGATGAAGCCAACAAAGAAATCATACACAAAACCTTGACAAACTTTCTTCTTATAGCAGCACAACTGGTGATAGCTGCTTCCTGGAAAACACTTGACCCACATATGATTCATAAATGGTATCAGGAAATATGGAAATTAGCACTTATGGAAAAACTAACACATAGTTCAAAAGCAATGAGACAAGGAACAGATGCAGACATGTTCTATGAACAATGGTATAGCTTTATTGTTTTTTTTAGTCAAAGTGATGGGGCATGCAAACCTCCAACCTCGCATGGTCAGATTTGGTGGTCCACATTGGGATAATTATCTGGAAAACAATTCAGGTCAATAACCTTTTTCAATTGTGGCCCCCACCCTGTGGAACTCCCTCTCAAATGATCTCCGCCATGCCCCTTCTATGATGAGTTTCCGCCGGGCCTTGAAGACCTGGCTCTTCAGGCAGGCTTTTGGGGTGGGCTAGATTTTATCTTCATTGTTTTTAGATTTTCAATGTCTAGGTATTATATGCCTACGTTGTACGTCGCCCAGAGTGGCTGGACAGCCAGCCAGATGGGCGACTAATAAATTCTATAAATAAATAAATAATATAAATAAATAAATAGTCTATGCTTATCTCCCTAGAGTATTATAGGTACCATAACTCCTATTGTCAACTGCACTATTGTCTCCCATTGTTGTATAAGATATTCTTGTTTTGTATTCTGTTCTACCCAAAACCAATTAAAACATTATTAAAAAAAAAATTGACCGAGTGTAGTTGAAGACAGATTGCTTCAAACTCACTGTAGTGTCTTCCTTTCTGTGATTAGCAATAGCTGAAGTGTCACATTTGTGGCTGCTTGAGAAATCAGAATAATTTTGACAGGGTAAATGAGATGGCAAGATTACAGGTATTCACCTTGTTCAAAACAAATGCCAATTACCAGACCTTGATATTTTCCTGAGAGCTATGCATTGAAACATGAGTCACAGGAAATGTGCTTGTTGATCAGTTTAAAAAAACAACAACAATTGAAACAAGTTGGTGTTGGGGAAATTCTTTATATACAAACGATAAGCAAAATATATTCTTTTATAAAGCTATAAAGGTTTATAATATTTTAATAGTTTAGTTTAACATTTAATAAGTTTAGTAGCCAGCCAGAACCCCTTTCTTGGAGCTGTCTTCCTTGACTGTGTTGGTTTGTATGGAACAGCTAGAACTCTAAACAATTATGATAACACTGAACAGACACTGAACATCTCTGAACATCCTTGTGCTCTCCAAGACGTAGGAAGGATTGCATTAGCTGGAATGCTTAGCTCATAGCGAAAATGTACTTTTATGTGAAGTACTGAACACTGCCAAATTCACCAGAACATGATGCAGAAAGTACTGTACCTATGCAATGCCTATGCAGTACCTGTGCAAACGCCTGTGTAATACTGATGCATAACCTCCTGATTGGTAGATGCTAAAGTCTTTGTCGTGAAATGGACAACTAGTGCCATGTGGCAGTTCTCCACTCATTCAGAGGGAGATTGATCAAGTGTATGCTTGTCATCCAATAAAGGCCTACCTTTTTGCTGCAAGCCTGTGTCTTCAATTCCCTCAAGGACCTCCAGTCCAATGAACTACAAAATATCCAGTCATTGGTGGAAAGCTAACACCCCTAAAAGCACTGACTTGTTTTAAATCAGGGGTCACCAACCTTTTTGTCATCCAAACCAGGACTAATCACTAATGATTATGCATGAACTAATTTTAGTAAACTCCTGATCTTATATTGGTCCATTCTAAACTAGTACAAGGTGGGACATCTTGCTCAGAAATTTATTAAATCTGTCTTCCCCAACGTAATGCCCTCCAGATGTCATAGTAGTGCCACTCCCATCATCTCAGGTCATTGGCCATGCTGAATGGGACGGATGGGAGTTGTAACCTGGGAGTTGTACCATTAAGGCTGGGGAAGGCCCCATTAAAGACTCAAAATTTATATGGAGCTTTTCAGTGATATGGTGCTTTCCTTAGCACTCTGTTATCATTGTAACCCATATTTAGTAACCCGATCAAATGATTTTGATTATTTGCTTCAGTAGAAATTAAGGCATTGCTGTGAGGTTTGGAAACCTTTCTCCCTTTCTCTCAGTTTTGGCAAGTAAAGCCTTTGGCCCTATCCAAAATAGCGTTGGAGTTCTTGGGGAATTTACAATGGGATATGAAACACTTTATTTCGAGATTACTTGCCTTAATCCAGCTGAGAGAACAAGGTGGTGATACATATGGAAAATGTGGTGACAGGTTTTCTCCCATATCACATCTTGCTATACAGCTTGCTCTAACAGCACCCCTTGGGAAGGTTCTGATTTTGTGCACCACAAAAGTCAATATGCACCCATGGTTACAACTTGCTGTCAAACACTTATCATCAAGGTTAGCAGAGTAATAAAGTGGGCTGTGTATCTGAGAAACAAAAGATGGGACTTCAGTTCTCTGTGCTGTTGAATATTTTGTTACTTATACAACTCTATAAACTGTTTCATTATTTCTAAATGTTAGATAAGCATCCAGTAGTAGCCTCCTGTGAGGTTTGTGAGTAGTAGTCTCAATTCAAAAATTACTCTTTGAGCTATCAGAATTGAAGATTACAACTACATAAGAAAATAGCTTGAGGGTACCATCCAGATCCTATTCATGGCTAAATGGTTCAGGAGTGAACCCAAATAACTTTTGGGGATCCTGAGTAATGATCAGCTCGATTCTTGATTTTGCTGAAAACCATCAAGTCTTTATGTATCTACATATGGTTATATCTTGCTTGCTTGCTTTCCTTACATTTTCCTATAAAGTCAAGCTTTATTACTATAACAATGAAATGAAACAGCTATGAAGTTCAACTGACAACTTCAAAGAGGAAAATATCTAGGATTTGCATTACATATTTTAATATCACATCCAATGATAGACCATGAAAAAGACTGACTTCATATCCCAGAGAAGGAAAACTAAATAATAATGTTGCTGTGTTATACTTGAATGAAAAGCAGAGATTTTCAGAATCTTTAGAATCTCTACCTTACCCCAGACAGTCACTCTACCTTACCCTGTTCACTGTTATTTCCTTTCTTGGCAGGGTAGCACCAATACATGGTAACAAGTGTAATTTTGTTTAGTTACTCTGCACTGTACTTATCCTGCCATAATAATTTTAAGGGGTAGAAGGTTTCAGCATATGGCTATGCATGTGCATATACCATCTTATTAAGAATTCAGTGTTACTCTTTCTTACAGGCTGGTTTTATGAAAAAACCCGCACCACGTAGTGATCTGCACAATGTTTTGTGCCCCCACCATTCTGTACAAGTGTGCATGCAAAATAATTATCAGGCTAGAGGTGGCTGTGGGACTCAGTCCTTATCCATAGAATTTTAACTCACTTCCCACAGTCTCTGTGTTTTATATCCCACATGCCCCACATACCTATTGTGACATAATTAAGAAGCTGCTTGAAAAGTACCAAATCAGGAGAAAGGGAAATCCCTCCTCAGCCCTGAAAGGAGACTAGCTAAACCTACACGTCTTGAAAGCTGCATAGGTGGCAGATGGAGAGGAATGAGCACTTTAAATGCTTGCTTTGACGATGTTCCCCCATTGCCAGGCTGGCATGCAGCACTCATCAGCCAGCCCCAACTCAGTTCTTCATATTCCATCCTGGCCAATGGGTGAAGGCAAAGAACACCCTCCTCACGGCAGGCAGGCAGCTGAAGAAGCATTGGTCTAAGTGAAGCAAGGAGAACCTATTGGGAAGAAAGTGCAAAGATGTGGGTCAAAAGGTGGTGCTGAGTAGGTCTTCTATACAACATAAGACAGCAAGAAATAATGTGTTGGAACAGTTCCCTGAGTGTCTGTCCAAATTTCAGGACTGTATCCGGTGAGTGCAGAAGTGCACTTTAGTTTGTAACGAGGCAACAGGGACCGCAGTTTGTTCTTAGAAATGCTAGCCTTGATAAGAAACCGTTGTTGCCTTTTTTGGCCTACGGTTTGTCTGCACCTATTTGTAATATGCCTCTACTCTAGAATGTATTTTGTAAGCGTCAAGCAGTTGTGGAGTGGGTGGATGGGTGGGGAGAGGCAATCAAATCTAGAGAAAGAACAGAGAATTAGTCTGCAGGGAGTTCAAGTTCAAAATCCTGCAATTTAGTTTTGGCCTTTTCCGTGCTTTGTGACTTTCCTTCCAATAACTTTGTTTTAAAGCAGCTATGAGTCAGTCAGAACCTCTATGTACTCTGGGGAATAAGATCAAGCAGGACAAGAAAATGACTTCACCATCTGTATGATCAGAACACCAACATATAGTTACATAGAGAAAAGTCTGGTTTGCAAACATGTTAGAGGCTCTTTTCACTGAAAAATGTTGAGCTACAGCAGCAGACTGATCCTATGGTTCCCCTAAGATGAATGCCACTTTTATCAGAGCCAGCTCTCCTGCATACTGTGCTCAGTCAGCAACAACTTGCCCACATAAAAACAAACAAACAAAAACACTCAGTGCAGGAAGTACAGCAACACCCATATGCTAATAGCAACTGTTCAGATGATTCACCAATTACAGCATTCACTAATTACAGCAGTTTCCCCAGACAGTATTCCCAAACACTGCACAAGAAAGTACGAATTAGGATCATACAACAGGGCTCACCAACTTTATTGGACCAGAGGGCAGATTTTTAATTTTGAGAAAGTGCTGGGAGCACCAGTCACAAAATGGCTGCCATGGTGGTGTGGCAAAACACAAAACAACTGCATTGGGGATGTGGCATACATAAAATTAGAGTGTAATCATAGTGAAGCTTTTCCCATAATGGTATTTCCATACTCAAAAAGGCTAATTTCTGCCTACCATACAATTATTAATGGCACAACAACCCTGTTTTTCCCCAGTGCCAATCTTAAACCAAAGCCTAGGCTACCATCCTATACCCATCCTGATTTGGCTCAGGACAGCCGAATACGGTGCACAGCCCTAACCCACCATATCTTTTAATGCAGATATAAATGGTTACTCGAATTAAAATGTTGCACATGGTACTGGTTATTTGCTGCTCACCTTTCCACAGAGGTATCTCTAGATTGTGTGATGCATCTAATCTCTTGCTGATGGCTATCCAGTGAGCCTCATAGCAGGGAAAGCTGAGAGCTTGGTCATTCAAAGTCTCAATCAGATTCAAAACTCAATTCACTCTACCACTCCATGCCTAAAAAACAATCTGACAAATCACATACCATATCTGTAAAAAAAGATCCTGTAGCAGTGTGCAAAAATTACATTGGGCTTGAGCCATTTGATTTCCTTGATGAAAGTTAATACAGAATAAAATGACTTAACAAAGGGGTTAGAAAAATATACATACTACTGTGGCGCCTCTTGGTCATGTGGATGCCTCAGCCACTGCCCATGTTACATTTGACCTGTCTCCAAAATATACAGTTTGAAGAAGGGAGCAAAGTAACCAGCAAATATTTTCTACAGCAGTGAACATACAGAATCTGTTTTTTGTACTTTATCCAATTGCTTAAGCCGAATGACAATAAACATGACAGTTGTGCCAAATGTACTGAAATGGGTGACTGAGGAAAAGAAAGAAAGAAGTTGCTGGCTGTCCAAAGCAAAGAGGCCAAAAGCAGCAAATGTCTGATTTGTTTTGTGGGGAATGTAAAGAATCGAGAACTCCTGACCCTGTTTACATTTGCCCTTTTAATGACTAATTGTGGAGAAAATAGCTCTGTTTGGAGTGTGCATGGAAATACTTTTGGTCTCTGCAGTGTGTCAGCTAATGGCCTAGTAAGGGTGAGAGTTCTCCCCCCTCCATTTTCTACGGCATCAAAGGGACTGTTGATGGAGGCCTTTTGTGAAGGAATTATCCATTTCTCTTTTGTTATCATTGTACCCCTGTAATTCCCCATTACTGTGAATACTGTGTAGCGAGCAGGCTAAGAAATGTGGAGAGCATCTCCAGAGCCAGATAATAGCACAAAACATTTCTTTAAAACATTCTTCTTTTCTTTGTCACACAGGCAAGATAATATTTGTGTGATCCATGAGAATAGAGAAGACCTGATTTATTGAATCAAGTTGTTAAAATCATTCTGTATTGTTAGCCGCAATACCTGTGCCCTTTCAGATAGTGTAAATTAGACCAAAGTTAACTTTCTTGCTTTTTTAAAAAAAATGAGATTTATCTCCATAAATGTGAGATAATGGTCCTGGTCCATTGTGGGTAGGGCTGATCACTTGACTCCTTTGTAATGATTGCTTTTCTAATGAATGCCCACCATGCCAATGTCCCACCTCTGGCAAAGGATATCTGATTCCAAATCATGAAATTGACCTCATAGAGGGTCCCAGATAGGGATGGGAGGATCTGTATATTTTGGTTCTCTCATTTTATCATTTTTCTTAAATTTAGTTCTCCATAGGTCTGCAACAATTTGCAAATTTTGTTTTTAAAAATCCTCATGAAAATTCCTCAGCATTTTAGTGCAAATTTATCCCAATAAACATATTTTGTATGCAGTTTTGACTGATGTACACCCTTTTGCATGCAATTTCTCCTAATATAGTGTATGTTTGTATGGTATTTTCACTAATACATAATTTTTGTTCACATTTGCACAAAATGTGCACATTTGCACGCATACCCTGGACTTCAG
Organism: Rhineura floridana; assembly: GCF_030035675.1. Lineage (NCBI taxonomy): Eukaryota > Metazoa > Chordata > Lepidosauria > Squamata > Rhineuridae > Rhineura > Rhineura floridana. The sequence goes on along the minus strand of NC_084485.1, from coordinate 87,469,043 downwards.
GAAAGCTGATTTTAATAAACTCACAACAATTGTAAGTGCAGTTCCATGGCAAGCGACCCTAATGAGAAAAGGAGTCCAAGATGGGTGGGAGTTTCTAAATAAGGAAATTCTAAAAGCGCCATGGCAAGCAATTGCAACAAGGAAAAAAGGGGAAAACAGCAGAAGAAACCAATGTGGCTTCACAAAATGCTTAGAGATGACCTGAAAACAAAAAAGGACACATACAGGAAATGGAAAGAAGGCCAGGCCACAGAGGAAGAGTACAGGCAGGTATCACAGAATTGCAGGGATGGTGTCAGGAAGGCTAAAGCTGAGAATGAGCTGAGGTTAGCGAGAGATGCTAAAAGCAACAAAAAAGCTTTCTTCAGGTACGTTCATCGTAAAAGACAAAGAAAAGAAATGGTGGCACAGCTACTCAATGAGGATGACAAAATGACAACATGTGACAAAGAAAAGGCAGAAGTGCTCAATTCCTACTTTGGCTCAGTCTTCTCCCAAAAAAGGGTCTATGACCTTCCCGGGAAACATGAAGACAAACGGTCAAGGAATACCTAATCACTTTGAATGAGTTAAAATCAGCAGGGCCCAATAAACTGCATCCTAGAGTATTGAAGGAACTGGCTGAAAAACTCTCAGAACTGCTGTCTATTGTCTTTGCAAAATCATGGAGGACTGGTGAAGTGCTGGATGACTGGAGGAGAGCCAATGTTGTCCCTATCTTCAAAAAGGCCAAAAAGGAAGAACCGGGGAACTACAGACCAGTCAGCCTAACATCAATCCCTGGAAAAACTCTGGAGCAGATTATAAAGCAGTCAGTCTGTAACCACCTTGAAAACAATGCAGTGATTACTAGGAGCCAACATGGATTTATGAAGAACAAATCCTGCTAAACTAATCTTATATCGTTGTTTGATCGGGTAACTTCCCTTGTAGACTGTGGGAATGCTGTGGACATAATATGTCTCAACTTCAGCAAAGCTTTTGACAAAGTTCCCCATGATATTCTGATTAGCAAGCTAGCTAAATGTGGGCTGGATGCAACAACTGTCAGGTGGATCCACAGTTGGCTCCAGAATCGTACTCAAAGAATGCTTATCAATGGTTCCTTCTCAAATTGGGCAGAAGTAACGAGTGGGGTACCACAGGGCTTGGTCCTGGGCCCAGTGCTCTTCAACATTTTTATTAACGACTTGGATGAGGAGGTACAGAGCATGCTTATCAAATTTGCAGATGATTAAAATTGGGGGGCACAGCTAATACTGTGGAAGACAGAAACAAAATTCAAAGGGACCTTGATAGGCTGGAGCATGGGGCTGAAAACAACAGAATGAAATTCAACAGGGACAAATGCAAAGTTCTACACTTAGGAAAAAGAAACCAAATGCACAGTTATAAGATGGGGGATACTTGGCTCAGCAATACAACATGTGAGAAGGATCTTGGAATTGTCGTTGATCACAAGATGAATATAAGCAAACAGTGTGATGTGGCTGCAAAAAAGGTAAATGCTATATTAGGCCGCATTAACAGAAATATAGTTTTCAAATCGTGTGAAGTATTAGTTCCCCTCTATTCAGCACTGGTTAGGTGTCATTTTGAGTACTGCATCCAGTTCTGGTCTCCGCAATTCAAGAAGGATGTAGACAAACTGGAACAGGTTCAGAGGAGGGCAGCAAGGATGGTCAGGGGACTGGTAACAAAGCCCTATGAGGAGAGACTAAAAGAACTGGGCATGTTTAGCCTGGAGAAGAGAAGACTGAGGGGAGATATGATAGCACACTCTTCAAATACATGAAAGGTTGTCACACAGAGGAGGGCCAGGATCTCTTCTCGTTCATCCCAGAGTGCAGGACACGGAATAATGAGCTCTGGTTGCAGGAAGCCAGATTTCGACGGAACATCAGGAAAAACCTCCTAACTGTTAGAGCCATATGACAATGGAACCAATTACCTAGAGAGGTAGTGGGCTCTCCGACACTGGAGGCATTCAAGAGGCAGCTGGACAGTATCTGTCCGGAATGCTTTGATTTGGATTCCTACATTGAGCAGGGGGTTGGACTTGATGGCTTTATAGGCCCCTTCCAAGTCTACTATTCTATGATTTTTATTACTCAAAATATGTATTTCTGTAAACATTATTTGGTTGGAGAACTGCTTTGTAAAATTCATATGTGTGAATTTTGAAGGATGGCTGTGTTTCAGATCTCATTTTGTTTCATAAAGTGCAAATTTGATAGATTTAAATGCAAATTGAATCAAATTTCTCCCCCATTCCTAGTCCCAGGCTGCGTCAGGATTTGACAGACTTTGTAGTGCTGCAAGACTATAGTCCCAATCATTAGACCATTAACTCTAAGAGTTAAAAGTTACCAAAATGCACCAGTAGGTGCATGAAACATGCCTATACAGGTGGAATAATAAGCTCTGATAAGTATATCAGAGGTCTAATTATCTGGTATTGTATATCAGTTGCTATGCTGCCAATTATGCCCTCTGAGAAATTCTCGTGAGAGACCCAAAGAGAGCCTTTTACCATTTCAGACAGATGAGAATCTCTCAGAGTGACTAGCCTCAAACCACTTCTGGCAATTGGGTTAAAGACTTTTAATTATTTCAGTTACAGAGCAGTTTGATTCTGTCCATTACAGAGCATCACATTTTCCAGCTTACGTCTAACATTTCACTCAACTACTGGGATCAGTTTTCAGTTCTTTTAATAAATACTATCAATACCAGTTTTCCTTTGCAGTTGCTGGGATCAACTTCATTTCTTGTTCTGCCAGCCTTCTGTTTCATTCTGATCTCCTAGCGAGGTTCTGGAACTGAAGCTATTGGACCCTCCCGTTCCGTGGCCTTTATCATGGATTATCAGTATCCATGATTTAGTTGCAGATCTTGTGATGCTATATTGCGTGTTGTTTTAAATGGTCAGCTTTTGAAATAAAGTTATATGTCAAAACATCCTTTTTTTTCCTTTGCCATGATTGCAAAATGAAGATACAAAATGGAAACAAGATTTGGTTCAGAAGATAAAAATGTAAAACAACTAGTAGCCTCAGCTTATTATTTTGGGGGAAAGTGATGTTGTTAAGCCAGTCATAATTTTTAGAAGTCAGATCATAATCTTCAGTTGGGGCTTGAAATGCAATTTAGAATTATATGTTGCTTAGATAAAATTGAAAAGTTTCGGAGTGTATTGTGAGGTAGTAAAAAAGAGGGGTTTTTTACAGAACTCAGGTGTTTTTTTTAACTATTAACTTTTTAACTTTTATTTTGAGTACATCTTTTTGTTTTTATGCCAGTAGATATTGAGCCCAACTTTGATACTGCAGCCTCCAGTGTAGTACTGGCTTGTGCAATGTCAGCAAGTGAGAAACAAACATGGCATGCTCATTGCCATTGTCAGGGCTGGTAGCTGAAAATTGGGAAGCAACTGAACTAGCAGATCAACCACCAGGCAGCACAGGACTCAGCAGAGCTTCAGGCAAGGCAAGGTTCCAGAAATCTATGGAGGTGCTCAGACTGGGGAGCCAAACCTATGTCAGGAGTTATATAAGGCCAGGAGGGCCCCTATTGGCTTCCCAGGTAGCCTGATCCATTATTAGGTTGTCAAGAAGCAGGCCAGGAGATCTGCCTTCACATGAACTGCTTTGGTGGCAGAGAGAGTGAGGTATCTGGACCTGCTGCCAGATTTTCCAGTTTAAGCACACTATCACTTTATAATCACAAATGTAGTCACCATCTTCCAATAGTGGAAAGGACCCAAATAGGGAATCCGGAAACCCTCTGTAAAGCCCTGTAGCAAAAAGTGGGCGTCTTGGACTCGGGGGTAACAGCAGAGCAAGCGCTGGAGTTTAACTGGACTGGGGCCCCTTTCCTTGAGCTGCACTAGCAGCTCCCGGTCTCCTTGCGCCAGGTGAGTCCCTGTTCCCACCTCTGAAGGGGCGGCCCCTGGGGCAGGCAGCGCAGGAATGCGGGCCCCCGCATATTGCGCACTCATGTCGGAACCTGCAGGGGTTACGACCACAGCGGCCTCGGGAGCTGAACTCCCAGCAGAGCAGGCGGGGTTGAACCCCCTGCCCCACAGGCCCGCGGGAAGGAGCTGCTGCTGCCTGGGAGGCCAGGAGGTGGCCGCTGTCCGTTCTATCCCCGGCTATGGGCTTGGAGTGTGACATAAACTGTAGCCACAGGTCCGCTTCCTTTTTGTCCCAGGGGAGGGAGGTATCAAAGGCCGCCCTCATACGAAACGATTCATCATAGGCGAGCCATGCTGCCCCCTGGGAGTAGCCCCGATATATAATATAGAGGTATTTAATCAGAATAGGGCACCTCTGTGGCTGTTTCTGCATCACCACCCCCATGTATGTCAGAAATGCAGGCAACCAATTAGCCCAAGTGCGTTCAATGCGCCGCCTCTTGGGCTTGTCAGGTTCTGCCTCTTCGCCCTTATCCTTCTCCCTCCTCACTGGTTCCCTGTACAGAAGTGAGAATAAGTCGACGTACTCCCCCTTCCAAATTTTTTCTTTTGTAGCGGGCAGCAGGTGAAAGCCCAGTGGGGCTGATGTCTCCCCGAAAGGTATAGCCCCTTCCCTCACTGAGCCCAGAGGGTCAGTGTCCTCTGCTGGGGGGGGTATCGACCAGGAGGGCTGAGCCCCCACTCCCATCCCTGTTCCGGCAGTGGCCTACCAGACCTGCTCACAGGCCACCCCTAGGGGAGGCAGCTGTTGTGGTGTGCCATGCCCCGCCCCCATGGTGATCCCCGCTTGCCCATACTGATCGGTTTCAGCTGGTGGGGAAAAGGGCCAGTATGGAAACCCCCACGGGGGCCAGTGTGATGCGTCCTTCCCTGTCTCTCCATGTCAGGTTCCTACCTGCTCGTGGTTACTGCCTGTCTCTAGGCACCACCAGGGACTCCACCAGTCCGGACCGCTCTCTCTTATGATTTCTCTCCCCGCTCTAGCACAGATCTCAACAGATCCCCCTGCTAGGCAACCACCAGTAACGTCCCAATACTAGTATTCCCAGAGACTCTGAATACTGGTATTGTTATTCTCTTCACCGCTGCCACCATTTGTTACAGTTCGCCTTCAGCCTTGGTCATTACCTTACCCTCCCTTCTGGTCTGTGAAACCCCAGCCAAGGATCAGGCCTTTGGTAAACCAAATTAAGTATTTATTACAGATAACAAAGCTAACAAGATTAACAAGATTTCTTCTTAAGGCACATAAGCATATGGTTTTACTCAATACTAATCCGAACTCCACCACCCTCCTGGTAAACAACTCTCTAAACCCCACCAAGCAATCCACTCTTTCTCTTCTCCCCCCCAGATTCCACAATTCACCACCTCACATTCACCCAGATTTACCTGTCATCCTTTCATTTATACTGTCAGCCATTTTAAACATTCAGCCAATCATCAAGCATTCTATTGCCCATTCACTCCCCCTCCTCTTTCACTACTTACCATGTATACTCTAAACAACCAGCACTTACCATATATACACTAATATATAGGAACATCACATTCCCCCCCCCTTAAACAACTGCAGAGTATTATTCCTGTTCCAGGATTTATACGTCGCGTTAACAAATAAAAGTCTCTATGGGGAAAATGTCTTTCTTTGTTCCTCTGTCTGGTCACGTCACTGCAGTCCCAGCCACTTGCCTGGAAAGTCCATCGGCCAGTACATTGTCCTTGCCTTTGATGAACTGGAAGTCCACTTGATAGTCCTGTAGGGCCCAGGACCACCTCTGCAGCATAGTGTTATGGTTTTTCATAGTCTGCAACCATAACAAGGCCCGATGATCCGTAGTCACTGTGAATCTTCGTCCCCACATGTATGGGCGCAACTTGTTCTGTCCCCACACGACCGCTAGACACTCCTTCTGGACCGACGAATAGTTTTTCTCCCTCGGCGTCAGCTTGCGACTCAGATACGCCACTGGATGTCTGGTGCCTTCTCTCTGCTGTAGCAAGACGACTCCCAGCGCCAGGTCCGACGCATCTGTAGCCACGATGAATGGTTTCTCATAGTCTGGTGCTATTAATATGGGTCCTTGGCACAAGGCTTGCTTCAGTAGATCAAAAGCCTTCTGACATTCATCCGTCCATACCACACGCTCAGAACACTTCTTCTTTGTTAATTCATACAAGGGGGTTGCTATTTCCCCAAAATTTCTCACAAACTTCCTATAAAATCCAGCCACACCCAGAAATGCCCTTACTTGTTTTTTGGTTAAGGGGATCGGCCACGCTTGTATTGCCTCCACCTTGCTCCATAAGGGGGTGATTTTCCCACTCCCCACCTTATGTCCTAAATAGATTACTTCCTTTAGTCTTAGCTTTTATTGTGAGGCCTGCTTTTCTTAAGGCCTCCAATACTGTTGTCAGGTGTTGGACCTGCTCAGGCACCGACTTGCTAAAAATGGCCACGTCATCGATATAGGCCACTGCAAAATCTGACATGCCTCGCAACACAGTATTGATTAGCCTCTGAAATGAACTTGGTGAGTTCCTTAGTCCCATGGGTAAGGTCACAAACTCATATAACCCATCTGGTGTACTGAAGGCAGTTTTGGCTCTGGATTGCTCGTCTAGTTCCATTTGCCAAAATCCTTTACAGAGATCTAGTGTAGAGATAATGGTTGCTGCCCCCAATAACTCTAACATAGTGTCTACCCTAGGCATAGGATACGCATCTGGGACAGTAATTTTATTGATTAGCCGATAATCAATGCAAAACCTTGTCGTTCCATCTTTTTTCGGAACCAGGACAATACTTGAGGCCCAGGGACTGATGGATTCCCTGATCACTCCTAATTCCAGCATATCTTCCACCTCCTTTTTGATCTCATTCAAAACTTTCCCATTCGCACGGTACGGAACAGATCTGATTGGGGCATGATCTCCAGTATCAATGGAATGTATAACTATACTGGTTCGGCCAGGTTTGTTGCTAAAGAGATTCCTATAGGTTTTCAAAACTCTCAGAATCTCCTCTTTTACTTCCTCCTTCACCTCCTCTGACCATTCCACTTGATCTACCCCTCCTTTGTCTTTGCTTTCCTGTACCAAATCTGGAAGTTCAGGCCCACTTCCCTCAGGGAATAAGGTAACTTGCAACACCTGTGCATCCCTGGTATGGTAAGGCTTTAACATATTTACATGAACCACTTTGCTTTTGTTTAATTGGTCTGTGGTGATTACATATGTCACTGTGTCAAGCCTTTCTCTGATGGTATATGGTCCTTCCCAGTTAGCCTGTAATTTGTCATGTTTCCTGGGTATGAACGCCATAACCATATCTCCCACATCATACACACGTTCCCTGGCTGTTCTGTCATACCAGTAACTTTGCTTCTCCTGTGCATGACTCAAATTCTCTTTCACTACTTCCATCACTGATGTTAATTTATTGCGGAATTCCAATACAAAATCTACTACAGAAGTTTTGTACTCTCCCAGAGTTCCTTCCCATGATTTTTTTAGCAGTTCCAAAGGTCCCCTCACTTTTCTAGTAAACATTAGTTCAAAGGGTGAGAAGCCTGTTGACTCCTGAGGGACTTCTCTGTATGCAAATAAGAAGCATCCCAAACGTTCATCCCAGTCTTGTGGGTGATCTTGAACATAGCTTCTTATCATGCCCTTCAAAACTCCATTGAATCTCTCAGTTAGCCCATTAGTGGCGGGATGGTAAGTAGTGGTCTTTAGATGTTTTAGACCACAACATTTCCACATACATTGCATCACTTCTCCCATGAATACACTGCCTTGATCTGTCAGCACTTCATGAGGGAAACCCAGCCTCATAAAGATTTTTAATAAAGCCTCTGCCACTACAGGGGCTTCTACAGATCTCAGTGCTTCTGCGTCTGGGTACCTCGTGGCAAAATCCACCACCACCACTAGATATTTCTTGCCATGCCTTGTGGGTTTGGAAAAAGGGCCCACCAAATCTACTCCCACTCTATAAAAGGGTTGTCCAATTATAGGAAGGGGCTTTAAGGGTGCCTTGGTCTTTACTCCACTCTTTCCCGCCTTTTGGCATATTCCACAAGATAGACAATGTTGTTTTACATCCTTGGAGATATTTGGCAATAATAATGTGCAGCCAATCTCCTCTTGGTCTTTTTTATTCCCAGATGTCCTGCACATGGGACATCGTGGGCTACCTCTAGCAATCTGGTTCTGTATTTGCTAGGTACTATCAATTGCTTCACTGGTTCACATTCATCCTTTCTTTCAGCAGGCATCCACAGTCTATATAAAATCCCATTCTCACACACAACTTGATTCCTCAGTTTGTCAGTGAAAGGAATCTGTTGGGTCAGGGCTTGTTCCTTTACCTGCTTCAAACTGATATCTTTATGCAGCTCTTCCCTGAATTGCTCTGCTTCTTCCCCAGAGACCACTTGATACAGTTTGTCTTCTTCAGCAGGCCTGCTAGTGGTTGCTATGGTGACCTGAGGCTGGTTAACAGATTCCACCCTGTTTGTTTCAGCCCCCCTTAATACGGCTTCTTTTTCTCTGCCAATTTGCTGTCTGGTCGCTACATAGATCTTTCCTTGGGCGCCCATTACATCCCTTCCCAGTATTACTGGTTCTTGTTGCTGGGCATTAATGCCTACTTTATATCAGCCCTCTCGGCCTCTCCAAGTCATATCCACCAGGGCCACAGGCAAACTTTCTGGTTGACCTCTCACTCCTTGGATAGTCACAGTTTCCTGAGGTAATATTACCTCAGATTTTATTAAATCTGGCCTCAGTAATGTCTGAGCGGCACCAGTGTCAAGCAATGCCCAATAATTTGCCCCTTGTACACTCACTTCCTCTCTCAGACTTGAATCAAGGTCTGTTACTTCTGTCCAGTTTATCTGGCAAAACTGAACCTTTTTCGCTGTTTCTAAAGCCTTGGGCTCTGTTTTCACTGCCCTTGTCTGAGCAGGATTACTACTGGGGTTGGCAACCTCACATTGAAAACGTAGGTGCCCTGGTCTACCACATTTGTAGCATAATTTCTCCTCACTTTTAGGGTACACAGATCCACTCTGGGGTGTCCTGTGCCCTTCAGATTTTAATGGAGGACTCACTCGCTGTGGTACCACATCCTTTCTGCCAGTACTATATGGTCTGGGTTTAAACTCTCTTGATGTTTTCCCCACCCAGCCAGTTCTATTGGAGGCGAAGTGATCCGCCATCTCTGCGGCCTCCTGCACAGATGTAGGGGAACGGTCTTTGACCAGGAGCCTTATTTCTGGTGGTAATTGATGGTATAATTGATCCAGTATCATGAGGCTTTTCACCTCTTCCACTGACTGAGCTTTGGCACTACTCATCCACTTTCCAAATATATCCATCAACTTTGCTCCCAGTTCCACAAAAGACCTCCCTTTCTGTATCTGGCAATTTCTGAAAAGCTTTCTAAAATAATCAGGCCCCAGTCTGAATCTTTTAAACACTGCTTCTTTGAATTCAGCATAGGTGACGGGCTTGTCTGAGGGGAAATATTGGTATACCTCAGCCAATTCCCCTTTAATCAGGTTTGATAAATACTGCATGTATTTATCTTCAGGTTACCCCCACAACTGAGCTGCTTTTTCAAAGGTGCTGAGGTAAATTTGAGGATCTTGACCAGGCTCATAGACAGCAAAGTCCTTTGGAGTAATTTTTATTTTTGCTCCGTCTCTCTCTTTCCTTGTCTCCTCAGAGTGAAATTTCTCTCTATCAAATTTTACTTTTCTACTCGTAATTCAGCATCCAATGCTCGTTGCTTCTCCCTCTCCTCAAACCCCAATCTCATTCTCTCAATTTCCAACTCCCTCTGTTTTTCCTTCTCTGCACCTTCCATCCTCAATCTCTCAGCTTCCAACTCCCGCTGTTTATCTTTTTCCTCAGCCTCCATCCTCAATCTCTCAGCTTCCAACTCTCTCTGCTTGTCTTTTTCCTCAGCCTCCATCCTCAATCTCTCAGCTTCCAACTCTCTCTGTTTTTCCTTCTCTGCACCTTCCATCCTAACCTTCTCTCTCAAGTACTCTATATAAGCGGGATTGCTTAAATATCCTTCTGGGGTCTCTTCTCTGACAGGTTGTTTTTGCTGGGCAGTTGCAAATCCTATAAGTGCTACCCTCAATTCATCTACCCCTTTACCCTCATGAGGTAAATTGAATGTTATGCACTTCTGCACCAGCTCCTCTCTTTTCATTTTTATGTATTCAGCCATGGTGTTTGAGTTCACTCACTCTTTGCCACACACTCTTTGCCAGTCACTCTCACAAGAAATCTTGTTTTGTTATTTCTGTTTGCCACACAACTATTAGGGATTGTCTAGTATTCGTATCTCACTGCTACAGCCAACACCTGTGACGTAGTCTCCTTTGTCACCACGTGTCTTTGGGACTCTCTTTGGTTCGTATCTGGATTCTCTGTTGTTCGTATCCCACCGCTACTGACACCACCTGTGATGCGTCCTTCCCTGGCTCTCCCTGTCAGGTTCCTACCTGCTCGTGGTTACTGCCTGTCACTAGGCACCACCAGGGACTCCACCAGTCCGGACCGCTCTCTCTTATGATTTCTCTCCCCGCTCTAGCACAGATCTCAACAGATCCCCCTGCTAGGCAACCACCAGTAGCGTCCCAATACTAGTATTCCCAGAGACTCTGAATACTGGTATTGTTATTCTCTTCACCGCTGCCATCATTTGTTACAGTTCCCCTTCAGCCTTGGTCATTACCTTACCCTCCCTTCTGGTCTGTGAAACCCCAGCCAAGGATCAGGCCTTTGGTAAACCAAATTAAGTATTTATTACAGATAACAAAGCTAACAAGATTAACAAGATTTCTTCTTAAGGCACATAAGCATATGGTTTTACTCAATACTAATCCGAACTCCACCTCCCTCCTGGTAAACAACTCTCTAAACCCCACCAAGCAATCCACTCTTTCTCTTCTCCCCCCCAGATTCCACAATTCACCACCTCACATTCACCCAGATTTACCTGTCATCCTTTCATTTATACTGTCAGCCATTTTAAACATTCAGCCAATCATCAAGCATTCTATTGCCCATTCACTCCCCCTCCTCATTCACTACTTACCATGTATACTCTAAACAACCAGCACTTACCATATATACACTAATGTATAGGAACATCACAGCCAGCCCCACTGGGGCTGCTCCTGTTGTTGTGCTGCCCAGGGAGACTCACCCCCTATGTTGTCCGCTGAAGGCCCATGCATGGGCTGTGGTCCTGGGGCTGCATGCGAAGACAACGCTGTTCCTGCTTCTGCTCCGGTTGGTCTTGCTGCGGCCCCACTAGACCCTGCCTCCAGCGCGTCCAGTCGCGCTAAGATAGAAGTAATAGCCGCAGCGTTAGCCCCGCCAACTAGACGCTGCACTTTCTCCCGGGGCCGCTTGGGGGGTGGTTCCCTTGTCCTCCCCGTTGCCGGCTGGGCAGGGCCCCTCTCCAGGGCTTCTAACCTAGCCAGTATAGTGGTCCATGGTATGCCTGCCCCCTGTCCCCCATCCTCCGCAGCAGGGGGTGGGCGTCTACCCTCTGCCCTGGGGGCCCTTCCCTTCCCTTTTGGCCCACCTTGACCTTTTTTGGGTGGCATCCTGAGCTAGAGTGTAGGGGGACGATGCCTTCTGCAATAATGAGAGGTGGTCAGCCTGGGGATACCTAAGGGGGGACCCCACACCCTCACTGTCCAGCTGGACCGTGTCCCCTACTCAAACCAGTCCCTTTATCTCACCCCCACAATCCTGGCCCCTGGGCTGCTAAGCGACCAATGGGATGGTGTGCAAGATGGGTCTGGGAACCACTCCCTTGCTATGGGCTGAGAACCTTCCCACAGGGGTCCCCTGGATAGTAATTTAAAGTAATTTAAAGATAGTAATTTAAAGATAGTAATTTAAAGATAGTAATTTAAAGAGTAATTTAAAGATAAAAGAACGCGGCCACAAGGCCGCCTCGCCTGAATTCCGCCGCTGCCACTAGGCCGTGCTGCCGTCGCCATCGCTGGAAGGCATCCCGGGGCCTAGGGCTCTCTCCGCCGCTGGATGGCCACTGCCACCACACCTCCGCCGCTGGATGGCCTAGGGCTCCCTCCGCTGTCCCACCGGGCCCGCCGATGCCTCCTGCAGGCTGCACCTCTGCAGCTGGATGGCTGCTGGATGGCCGCTGCCGCCACACCTCAGCCGCTGGGTGGCCTAGAGCTGTCCCCGCTGCCCCACCGGGTCTGCTCCTGCAGGCCGCTCCTCCATAGCTGGAAGGCCTCCCGAGGCCTAGGCTCACCACTGCCTCAGCCCGGAGTCCGGGGCTCTTCGCCACGCCGCAGCCGTGCCGCTCCCCGATTGAGCCGTGCTGACCGCTTCTCACCGCCGGCCCCGCACCAAGGCCTGGCCTGTAGGCCTGTAGAAGCCGCGTGTGTCGGCGGGCAATCTGAGCCACGTTGCGCTGCCGATGCAAGAGGGCCTCCCGGCCGTTTAAATTTGCCGCCAAAAATTTGCAGTGAGGGTGGGCGGCTGGCGGTACGGGCTTAAATGGCTGTCTGCCGCCCCGCCCCCTCGCTGCGTGCTACGTCAGCGCGCCAGCACACTGCGAGCACGCCTCCCTCACCAAGATGGCGGCTCGGCTGCGGCCACAAAACTCGTCCCTTCGCTGGTAAGTCCCGGCGCGGAACGGGGGTTATCAAGAGTATTATATTTACATCAAAATTATATTAGAACTGATCAAAACAACTTACATATTTTTAAACACGGTGGGAATTATTAATTAAGTAAATAGTGGTTGGAATCAAGGTGTAAATGTCAATAATTTTGCCAAAAATAAATGTTGTAAAGCTATTTTCACCCTTCTAATTCCACAGATCCACCTCCATTTTAAAAATCTGAAATGCCATTTATAGTGTGACATTTATTATGAGTCAGACATGGGGTGGGGGCATGTTTCAGGCCAGCTGTCATTTCTGCAGACCCTTTTCCCATTCACCACCTCAGCAACACCAACTTCCACATGAACATTTGGCAGAGCATTGTACTGATATAAAGCTGCCTTTAATCAGCCAGGAAACTCAAGACTTGATGCAACAAATTATCATAGCTCTCCTCATGAGGCTTCCTTGTGAATCACAAAACTTTATTTTATTGAACTGAAAAAAAATATTTCTTTTAGTTCATATGCACAGTATTTTATTTGATCCCTTTTGTTTCAGCAATGAAACTATTGAAGCTGATATTTTGAAAAGGGATTTGCACAGTATTCACTACATGCCTATGGATAGAATTAAATGCAATCCCATACGAGGTTTTCCTCCCCTCCCGCATGCATGCCAAGTATTCCCCAATCAAATAGATACCCTGCCCTCATCTGACCCAGCTTTCACCAGCCGTCACAACAAATTAGAAGAATGCTGTAAGGACATTGTCCAGGACAAACGTGGCAAAGCAACACAGAACCGAGACCACAAACGGATTGTCTGTCCACCTCAATACAAACATTTCAAGAATAAAACTTAAGACTTTCATTTTGGGGAGCAGAAGTTGTTATTTTTAAAGGGAACTTTTGGAAAAAACAATTGTCTATTTTTTAAAAAAACAAAAAAAACCCCCTGAAATTACCAGTGGTTTTTTTTACACCTGTAGCTGGAACCATCTGACTTGTTTGTTCGTGAAACTGGACCACCTTGGGTAGAACATTGGCACCCATTTCTCTAACATACAGTTGATTTTTTGATCATTTTTCATAATGTGGAAACCATTGCAGAGTAGGGCATGGACTTGAACTCAAGAAAAACGTAATCACCGGAGAAGAAATAAATTAAAAGTATCAGGGACGTTTCCGTATATGGATTCTTGTTTCTGTAAAGATTCATTTTTCATGGTGGATTTGAATGCAAAAAATGTTTTCCTGCATATTCTGAACACATCTTTAAAAAGGCAAACTGCATCTCAAAATGTGTGTGCAAACTGCCTACTAGAGATATGGGATGTTTGAAGCCTCACTGATGGAAAATCTGGGTTATATAGCTGGTAGCTGGAACCATCTGACTTGTTTGTTCGTGAAACTGGACCACCTTGGGTAGAACATTGGCACCCATTTCTCTAACATACAGTTGATTTTTTGATCATTTTTCATAATGTGGAAACCATTGCAGAGTAGGGCATGGACTTGAACTCAAGAAAAACGTAATCACCGGAGAAGAAATAAATTAAAAGTATCAGGGACGTTTCCGTATATGGATTCTTGTTTCTGTAAAGATTCATTTTTCATGGTGGATTTGAATGCAAAAAATGTTTTCCTGCATATTCTGAACACATCTTTAAAAAGGCAAACTGCATCTCAAAATGTGTGTGCAAACTGCCTACTAGAGATATGGGATGTTTGAAGCCTCACTGATGGAAAATCTGGGTTATATAGTTTCAGACTGCCAGAGTGGGGTTTAACACAGTTGAATCTCTTCTATACAAAATATTCTCTGCACATAGAAAACTATGGGTGGTGTTCAGTTAAATAATTGGGCCAGCTCAAGGATTACCACTAGTGCAATGTGACTTCTGCCCCTATTTTCACCTAGTGTGTGCCTTGTGCCATCCCCAAATCTCCTGCAGAGTTTGGGAAAGCCCCATAACAGTTGTAGGGAGTGTGCAGGGGGAGGGCAGTGGCATAACATGCTATTGCACAAGGGGAAATCCTTGTGCTGATGGAACCAGCAACTTACTTAGTACTACATTGAATACAACCATATATGTCAGTGATAGGGGTTCTAGTCTAGCTTTCTCCTTGACATGCTGGTTTTATATGTGCAGGCCACATTTTGCACAGAGAATTCCTTCATGTGAGTATCCATTTGCAGTCTGAAGTGGTATACAGCCTAGACCCAAGTTTGCCATCTCTGTAAAGAGAATGAGGCCAGTATCACTTCAGAGTTCAGTAAGGAAGCCCTTCTCCTTTTCAAGGTTTGCAAAGTTGCAACCCAAGACTTTTCTCTTTAAATCTGTTACAGACTTGGAAGACAAGGCAGCCATAGCTGTCCAGTCCTGTTTTTGCCACACAAACGCACACACACACACACACAGGACTAGGGATGGGATCTATTGGCTGGTGCCAGTTCAAAAACATTCTGTTGACCTAACAAGCCGGTATTGTTCGAGTATGTTCTTTGTCTGCTAGCTGCTGCTTTTACCAATCTGTTTGTTCCCCCTTGCCAAAAAAATTAATATTGATATTTTAAAAGAAAATATCAATATTTTAAAAGGAAATATAAATAAAAATATCTATAAAATTATTGTTCTTAATATGGATATTTTAGAAAGTAGCCATGTAAAATCGCTACATAAATACCTGGTCCATAGTGACAGAGAATAAGTTAATTAATGGAAAATTTGCCACTGAATCTGAACTGGGTGGAATTCTAGCACATCTCTACACAGGACACACACAACCTGCCATGTGGCACACATTGAGTCTTGCTTATCATAGCAGGTGAGGGAGGGGCAGATGGCAGGGGAAATGCTCCTGATTCAGCAGTAGATTTAAATGTAAAGGGGGGGACCTCGGGATTACAGTTTGGCCTACTTGGTCCTTATCGTAATGGTTTCCAAATGCAAGAAAAGGCAATATCTTATAATGTTTATGAAGCTGTGCTGCTATGTTTGTGGAAAGAGGGTGTTCTCTGCCATACTGGACCTTAAATAAAGGAATATGGATTAGCAAAAAGAACGTCTGTGGGGAAACTGAAAGTTTGCTGTATTGTAAGTTTATGTCATGGCTGTTTCAGTCTTTTACTGACAGCAGATGGAAAAGAGGTATCTGTGTTATGTCCAAATTGAGACCTATAGTGCCAAAATCCTCTTGAAATTGCTTAGCACTGGACCATGAGACAGAGATGGGAGAGAGCCCACAATCTTCAAACCAGTGGGGAAAACCATATCGGAACTGGTGCAGTGCGCTAAAAGTTTTCAAGATTGCTTTTTGCAATGCAATAGCATAGGATTTTTTTTTTCTCCCAAGGACTTGCATCAATTTTGGATATCTGTTTCTTAAATAATCTGTATAGGCAAGCAGTACTGGCAGTGTTGTCTTGGAGCTGACCACAACCTGGGCTAGTATTTATGGGAAATATCTGTAATGGTGAAGTTGCAGGATCCATGCCTATTGTTCCTTCATTTTGCATTTTAACCAAAATTCTTGAATACTTACAATGGAATCAAATCAATGACTCACCAGTGTACTAGCTCTCAAACTTCTGAGGTCATGTAACACATTTTTGGGATCCTTGTATTTGCTTTAGTTATAAGCCAGTTAGTAAACCAGAATCAAACAATTCTCTAAAGGAGTGAGTGGAATGCTGGATCAAGTTGGGACCTGAAAATGTAATTTTAATTGGGATTTATTGTCTGTTTTTGTTTTAAGTTTCATTTCATATGGTAAGTGTTCTTACAAGTGTCTTTTGGCTAGAAAATACTACTTTATGACTCTTGCAAATAGTACTAAAGTTTCTACATGCATATCACTCTTGCAATGGATACTGATTATCATGCTTTCTCTGTAGTATAAGCAGGAATAAACAGAGGAGAAATAATTTAAGAGCTTGTAATCTAAAATATTGTTGAATATTCAGCAGTGTTGAGTCTCACTCTGAGCCTGCAAAGAAGATCCTCATGCAAAAGCAGACTGGTGCACGCAAATCCCTGTATTGAGGGATGGGGAGCCTCAGGCCGGTGGGCCTAATCTGGCCTACTAGGCCTCTGAGCAGGCCTCTTCTCCTTCTCCCCCACTGCTGAGATGTATTCTTCAGTCAGCTGAGCTTGAAGCTTCCTTCCTTCCCAGGATCTTTTCCACACATACACTGCTCAGTTGATTGTAATTTACAGTTTTCCCACTCCTTAATGTTTTGGGAGCCACAAGCACAAAAATATACTGCCTGTGTGAAATATACCTGGCAGTCAGCTCTACATGTGCCATTCTCCAAGACTTTGCTCAGTGACATCACCAACCCACGGTGATCAGTCTCAAATCAGATGTGTGTTGCATCACAATGCACATCACAATGCACATCCAAGCACTTTCTACCCTATCTTTATATCTATCATGCTGGTCTGTTAGAAGCTGTATATAGCTTTCTAAAAAGTGGGGAAAAGTGCGATGATGCAGCCAGCAACGTGTCCTCTCGACCTTTGCCCTTCTTGGCTTATTAAAGCTTGCCGAGGGGGTCTGACCGGGTGATCCAGGGTGTGGTCAACGTATCATTGCAGGAGGGAGTAGTTCCAGCCGCCTTGAAAGAGATGGTGATCCAACCACTCCTGAAAAAGCCCACCCTGGACCCATTGGTTTGTGACAACCACCGACCGGTTGCAAATACCCTCTTTTTAGGGAAGGTGATTGAGAGGGTTGTGGCACAGCAATTGCAAGTACTCTTGGATGAAACAGATTATCTTGACCCATCCCAGTCTGGGTTCCGGTCTGGTTATGGGACTGAATCAGCCTTGGTTGCCCTGATGGATACCCTTTATCAGGAGAAGGACAGAGGGAGTGTGACCCTGTTATTCTAGCTTGATCTGTCAGCGGCTTTTGATACCATTGACCATGGTATCCTTCTGGGCTGACTTGGTGAGATGGGTATTGGAGGCACTGTTTTACAGCGGTTCCGATCCTATCTCCAGGGTCACTCTCAGAGAATAGCATTGGGTGACTGTCTTTCGGCCCCCTGGCAGTTGTGCTGTGGGGTGCCGCAGGGTACCATCTTGTTCCCCATGCTGTTTAACATCTATATGAAGCCCTTGGGAGCAGTCATCAGGAGATTTGGGGCGAGGTGTCAGCAGTATGCTGATGATACCCAGCTCTATTTCTCCATAACATCTGAATCAGGAGAGACTGTGCAAGCCCTGGACCGCTGCCTGGACTCGGTGGTGGACTGGATGAGGGCCAACAAACTGATTCTGAATCCTAGCAAGATGGAGGCACTGTGGGTTGGTGGTTCCCGAGTTCGGATAATTGGTCAGTTGCCTGCTTTGGATAGGGTCGTACTCCCTCTGAAAGAGCAGGTCTGTAGCCTGGGGGTGCTACTGGATCCATCTTTGTCGCTAGAGGCCCAGGTGACCTCCGTGGCTAGGAGTGCCTTTTACCAGGTTTGACTGGTAAGACAGCTGCTGCCATTTCTGGACCAGGATAGGCTGGCCACTGTTGTCCATGCACTGGTAACCTCCAGGCTGGATTACTGTAATGTGCTCTATGTGGGGCTGCCCTTGAGGTTTGTCCGGAAGCTGCAGCTGGTGCAAAATGTAGCGGCAAGACTGCTCACGGGAGCAGGGTATCACCAACATGTCACCCCGCTGCTGAAAGAATTGCACTAGTTTTGGTGTACAAAGCCCTATACAGCTCGAGACCACCTGAAAAAACGTCTTACCCCTTATATACCCAGTCGATCACTGCGCTCTGCAGGTGAGGGCCTCCTGCAGATACCATCTTATCAGGAGGTTCATTCTGCACAATATAGGAAACATACCTTTATTATTTTATTTTATTTTATTTTATTTTATTTTATTAAGCTTATATACCGCCCGACTAGCAAACAGCTCTCTGGGTGGTGAACATAAAAACATATACAATAATAAAATTACAGGATCTAATACAACAAGTGTATAAAAGTACACCATCTAAAATAAAATTACAACATTTACTCAAATTAACTTAGATTAAAATGCCTCAGAGAAGAGAAAGGTTTTAACCTGGCGCCGAAAGGATAATAGTGTCGGTGCCAGGCGTACCTCCTCGGGGAGACTATTCCACAATTCGGGGGCCACCACTGAGAAGGCCCTAGATCTTGTTACTACCCTCCGGGCCTCCCTATGGGTCGGGACCCGGAGGAGGGCCTTCGTAGTGGACCGTAGTGTATGAGCCAGTTCATATCGGGAGAGGCTTTCCAGCAGATATTGTGGTCCCGCGCCATATAAGGCTTTATAGGTTAGTACCAACACTTTGAATCTGGCCCAGAAGCATATTGGAAGCCAGTGCAGGCAAGCCAGAACAGGTGTTATATGCTCAAACCGCTTGGTTCTTGTTAGCAGTCTGGCCGCCGCATTTTGCACTAGCTGTAGCTTCCGAACCGTCTTCAGAGGTAGCCCTACGTAGAGCGCGTTGTGGTGGCACCTACCCTGTGGAATTCCCTCCCCTTGAATATTAGGCAGGCGCCATCTCTGCTATCTTTTCGGTGCCTTTTGAAGACTTTCCTCTTTCAACAAGCCTTTTAAGTTGAGACCTATCCCAGTCTGCGTCTGTGTTAGAATTGCTTGTTAATATGTTTTTTTAATAATGTTTTTAACCCTTTTTAAAAAGTTGTTTTAAAAGTTTTTTTAAAAAAACGTTTTTAACGTTTTGTTTTAATGTATCTTAAGGTCTGTTTTTATGATGTTTTAAAGTGTTTTTAGCGCTTCTGTTTGCTGCCCTGGGCTCTTGCTGGGAGGAAGGCCAGGATATAAATAAAATAATAAATAAAATAAATGCAGACAGAGAAGCAGGCATGAACTTGATGGTTGTTTTGTCACATATGATAGGGAAATTGTTGTCAATATGGATCTCTGGAACAGAGGAAGGCATCTGCTTTTGTGCCTGTATGATAATTTAGAAGTGTCTGTGCAACTGTGTTTTTGCTAGCTTATGAAAAACTATGATATGTTTTCAGAAGTTATGTTTTCCTTATTTGCATTCACCTACATTTCAGATA
Source organism: Rhineura floridana (assembly GCF_030035675.1). Taxonomy (NCBI): domain Eukaryota; kingdom Metazoa; phylum Chordata; class Lepidosauria; order Squamata; family Rhineuridae; genus Rhineura; species Rhineura floridana. The sequence goes on along the minus strand of NC_084485.1, from coordinate 87,449,321 downwards.
GTAATTGGAGATTCAATCCTAGTTTGTATGTTTCGCAATGCCCACGCATGAAGTTTCCCTGGATCCCTTCTGTATTTTGAGGGATAGAAGTTCTGTGTAAGCAGAGCTTCTGGAGGACTGGGTGTCAAGAGTGGGCCCGTACATTACTTCTTCCGCATGTCTGCATCAGTGGGAGTACTCCACCCTCAGGGACTTTGAACTACATGAGCTGGGTAACATTGGTTTGCAAAGCTTCATCGGTTTACACAACAATGAAGTTCTGTTGGGAAATCAAGATACTGGTTTGTTCTTCAGTTATAAGCTTCTTGGATGTATCGCAGAACAGGTCCAGTACTAAATAAAATAAAATGTTCAACATAGAGGTGGAGCTTTCAAAATATAATATTCCTGAGCTTTCTGAATGACTCTTCTATTTGTCCAACTTTTAGGTCACTTCCTGGGCAATAATACTGTTATTGATGTGCTGAGACAAGCTGGATTTGAAGTAGAACATATACCTGCAGGACAATCCATAGAAAAGTAAGCTTAATTTGTCTTTATTTCTCTTTTTTCTGTGAATAAGCAACTCTGTTTCACTTGCATGAGAAGGGCATTTGCAGATTTTTAAAAAATGCATTGTCCACAAAAGTATAGCCCATTGTACAAACATCAGGTTGTAGAATATTGATATGATAAAGTATTTCAGAATTTTTCAGAGCCAAAAAAAGGTTTTCTTCAACCTGCCAGTTTCAGTTTCTCATTTTTCCAGTCTTAAGTTCAGTACACCTCATTTCCACATCACCTTGTGATTTTTTTAAAAAGTCTGCATTAAAATTCATACACATTTCCACACATAATTCACACACTTTTTCATACACATTTCTTCTGATATACACATTTGTACACATTTTTGCATAATACATATATTTTTGCAAACAGTTTTGCCTAATATAATGCAATATGTTCTTTCACTAATATACTCATTTCTATATGCATTTTCTGGTTAGAGAACTGCATCACAAGATTTGGAGAGGTGTGAATTTGAAATGGTAGTTGTGGCTCAGCTTATGTATGTTCAGGAAGTGCAAATTAGGTAGGTTCACATTAAAATGTAAACCAAACTAATTTCTCCCACATCCCTGTGTGAAGGACTGTGTCTTACAGAATTCTACCAATTTTGAAATATATCTTCCATATCCGAAAGCAAGTCTAAGTGACTTCTTTCGAATTCACAATCCCACAGATACAACTTTCATCAAGGAAAAAAATCACTTTTCCCTAATATACTCATCTTTGTATGCATTTTCTGGTTAGAGAACTCCACTGTTATCTAACTGTACAGAAACTTTCTAGAAATATGACAGTTGACATGAGGAGTTGAACAAACTATAACAAAACAGGAGTCTACCAGTTCTATTTTCTCTTTTATCCATCCATCCATATCCTAGATGCCAATTGTGGCTTGCTTTTTTTTTTTTAATAATGGGCCCAAATAGTCAGCTTTTGCTGATAGTCCTATAGATTTCAAGGTCATGGATAAAGATATTGCCTCAATAGTTCCATTCGTGAAGTAAATATTAATTTTAGAATTCAACAGAGATGAAATACAACTTTGCCAGCATACCAAACCAAGTTGGGCACATAATATCAACGCACTTCTGAAGAACAGAGTAGATTCTGAGAATTCTGCAACAATAGAGAGTCATCACTGGTCACAGCTGCTTTTTGAATTGCTCTTTTTCATAGGCTCTTTCAAATTAAATGGGTAGCAGATGCTGTATTAGATCTGCTCAGTGGAATTGATACAGAGTAGAACGTCTTTACTCTTTCCCTGCTTTTTCTCCCTATAAAATAGGAGAAAAGTGATTAATATATTTGTTGCTGCATTGAATCAAAGCACTCAAGGATTTACATAATATTTGCCAGACTCATTCATAATTAGAAACCATGACCACAGACATAAGTGCTGTCCCTTCCCTTTTCTCTTCTTTTGTTCTTGCAAGGAGATTGAAAGCTTCCACTTTAGATTTTTAAAACTAACCATTGTTCCCTCTTAAGATCTGAACTTGAGGAACTGTGATTTATTTAAATTATTTTTAGTGAGAACAAGCCAAGATCAAACCATGATTTCATATTCTGGTTTCTTCTCATATTATAAACAGACCACTGTTTCTTGATTTCAGATGTCAAGGGGAACTGAGGTTAGTTTAAAATTGAAAGCAAAAGCTTTCAGGTATGAAAGAGTAAGAGAGCAAGGAGAATAAGGGAGCCTGAGGCTCACTCTGACCTATTTGGCAAATCACGTGTTTCTCTCTCATCTGAACCTGTACATTTTCCTAAGTCTCTATGAAGCAGGAATCAAACAGCCAGAGATTGTTTGAGCTCATAAACACACTGGTATTTCATCTTGGGGAAAACCAGCTACTCAGCATTTTTAATAAATAGTTCAAAAATATTTTTTTTATCAAACACGTGTTTGGTAAGGCAAAAAGGACAACAGACACCTACTTGCTCATGTATACCATGCTTTATGTAATCTTTTGTTGTGTGATTTAGATGTAGCTTAATTATCTCTCTATCCTTCTTGTTAAAAGACAATTTAGAGTGTATGTATTTATTGTTTATTACAAGCTAAATAAAAAAGCCAAATCCTGCATCCTTAACTATTCAGTTCATATCCTAATTAAATTTGAAAAATACGCCTTTTTTAGTCTGCTCATAATAAGTCCTTTGTTTAATTTTTGAATAACTTGGTCTATGAGAGCCTTTCTTGTGCAGCTTGTAAAACCACAACCCTTATCCAAATTTGCAGCCTTGTTAGCCTTCGTGCCCCAATTTGTTATTGCCATGGAGCTTTTTACTCCACCATCCCACTCTTCCACCTGTCTTTTATTTGACAATATGATTTGCAGTAGGCTGAAACTGGGATGGGTGAGAATTAATCAGAACATTTTAACATGCATGTGCACATATGAATTCTTAGTTCAATCTAAATTTGTGGGTATACAAAGACTGAATGCTTTGGAAATTGGTCACTGAAAATATGCACACCAGATTTGCAAGGAATTCCCATCTGCTCATAAAATAGTTTCCTTTGTGATTTTATTACATTTATATTTCCAATTATCTTTCAGTCATGAAAGTCAAGAAACTTGGCTGTTCTGGGTAAATTTTAGATAAAAGAATTAGAGAAATGCTTTAAAATAAGATAAAAATATATCTTAAAGTCTGGTTGCTGTAATAAATGTCCCATAGATTTCAGTTACAGAAGAAATGGCTTCCTTTTAATAATCACACATATCCATCAAGATATACCCAGAGCATCAAACTTTCTTTTTACTTGTTCTTAAGGAAGTTTGTTAATCTGGTAGCAATTTCTTGGTGATTTTAACCAACAAGTTTATACTCGCCCACAAAAGAATTCTTTGATGATAGCCTGCATTGCACTTTTGAGCCATCTAGGGATAATGAGAAAGATACAGAAAATCTTTTTAGCTTCTGTACTCAATTCTTCATAATTTCTTGCCCGATTTGTCTTTAGGACGGCACAAATATACAAGTGTACATGCTACCAGTATTCATTCAGAAAACAGTAGAAAGTCAAGTATGGGCCTTATTGAGATCCCTCTGATGGTTTATGGAACAGATAATAAATTCCTTCTTCATTTTGCTTAAAATGTTTAGTACACTTTCTTATGACACAGAAAGCTTTTTTTATCTTGGGCTCTGTGAAAAATGCAATAAAATGTTTGCTTCATCATCATTTGTTCTATATTTATTTGTTTATTTGCATTTATAGGCCATCCTGTAACATTAGGACTGTGGGCTAGGATGCTACAATTCACAAAGTGCCCTGTGAAGAGGGATTAATTGTTAAACCACTCTGGAAACTGTAGCTCTGTGAAGGAAATAAGGGTTTCTTAAAACTCTGAGCACCCTTAATAAACTACAATTCCCAGGATTCCTTGGGGGAAACCATGACTGTTTAAAATGGTATTTAATGGTATCATAATGATATAATACTGCTTTAAATGTTTAGTACAGATGGGGTCTGAGTAGGTAAAATTGGAGAAATGCAACCTTCAGGTACTCTGGTCTCAAACTGTGAAGGACCCTAAAAGTTCAAAACCTGCTCTTTGAGCGCTGGTGTTAATATTATATTGATCACTCAGTCCCAGTTAGCAATCTCACATCATACTGTAGTCTAACTGAAGCTTCCGGGGCCATTTTCAAATGCAGTCCTGTGTTGCAGTAATCCACTTTAAATAATTGGAGTGCCTCTAGTACAAATCATACCTCTTTACCACTCCAAATTACATTGTCAGGGAAAGTAAATCTCTCCAAGTGATTACGGCATGCAGATTGGAAAGTGCTTATCCTGCTTTCTTTCATACTGCACTTGTATCTTGTAGATGGAACTCTTCAGCTTGCAGTGATATTCCTCTGGAACAAAGTGCTGCTACACTTTGTACCATTCCAAGTGGTTACAGAAGTATCAAGTGGTATCATGTGCCTAGAGAGAATGCCTGTTTATCTGTTGAAGTCTGTGCTCTGTTTGCAGTCACTCAAGTGTGTCCAGCACTTATTTTCCCCACCTATTCAATCATGCCATCATGCTAAGAAGCCTCACACATTTGTCTGAATGGCTTGCAAAGTTAATATCTTTCAACTGAGCAGTGATAGTTTAGCATGTGTTGAAATCATTACGGCTATTCATGAAGGCTACTGCAACCCACCACCCACTTGCTCCAGTTTTTCTGACTTTAATGGGACAACTTCAGAGTCAATATGGGGCACTGTAATTGTAGGCCACAATCCTCAAAAGGTCTTCCGTATGCACAACAGCTGTTTGCCCAAGAGCTTGACATCAGGAACTTCAAATAACAACCCAAGAATTGCTTCCACATGTGGAAACGTGTTTCACATAACTAATTGTGCACATGGCTTATCCAAGAGCACTGTGTGGATAGTGGCATTATATAGTTTAGTCACTAGGTGGTACTGGACTTGCTTGCATCGGGGTGGACTTGCTTGCATCTGTTCTTCATGAAGAGAGGAAGTAAAGTTCTTGCCAAGCTCCCTGACTGGTGGGTCTTCTAAGCAAGCACAAATTAGCAGCTTCTGCTGCTCATAGCTGTCAGGATAAAGATCTCAGCTTTAGCTCACTGCCCACTTAGCCAGAATGCTATAAAAGTACTTGAGGGAGATTCAAAAGCAGTTTATAATAGTTCTTAAATAAGTGGTTTGTAGATCAAAACTTTAGCTTGTTATGTATTTATTCATCTTCAGAGGCCCTTCTCTGGGTGCCTCTGCCAAATGAGGTACAACAAGTGTCTACAGGAGACAGGGGCTTTTTTAATGGTAGCATCCAATGAAGCTCGCCTGATGCCTTCATTATGGTACTTTTGGTAGCAGATGGAGACTTTCGTTTTTGCCTAAGCCATTTTAAACTAACTGGTACTATTTTGCAAGTGGGATTCAATCATACACCAACAAATTCTGGTTGCCCAGTTAAAACTTGGCACTCTTGTGTAACATACCCACTTACACACACACACACACACACAAGTTGGTCTTTAGTGGTAAGAAAATGCACTGTGGATAACAATCACTTGGATAAATTGGATAAATGCGATGGATAACAATTACTTGATGCAACACTGTATAACCTCCTTGCAAAACAATTAGAATGAATGCTCAGTAAACACATTGTCTGGAAGCAATCTAAATGTATATTTTAGTGCTTTTTAATGCTGTTTACATGGTCTCTGCTGATAGATTTATCTTTTTTTAAAAAATCCTCCAAAATAAGGCCTCTTGCACAGGATAGTAAAGTAGCCAGATGCAAAAGAGGACAAGGCTCTTACATCTTTAATAAATATGAAAAAGATGGAATTTCAGCAGGTGTGGCTTGCCATCAAGCTACATCTGCTGAAATGCTTTCCATCACAAAACTATTAAAAGTTCAGGAGCCCCTAGAATGACCTTCCCTGACCTGGTACCCTCCAGGAAGTACAATTCCCATTATTCCTGACCATTGACTATGCTGGCTAAGAATGATGGGAGTTGTAATCCAAAACTTTATTTATTTATTTGTTTATTTATATCCCACCCTTCTTCCCAGAAGGAGCCCATGGTGGCACATCTAGAGGGCACCAAATTTGTGAAGGTCCTCTAAGCCGCCCTGGGCTCCTGCTGGGAGGAAGGGCAGGATATAAATCAAATAAGTAACAAATAAATAATTAAAAAGGTGTGTAGCCTCTGCTAGATATATTGGTGTATAAGGGAAAGATAGTAGCAGTTGCCATTCCTTACTGTCTGCCTGAAAGAGGCGGTAGTGAGACCACTCCTGAAGAGACCCTCCCTGGACCCAGAAAATCTTAAGAACTATAGGCTGGTAGCAAATGTTCCATTCCTGGGCAAGGTTCTTGAACGAGTGGTTGCAGGCCAGCTCCAGACACTCTTGGATGAGACCAATAATCTGGATCCATTTCAGTCGGGTTTCAGGCCTGGTTTTGGCATGGAAACAGCCTTGGTTGCCCTGTATGATGACCTTTGTCGGGAGAGAGACAGGGGAAGTGTAACTCTGTTGATTCTCCTTGATCTCTCAGCAGCTTTTGATACCTACGACCATTGTATCCTTCTGGAGAGACTGGCTGAGTTGGGAGTGGGAGGTACTGCATGGCGGTGGTTCCACTCCTACTTGACGGGTTGGCTCCAGAAGGTGGTGCTTGAGGAACATTGCACAGCACCCTAGACTCTCCAGTATGGGGTTCTGCAGGGGTCAGTTCTGTCCCCCATGCTGTTCAACATCTACATGAAACCGTTGGGAGCGGTCATCAAGAGCTTTGGAGTGCATTGCCATCAGTATGCTGATGACACGCAGCTCTATTTCTCCTTTTCATCTTTTTCAGTTAAGGCTGTCAATGTGCTGAACCGGTGCCTGGCTGCGACAATGGACTGGATGAGGGCTAATAAACTGAGGCTCAATCCAGACAAGACTGAGATGCTGCTAGTGAGTGGTTCTTCTGACCAGATAGTGGATGTCCAACCTGTCCTGGATGGGGTTGCACTCCCCCTGAAGGAGCAGGTTCGTAGCTTGGGGGTTCTCCTAGAACCATCTCTGTCACCTGAGGCTCAGGTAGCCTCAGTGGCACGGAGTGCCTTCTACCAACTTCGGTTGGTGGCCCAGCTATGCCCCTATCTGGACAGGGATAACCTGGCTTCAGTTGTCCATGCTCTGGTAACCTCCAAATTAGATTACTGCAATGCACTCTACGTGGGGCTGCCTTTGAAGACAGTTCGGAAACTGCAGCTTGTGCAAAATGCAGCGGCCAGATTGGTAACAGGGACCAGACGGTCCGAACATATAAAACCGATTCTGGCCTGCTTGCATTGGCTGCCTGTATGTTTCCGAGCTCGATTCAAGGTGCTGGTTTTATTTATTTATTTATTTATTTATTTTATTTCATTTTTAAACCGCCCATAGCGAATAGCTCTCTGGGCGGCGTACAAAAGATTAAAAGTACAGAAATACAAAATATCACAATAAATAAACTGAAACAAAGAGATTTAAAATTGTAACATTAAACACTTTAAAATGCCTGGGAGCATAGCCAGGTCTTAACCTGGCGCCAAAAAGATAGAAGCGTCGGCGCCAGGCGTATTTCTTCAGGGAGGCTATTCCACAATTCGGGGGCCACTACAGAAAAGGCCCTAGATTGAGTAACTGTCCTCCGGGCTTCCCGATGGGTTGGTACCCGGAGGAGGGCCTTAGACGCTGAGCGAAGTGACCGAGTCAGTTCATAGCGGGAGAGGCGTTCCACAAGATACTGCGGTCCCACGCCGTGTAAGGCTTTATAGGTCAAAACCAGCACCTTGAATCTGGCTCGGAAGCAAATAGGTAGCCAGTGCAAACGGGCCAGAACAGGTGTTATATGCGCTGACCGGCTGGTCCTCGTCAGCAGTCTGGCTGCTGCGTTTTGCACTAGCTGAAGCTTCCGAACTGTCTTCAAGGGCAGCCCTACGTAGAGCGCATTACAGTAATCCAACCTAGAAGTTACCAGAGCATGAACAACTGAGGCGAGGTCATCCCTGTCCAGATAGGGGCGTAGCTGGGCTACCAACCGAAGGTGGTAGAATGCATTCCTTGCCACCGTGGCCACTTGCGCCTCCAGAGACAAGGAAGGATCAAAAAGAACCCCAAGACTACGAACCTGTTCCTTCAAGGGGAGTGTAACCCCATCTAGAACAGGGTAAGCATCCACCATCTGGGCAGGGATTTTGACCTATAAAGCCTTACACGGCTTGGGATCACAATACCTAATGGAATGCCTCTCCCGATATGATCCCACCCGTACACTACGTTCAAGATCAAAGGCCCTCCTCCGGGTGCCTACTCCGAGGGAAGCTGGGAGTCTGGCAACAAGGGAGAGGGCCTTCTCAGTGGTGGCACCCCAATTATGGAATGATCTCCCTAACGAGGTGCTCCTGGCACCAACACTGTTATCTTTTTGGCATCAGGTCAAGACTTTCCTCTTCTCCCAGGCATTTTAGCATGTGTTTTAAATTGTTTTAAATTTTTAAATTGTGTTTTAAATTGTTTTTAAAAGATATGTTTTTAAATTTGTATATTTGTTTTGATGTTTTTAGTTACTGTAAACTGCCCAGAGAGCTTCAGCTATGGGGAGGTATATAAGTACAATAAATAAATAAATAAATAGAAGAAAACAGTTACTAGTTTTGACATGAAAACAGAATTATGCATTGTGAGTATAATGAGGCTTTTGCTGTGAGCAGCAGTACCATATTAATTTACTCCTTCCCCTCTGAAGTGTATATTTAACTTGAGTCATGGTGTGATGCCATTAGGCCATGTGCTTCTCTAACTCTGGCCAACATAAGTATCTGTCCCTTTTAGGAAAACACAATATGAATGGATTCCATGCTATGGGGGAGGAAGAGTGAACACAATCTAGGACTGCTATTTTTGGTAGGAGATTCATGTTTCTTTTAATATGAAAATCCACCCTGAAATTCCAGTTGACACCCAAAGTGAACTGTTTAGGCAAATATGGAAGTGTCTACTCAGCAGAAACAGCTGAGGAATTTCAAGGGAACTAAATGAGTTTTGGTTACAATCAGTGACATTTCTCAGAATACATCCGGAAGTGTGTTGCATGTAAAGTGTCATACACTAAAATTCAATGTAGCCGTTTAACTGGAAATGCAAGCTGAATTCAACACCAAAAAAACTTCTGGTCAGGTCACTAAATAAAAATGTTGCTGGACTATGCACAGAGCAGCAGAGGTAGGCAAACCCTGCAGGAAACATTTCCAAGATATCCTGGCATTGAACATTGCATTAAAATAAAATACAAGCCACATGATTGTTAGAATCATAGCTAAATGCCACCCATAGTTTCAGCAATAATCTGCCACAGTTGCCAGACCTAGTGGAAAGAGAGGGGAGAAGGGGGTGTTGCTACACAGCTTTTTAGCCATTAGGAAGTATGTAAATGAATGGCTGAGATACCATCTCAGGCAACTGGCACAGGGATAAAGCGCTTCCAGTCAAACAAGCAAACTCTTCGTGTAAAAACGTACACACCAAGGAGGATGTTTCCTGAGTGACATAATATGCTCTGGGGAAGGACACCGCAAGTGGTTTTCACTTTCATGGTATACTGCATAATGTGGTTTTCTTTATGGTAAGAAAACTGAAATTGTTTTATTTGATGAGTGGGGCAGAGATTATGAACGTTGTTCCCATTCAACACACAATGGCAACTATTTCCCATTTGCTCTTTTTTAAAAAAAGAGGGGGGCTTTCTGATTCTCAGATTATGACGTTTGCTCTCTTTATCCAGTTAAACTTTGTTCCTAGTGAGCATAGTCCTCAAATAGCACACAGTTTCTAGTTCTGAAGAAAATGCTAAGACAAATGTGGGATGATGGTTGTACACTAGTCAGTAGACTGTGCTATGAGCAGCGGTACAGTGCAGGCCAGGGGTACCTGGTGCCCACTAGACCTAGTAAGGCTGCTATGGGGGTGTGGCCAATGAAGTCATGGGGGAATGGTCAAGTTTTGGTTTTCTCCCCATCCTCCTCCTTGCAAACATATTGTGGCTACTTAAGTATTCTAGTTTTGCATATAGCACCTAACTAAACTGCAAATTGCCTTACTTTGGTTCAGAAGGGATTCTGGCTGCTGTCACAGTTGTTTCTGATGGGAGGAAAGTTGTGTGACCTCCACCTGTTCTGGATCTTTCCCTGTACTCCTCCTTTGGAAAGAATAATGGACACTTAAACATTGCAGCTGTAGTAATACTTAGCACCTAACAGAGTTGTAGTCCTATGCTTGCTCTCATGAATATACATACAGTTAAGTCATACCTCCTTAGCAGTGAACAGAAAACTAGATCTCTGCTCATTCAGTCATGCTCTCTCAATTCTGTTGGGGTTTTTTAACACACACAGTGAGTGAGTTGCTGGAAACTCACATTCAGTAGGCACTAGTTCCACAGAATACAATGGAATTTACTTACTTCTGACTAGGACCTGGGAGACCAGGGTTCAAATCCCCACTCTGCCATGAAATTTTCTGGTTGACCTTGAGCCAGTCCCAGCCTAGCTTACCTCACAGGGTTGTTGTGAGGATAAAATGGAGAGGGAGTAGAACCATATGTGCCATGATGAGCTCCTTGAAGGAAAGGTGGGGTATAAATATAATAAATAAATAGGTAATGAAGAGGATTATGTTAGTAACCAGCAGTGCTTGGAAAATCATTTTAGAAAGAAACAAAATAGTTCAAGTTTTTAAATAAAGTTTTAGTTCATAATAATTTCTGCATGCCACAGAGCTGTTCAAGGAACAAGAATGCTGCTCTCCCCCAATGCCAACCCTAAACCATACAAAAAACTCTAATGAAGAGTAAAAAGAAAAGAAAACTTGATAATATATTTTTAAATTAAAGCTTATTTAAAATGAGCATCTGTAATTGTATAAATGTAATGTTTAGGATTTGGACTAGGACTTGGAAGACCAGCAGTCAATTCTACACCCACTTAAATAAACACAGTGAGGCTTACTTCTAAGTAAAAATAATAGCATTATTTACTACAGCTAAATCATACCTCCTCCTTGGTGTAGTTAATCATTACATGTGGGAGACTATGTGTCACTTTTATGGAGAAAAACAGCAAATATGTTCAAGATTATGTTTTATTTAAGCTACACCTGGCTTATTCCCTGGTACACAGAAATAATCTCTCTGACATGGAGCAGTGTCTTTAAGTATAATGGCTAATATTTATTGTCTAAAGATCACCAGAGTTGTTTTTTTTAAATAAAACCAATCTTGTAAACTGTGAGTTCCTATCACTCAGAGAAAAAAGATATGGCAGGTGGGGAAAAACAAGAAGCCAAAATATTAGAAAAGCGGGGTCTTTCATACCATATGATCATTTCTGAATACTGTAGTAGGATGTTCCACAAGTTCCTCCAGTATTCCACTGGTGTGGGGACTCAAACATTCACAAAGTATATTTAAGTCTCTTGGTTTTTATAAAAGCAGGGATATGCTTAACTCAAAATTTCTTCTCCTTTTGATCAACCACATTTATACAGGTTCCACCTCTCCACTCAAGGTGAAATTAGGACTAGAAGTGTGCAACAACCCCACACATGCCCTACTAATTAGATTACCAATGCCAGGACATCTGTGTTATCAACTACTCTCCTGCTCTCCTCTCCCCAAGTCCCCATCATGAAAGACACAGTCCTGGGTTCAGAAAGAAAATAAACATCTGGTCTTCTTCAGAGTTTTAATTAAAATAATTATAATAAGTTATTGCTCTTATCTGTATGGAGGTTAATTTTCTTGCATAAGTCCATATCAAATTTTCAGATACTTTAAATAAATAGAAAAGGTCCAGTCCATTCTTGGGGGAGTTTGCCACCAAGAAGTTCCTCTCCTTCCCATTCTGACAATGAAAAAGGTCCAGTCCAGGCTGAGCCCATGAAGAAGCCAGATTACACACACACAATGCCAACCAAACATTGGGGGGGGCAGTTTGCCACCAAGAATCTTCTCTTCCTTCACCCTGATCATAAAAAGGCCCAGTCCAATCCATGAAGAAATCAGATTCTCCCCATCACCACCACTTTATGATGCCAGCCAAACATTTTTGGGCCAGTTTGTCACCAAGAATTGCCTCTTACCCCCACCCTGACAATAAAAAAGGCCTAGTTTAACCCATGAAAAAAACAGATTTCTCCCCACCCCCTTATGATGCCAGCCAAACATTTTTAGGGGCAGTTTGCCACCAAGAAGAACCTCCTCTCCCTTCCCAACCCACTACAATAAATAGGGCTTAGTCTGACCTATGAAGAAACGAAACCTGCTCTTAGAGTAGTTTATCACTACTCCTCTCACTGATACGTCTCTATATATCTACGCATGCTCAGAACCAATGTGTGATTCTGATATAGGCTCAGATTACCAAGTGGCTACTCTTGAAGCAGTCTAGACTCCTCCCTAGTTTGCTATAGTGCCTGTGTTAGATGAGACCTCTTCACAGCAGAAGCCTTCTAAGAGGGCTGACAAGCCAGCAGACCAAGAGGAGGGACCTCTTTACCATAGCTACACTAAGGATGAATGATAGATTTAATTCAGATTGCATACAAAGGTGAACCTAACTCATTTGTACTGTATGATATAATACATGAACTGAAACTCAGCCATAGTTCAGAATTCACACTTTTCTGAATTTTGCAGTGCAGTTCTTCAGCCAAGTAATGTGTACAAAAATGCATAACTAGGGTAAAGTATGAGCAAAAATGCATATATTCATGAAAATGACACACAAAATGCAGTATATTAGGGAAAATCACTTTGCAGGAATGTGGATAATGGGCAAAATTGCATATAAAATGTGTCTATTAGGATAAATTTGCACTAAAACGCTGATGAATTTTCAAGAGGACTTAAAAAATGCAAACTGATGTAGAAATGAGGAGAACTGAGCTACAGATTTTCCCATCCCTATGTCCACCCCATCGCTATTGCTGAATACTACATTTTGGGGAAAGGGAGGTGGTCCCAAGGAGGTTGGAAGGCCTCAAGGTCTTGTCATTCTCGCAGTGTTATTGGAAACACAATTTATGGAGCTCAGATTGGGGAAAATGTTCAAATTCATTAAGAACAGGAGAGCCCTGCAGGATTGACCTGCCTAGTCAATTTCGCTGTTTCACATCTAGTGAGCCAGATGGCTATGGGAAGCCCACAAACAAGACATAGCACAAAAGCCCACTTCTGTTGTTGTTCCCCAGCAACTGGTATTTAAAGGCATACCACCCCTGATCTTAAAGGTAGCATATAATCATTATGGGTTCTGTTCAACTAGATTCTACTCTGAGCCAGAGCTTGGAAAAGTTACTTTTTAAAACTACAACTCCCATCAGCCCCAGCCAGCATGGCCACTGGATTGGGCTGATGGGAGTTGTAGTTCAAAAAAGTAACTTTTCCAAGCTCTGCTCTGAGCAAACCCACTGAAATTAATGAACCTAAGTTCATATCTCTTAACTTCAATGGGTCTACTCTAAGTAGGAGCAGCATTGAATACCACCCTATGACTAGTAGTAACCATTGAAAACCTTAATTTAGATTTGATTGAATCAAGCCAAAAATAGCATGCTTTAAGGGAACTAATTTATCCTTACTGAGACCCACCTGAAGCCACCCACCTTGCTGAAGCTACGGAGGTCTGGGTCTGGGTAGTGCCTGGATGAGAGACTGCCTGGCAACCACATGTATGCCATCTTGGGCTCTATAATGAAAAAAAGGCAGGGTATAAATGTAATAGAATAAATCGGGAGAGAGGTCTACTTGCATGACATCACAGGCTGCAGCTCTGTTGATTTCAATGATCCTAAAGAAACAGAAATGGACCATGTATGGGGAATGGTGGCCAGTGGGAAGGGAAGCCAGGATAAAAAGACTATATAGAGATTGTGGTTTACTTAAGGATCAGAGACTGCTGAGACAAGCAGGGAGAGGGGGAAGATGGGTGTGTCAAGTTAGAGCTTGAGGGAAGGAGAGAGCAAGGCAGAGAGAGAGGCCTGAAGATGAAAACCCAAAGGGAAGAACTGAAATGATTCTGCCTGGAGAGAGAAAGAAAAGAAACTCCACTGGAAAGAAGTCTCAGTCTGTGGACCCTGAGGGACAGGGAGATAGAATAAAATGAAAATAAAACAAAATAGTACCATAGATTGCATAAAGCTGGCCTAGCCAAGAGCCATGATTCCCTTGCAATGGGTGGTAAGGTGCCTAGTCAGAGCTATAGAATAAACCTGAGTGTGAGCTGAGGCATCTTGGCCTTGTTTTATGAGAAATGGCTTTAATTCTCCTGCTGCCTGTGCCATTTTATAACCATTTTGAAAAACAAGGACATTAGATCAGACATTAACAGATTGCACTTCTGTCACATATTTCAAGCATAAGCTTACCCATATTAGTAAAGCAGGTCTGCCAGTGGACAGCTTGAAGCTTCTTTCACTTGACAATGGTTTGCAATCATTGTCTCCACCCTCTCTCTCTCTCTCTCTCTCTCTCTCTCTCTCTCTTTCATTGAGATATTTGAGTTCTGGGATAATATGAAAAAGATGAAGCATCTCACTATTTATGTGTTCGCCCTTCAGGATTGTCACCTCTCCGTTATTTTAGCTTAATTGTTGTTAGTAGGGTGACAGATCAGAGAGATCTTGCCGCTGAAGTTATTATTGAGGTAATAATAAAATCTTCATATATGTTAGTGTCTCCTAAAGGCAACCCAGAAGTCCCTAAGTATTTGATATATAAATTCCTTTTGACACTAGTGGAGTGTGGCTATTCCAGGAGCGGATAAGTGCAGGCATTTGCTAAGCTTATTTGTCACCAAAACCGTAACAATTGCAGCCAAATACTGGGGTGTGGGATGTAAAACGGCAAGCAATTATGTACGTAGCAAACTTTTTTGTATTTACATGGTTTGCATACAAGAAGACAGATGTCTCTGTAGTCTGTGGGCAGAGGGTGAAAGATATATGCAAAGGAGTAGAATTCTTGAACAGACAGATATTCCCATTGATATGACCATTGCTGGTCATTGACCGAAATAAAGTTATTTACATTTACATAAAGCAGTATTAGCTCATGTTTGGCTTTGCTTCAGGTGCAGTAGCAGAATGATGGCATGAGGCCCAAAGCTGCAATGTTACATGTTCCTTACTATTATCAAAAATGCAGTGAAGCTAAACTGTTCTTCTTCAAAGAGAAGAGCATCATAGAGTTGGAAGGAACTGTATAGTTAAGTTAATCTAAACTCCTTTTCCCAAACAGACACCTGAAGTACCTCTGCTGAGTGCCTTTGGAAACTTGGGGCTGAGAGATCCAACATCCTGAGAGCAAACACAATTAAATTCCCCTTTCTCCTATCCCCCCTGCAGCCTCTACACTCCTCCCTCTGCTCTGGAGGATCCCCCAACTCTGCAGAGCAGATTTTGGGAGCCTGCAGGGGGGAGGTAAGGAAGAGTAAGTGCAGAAACAAAAGTCATTGCACCAGCCAGAAGTCATAATTGAATATCACCCTTCATTTAAAAAAAAATCCAAAGAAGGATATTTCCTGGGCAGTTTATTCATTATACAACTGCAGTTAACAAAAACATTTCTCTGTTACGATTCTAACTGAGACCCTTGCCTATGTCATTGAGTAGCAGGCTCTTGTTCATTATCCCAGGGCAGGTTCATATGCCCAGGACAGGCTTGCTCAAGCCTGGCTTGTGTACAAGTTTGTGCATTCGAGACTGGAAAAGAAGAGATGGATCAACAACTTCTGGGTCTCTAAATCTTCCATCCCATGCTTAAGTAGCACTACATAGGACTTCACCCATTTTTGCATCACTGCATCAGAGAAAAAATGCATATTGTATACTAGGGATGAGCTAGAATTCCTCCCAATTCGGATTTGGTATTGAATTTTCCATTAATTTGATTATTCTCAATCGCTGAGGAGCAGATATTAACGTAGAGAATTTCCATGGCTATTTCTGAAAACAGACTTTTTTAAAAAAAAGCCTTTAAAACATTGATAGTAAGAATGTTAATTTATCGATATTTCCTTTTAAAATATTTCTTTTAAAACATATTTCTTCAAACTATCAATATTTTAAAGGAAATATTGATATTTCCTTCAAAATATCAACATTTCCTTAAAAAATATCAACATTTCCTTAAAAAATATCAATATTAATATGTATTTTTTCCAAGTGGAAAAAATGCACGGATCAGTAAAAGCAGTGGCTAATGGATACAGAATGAACTCAAATTGATGCCAGCCTGTTAGGTGGGCAGAATGCTTTCGAACTGGCACCAGCCAACAGATCCCATCCATATTGTATACCGTCTGTTGTACCTAATAACAACATTATGTGAATCAAGATTTTTCTAGCATGCCCATTCAGAAATCACTCCTTGATAAACTTGTTTTGCAGCTCCAGGGCAAACATCAGTCCACCCTCCAGAGGCTCCTCTGCAACAGCCACAACTGCTATCCAGTTTTTTGAATATGTGCCACCATCTTCTTCTTCAGTGCCTCCTCAGACCAGTGAAGAAGACAGCCTTCCTCCACACCTTCTACTGTCAGACAGCATCAGCCAGCTGGAAGAGTTTGGACGTCAGAAAAAGTGGCACAAGAAGCAGTATAAAAACCATCGCCAAAGACAGTTCAATGATCTCTGGGTCCGCATAGAAGATGGGTGAGTTTGCCCACCGATTTCCAGCATTTGAAGCACTTTTCTATCAGCATTCTATTATCTCATGCTCATAGCTGGGTGTTATAATGCACAACCAGGGATGTAAGTTGATCAGCTATTTTCAATGATTGTGTGTGTAATTAGGTTGCAGAGAGAACAGGTCTGCGGTCAGCACCCAATAAACTGGGACATGTGCCAGGGCCTACATGCCCTGGAAGGGGCCAGAAGTGCTGACACCTTGCCTTTCTCTCCCTTGGGGCCCCTGGTGTCATCACTGCTATAGCTGCCAGCCTCCCCAGTGCACTCATGCGCAAGCTTGCCCAGCACTAGCACTGCTGTAATGGCCCATGGCACAGATCCTTGAATTTCAGTTAGGATAAGAGACCATGTCTTCCAAGGACATTTCCAGTGCTGCAGCCACTGCTACACCACAGTGGTTCTCATGACAGGGACGTATATGCAGATGAAACCAAGAAATGTGTCTGTAAAGAAACTGTGTAGAAGGAATTTGCTGGTAGATAGGGATTCATCTCATCCACTACCTGAGAGTCTCACTGCTTTGCTGTTGTTAGTAGTAATGTGTAAAATCAGGAGAAAGATAAGATTATGGGCATTCAGCTAAAAAACAATAGTGAGGGAGAGCATTCATTATTCAGTTGCTTTGCAGAGTTAACTGGTTTTGTGGACATGTCCAATGTTATGAAAGATCTTTGACCTCCATTCCCAGTTACCAGTGAGGGAGTTTGGTACTCATGTTTCATAAGTTCCAGGAGAGAACTTCTTCCTCGGCATCACTTTGTCTCCTACAGTATGTGCTTTCTATATATGAGGAAAGTGATACACTTTGCACTTGAAAGGAAAATAATACCAAGAATGGCATTTATGTGGCCTGCCAAGAATGGATACTCATTCCCAAAGGACAACAAAACATTAGCAACTATCAGCTTTTTTAGATATGACAGCTCTTTCAGTCTAAAAATTGACAGACAGAGAATGAGCAAGAGAGAGAAGCAACCACTCCATTGATGAAGGCAGTCAAGTGCAATACAACACACTAATTATAGCCATTACTAGCAATCCTTATCAATTGCGCTGGAATTTCAGGCACTTGCCCTTTTCTTGCAGACAATGCAGTGATACAAAACAGAACACTGTCAGTCACAATGGGCTTTTAATTTCATTTAGCTGCTCCTGAAAGGTAAGTTTCACTGGATACATGCAAATTGTTTCCACTGTGTTTCCATGGTTCTTATCTTAATGAAATGAGAGGCTGCATTTCTTTGGAAGAGACCTAGGTGCTTTTATTAATTTATTTACAAAAATAAATTATGCTGCTTAAAATAATAAAGCATCTTTAAGCAGTATACATAAAAACCGTAAAATCAATAATAGCAATCAGTAATAAAAATTATTTATTTTGCCATCTAGCAGGTAACAGTTTGGTCAGAGGATATTTTTCCCCTCCCACACAGAGATCTTGAACTTGAATTACCCATTTTATTATTATTATTATTTAAAAAGCCTCTTCCACCCACCTGCTCCTTGTTTGGCAAACTAAGGTCTTATGAAAAACTCTGACAAGGGCATAAAAATGAAAAAGAAGGGACCCAATTAAAGAACTACCAATAAATATAAGACAGAGTGTGAGTGGTATAGGAGTTGGAACATACAAATTTTATGTCTTCTATCTTTGTATATAATTGCCTTCTGAATCACAGGGCAATCATATCCCAAGATGTTTGGAGGCCAACTTGAAATTTTGTTAACCTTGTGAATACTCAGCCGCAGTTCATATGCTACCTTAGCTTCAGAGGCTTTAGAAACATGCCCTTCCAACATGTAGATGATGTAACACAGCTTTCCCCAACCTGATACCCTCCAGCTGTTTGGGACTACAACTGCCATTAGCCCCAGAAGCATGGTTGTGCTGGCTGGGACTGATGGAAGTTTTAGTCCAAAGCATCTGGAGGGCATCAGGTTAGTTGATGCTTTATTTATTTATTTATTTATTTATTTATTTATTTGGCAGCATCAGATTCACATGGCGCTGTACATACAATAAATCCATTTTATTTTGTTTTATGTAGTATACGAGCCAAGATCATAAGGCGCTATTTGCATATACTTCCCTTTTTCCTTCCCTTCCCCTTCCTTTTCTTTTCTCTTTGCTTGCTTGCTTGCTTGCTTGCTTGCTTGTATTGTAGAAGAGAACTCATGAAAATGGGAGTTTCACGACTGCTCAAACAGGGTATCTGCATAGACAGGTATTTGTGAAGAAGACTGGCTCATATGTTATCTGCACGGCTGGATAGGAAGCTATAGCACTCTCCCTCTACACGATGGCCAGAGGTAACATGAAATGGAGTTCAGTCTCCAACATGAATACAGCACAAAAGTTGATATAAGCAGAGCCTGTGAAAGGCTGTATGCAGCTGCGCTAGGACAAACGTTCCCCTACCACTTCATCTGATTAAGTTCATGTAATGCAGACCTATTTCCATGACACTCTGACTAGGTTTCCTCTTCAGGAAAGATCAAAGCAAGCTGCTGCATGTCTTATATTTTCAAGCCCCTCTAGGCTTTTTCCACCTATAGAAGTCTGAAAGTAACATTGCTTATGCACACCTTCCAATTATGCTTCCCCTTAAATAGCATGAAAATACTGTACATGCTTGGAGCAGTATCCAGTACTGAGACTGAGTCTACAACAAAATTTGGCTGGGCTTCCCCAAGTATTAGCAACTATACTTTCTTGTAGTGCAGTTGAATATGGTGGGTTTTCAGGTTGCATTTTATCCCACTGAAAATATTAAAATAGCTGTCTCTCTACTATTATAGTGTAGTTTCTGCTCTCACCTAAAAGTTTATAACAGACTTCTGTTTGTCTGAATGGTTGAATGAAACATCCAGTTTGGGTGATGGCTGGTTTTATTCCAAATTAAATTGTCTGGAATAAACACCACAACAGGATTCTGTTCTCACAAGCATGAAGATGCCATTTGAAAGGGTGAAAAGCCTTAGCCTTCCATTACTCTTTAAGCAACCCAGTTGTGAGAATGAAAGGGGTGTTGCAAAGAACTCAAGGTAGCCAAGCTGCATTCTGTAATCTTGTGAGTAGTCTCTAAATTACGTTCACAAGTATTTCTTCTTCCGCATCTGGCAAGAAGCTCCAAACATAAATCAGCTAATAGAGGAGAATCATATCCACCTCTTAGCTATCTCAGCAGAGCCTTGCCCAAGCCCATGAGGCTGCACCTGTGCAACTGGTCCAACATCTGCTCTTGGCAGCCCTAGTTTCCTGATAAATATGATGAATGTAGACAAGGCATGCAAGTAAAATAATGGCACAGCATAACTCGACAGTGTCTGTGAGGAAGAAGTAAATCTCCCCAATCCTTGTCTCTGCCAACATACTCTCTTCCCCTAAATGGCTTTACTAAGGCTTTTTGGATTAGTTGTCTGGTTGGAGTGTGAAGGATATATTAATTAAACCCCTCTGAACATGTGTTCTTTATGCATTTTCGTATGATGAGCAGGCTAGGAGAGGAAGCCATTTTTTATCTCACAGGGTTTTGAGTTCCTGTTACTTAGGCTTTGCCATATGAAAATAGCTAGGCATTTTAGTGCTCACACACATAACATTATTTTTTAGCCTGTATAGTACATTGTCGGGTTAATTTAATATATCTCTTTTTACCATTGTTAAAGTATTTTACATCACATGGGATACCGTGGAATAAGTCGGATTACTTTTTTCCGTCTGTGTTTACAGTAGAATGTGAAAATAAAGTACATGTGAGCAAATCATGCGGCCCCCAGAGACCTTCAGTACAGCCCATGCAGGTGCCCAAGCTGCCCACGACCACCAGATTTTGCTGTTTCACTGCTAAGTTCGCACTCCCTCAAGCCCAAATGCTATTCTCCCCATGTAAATTGCACTTCTCACAGTCCATATGGCAGGGTGGGGATAGCATAATTGTAATGGGGAGGACAGTTTGCAGAGAGGGTCATCCCCATGCACAGTCCTCCCCATGTACAATAGTGCAAGTGCACCAAAAACAACCCAGTTATTCGGAAAAAAACCAGTTTTTACAAAAATGATGATGACAGATTTGATAGTGTGTTGCAGTGTCTGTGGAATAGATTTTCCAGTGGTGAAAGCCCATCAGCCTTCCCTGAGTGCCTGCTAAAGAGAAATATCAACTGGCAGAAGAATGAGGTTAAGGATGATGCCAAGCAGCCTTTCCTAAGAACGCAATTCCATAGTTTTGGCTCTGCTCTAGGTAGAACCTCAGGCTCTGCCCACCACACCTTGGTCTGGAGATTCCAGAGCAGAATCTCTGATGTTGATCAATGAGCAAAAATAGGATAACAGGGGGAAGTCATCTTTAAAATACCTAGGACCCAAACTGATTAGGACTTTAGAGAAAAGAAATGGATGTTGAATTAAGGGTGGGATAGATAACCCAAAATAAGTTCACATAACTCTGGAATTCCCTCCCCTTAAATATTAGGCAGGCACCATCTCTGCTATCTTTTCGGCACCTTTTGAAGACTTTCCTCTTTCAACAAGCCTTTTAAGTTGAGACCTATCCCAGTCTGCGTCTGTGTTAGAATTGTTTTTAATATGTTTTCTTTAATAATATGTTTTTAATATTTTTTTAAAAAAATATGTTTTTAAAGCTTTTTTAAAAATGTTTTTAACGTTGTTTTGTTTTAATGTATTTTAAGGTCTTTTTATGATGTTTTAAAGTGTTTTTAGCATTTCTGTTTGCTGCCCTGGGCTCCTGCTGGGAGGGAGGGTGGGATATAAATCAAATAATAAATAAATAACACTGGAGCATGTTGCTCCATCTGACCAATTCTAGATAACAATATACTGATGGCATTTTGGACCATTTGAACATCTGAGACAATTTTTAGGGCAGCCACACATATAGTGTGCTATAATAATCCAATCTGGACAAACAAATGTGCGTCTGTGACTAGGACCCCATCTGCACTGTACATTTTAAGGAGTATCGTGCCATTTTAAACAGGTGTAGCTTCCACCAAAGAATCATGGGGACTGTAGTTTGTTAAGGGTTCTAAGAGTTGTTCCTTCACAGAGCTACAATTCCCAGAGTTCTGTGAAAAGAGGGATTATTAAACCACTCTGAGAATCATAGCTCTGTGAAGGGAATAGGGATCTCCTAACTCTGAGCACCCTTTACAAACTACAGTTCCCAGAATTCTTTGGGGAAAGCCATTACTGTTTAAAGTGGTGTAATACTGCTTTATACATATAGTGCAGATGGGGCCATGGTCTATCTTCTCCAGAAAGGACACGACTGGTAGCCAGATGGTAAGAAGACTCTTAGACACCAGTACCACTCAGCATCCAACAGCAGACCCATGTTCAGAAGCATTCTGCAGCTGTGAACCTTCAGGGACATGCAACCTCAAATAGCACAGGTGGCATGCTTACCCATGGGTCAGCTGCTCCAATAGCCAATAGTATTTCCATCGTATCTGAATTAAGTTTCAACTTGTTCCTCTACCACATCCAATTCCTCACTGCCCAGTGCCCACAAACAGCAGTCCCATAGGATCTAATGAAAATGAGGACTGGAACCAAGAGTCATCATCATACTGATGACATCTCATCACAGCTCTGGATGACTTCACCCAGAGGATGCCAAGCCATATTGCCCTCCAGATGTTTTCGACTACAACCCCCATCAATTTCAGCCAAACTATCTAGAGGGCACCATGTTGGTGAAAACTAACCTAGCCCATAGGCCAAGTTAAAGCTCAGTTGTTCTGATTGCCCATTCTGCTGTCCCTAATCTTTTTTTACCATAGTATTTTTTAACTTAAATTTAACTTAAATCATTAGGCAGATATCATTGTTTAGTCTCAAAACATAAGTTGCTAGGCATGTGAAATAGTTAAAAATGAAGTGCAGATCTGCAAAGTTTTCTAGACACATAGATAGTTTATTCTTAGAGCAACCAAAAAGGCTCCTGTTTTTTCATTCTTAATTAACTACATAGAAGCAAACATAATATCTACATACAGTTCAAGGAATATGACTCCTAGATTGAGCATATAGTCCACAAAAAACAAGATGAGTTTGTTTCTTTCTTGATTTTTTGAGAGTCAGAGTAAGCTCTTTAACTGATAATGCATGTTAGTCACTCTGCATGTCAGCCCTAAATAAAACATTTGTGATGGGTTTTTATCAGACATGTATCAGGTTTTACTAAGCTTAAGTGATTCCATTGGTACCAATTTTAAGCAAGCATGGGAAAATCTGTAGATTTTTTTTTTAAAAAAAACCTCCTTTTTGTTTTGTTACAAAGACATCAAAAAGATTATTTTCCAGTCCTTTATTGCCAACACAAAAAACTGCAAATTATAATGCTGATCCTACAAGTACTGACCTATACGTTAAACCCTATCTTCATCATTTCTATTATTAATGGGGAAATTGTAGATATTTCCATGACAGAAGGTGTGGCGAAGGATATATATAAAGTACCCTGTAATGTCTATGCAGCCCTTGGGTCCCCATCACCTGCTACTGGCTCACCACATGTTTGTCTTGGGCTTTCCTTTTTAAAAAAAACAATCTGTTCTTCGATGCCTAGTGGCCAGGTTGTTGTTATGTGCCTTCAAGTCAATTTTGACTTATGGCGACCCTATGAATCAGTGACCTCCAATAGCATCTGTTATAAACCACCAGATCTTGTAAGTTCAGGTTTGTGGCTTCCTTTATGGAATCACCATAAATCACCATAGGTAACCATCATTTAAAAATCCCCACAGTGTCCCCAATGTTGTATTGCTGTTGGTCATTCTGGGAAAATTAAACTGGAGAAGTGCTGCCACCAATGAAGACAAAGTGAACAACATAGCTTGACGTTTACTTAGATATACATGCAGCAGATACATTTTTTAATATGTCATGGTGAGCCATGAGGAAAAGGAGTGAGGCATTCCACACTTCCTCCTGCAGGTTATCTTTGTATCTGTGGAATGTGCTCTGCATGTGTGAATGTATGTGGAGGGTGACAAAATGTCCAGACTTAGAAACATAGGAAGCTGCCTCATAACTGAGTCAGGTTGGTCCATCTAGCTTACTATTGTCTGTCTCTCTCCAGGGTTTCAGACAGGGGACATTCCCTGTCTTACCTGGAGAAGCTAGGGATTGAACTTGGAACCTTTTGCATGCTCTACCACTGAGCTACAGCCCTTCCATGGGTTTAGAGGCAGTTCATTTCTCTATGTATTCAATTTACAAAACCTTTGTCTTCTACATTATTAGTGTTTATTGCAAATTAAATAGACAAGGCAAGCAATGACTACACAAACACCATCTTTTCCTCTCTTCTGTGAGCTGATACGCTGCTAATTTTGTTGGCCCGTAAATGTGTCCTGAGAAGCATGAGCTTTGCATGCACTTGTAGTTTGCTGCAGTGAGAACAGCATGTTTGTGCAGTGTTTGATCACATGTTCACTGAGCACCACAAAGGAATGGTAGCCTTTGCATATGATCCATGGACATGTTTATCAGTGCTGATGAATAACCCTGGGTGGCAGATGAGCTACAGGAGACCACTTGTTAGGAGATGTTCTGATGGATCTTTTAATTTATAAATAGGAGCTACTCCATTTAATTTTCCATATCACAGCTTTCACTTGCAAGATGTTCCTTAATACTAGGTCTGAAGCCTCTTACTAGGATATAGCATCTAGTTTAAATGTGTAGGCAAAGGCCACAGGGTGGCTATCCTGCTTTCTATCAAATACAAGAGAAAAACATCCACTTCACAAAGGTTAATATGCATTAAAACAGGGGCAAGAAACCTGATTCAAGAGGATGTTTAATGTAAATCTATCTAGATGCTTTCCTGTTATCTATAATAGCTTTGCAGCAGGTTTTGTCCTGTCCTTGAACTCTCCACTGTGGCATTGTTCTTCACATCATTTTAAGTTTGTAGTCAATGTAGATAAATTGATTGATTGCTTCAGGATATTTATTCAGACCTCAAGGTAGACTCAGACAAGAAAAGTTACAGTGTTTAAGAAACACAGATCTGAAAGGTTTTCACCTACCTCAACTACTTGCAATGAATCCCATAGACAGAGAGCCATTCCCTACATTACTTCTTGAAAAGAAGGGCTTAGTGGTAGAGCATTTACTTTGCACACAGAAGGTGTCTGGGTGCATCCCCAGCCCCTTGCCTGAAACCCTGGAGAGCCGCTGCCAGCCATTGTAGACCAGGGGTTCTTAACCTGTGATCCATGGTCCATGGATGGGCTTCAGGAAGTCCATGAACCTGGCGCAAAATAAAAAAAAATCAAGTTCCAACGCAATAAAATTAATGGTATTTATTTATTTAATCATATTTATGGGATCCATTGCTTTCATCAGATTCTCAAAGGGTCCATGACCCATAAAATATTGAGGATCACTTGTGCAGACAATATTCAGCTTCATGGACTAAAGGCTGGATTCAGTATAAAGGAGCTTGCTATGTTCCTGTGAAACATATATTGCAAGGCGGCCTGAAGATGTGTGATTTAAAACTGGATTACCTGTCAGTTTAACTTGCTTTATGTGTGTTGAGCCAACTAGTTTCCATTCTTGTGCTACAAATGTATCAAGTGAGAAACTGTTTTGAGTAAACCCTGCAAGAAAAGAGGAGGCTAGGGTGAAGCTGGGATAAACAAGCCAGCCATCACACTGGAACACATCATTTCACCCTTCCTGTTCTACAATTGTTCACCTTCTTGGAGATGGCAAACAAACCCTGGTCGCTTGACAAGCCATCTGGGTTTTGTAAACGTTCCTTAAAATTTTGGAAAAACCCTCTGGTGTGTTTATGTGTGTGCATGAACATACATGTGTGTACACACAAGTACTCACAAGGAACAATTGCAAGATTGTTCTCCGATTCCTCCTCTGCTTTGCAAGCAACCCTCTCCTCTATGTGCACAGTATATAGTTTAGTCACTGAGTTTTATCTGGGTGGAGTTCCCTGGCTCTGTTAAGTTCTTCTTTAAGAGAGAAAATAAAGTTCTTCTCCAGCTTCCTGCCTGGTATGTCCTCTACGTCTTCCATGACACCCCATGTCTCTCGTAAGGGGCACCACCAGCAGCAGGAGACTCCAGTTCACTACCGCACAGGCAGGTAGTCAGTCTGGTTTGCCTGCCTCTCAACCAACTTCAGAATGCAAAATGTCATTTCCTGCCAGAATCAGTGGATTTTTAGCTTTCTCTGCCAGTCTGTCTGCCTGTGTGATTGTGGGCCAGGATCCTTCCGACTTACAGAAAGGTGGTTGCTTGTGAAGGTCAGAATTTTATTTATTTATTTTATTTATTTATTGCACTTTTAGACCGCCCTATAGCAACAGGCTCTCAGGGCGGTGTACAACAGGATAAAAACACATTTAAAACCAGCGAATGTGAATACAACATATAAGTATAAAACACATTAAAAACAGATTAAGACAGAATTAATAAAAATTACAATTAATTAACTATAACATTAAAATTAAAAACTAAGACTAAAATGCCTGGGCAAAGAGGTAGGTCTTTACCTGGCGCCGAAAAGATATCAAAGAAGGCGCCAGGCGTATCTCGTCAGGAAGGGCATTCCATAATTCGGGGGCCACCACCGAGAAGGCCCTAGATCTCGTTATTGCTCTCCAGGCCTCCTTGTGAGTTGGAACCCGGAGAAGGGCCTTCGACGTCGAGCGCAGCAAACGGGTAGGCTCATAGTGGGAGAGGCGTTCCATCAGATATTGCAGTCCGGTGCCATTAAGGGCTTTATAGGTAAGAACCAACACTTTGAATCTGGCCCGGAAACGTATTGGTAGCCAGTGCAGTTGGGCCAGGACAGGTGTTATATGATCAGATCTTTTAGTCCGAGTGAGAACTCTGGCCGCAGCATTCTGCACCAGCTGAAGTTTCCGAACCGTCTTCAGAGGTAACCCTATGTAGAGTGCATTACAGTAATCCAATCTAGAGGTTACCAGAGCATGGATAACTGAGGTAAGGTTCTCCCTGTCCAGATAGGGTCATAGTTGGGCTACCAGCCGAAGCTGGTAGAACGCATTCCGTGCCACCGAGGCTACCTGAGCCTCCAGAGACAGGAGCGGATCTAATAAGATCCCCAAACTACGGACCTGCCCCTTTAGGGGGAGTGTAACCCCATCTAGGGTAGGTCGGACATCAACCATCTGGGCAGAGGGCCCCCCCACCAACAGCATCTCAGTCTTGTCAGGATTGAGTCTCAGTTTATTAGCTCTCATCCAGACCATTATCGCGACCAGGCAGCGGTTTAGTACATTAACAGCCTCACCTGAAGAAGATGAAAAGGAGAAATAGAGCTGCGTATCATCAGCATATTGCTGAAAACACACTCCAAAACTCCTAATGACCTCGCCCAGCGGCTTCATATAGATATTAAAGAGCATGGGAGACAGAACTGAGCCCTGCGGGACCCCATATTGGAGTACCCAGGGCCTCGAGTAATGCTCCCCAAGCACCACCTTCTGGAGACGGTTCTTGAGGTAGGAGCACAGTCACTGCCAAGCAGTGCCTCCAACTCCTAAATCCGCAAGTCGCCCCAGAAGGATACCATGGTCGATGGTATCAAAAGCCTCTGAGAGATCAAGGAGAACCAACAGAGTTACACTCCTTCTGTCTTTCTCCCGACAGAGGTCATCATACAGGGCGACCAAGGCCGTTTCTGTACCAAACCCCGGCCGAAAGCCGGATTGAAATGGATCCAGATAATCAGTTTCATCCAAAAGAGCCTGGAGCTGGCGAGCGACCACACGCTCTAGGACCTTGCCCAGAAAAGGAACATTTGCTATAGTTGTCAAGATTGTCGGGGTCCAAGGAGGGTTTTTTTAGGAGCGGTCTCACCACCGCCTGCTTTAGGCAGAGTGGGACCACTCCCTCTCGTAAAGAGGCATTAATCACCTCCTTGGCCCAGCCGGCTGTTCCATTTCTGCTAGCTTTTATTAGCCACGAGGGGCAAGGATCCAGAGCAGAAGTGGTCGCCCGCACCTGTCCAAGCACTTTGTCCACATCCTCGAGCTGTACCAACTGAAACTCATCCAATAAAACAGGACAGGACTGTGCTCCGGACACCTCATTAGATTCAACTGCAACAATATTGGAGTCAAGGTCCCAGTGGATGTTCATGATCTTGTCTTGGAAGTGTCTCGCAAACTCGTTACAGCGGGCTATTGATGGTATCATTGCGTCCTGAGGACCAGAATGTAAACGTCCCCGGACAACTTTATAAAGTTCCGCTGGGCGGTTAGAAGATGACTGAATGGAGGCAGCAAAGTACTGCTTCTTTGCTGCTCTCACTGCCTTCACATAGAGTTTGGTAGAGGCCTTCACAAGTGCATGATTACAGGCGTCGGGAGTTCGTCTCCATTTGCACTCAAGCCGTCTCCTATCTTGCTTCATCACTCTTAACTCCGAGGTATACCAAGGAGCCAATTGAGCTCTGCAGCGGAGAGGGCGCACCGGGGCAATCGCGTCAGCTGCCCAGGTCATTTCCGTATTCCACAGAGTGACCAGGGTTTCGACAGGAGCATCAGTTTTATCAGCTGGAAAACTCCCTAGAGCCTTTTGAAAACCCTCAGGATCCATCAGTCTCCGGGGACGGACCATCTTAATTGGTCCTCCACCCTTGCAGAGGGGAGAACACATTGTGAGTCTAAACCTCAATAGGCGATGATCTGTCCGTGACAAAGGAATAGATGTAAAATTCCTTACTCCCAGATCACCATCCCCTAATCCAGTGGCAAAATTCAAGTCTAGAGTGTGCCCCGATATATGCGTAGGGCCAGTAACAAATTGAGACAGCCCCATGGCTGTCATGGCGGTCATGAAGTCCTGAGCCGCTCCAGACAAAGCGGTCTCGGCATGAATGTTGAGATCCCCCAATACCAAAAGTTTGGGGGATCGCAACAGTAAATCCGAGACCACCTCTGTCAGCTCAGTTAGGGAAGCTGTTGGGCAGCAGGGTGCTGCCAACAGTATTCCCAGTCTGTCTCGCTGACCCAACACAATATGAAGACACTCCAGACCATTAGCCATATGGATAGGGTGCCTAACAAGAGGGATGGAACTTCTATAGACCACAGCGATTCCCCCTCCCCGACCCTCGGATCTACCCAGATGCTGAACCGAGTACCCAGGTGGACACAACTGGGTAAGATTAATACCTCCCAGATCCCTCACCCAGGTCTCGGTAATAAATGCCAGATCGGCCACCTCATCCACAATCAAATCATGGATGAGGGAGGTTTTATTATTTACCGATCTGGCATTAAAAAGCAGCAACTGGAGATCCGAGAGTTGGCTGATAGAACTACCAGCAATCCTATGGGTGTGAGGAGGACCGGAACACGGCACAGCCACCAATTGTCTGGGTCGAGTTCCCCTAGGCTGGCATGTCCTCCTCACAGCGCCATACCTCCCATTACCCGTCACTACACTGAGTGGGGCCCCCACTGGTCCTCCCTCCAAATACACTATCCTCCCGCCCAGGCACATAATAAATAAAATAAATAACAAAACACAAAATCTATACACACTCACACACTCACTCACACAAGCACTCATGGATCCAACAGTGCTCTCGACTGTGAAGCCTACCACCTGTCTAACTGATCCTTGCCCATCGTGGCTCCTTGTGAGCTGCAAAGAGAAATTGGGCGAGGGGATTAAGGCGGTGGTCAATGCATCCTTGGAGGAGGGTGTAATGCCATTAGCACTCAAGGAGGCAATTGTAAAGCCCATCTTAAAGAAGTCCTCCTTGGATCCCCAAGTTTTGAATAACTTTCGCCCAATTTCGAACCTACCATTCCTGGGCAAGATCATTGAGCGAGTGGTGGCTAATCAGTTGTCGACACACTTGGATGAAACGGATTATTTGGATCCATACCAATCCGGTTTCAGGACTGGACATGGAACTGAAACAGCATTGGTCGCTCTAGTTGATGATATGAGGAGGGCATTAGATAGGGGAGAATTCACCTTTCTTGTCCTCCTCGATCTCTCAGCGGCTTTTGATACTGTCGACCACAGTATCCTTTTACATCGCCTGGAGGAATCGGGAATAGGAGGCACTGTACTACGGTGGTTCCATTCCTTTCTTTCCGACAGGCATCAACAGGTAGCATTGGGGGAGGAGGTTTCAGACCCTTGGCCTCTCAATTGTGGTGTGCCACAGGGCTCTATCCTCTCTCCCATGCTATTTAATATCTATATGAAGCCGCTGGGGACAATCATCAGGAGATTTGGGCTGCAGTGTCACCAATATGCGGATGACACTCAGCTCTATCTCTCGTTTAAATCTTCACCAGAGTCTGCTGTGGAGACCATGTCCAAGTGCCTGGAATCCGTGAGTGGATGGATGGGAAGGAACAGGCTGAAGTTGAATCCTGATAAGACTGAGGTGCTACTCGTGGGAGACAAGGGAAGGCTGGGAGATGTTGACCTGGTGTTCGACGGGGTGAAATTGCCCCTGAAGGACCAGGTCCGCAGCCTTGGGGTTGTTCTTGATTCCAAGCTGTCCATGGAGGCTCAGATTTCGGCAGTGAGCCGGGCAGCTTGGTATCAATTACACCTCATTCGTAGACTGCAGCCCTACCTTCCTGCTCATCAGCTCCCACTGGTGGTACATGCCCTGGTCACCTCTCGGTTGGATTACTGTAATGCGCTCTACGTGGGGTTACCCTTGAAAATGGTCCGGAAATTACAACTTATACAAAATGCTGCGGCTCGACTACTTACAAACTGTCGCCGCCGGGAACACATCACCCCAGTGTTGTTCGACCTACACTGGCTCCCAGTTATTTTCCGGGCCCAATTCAAGGTGTTGGTATTAACCTTTAAATCCCTATACGGTCTCGGCCCAGTTTATCTGATGGAGCGCCTCCAGCGCCACCAACCATGCCGCCCAACAAGATCAGCCACACAGGACCTTCTCTCAATCCCGCCAACTAAAACAGCTAGGTTGGCGGGGACAAGAGAGAGGGCATTTTCAGTGGCGGCCCCCACTCTCTGGAACTCCCTCCCGTATGACCTTCGACATGCCCCTTCCCTGAATGTATTCCGCCAAGCTTTGAAGACCTGGCTCTTCAGACAGGCCTTTGGGACTTACGGGGAGGGTTAAATTTTTACGACCAATAGCCTACTACTCTGTACTGGAACTGTTTTATTGTTTTATTGTTATATTGTATTTTATGATGTATTTTATTATGATGTAATGTATTGTTGTTAAATTGTACGTCGCCTAGAGTGGCCATTGGCCAGATAGGCGACCCACAAATTAAATTATTATTATTATTATTATTATAAGAGTAATAGCAGCACAGAAAATAGAAGCAACCAAAAGCCAATCCGCGATTAATAGAGTCCTTAGTAATAAAAAGCTGCCTCAAAAAAAACATCGTCCCAACCCTCCCTCACTCCATCAAGAAATAGCTCCAACCATAACAAGCATAGCAACAAGCAGCTCGCAAGTTCTCGCCAACCAACTTCCCCCGCAGCCACTGATCGGGTGCGCTCCAAGCCCGGTTCCAAGCCTGGCACCCCCACGATGTTCCACCACCGTCAGGCTAATGCTCCTCCCGACTCTCCGTGTCAGCAAGCCTCCACAGTGTTCCTTCACTCCCTCTCACAGGAGAGAGATTGTTACATGGCATGCCCAGGTCTAAACTATGTGTCCACCCCACAATTAGGCCTCCAACATACTATGTGAGTGGAATTAGATCTTGTGCTGAAATTTAATGTGAGCCAGCCTTAAATGAGTGTTTCCTTCCACCCTCGTACACCCCGATAAAGATTTCACACCAGAAGTTTCACCAGAAAAGATGATTTATTATGTGGAAAATAAAATAGAGACTATAGAATTATACCCTACAGAATCAAAACTGTGTGATATGCAGGCAGCAAATGGTACATCCACACACACTTGATCCTACAGAGAATAAAGAATCCCTATCTACCCAGATCATTGTCCGGTTCAGAGTGGGAAACACGAGTCGGAAATGAGGGTGCAAGGAACTCTTGCTTTATTAACGTAATGGATACATCAAAGGCTGAGCGCCTCATAGAAAAACCCTATGCTAACTCACTACAAGTCCCTAACTACCCCCTAGACATGCTCTGCAACGTATGATGAAAGTTGACTCAGCGCCCCATTCACAGTGCAGCAGTCTTAAATAGGAGAGATCTTGGAGCGTAACCTCTCACTCCTTTGCACACATGCCCTCTGCCCTGTCCGCTTCTCCCTACGTTGTGAGTGCAGTGAAGGGGGGCGAGCCTCCACGGGCTCATCTGACAGAACAGGGTCCTCATCTGCAGGTGGGGAAGCAGAGGGCTGGGAAGTGTCGGGCGTCTCTCGGATACTGCTTGGCACAGGAGGAGTTACTGCTCTTTCGGAATCCTCCCCTAACGGCTCCATGGGGGTGCTTGATGGCTGAGCGCTGTCCCATTGAGGGGCAGGGCCATCCGTGGGAACTGGCGGGGCAGCTAGCTCGCTCTCTTCCTCAAGGTCTGGTCTAGACTCAACAACAGCTGGATCGTCCATGCCTGTTGACGGCTGAGGCGCCTGCAACTCGTGCCTTCCCCCTCCTTGATCCTCAGGGGAGAGGCTGGGCTCAACACCCCTGGGCTCAACAATCACCTACACAGATTCATGCTACAGAATGGGGGGGAAAGAAAGAGATGAGAAAGGGGCTAGTACCTTTCTTGTCGCCAGGCAAAATCACCAAGTCAAGGCCAAGTGTTTTGCCTTGCAAGGTTTAAGCCCTCCCTTTGGGAATCAGGCAATAGGATTCACACCCATCCTTATGATCTTGGGTCCAGCGGTGCTTGAGAGTGAAGGCTGAAGAGGTTCAGTGAAGCAAAGCTTGCCACTGAACCTGTTCATAGCCTTGCCTTTAAATGTATTTGAGATCCTATTGAATCGACTGTGAACCAGGAAGGGGGGAGGGGAGGTATTGGGATTAGTTGAAAGGATCCCTTTCAAATGGGATTTTGGGGGGATCTGCTGCCTTTGATGGATGGATGGATGGATGGATTATCCTTTTTCATCTCCTTGTGAGATATGGAAATACCTTCCTCTGGAAAAACAGGCGATCTTTTACTATTTCAATGGATGTCACACATTTTAATTAAATTAACACCTGTTTGTTTGAAGAGGATACATTCTCAAAGGGGCAGATAACTTCTTACTTGTATGTCCCCTATCAGCCATTTGCCACTGCTGGAGCCAGGGAGTCTGGTTTGGGAGGATTCCCAAAGCGATGTGGATCAGAGGGTTTATTTCCCAGGATGCATCACGGCAAGCAAAACCAACTCTGCTCCACTAAGATGAACTAGAGAAAGGTCAAGCCAGGTGCATTATTGCAAGATAATGGTGGCTTGATCCAGACACTCATAATTTTGGACTGACTCAAGCTGACTTTTCAAGCTGGGGAGAGGAATTCTCTTCTCAAGCCCCCTCCTTTTGAATACTAACCGCATCTTTGATCCAAATGACTTCTGATTTTCATGAGAGAGGGGAACGTTTCAGAGTGTGCTGGGTACTGTTAAGGTGGTTGTCAAACTGGGCTTTAGCTGTCGGTACCATAGAAACCACAGAATATGCACAGTGGCCACAAGTGTGGCCACAGAATTCTGTGTTGTATGAAACTATACTCAGAACACTACAGGTGACAGGAAAGCTTAGATGGCTAGCTCTAATCAAGCAAAACTCATTTCATTTCTCTTTCCAACCATTCAGTTACTTGAATTTCTTTTTAGCTTTCATATTGATTGACCAGTGTTGAATAAATCCACAGTGTCCCATTTTAGAAGGAAGTTTTTGCATTTCTAAAAGGTCAAGATATGTCACTGCTTGTGTAAGCCCAGAAACAGCATGCAGACCTTTTTATGAGACAGCATTACCATCCAAGCTTTGTGTCTATTACTGAATTCATTCTTCCTCAGTTATCTGTGAAGAGCTGGCAAAATCAACGACACACACAGAAAGGTTTGTCTCAGTGCGGGGACTTGGATGAAAAATGGGGTGGATTCTTCAGGGGAGGCTATTTCCACTGCGGTGGTAAGTCATGGTATGGAATTATGAAGGGACGTTCCCAAAATATTACAAAAGCATCAAAGCATTTCTGAAGTAGTGGGAAGGAGGGCAAAAAGGAAGAGTTAATGCTGTAATCTCCTGCCCAAGGACCACACAGACGCTTCATGAGAATTCATGCCATTTTTCAGCTACATAAACTTGAACAGTTATAGCAATTTCAAAGATAGGGTAGTTGTTGTTTTTTCCTTCTTAAAGAATGATATATTGTTTCCTGACACACTGGTTTTAATAAGGATGAAATTCTTGTTGCCAAATCAGAAAGGACTCTCACATCTTTAAATCATTAGGTTGAGGATGGAGTAATCACTCCAAGAGCATACTTCAAAGGTTATTGGATTTTACAAGGCACTCACCCCTCTGCAGTTGTCTAAGGATTAACCTAAGCACCAACTCTGATTATTCTCGGTGGGAACAATCTTTCAGATACATGGTATTTTCCAGAGATGCTTCTGAAGCTTCACAATGTAACTGAAGGGGGAAAAGTTTCATCACATTGGAAAGGGGGAGTGTCAGTAAAAGTAAATCTTGGTCTGCTGCAATTAAGGATGGGCAAGAATTCCATTGAATTCAGATTTAGCACTGGATTTCTCAATAGTCCACATAGTCTCCATTTTTTGCAGAGTGTTCCTGTTTGGTCCAAACTTCAGTGGCTTTCCCCTACCACCGGATTTCCCCCCCCCCTTTGAATATATTGTTCTATTCTTGATTTTACTCACAGTACAGCTCTCTCTCTCTCTGCCACCCTCCTCCATTCAAATAAGCCAAGCAGAGAGGAAGCAAGCCAAGCCTATAATAGTCTGTAATAGTAGAGGACTCACAGACTGGAAGTGTTCAATATATACAGTAGGGCCCCGCTCATACGGCAGGTTCCGTTCCGGACCACCGCCGTAAAGCGAAATCCGCTGTAAAGTGGAACACATTGACTAACATTATCTAAAATGGCGCCCGATGCCCGAAAAATGCTGTAAAGGTGGAACAAGCGCCATAGGAGCGGGGCCTTCCTGCAATTGACAACCGCTGTATAGGTGGAACGCTGCAAAGTGGAGCGCTGCAAAGTGGGGCCCTACTGTATCCCAATTCCAAAGAAAGGGGATTCCAGGGAATGCAGTAATTATCCAACTATTGCCTTAATATCCCATGCAAGTAAGGTAATGCTCAAGATTCTACAACAACGGCTCTTATCATATATGGAGCGAGAAATGCCAGATGTCCAAGCTGGATTTAGAAAGGGAAGAGGCAGCAGAGATCATATCGCAAACATACGTTGGATAATGGAACGGACCAAGGAATTTCAGAAGAAAATCACCCTGTGCTTTATAGATTACAGCAAAGCCTTTGACTGTGTAGATCATGAAAAACTATGGAATGCTTTAAAAGAAATGGGGGTGCCATAGCATCTGATTGTCCTGATGCGCAACCTATACTCTGGACAAGAGGTTACTGTAAGGACAGAATATGGAGAAACCGATTGGTTCCCCATCGGAAAGGCTGTGAGTCAGGGTTGTATTTTATCACCCTATTTGTTTAATCTGTATGCAGAACATATACGGAAAGCGGGACTGGACCAAGATGAAGGAGGTGTGAAAATTGGAGGGAGAAATATCAATAATTTAAGATATGCAGACAATACCATATTACTAGCAGGACTACAGCTGAACGTCAAGAAGACTAAAGTAATGACAACAGAAGATTTCTGTAACTGTAAAGTTGTCTATTTATTCATTCATTCATTCATTCATTTATTATTTGATTTATATCCCGCCCTTCCTCCCAGCAGGAGCCTAGGGTGGCAAACAGAAATTCTAAAAACACTTTAAAATGTCATAAAAGCAGACCTTAAAATACATTAAAACAAAACAACGTTAAAAACATTTTTAAAAAAAGCTTTAAAAACATCTTTTAAGAAAGGGTTAAAGCATATTATTAAAAAATACACATATTAACAAGCAATTCTAGCACAGACGCAGACTGGGATAGGTCTCAACTTAAAAGGCTTGTTGGAAGAGGAAAGTCTTGAAAAGGCACCAAAAAGATAGCAGAGATAGAACCTGCCTAATATTCAAGGGGAGGGAATTCCACATGGTAGGTGCTGCCACACTAAAGGTCCATTTCCTATATCGTACAGAAGGAACCTCCTGATAAGATGGTATCTGCAGGAGGCCCTCACCTGCAGAGCACAGTGATTATAAGGGGTAAGACGATCTTTCAGGAATCCTGGTCCCAAGTTGTATAGATAGGGCTTTGTACACCAAAACTAGAACCTTGAACTTGGGCCGGTAGCAAATGGGCAGCCAGTGCAATTCTTTCAGCAGAGGGGTGACATGTTGGCGATACCCTGCCCCAGTGAGCAGTCTCACCGCTGCATTTTGCACCAGCTGCAGCTTCCGGACAAACCTCAAGGGCAGCCCCACATAGAGCGCATTACAGTAATCCAGCCTGGAGGTTACCAGGGTGTGGACAACAGTGTTCAAGCTATCCTGGTCCAGAAACGGCCGCAGCTGTCTTACCAGCCAAAGCTGGTAAAAGGCACTCCTAGCCACGGAGGTCACCTGGGCCTCTAGCGACAAAGATGGATCCAGGAGCACCCCCAGACTACGGACCTGCTCTTTCAGAGGGACCCCATCCAAAGCAGGCAACTGACCAATTATCCGAACTCGGGAACCACCAACCCACAGTGCCTCCATCTTGCTAGGATTCAGAATCAGTTTGTTGGCCCTCATCCAGCCCACCACCGAGTCCAGGCAGCGATCTAGGGCTTGCACAGCCTCTCCTGATTCAGATGTTACGAAGAAATAGAGCTGGCTATCATCAGCGTACTGCTGACACCTCACCCCAAATCTCCTGATGACTGCTCCCAAGGGCTTCATATAGATGTTAAACAGCATGGGGGACAAGATGGTACCCTGCAGCACCCCACAGCACAACTGCCAGGGAGCCGAAAGACAGTCACCCAATGCTATTCTCTGAGAGTGACCCTGGAGATAGGATCGGAACCGCTGTAGAACAGTGCCTCCAACACCCATCTCACCAAGTCAGCCCAGAAGGATACCATGGTCAATTGTATCAAAAGCTGCTGAGAGATCAAGTAAGAATAACAGGGTCACACTTCCTCTTGTCCTTCTCCCGATAAAGGGCATCCATCAGGGCAACCAAGGCCGATTCAGTCCCATAACCAGGCCTGAATCCAGACTGGGATGGGTCAAGATAATCTGTTTCATCCAAGAGTACTTGCAATTGCTGTGCCACAACCCTCTCAATCACCTTCCCTAAAAAATCACCTTCCCTAAAAAGGGGGTATTTGCAACCGGTCAGTAGTTGTCACAAACCAATGGGACCAGGGTGGGCTTTTTCAGGAGTTTTCGGATCACCATCTCTTTCAAGGCGGCTGGAACCACTCCCTCCCACAATGATGTGTTGACCACACTCTGGATCCACCCGGTCAGACCCCCTCGGCAAGCTTTAATAAGCCAGGAAGGGCAAAGGTTGAGAGTACATGTTGCAGGCTGCTTCATCGCAAGCACCTTGTCTACATTCAATGAGGACATTGAACTTGTCAAGGATTATCAATACCTCGGCTCAGTCATTAACCAAAATGGAGACAACTGTCACGAAATGAGAAGAAGGCTAGGACTGGGGAGGGCAGCTATGAGAGAACTAGAAAAGGTCGTCAAATGCAAAGATGTATCACCACCAAAGTCAGGATCATTCAGACCATGGTATTCCCAATCTCTGTGTATGGATGTGAAAGTTGGACAGTGAAAAAAGCAGATAAGAGAAAAATCAACTCATTTGAATGTGGTGTTGGAGGAGAGGTTATCATACTGTAGACACATAATGAGAAGACATGATTCACTAGAAAAGACAATAATGCTGGGAGAAACAGAAGGGAGTAGAAAAAGAGGAAGGCCAAACGAGATGGATTGATTCCATAAAGGAAGCCACAGACCTGAACTTACAAGATCTGAACAGGGTGGTTCACGACATATGCTGTTGGAGATTGCTGAGTCATAGGGTCGCCATAAGTCATCGTCAACTTGAAGGCACATAACAACAACAACAATAGTGGAGGAGGAAGACTCAAGCCACTTTTCTTTCAAAATATTGATAGTTTCTATCAAAGTGTTGATAATTCCATTCAAAATATTGATAGTTTCTTTTAAACCGTGGATAATTCCTTTCAAAATATTGTTATTTTCTTTAACCCATTTAGAGGCTGGGTTACAAGAGAACTCAGCTGTCTGCTTTTATAGCTGACAAAAAGAGTGATCAGAACAGAGAGAGACAACTCTGGGTGCACAGCTAGGAGGACTGGAAATCTGCAGAGCGAAAACACAGCACATTTGTGGGGGGGAGAATACCAGTGGAGGTATCGTGTATTTTCTTTAAATAATGTGTGTTTTGTTCAAAGCCTTGACTGTTGTAATTTTCATTTGTTCAGAGTTGGTTTCCACGTAGGACAGTTTCAGCCCAAGGGCCACCTTCCCTTCCGGATAAGCTTCAAGGAGCCACATGCCAGTGGTGAGCAGGGCCAGAGGCAAAAGTGGCTGGAGCCATGGATATAAATTTTACTTTTGTGCAGTTTGCTAGTTTTAACACACACTCACACACCCATCTCTTTCTCCGTCCAGTCAAGCAATAGTCATTATGAGAGTTTAAGGTCATTTTCCAGCCGGGCAAAACTACTCAAGTATGAAACAAGACCAGTGAGGGATGTGTCCTAGGAAGAGAGGGTGTGGCTGGGGAGAATCCTAAGAACCAGACAGATAAGCATGGAAGGATGCATGTGGCCCCCTGAGATTCCCGCACCTGGTGTAGGGTTAATGTGGAACTTCGAGAAAAGGGAATTCTATGTCCCACATGACTTCCTGTGTTTCCCTGTGGCCTTCAGTTTCTCAGCCTCTCTCATGGCTCTAAGGCAGTGGTTCTCAATCTTTTTTGCTTCATGGCGCACTGTAAAACATATAAAAATTTCTGGCACTGTGTTAAAAATTTAAAATATATTAATATATTTTAAACTGTGAATAAAAATATCTTAATAATAATATACTTTCATAATATTCGTGGCACACCTAGCCACCTCTTGCGGCGCACCAGTGTGCCCCGGCGCACCGTTTGAGAATCACTGCTCTAAGGTAACAATATCCCTCATGCCCAATTAGAGCTTCAAAATCCCTAGTGATTGTTTTTAAAAATGCTGGAAACAAAATTCAATAATTACAGTAACTATAATTAAAATTACAATAAAAATAGCTAATGCCAATTATGTTAATTTATGCACACTAACCTAATTTATTTTTTATTGTGGGGATAGGAAGAATTATACTACACAATTTAGATTGCTTCATACTTCCTTGCATGAAGGAAATATTTTAGTGGGCACTGGAAAGGAACAAATGAAGGGGAGAGTTATATGTGTTATTGGTCTCTCCCATAACAATAGAGCCAACAGCATCAGGAAGTCAACTTAAGACTTGCTGATCTTAAAAGCAAAATCTTTGCTTTGTGAGCTAACAGTACAAAGCAGCAGTGTTTTCATAACTATTTATGGGTCAACCAATCAAACAGACAGTAATACTGAAGGCAATAATTGATTCCATTACTGTTTCAGGTGCATTAGACACTAAGACTTCAAAGAGGCTGTATGGCAGAGGTAGGGAACCTTACTCCATTGGCCAAATTAGGCCCGCCAGGCCTTCCCATTTGGTCCATGAGGCCATTTTGGCCAAGGCGCGCCCACCTGCCCTACACTTGACATCATATATATGATGTCAAGTGTGGGTCAGGTAAGGGTGTGGCTTGGCTGAAAGAGGCTTTGCAGGCACTGCTGAATGACAGTGCCTCTAAGGCCCCTTGAATAGTGCTTCCCAAGCACCTGACAACCAGCTGATTGTTGGGCACTTTGGAACCACTGTGGAAAGTGCTTTGCAAGCCCCATGCTTGATGCTTGAGAAGCACTGAGCACAGAGATTGCAAAGTGCTTTGCACAGAGCTCCAATGTCCAACAATCACCTGATTTCTATTATTATTTTGGTTTGTTTTTGTAGGTAGATTCAAGATAAAGCTTTCCTTTATATGTATACTTTTATGTGGAGTTTATCTTGTTTATTTTGTTTTGATATAATCTACAAACTAATATAATAAATCCTTCTAACTGTAAAAATTATACTTTTGCAGTGACTAGCCCTTTCCCTGTAGTGATGGCACTATATTCACCAGGATGGGGCAGCACACTGGCAAAGTCTAGGGAGCTCTGGGTTAGCAGTGATGACAGCATCCTCCAAGTGCACACAAACCTGCAAGATCACCACCAAGCCAGAGGTCCCCTGGTCTCATCCCCAGGCCATCCCCATTCCAGTGAGCACAACACCACTGAGAAGGCATCATGACCGCTGTGCCTTCCTCCCAAGCCACTGCTGTGGTGGTCATATTTCCATTTTTGTGTGTGTGGATATTCTTGCAATGAGTATAACCAGCAACTCATTACCCCACAGGCAAAAAAAAATTGCCTGCCTGCCATGTTGTTCCCTAACTACTAAGTGGTATTAAATAGTTTATATGGAGCCTAGGCTAGGTTCTATTTCCAAATAACCATTGGGAGAATTTCTTTTAAGTCTGACTCATTTGTGAATTTGATTACTTTTGTAATTTGATTTATTTCATTTGATACAATACTTTTAAAGGCATCCATGATTATCTGATAACATCACAGTAACCTCTGAAGGAAGAATACAACAGCCATCCCAAAAACCACATGGAGAATATTCTGATAAAATTGACTCCACAACTTTTCAGGTCTTTTTTTAAAAAAATTTACTTTTAAAAAAATAAATAGGAAGTACATGCAGAAAATCATATGAACGAAACCCCAAATTCAAATCAGGCTCATTGTATGGAGCATTTGCACAGAACCATGAATCATTATTGCAATTTACCTGTCCCGTCTTCGTTCAATTTATTCCTCAAAGAAAACTTGTTATATGCTGACATGTAATTCCTGTTGAGCAGACTTCCGTCAGTTGTGTGAAGTAAGGACACTGGTTTCAATGTTTATCCAAGTATAGTTAAGTTTATTAATAATAATTTTTAATGTATTTGCAAGCATTTGTCTTCCAGAACACAAACATGTTCCCAAACTCTACATTCAATATAAAAAATGTTATTCTACACCAGGCATGCCAATAGGATTTTTGACCAGGTAGACTGTATATGGATTGGGTCCTCTGCCTACTTGCAAAAGAGGATCAAAATTGCATAACATTTGAATATGCTTAGTTCATATGCAAATTTGCTCTCTTTTGCAGGTGGAGTGGACGGCCCAAAAATATATCAGAGCTACATAATTTTAATTGTGGCATGCAGGATTCCTTTTTATTAAACCTGTTTATTAGCAACTGGGACCTGTAGTGACTTCAGCACAAAATGGTGGTCATACTCTGTCTTCTTAGACTTTGCTTGCTCCAGTTCATCAGCAAAGAATAATGAAAGCTATCTGACTACTGGCTGCTTTTCCTAACTCTGAAATGAAAGAGTCTTGTAATCTTGCCTTGTGTTTTCTTCTAGCACAACCACCATGCCTTCTCACATCAGGATAACAAACAGCTACATCTCTGTCAACCCTTCCATTTGGTTTTCAAAGCCTCTGGACCACCAGCCACAGCCAGACCTTGCATTCCGTCGTCATCTCAAAAGCTCAACCATAGGCAGCCCCATAACTTCACCTTTAACTGTTTCTGTCTGTGTAGCCATGGCTTCTATGCTGTTGGATCTACTGAATCCGTCCTGACAAAACAGGGATTCCTAAGTGCAATATCCAGAAAAAAGGAGAAGGAGAATGTATGCTCTCAATGAATTGTTTCACCTGGGCATTCTAAGCAAAAGAATGGAACACCTCTAACTGGTATACGTCTCTCTTGCCCAGATACGATTCTGAAACTCTAAAGCTTTATTTCGTACACTGATTTACATCTTCTTTTTGTAGAAGGATCATTGTTTCCCATGCTGCTATGGGGTTTTGTAAAATATATGTGTTCATATATATATATATATATATATATATATATATATATAAAGAAAAATAGTGTATTTATTCAACTGGTAAACTTATTTTTGTTGCTGCAAAAATGTTAACATCATTGTTAATGCAATAGTGACAAAAGATAAATTTAAAAAAATATTACTTTTCAGTCAACAATAATAATATCAATTCATAATCTAGAAAGATGGCACATTGTTGTGGACTTTCTAACTTGCTGAGTCACAAGGGCTTTTGAAATCGGCTTTCCATCCACGTTTCTAGTTCTCATGGTAATAGGCAGGGGGAGGGGGAACCTAACATGACCCTCACATGCCTTTACGGCAGGAATAGGAATTGTAGTTACAAACAGTGCCCACCCTATGCCTTGGCTCATTCCTCAGAGAAAAGCTGGTGACCCCAGAGCATGCTTGGGCTGCTGCCACTTCACTGGTATGGTGGCAAATACTGTTAAAGAGACTTTCAAATTACTTTAGAATGTGACAGTGTTATTATCAGAACTGTCACCGCTAACACAGTGGCAAAACAGTTTAAAAGAATAAGCCAAAGAGGAGGCGGTGTTCACCTGCTTACCGCATGGTGTGCATTGTCTTGTACCAATCCTGAACACTACCTGAATGTGCCTGGTGGCCAAATACAATTTGTTATTTCCTTGTGCAAGCCATATTTTTGCCATTACATCCAAACCAGCAATGGTTTCCTCTTGCCCTCCAGTCCAAGACAGTAAATCAGATTTTGACTATGGCTTGCAGTCCTGGTATGGAGGGCAAGCATAAATCAGACAGCACCTGAAAACAAAGTTTATTCGCGTAGCACCAAACCATGGTTTGATATTATCTCTGGACTGAGCTAATATAAAAAGATCATGCAAGACTTATGGTCCCTAATTGTGTCCTAGGAGACTCATCAAAACTTTTCGCATTTTTTTTAAAAAATCATTTGCCCTAATAAAACCAGGCTAGATTCACATGCGGAAGCAGAGTGTGCATCACTGGCTTGGATTCATACATGCAAAATGTGTTATGCAATAAAATATCGAGGACTTGACTTGGATAGTTTCGTTTTTGCATGCACATTCTCTGATGTATGGCGGAAATGGCTAGTTCATACAGTACTGTTGAGGGAGTCAAGTGAGAGCTGAATGCAAATTCCTTTCCTCTTCTCCTGCCCTGCCTGTATGGTAGCTGTCTTTGCCAGAGCTGGTGGTATTGACCATTTGTCCTCATCAGATGTACACAGACACTCTTCCTTTCTAATTATTCTTCTTTACTGTTTTGCTAGCTTTTCCTTACCATTCCCAGTAAACCTGTTGCTTAAAGGAAGAATGTACTATATCTCACCATATGCATTTTACTTGACCAAAAGTACAGTTATTTTCAAGGCTACCCCCCCCCAAACACCTCTGTCTAGTGGGCAAGAGCCTCTCTGCCCTTCTTTACAGACCAGGACCGCATGGTGGTAGCGAGCTAAACTCAGTTTGCATGGGAATTGCAAGGGAGTTGTGGTCCAAAACATCTGGAGGTCACTAGACTGGACTAAGGGGTTTCTATTCAGTATCAAGGCACTAGGAACTGGTGGATAAGCACTGAAATCTAAACCAGGATCCCTGCATTTCTAAGACTTATTTGTCATGCATGATTAATGCGCATTATCTGACTGGTTCACACACAGTCACTGTTGCTGCTGATTTGTCTTGATCGCAGTTGCAGTATGTGAGGTGGGTTCCCATTGTTGTGCCATCCTCCCCACTGCAGCAGCAGTGTTGCTGACTGGAACCAGGATGGAGTGTGGGCAGGGAGCCCTAGGTTGGTGGCAGCAAACACAAGTGCATCCACATTTGCACCTATCATCAAACCAAT
This sequence comes from Rhineura floridana, assembly GCF_030035675.1. Lineage (NCBI taxonomy): Eukaryota > Metazoa > Chordata > Lepidosauria > Squamata > Rhineuridae > Rhineura > Rhineura floridana. The sequence goes on along the minus strand of NC_084485.1, from coordinate 87,405,492 downwards.
GCTCCCTCACTGCCCCTTGCCCCGCCCCATCCTGGTCCTGGCAAGCAGCGGTGCCAATGCACCTGGAAGGGCAGTATAACAGCCGCGCCACATCTCACATGCTGCAATTGCTTGAGGGGCACATACATGCCTTATTCTCATGTTAATGCACGTTATTGGACTGCTGCACACACAGTTACTATTGCTGCTGAATGGGCAAATACATGCCCACAGTCACATGAAGAACATATCTTAGAAACTGGCAGTACACTGCAGCAATTATTACAATTGCAGTGGTACTCTTGGGTGGTGTGACAGTTGTGGAAATGACAGCAACTGTTATTTGCACATTTTCTGACTCATAGAGTATTTTCTCCATGCCATCCTTTTACCAGGGCAAAATTCACATAGATAAAATGTAACTGAATATGATCATGTGACCCCAGTTGTAAGAGATACCTAATCTACCATCATGCTTAGATATATCAGTTTGTACCAGTACTTTGGAGAAAAGGGCTGTAAGGACTGTTAAACCATGGGTTTCAGCCCTATATTTCCATCCACAAATTAGTTTATACTATAGGGTTTAATGTTAATTCACTTCCACTTAAGATCATATTTACATCAGTTTTGCTCAACTGTAAATCCAGGACAAAGACTTATCATGGGCAGAATATAAAACAATGTACATTCTTTTGTGGTGCTGTAATAAAATCTTGGATTGGATTGCCAGATATTGGTTATTTTAAGGAATGTCCTTATCTTAAAGTAAGCCCTTCTTTCCAGAACATTACAGCTCTGTGGACTATGTGCCTTTATTCAGTCCCCCCCCCTCCCCCAATCCACTCTTTATATACATAACAAACCATATAACTGCAGAGTGTGCCATTTACTGTTTGCCTCTTTTCCTGCGTACTGAAGAGGTACAATCCAGAAAGATGGTACATTATTCTTCTGAATGTGTAGATAGGCCCTTAGTCTTCCATTCTGATCCAAGAAATTAAACAATTGATTTAGCAATCAACAGTACCTTTTACACACAACTTTACCTCTTTTCTAAAAAATCAGAAGCATGTTCCATTTATTATGGGTATTCAATCTTCACTCAAATGTGTTGGGTAAAAAGCTGTTTATTGTTGTTGTTTTTCTAGGCAAATTAAAAATAAACAAAGATCTGTACCCTAGAGAGAATTTCAAGCATAGGTTGGTGCATATTTCTACACTGTATTCTGAAAGATCTGAGATGCTCACATTAGCAAGGATTCATTCACCTGATATAATGTTGGTTGGTTGATTCACATACTGGGAAGATGCTTTGCAACCCTCATTCTTAGCTCTGAGCTGTCATATATATATATAATGGCTTTAGAATATAACAGCAAAGTATGTCCAACCAATGAAATCCAACCAATACCTAAGATTGCAGTGCCATCCTGAAGTATGTCACACTGAGTTCATTTATTCACAGGTAAGTCTGTTTAGGATTACACCCTAAATAGGATGGTAATCCTGTTCCATATGATGACCCAGGCAAAATTAGAGGACAGCTTTCAGCAACTTAGGGAAGAAACAGGCAGACCTCCAGACTGTATGATCTGCCTTTTTGCCTTTTTCTTTTCACTAATAACTTGACGTCCACCAACCAAGACCTGATGGGCAATAGTGGCTTGAAGGAGGGAGGGCACAGAGCCAGATACAAAATGGTGGCTCAGAAGGCAGAACCAATTACCTATTCCACCTCCTGAGCCATAAACTGGGATGAAGTTCATGGCTCTGTCTCTGAATTACTAAAGATCAGGGATTCTAACAACCTAATAGCTAAACTAGACATGACATTATTAAACATGCTGTCATTCCCCTTAATTTCTTTTATTTTTAAAATAATGACTGGAGGGGGGAATCTTGTTTGGAGTTATGGCGCAAAGGAAGTGGTTCTTTAACCATTGTCCCTGCTCCATTTCCCCACCAAATATCATCTCCAAGCCTGCTATTTCCCTCCAAAGTATTGGGAAAGAGTTAATGTTCCTTTCCTACACTACAGTCATACTCTGTATGGACCCCCCCCATACACCATGTTATTTAAAAAGAAAAAAGTCGGGATCATCAATTTTGTTGCATTTTAATGACAAACTACCTAATTTGTACTTCTTAGATCAAAATGCAAACAAACAGTTGAAATATGCACTTTTCCAAATTTTGTGATGCAGTTCTCCAACCATTATGCACAAAATGCATATATTAGAGGAAAGTGTGCATAAAATGCATATATTAGTGACAATGGCATTAAAATGCTATATATTAGGGAACAATTGCTTGCAAAAATATGCATATTAGTAAAAACCATACAAAAATGTGTTTAAGAGAAATTTCCACTAAAATGCTAACAAATTTTCATGAGGAAAAAAATCATAAATTGTTGCAGAAGTGTGAGATTGGAAAAATGAAAAACCAAAATAAACAGAGTTATCAATCCCTACCCATACATAATCTAAGAAAAAATATATATAACAGGCAGATCTAGTTTGACCCTTATTAGTTTTGTTGGTATTGTTTCTTGTTGGTATTGTTAGACAACTGAGGTGAAAAACCCTTACCAATCCACTGCAAATTATCCAATGATGTACCTGTTAGAGATTGATCCTAATCTAATTTCTGCACATCCCTGCTTTAAAGGTTATCTCACAAAGGCTTGGGATTAAAAAAAAAAGAAAAATATGAAATTGGAGGAAATGAGAGGGCAGATGACTTTTTAGTGAGGGATATAATGACAAAGCCTGCACTTGGGAACGAATTTCCTTAAAGTGTCAGTCATTTCCTGTCATAATACTATAGCTATCGCTGTATCTCAATTATTGACTGCTAGTGCTATTTCTCTGTACTTTGCTCCCCCTGTTGGAACTGTCTAGGGAAAACAGTTAACCAAAGAAATCTTCATTTAAAAAAAAAAGACTGGCAAACACTATTTATGAGAGAGATTGATAAACCCTCCATTTATAGAAAAGTCCCGGGCAGTATACATACTTAATGAAAATCCAATTAACTACAATAAAATATAAATACCACACAACAATCAGGAAAAAAATCCAGTACTGTATAAAATAATTAGCATCAAAACATAAGCAGGCATCAAAACAGTCTGGCAAGCTGCTGGCAAGAACCTCCCCTGGTTCCTGACATCCTCGGATGCTGTGTTCACGTTCACAAATTCTACATCCATCCATAGCTCAGCGGTAGAGGGAAGGGCCATCGCTCAGGAGCAGAGCATCTTCTTTGCATGCAGAAGGTCCCAGGTTCAGTTCCCAGCATCTCCAGGTAGGGTTGGAAAAGCCCCTTGTCTAAAGCCCTAAAGGGCCGCTGCCAGTCAGTGTAGACAATACGCAGCTTCCTATGTTTCTGCCCATCTTCAGAGGTTGTGCAGGATGCCCAAGTCACTTCCTTGCTTTGTATAAGCTGGGAAGCCTCACTCAGAAATCCATGTGTTGGATCCAGTCTAGTCCAAGTGAAAAACTAGTCAGCAGTCTTTGTGCAGACTACTTTCTGATGGCCTTCTGCTAATGTCAGTGGTTGAGAAACCCCAGCACAGACAGTGCCTCTTCCCCCCATCCGCCCTTCCCCAAATTCATAGTCCCATTGCACCTATGTAGCAGTAAGCTGCAATATCTGGAAACGTTTTAATTAAACATACAGACCAGGGTATACTACAATTTAAAAAAATTAAAAGAGCTGGCAGGAGCCAGCACCATGTGCTTAGCAACTGCTCAGAGTCCAGTTGGTGTGGAGCTCTCCACTGACAGCTTCTGTGCATTTCCTTTAGGAATATAACAATCACCTTGCAGTTTATAGATATTCTCCTTGCTCTTTTCAGCCAAATGTTTGATAATATGAACATAAACATCAAAATGATACCTCAGTGTTTAACGAGGCATAATTTGACAGCGGCAGGTTATGTGTATGTGGCTACTAGGACAGTGAATCTCAGAAAAGTTCTGTATTTAAAGTGCCATGCCATTTAATTGTGGAACAATAACTTCCAAAGGCAGCTTGGGAAGGAGGGGAAGGGAAGAAAGATGTGCCTGGTTTCAACAGGCACTCCTCCAAACATGTTCTGTCAGAGTTGACAGCACTGACCATTTTTTACTGGAAGGAGAGAAGAGTCTTGTGCAAAGAACTGGGCACACACCATTGCACTGCCTGTAGGGGTTTCTGGATCAAGGTCAAAAATGCCTGGCTATTGTGGATAGGGACTGATCCAGAAACGTGGCTTCTGCACAGAAACAGAAATGTCTATGATGAAAAAAGGGGATAATTTCAAGTGAGGGTGACTAAAACCCATTCACAATCCCCCCCCCATATTTCTTCTTTGGGTTCATCTCTCCTCTTTGCCACCCTACAAGGAAGACTCGTGACACAAGATTGGAATAATGTTATATTTATTAAATATAACATACTAAATCCAAAACCAGACAGCCAATCATTCAAATATAAGTACTTCGGGCAGGTGAGGCTAAACCTAACTACGTCGGACTACACGCCCACCTTCTTAAGGCATCAATTCACCTCATTGCATAACTCCACAGTCAAGGATGCGGGTGAAATCCCCCCTCCTTGCTTTTGGAGACAGGTGCGTGGTTCCAACCTCCACACCATGGCCCCGCCGTACAGGCGTTCACCATGATGCGCAAGCCAGTCCCACAAGGACACCATCCAGATCCCCACCAGGCATGAAGCCCTGATGGTTCCCTGGGGAGTGTCCCTTTTTCAGGATGCCTTAACCGCCTAGATATAATCCCCATATACCTCACCTGCCCGAATTCTATGCCCGCCAAAGCTGACGCAACCCAACCCATCCAAAGAGCCAATTGAATTAAACCCAAGCAGCATGGAGTAGGCAAAACCAAAGGGATTCTGAAATCAGGATCCCCCCCAAAAATTTCCTACTCGGCCCCATTCTGGCGACCAGCAAAAGCCCATACTGACAAGGGAGGGAGGGTGGGTGCCGCGAGGCAAAAAAGGCAAGCACGGGAAGGAAAGGAGCAGCCTTTTATAAGGTGCTCAAACGCCCTTCCCTATTGGGTAAACGATCTCACGTGGCTCCAAACTTACATAATGCAAACCTTCACGAGTCCTCCCTATAATAATGGCGGCGGCAAATACGTCCCCAATAGGAATGACATTGCCACCCCACAAGGAAGACTCGTGACACAAGATTGGAATAATGTTATATTTATTAAATATAACATACTAAATCCAAAACCAGACAGCCAATCATTCAAATATAAGTACTTCGGGCAGGTGAGGCTAAACCTAACTATGTGGGACTACACGCCCACCTTCTTAAGGCATCAATTCACCTCATTGCTTAACTCCACAGTCAAGGATGCGGGTGAAATCCCCCCTCCTTGCTTTTGGAGCCAGGTGCGTGGTTCCAACCTCCACACCATGGCCCCGCCGTACAGGCGTTCACCATGATGCGCAAGCCAGTCCCACAAGGACACCATCCAGATCCCCACCAGGCATGAAGCCCTGATGGTTCCCTGGGGAGTGCCCCTTTTTCAGGATGCCTTAACTGCCTAAATATAAACCCCATATACCTCACCTGCCCGAATTCTATGCCACAAGAGGGGATCAGCTTAAGCTTGTTCCCCTCAACCCAATGAAGATAACAAAGCCCGTAAACCCTTCATAAGATCCTCCAAAAACAAATCACACCCCTGCTCAGAAAGATGAACCCCATAACCCCGGAACAAATATGGGGCATGGAACTTAATCCCATTATGAGGAATGAATGCCCCACCAAGCGACAGGACCAATGCCCTGATCTTCCTATTAACCCATTTCCTAGATCTATCGATCCTATTGGGATGAACAGCACCCCTCCACACCCATCTGACTAACATGTCTGACCAAACAATTATAAGTTGGGGGTACGAACTAATAAGCCACTTGAGATCGCGCGTTAGCTTGAGCAGCAAGTCCAATCCTGGACGCTGCACCAAATCATTTCCCCCCAAATGAATCAACAAGATATGTGGCCGATCGGCCAAAGACATAATCTGACACACAGCAGGTAAAAACGCATCCCATAGCATGCCCCTACGGGCTACCCAATGAACTGTAGCAGTGGCAGAAAGCTGCAGTTGAGTTCCGGGAGCAGACGAAGATGCCCGCCGATGAGCCCAGAACAAAATTGAGTGGCCACACAAGACGATCCTCACAGGAATAGGGAGGCTTAGCAAACCTAAGGAAACAAAAACAAAATTCCTGTTATTAAAATCTGACATAGGATTTAAATGCATCGGAACGCCATTGTCCAATCGCCTGTATATCACTGACGCACATGCCCACGAGGGTTGCGGCCGTAGCCGCGCCAATCCAAAAGGAATGCAGCCCATAGACTCCAGCTTCGCGACCACTGGCCAACAAGGCCCGCCGAACAACAGCCCAAAATTGAAATTGAGTCAGTGCAGAACCATCAGCATGTATGAACAGATAACGCTGGCCCGCTGGCTGAAGAGACAGAAATTGACGTATTGCAGCCACAGGGCATAATTCTGAGACCTGGCAGCTGCGTAAAAACACAAGACAGCCACGGCCTCTTTGATCGGTCTTAGAGACACGCAGGGAAAACCTCACTATATCTGCACCTAATGTGCAATCGCCAAAGCATAACGCTCTATAGGTCACATCGCGCTTGGAGGGGGCCAATACTTCGCTAGGGTGAAAAGCACCGTAAAACATCATCAGAGTTACTGTGGCGAACAGGTGTGACTCATACACAGATGAGCATAATGAATGAAACAATGCCAGGATCTGGAGGAGTACATCGGGCGTGATTGGCCTCCTCCGGTCAGTGGGCCTGGGAGCGGAACACGACCAACCCTCAAGGACCTTTCTGACCCTAAAATCTACAGAATGATCCGGCAGCCCCCAAGCCTTAGATATAAAGGCAAGCGCCGAGAGGTGGCCAGCAATGGTGGAAACAGCATTATTTTGCCCTTTTAGAAATATCATAAACTGCAATAGATGATCCACAGGTATAGGCCACGCCAAAGGCAACTCCTTGCTGATGCAAAAAGTCTGGAACTTAGCGAATGAACGCTCATACGCATGTCGAGTACTGGGAGCAAGAGCGGCGGCAATTGCAACCCCAACTTCTAGTTGCCAAGGTTCCACAGGAAAGGTGGGATTGGTACAGGATCCAGTATCGCTCCAGGTGCAAGTTGCCGAAAACGCTCCATCTGAAAGCGGGAAAGGGCATCAGCAACGGAGTTAAGTAAACCTGGAACATGCTTGGCTAGAAATAAAATATTAAATCGCAAACATTGCAAGACAAAAGCCCGCACTAAGCGCATAACACGAGGAGACCTGGAAGTTTGGGCATTAATTACGCAAACTGTAGACCAATTATCACACCAGAAGCGCACTGTGCGATTCTGAAATGCCAATGGCCAGATATGCACCGCAACAACTATTGGAAAGAATTCCAAGAATGTCAAATTGGAAATAATTCCGTTAGCACGCCAACTGGAAGGCCATTTCTCAGCGCACCACTGAGATCTAAATATTACAACGAAACCAATGCTGCCGGAAGCATCAGAATGCACCTGCAATTCTGCTTCCAGCAATAATTCCTCCTGCCAGAAGGACAGGCCATTGAAATCCTGTAGGAATTCAAGCCACTTGTGCAAATCCGCTCTCATACCTGCTGTAATCCTAATGAAATGAAAACGAGAACGAACTCCCTTCATGGCGTCACATAAACGCCTAAGGAATGCCCGACCGGGGGAAATGACTTTAGAAGCAAAAACTAAATGACCCACGAGCTCCTGTAGCTGAGCCAGTGACAGTTTTTTAAATCCAATAATGTTGTTAAGCAGTTGGCGCAGTACAACCAACTTATCCAGTGGCAAACGTGAAGACTGAGCTACCGTATCCAACTGGATCCCTAAGAAAATTAGGGAAGTAGCAGGGCCCTCAGACTTTTCAGGAGCTAGCGGGACACCCAATTCATCAGTTAAAGCGGTAAAGGATTGCATCAGATGAAGGCAGTGAGAGGACTCAGCAGGCCCAACAAATAAAAAATCATCTAGATAATGAGCAGAGAAGGAGGAGGAGGCTCTCCTGCGCAGTGCCCATTCTAGAAACGTGCTGAATGCTTCAAAAGCAGCACAAGAAACAGATCAACCCATTGGCATGGCCCTATCTACGTAAAATTGACCCTGAAATTTAAAACCCAGTAAATCTACATCATCCGGATGCACAGGCAGGAGGCGAAAAGCGGATTTTATATCACACTTTGCCATTAAGGCACCCTTGCCAGCCCTCCTAACTACTCTCACTGCCTCATCAAAAGAAGTATACTTAACTGATGCATGTAAGGGTGAAATGCCATCATTAACAGAGGCACCTTTCGGGTATGATAAATTATGAATAAGTCGGTATTCACCAGCTTGTTTCTTAGGCACAATACCTAACGGAGAAATCCACAAATTGTCCACAGGAGGACGGGGAAAGGGACCTGATATACGGTCGGCAATTATCTCCTTATTAAGCTTAGCTAACACGACAGACGCCAAGTTACGAAGAGGGGGCTGATTAACTGATGTAGCGATCCTAGGACCATGAAAAGGAATACGAAAACCAAACATAAAACCCTGAAGTATGAAACTAGCAGCCTGCCTATTGGGGTAACATTCTAACAGCTTAGCCAAAGGAGCCAGCTTGATTGGGCTACTGGCCTTGCGACGTACTGCTGCTGTTGCCAGAACCCCGTTTATGCTGTTGGCACTCCCCTGTGCCCTGACGAGCCGTACGTGCCCGCTGGCATGAGGAACTGGGGTGGTTGCCACCACACAGTGCACAGGCGTGTCTAAACCTACAGGGGCGTCTAAGGCATCTGCCAGTACTATTGAATGTCCAGCAGACTTGCTGGGATTGAACCCAGTGCCCGCCTTGGCAAGAACCAAAGGCGGAAGTCTGCGCTCGTGCTAGCAAATGCCCGCTATCAGCCCTATCGCCCAGAGTGGGCCTGGCTGGGGTCATTGATCGCAGCCAAAGACCAGCATGCTCGATATCCCAATGAAGAGTGGGATCCAATGCCGCCCTCTGTCTGAAATTCTCGTCGTACTGGAGCCAAGCAGTACCTGAGAATTCGCAGAAGGCACGATGAACAATGTCCTGATATTTTATCATGGACAAAGCCCTAGACGGGTAATCCTGAGTCATAACGCCCATATAAATAGTATAGGCGTTCAACCAATTAGGCCACACCCAATCAACTTTCCGTTTAATAGCAGCCTCCCGCTCCTTGCCTTCATGTCCTTCCTTAGGTTTTGTTTCGTTTTCGTGAAAAAGGAGAGAAAACAGGTCTATGTACTCTCCTCGCCAAATTTTCTCTTTAGTTCCTAACAATAAATGGTCCCCAAGAGGAAGCAAGGTATCGCCCTGTGGGTAAATACCCTGAGGTAGGGGCAAATGAGCAGGCGCTAAAGAGGAATCAGAAGACGGCTCCCAAGGAGACACTGCAGCAGCAGGCCAAGGGAGCTGTGGGTGCTGAGGCACCAACACCCCCCCCCCATGAACACCACTGGGTGCCCAGGATTGCCCAACGCATGAGGACTCATCACTGAGGGTTCGCGATGCAAGGCACTAGAGGCAGGTCCTTGTATAGTATGAGGGTGTAATTGTTGCTCACCTGTATAAGCTGCAGGAGAAGCCACGACCTGCGGCATGGTGAACCCTGGAGCCCCAGGAGTGAACGTGGTTGACGCTGAATGAGGGAGCTGAACTTGCTGACGCTCAGCTGCAGGCGAATCAAGAGCCATGGGAGGCACTGCAGGCAGACCAACCTGAGGCATATGCCCTGCAGGCTCTTCAATGGGCATAACAGCTTCCAGCACACCAACCCTAGAAACTAAATCAGCAAGAATACGAGATTTAGTTATCTTGGAAGCCAACCTAGCAGATTTTTTTTACCTACAGGTCTGGAACTGGGACCCGCTTTGCCATCCATAAGCTTCCCGCGTTCTTTTTCCAGCGCCTCGATTCTAGCCACCAAGGCACGGATGGTCCCCAAATCCTCCTCATCATCAGAAGATTGAATCTGCAGTGGTGGAGGGCGTTTTTCAGCCTGCTTCACAACCTTAACCCCTTTCTTCTGTTGCACCTTCCTGGGTGGCATGGTGAAAACCAGAAAAAACAATTACACAATCAACAAAATTTAAAAACACCGCCAATATTCTAATACAATAAATTTGCAGTAACTGACACACCCAAAATGCCAGATAGAATTAAACCAAATCAGAAATATTCAATTTATTGTATTTTATTTATGTATTTATTTTTTTAAATTTATTAATTATTATGTTAAATTAATTATTAAATTAATACTATTAATTTATAAACTATTAGGGGGGGTAGGGAAAAGGTAAGGTGGGAGTGGATCAGAATCCAAACAATTTAATTAATTGCAACAAGCAGATAAATATATTCTAAACCAATCCAACACAGAACAATCAATTTAATAAGAAAAACTATTACTTATAAAAGTATAAACTGTTTAGGGGGGGGGTAATGCTTCAAATGAATCAAAGAGTAACCAACAAACAAACAACGAAACTGCCTTTACTCAGAGTAAAACGGAAGTAAAGAGAAGATTTTAGGAAAATTAGAAATAGGAGGGGGGAGGGGGATCAAACAAACGAACGCTGGGGCACGTGGAAAAAACAAATTCACAGTTAACACGGGAACATATAAGCCGCTAAATGAAAATCCTAACACAAAAACTCAACAGGCAAGTAAATAAAGCAAGGCTTATACCCAAGTAAAAAACAAACGGGGTAAAAAAAACAAACGGGAATAACGCGCCGGCTAAAAAGCCGCCCGGGGGCGGGGGCGAACGCCCGCCGCCCAGCTGATCAGCGGGGAACCCAACAACACAAACAAAAGGCTTAAACAATACAGGGAAGGTAAACCACTCTATAAAAATTAGAATAATTCAAACTGTAACAGCGATACGCCAACGGAGCCGCAGGAAGGGAGATCCAACCACATGTGCCTCGAGGCGAAAAAGGCAAGCGCGGGAAGGAAAGGAGCAGCCTTTTATAAGGTGCTCAAACGCCCTTCCCTATTGGGTAAACGATCTCACGTGGCTCCAAACTTACATAATGCAAACCTTCACGAGTCCTCCCTATAATAATGGCGGCGGCAAATACGTCCCCAATAGGAACGACATTGTGCTGAAGTAAAAATATAACACAACACAATCTAATGAATGTTTAGTCAATGAGTGATGATGTTACTGCTTCAACACTCAATTGAAAAAGGGTTTTTTTTTACTTTTTCTTGGAAAATACTAGGGAGGCATTGCATTAAGTTGCAAAGCCAGAAAGCTTTTATATAGATGTATTAGCAAACAGAAAATATTATCTTAATACCACTGAAACACATAGATTATTATTTATATGATTTTTCATATGTTATATAAACAATATCCTGATACATAAGAGCATAAGAAGAGCTCTGCTAGATCAGTCCAAACACCCTGCTAGTCCCACAATCCTGTTCTCACAGTGGCCAACCAGATGGGAAGCCTGAAAGCAGGCTCTAAGGAAAACCCCACTTGTGCTCCCCAGAAACTGGTATTCAGTTGCCTCTGATCCTGGAGATAATATATAGCCATCATGACTACTGGCCATTATCCCTGATACATATGCTTTTTAAAGTCATCTAAATTGGTGGCCATCACTACATCTAGTGGACTCCATAGTTTAACTATGTGCTTTAAAGTAATGCACACAATTTCTATTGATCAATGTGTGTTGTGGGAGTTTGCTTGACTTGACTGGAGCTTGACTTGAGGCCAGTTCCCAAGACTTGATCATCTGTCCTTGTTTCATAGCCTTGCTGAAATGATGCTCTCCTGCATAATCAGTGCTACATTTTTTAGCTCCCTAAAGTGATTTATGCAGGGTAGGAGACAGTAGTCAATCACGGATCTACTGCAACATGCAGACATGTTTTCAACTAAACCTACGACTAAAGTAGATTTAACCCATTCCACATTTTGGATAAAACCTTTATTGAATGTGAGACTACAAACACATCTCTCCAAACTGTTGAACTGTTCCTATTCAGAAATGAATCTATAGTGCCATTTTTGTTTTGTTTTTTAAAAAGAGGAATCTGTCTACCTCATTGAGCTCATCTTCTCAATATTTATCTAGATATGTTAACCTTAAGTAAATTGATAGTTGAAGAACCTCTTCAGAATAAGAAAGGTAAGTCATGTTTTGTAAATTGCACATTGATGTCTTTTTAAAAATGTTCTCTGCAAGAACTCACAATACTGTAACTATGTTTTGTATTGGTGTTTCCACGCTCTCTATTTTTTGACTTTCCAGCTGAGATGTAAGGCATTCTCAGAATATAATTATTTATCGTACATTTGTAGCAGTGGCTAGGCAACACTGTGAGGTATCATAAACTATCCTTAACGTGGAGAGCCATTTGTGAATAGAAGATGATAATTCTTGGTTGGGAAATGAGTGTGTGGGGTTCTTCACTTTTTCTATCAGAAAAGACCAAAGTAAGGTCAGATTTGTATTTAATAATAATAAAAAAAGAAATCATCAGTGGCCATTCTGTTGATAAGTTCTCTTTTCCTAACTTGCTTTGTGACCCAAGTTTTAACTCCACCTGCATTTCAGGTCTTCTTCATATATACTGTTTGACTTCTATCTTCCATTTTATCCAGTCTGACACCACATTAAGATTGCAGAACTCTGACTTGTATGAGTTCCCTTATACTCTTTTTTAACACCACTGTGATCATTTGTATGGTAGGTTAACTTCTAATATCATAAATGAGCATGTAAATTATTTTATAACATAAGGCTGTGATGTGTTGCCAGATAATCCCATTGAAATCCATTAGTGCATATTTTATCAGTTTCCCAACTAAAGTCTATCTGACTTTTTAAAAAATGGGATTTTCCTTTTCTTTTTCCATCCGGGTTTTGTCAACTCCATTATGGGATTAATGAGGGGAAAATGCTTTCTAGAATTATTTTGTCAAAATATTTTTGTAATATAATATATAAATAAACATTGTTATGAATTCGTAGCATAAAATTGTAGTTGATTGTGTTTCTCCCTCCATTTCCTTCCTTTTTAATTATTATTATTATTATTTATTGGATTTCTTAGTCACCCAACTGGCTGGATATCCAGCCACTCTGAGCGACGTACAAGAGCAAAACATACAAAAACATCAGTACATCAAGAAACAAACAGTAAACAAACAATATATATAATTCATACAACTTGTCTTTCTACCAACACCCACAGAGGATTTATACTGTGAATGATAAAAGTTGTGTGAAACAAATTACATTTCAGTCAAACTTCCAGTGGGCAATGTACAATGGGTTGCATGCAACCAAGTCATAGAGTAGACCCACTGAAATCAATGGACATAACTGACTTAAATTCATCGATTTCAACAGGTCTACTCTGAATGTGACTTAGCTGGATACAACCCAATGATTACAATATCCATTACAGCTGGTTGGGTTGTCCAAAGTATTCCTTGCTGATTGAACATCTGGATCCCTCTGGAAAGTATTGTTAAAACCAAACAGTTGAAGCACCATCTCACACGTAGCAACAGAGCTATATCCACATTGCTGTGGTAAAATCTATATATGCAAATTCCACATATGAGCAAGGATCACTAAAATGCCCTAGTTCTTTCTGCATCCTCAACCTGTCCTCTACTATGTGAGATTTACGTGCAGCATGTTTGTGTGATGTTGGGCTTGGGAAACGTACATAGCTGGATGAATTTGCATGAAAATGTTTCCTGGAATAAGGCTGCAGTATGCAAAACTCTTTATATAGCAAGAATAGATTAAACAACAGTGTTTGCAATCATATTTTTAATTTTTTTGTAGATTTATGAAGTAGCACAGGAACGTGAGAAAAATGCAAGAATGCCCTGTATTTAATAGTCCAAATAAACATACAGATACGACTGAAGACTACACGCACGCATTGCTGCCATCAACCAAGATGGCGGCAGAGGCTTCAGCCCCTTAGGGAAACCTTGGCTGCCATCTTGATTGATGGCAAACCTGCTCGTGCAGTGCGCGCAGCCACAAAAAACAGCAGAGAGAAAGGTAGGTGAAGCAGGGGGATGGTGGGCGGCTTGAAAGCTCCTTTCCTGCGATCCGCGGCTGCTTCCATGGATCACAGAAGGGGAGCAGAGGGGCCCAGGGCCGGCTGGTGCCCAAGGGCCCCAGCATGCCTGGGGCCGGCCCTGCACAGGACTGCAATTCAGTGATAAGGAACTACACATCCAATCCAAAATTCAGAATCATGCCACTTTAAGCTGTTTTGCAACTGTTTTATATTTTTTATTATGGTTATAGGATTTTAAGTGGCTTTATTTCTTGTTGTGAGCTGCCTTGGCTTCCAAACTTACCTCACAGGGTTGTTGGAAAGATTCCATACACACACACACTGGAGATGTAAAAATACATACACCCCATATAATAGTTTATTGTCAAAACTAGTTGGCCATTGCAGAACATTTTTAAAAAAATTTTTTTTTATTAGTTTCCTCTAAATAAAAGCAGTGACACCTAAATAATTACTGGCTAACTGCTTTTTAAAAAAGGATTGGAGGGGGAGAGAAAGATTTACAACACAATCCATTTCTATGTTCACTCAGAAGTACCACTGATTTTCAGCAGAATCCTAACCATGTCTACTCAAAAGTAAGTCCTACTGAATTCAGTGGGGTTAACTCCTAGGTATGTGGAATTAGCATCACAGCTTTTCTACCAGAAAAGCTTCATATTGGGAAGATTTTCAAAACTGGTTACGAATAAGACAAATAAACTGTCCTCTTCAACAATCCAGTAAAATTTAAACTTGTTTGACTCCTTAATTAGAAAAGTATAATATTGCAACATGTATACTTTTTAAAACTTCTGTTCAAAAATTATTTGAAAAATAAAATGTATAATATGTCGTTTTGCAAGTAATTAAAAAACCTTGCATGTACATTTCTATGCCTACCAAGATCCTGCTGTGATCTTTGGTTGTAGCGCAATCCTATGCATGTTTACTCAGAAGCAAGTCCCAATCCTGTACAGAGAAAGTACTCTTTATGCTGCTGAAAGTTATATATTTACTGAATTCCTGATGTGTTTCCAGGAAAAGAAAACTGTTCTCAAACTTGAAATGGAGTTTGGCTATTGCCTGAGGGTCAACAAATCTTGCCAATCACAACCCTGACTTCATTTATTAGCTAAAAAACTGAAAGGGCAGTGACTAGAGCAGCTGGTACTAACAGAAGTTGCAGGAGAGCGGTTGACATTTTGGGTTATATCTTTTGAACCAGACCACCTAGAAACTTTTTTTTTTAAATGAACACTAAGAGTCCAGAGATTAAGGTGAGTCACCCAGAGACCTGGAGCATTCCAAAAAACAGAGTCTCCAGGCGAAAACTGGACACCGGGTAACCCTACTTATTCCTGGGGAAAAACTAATTTCTAGTCCAAACTGAAATATCTATGGGTGCAAGATCAGGAGACTAGTAAAAAAAAGCCCTGCTTGGTCTTTATTTATTTATTTATTTATAAAGTATTTATACACCACACTTTTCATAAAAGTACATCAAGGTGGCTTACAACATACAAAAACATTAAATTAAAACCCAGCAACTGTAATCATTAAAAACAAACATGAAAACATCAACAAATACTGCATAGATTGGAAGAAAAAAGATCATGTTAAAAAGCCTGTTTAAATAGTTCGGTTTTCAAGAGACACCTGAAAGAAAGAAGTGATAGTTGCTGCCGGACCACTATTGGTAGGGAGTTCCACTGGGCAGGCCCTGACACATAAGGTTCAATCCCTGGTGGAGGCAAACTGAACCTCAGGACTATGGGGAACCACCAAAAGTGCCCCAATCAGAAGATCTCAGTGATTGAGATGGAATATAGGGAGTCAGGCGGTTGTTAAGGTATTTTTGGCCCAAGTTGTTTAGGGCTTTGTGAATTAACACAAGTACCTTGAACCTGGCCCGGTAGCAAACTGGCAAACAGTGCAGCTCTTTCAGCAGTGGAGTAATATGTTGCCAGTAATCTGCTGAATCTGTATAATTCAAACTTTCTGAAACAATATGAGAACCAAAACACAACCATACTTTGAAAATCGTACTTATTGGAATTTTGCAATGTAGTTTGCCAACCAACCAATGTTTACAAAAAATGCATATGTTAGGGGGAAATGTGCATAATATATATTCACTAATCGGCAAAAAAACCTTGCGGTTTAAGAACGTACCTACAGCCCACAGATATTTATATCAAACTTTAAAAAGCAGGGAAATTGGGCAGCTATAGTGAATGCACCAGGGGAGCAGGAGACCTGACCTCCTCTCTGAGATATTGTACTGCCCTACAAAGTTATCAAAATGCAAAGACAACTTGGGTTGGTCTTTCACAGTCCAATCCACTTCCTGTGTAGCTTGGAAGAATTTGGTAATATCTGCCTCTTATGGCTTATGGTGACCCTTTGAATAAAGTTTTCATGGTAAATGGTATTCAGAGGTGGTTTTACCATTGCCTTCCTCTGAGGCTGAGAGGCAATGACTGGCCCAAGGTCACCCAGTGAGCTTCATGGCTGTGTGGGGATTCAAACCCTGGTCTCCCAGGTCATAGTCCAACACTGACCTGGGGAAGGGGCAGGGAGGGTAGGAGAAGGGGGAGGATAGGAGATTGGGTGGGTTGGCACTGGGCAGAGGGGAAGCCCCTTTCCTTTCCAAAAGGAAAACATTGTGAACAGTATCGTTGCTTTTCAGTGTTTCCCTCACTTTTTTATTCTACAGCAGGCACATGTAACCTTCCACCCAAATTTAAACCAAAGCTGTCCCTGGCCACATCCACACCAGGCCTTTATTTCACTTTGGATAGTCATGGCTTCTCTCAAAGAATCATGGGAAGTGTAGTTAGTGAAGGGTGCTGAGAGTTGCTAGGAGATGCCTTGTTCCCCTCACAGACTTTCAATCAGAGTGGATGACTGTTAAACCAATCTGGCCACTGAAGCTCTCTCAGTGGAACAGGAGTTTCCTCTCAGCACTCTTCACAAACTACACTTCCTAGGATTCTCTGAGGGAAGCCATGACTGTCTCAAGTGAAATCAAAGTCTGGTGTGGGTGTGGCCCCCTGATTAGCCAAGGCAAGCAGCTGTGAATCTGGCTTTTAGAATGCTGACAGTTGATTCTTACTGAGCATGCCCAACATTATCATTCAGGTCAATGCAAAATTTATTAAATTAATTAAAGATCAGCCAGGCTTTTTTTTTTAACTTTTAAACTGCAGAAGATGAAGGCCAGAGTATGGGGCAAGGACAGTATTAAGATTGCAGGTACTCTGTGAACATGGCTGATTTTTAATGAATTTCAACAGATGATGAGAACTCTGGCAGAAAAAAGTCCAAAAGGGCTCTGGGAGTTTTTTCTTTCTTTTTAGACTTCGAACTCTCTGTTCTCTTTGACTGTTTTGTGTATCGCAATGAAAATTTACAGAGTTGTTAAGCAAGCATTTCTGAGTTCAGGACTACAGTATAAGTTTTGTAAGGTTTTGTTTTGAAATGAGCTTATGGGAAGCATCAGAATGGCATGGGGGTATTTTTAATTTAACATTGCGGAATGTGAAAAATCCACGCTGGCTATAGTATACAGCCACTCTCATGGCTATATAATATATGAAAATAATATACAAAAATGCATTATATGACAAGAAATTGTTTGCAAAAATGTATACATTAATCAAAACTGCCTACAAAAATGTGTTTATTAGGAGGCATTTGCACTAAAATACTGGAGAATGTTCATGAGGATTTTTTTATTGCAAATTGCTGCAGAAATGTGGAGAACTGAATTTAAGAATGAGCAACTGAGAGCATCAAAACCAACAGAACTTTCTATCTCTAACATGGGCTGGTTTGATTTATATGGGTCTGATTTGGAAACATGTGTAATGATGGGTTTTAGGTGATGAATATAGAAAACTCCCGCTCTGCAAGGTACTTACCGTCGCGGTGTGAGATTTGCGGCCCGGGAGTAAAGCCCTAGCCGCCATGGTAAGGAAGGGCAGGCGCGCCAGGGATGGCATGACGCCATCAAGGCTCGCCGTGGATGACGGGCGGCCGAGCATATTTAAGCCCGCGCCGGCCCCTCAGCCACCTCTTCTTTCTTTGGCAGCTTGAGTTTCGTCGGAGAACATCGGGCTGCGGATCCACGGGCACCATTTTAGGACAGCGCGATTGCGGTGTGGCGGGCGCCATTTTGTTTCCATTTTTGGGCCGTTAGACAGGCTGAGGCTGCTGCCTCGGGCATTCCTCTTACGAGCCCTCCTGCTCCTTGTTCATTCGGAGGCCCAGCTTTTGGGCCTTTCTGGTCCCCCCCTCCACTTCCCCCCCTCCACTAGGGAGCGTTTCCCCCCCCTGGTAACATTGCACGGCTGTTTCTGGCTTAAGTAGAATTTTTATAACAATGCCACCTAAAAAGGGGCAGGGGGGGCCGAAAGGAAAGGGCAGGGCCCCTAGAGGGGATGTTGGGGTCCTCCATCCCAGGGCTTCCAGTGCGGTGGATGAAGAGCCACCTTGGGCTGCCATCCTGGCACGACTGGAGGCATTGGAGGGGGATCCTCCACGGCGTTCTGCCACACACATCCCCCCTGCAAAGCAGCCTAGGGGGAGGGCTCCACAGAGGTCTGACGTGGTTTTTAATTCACATATAGCCACGGCCTCGTCCTCTCACCAAACCACTGCCAGCAACCCATATGCTAAGCAGTTTACGAACAGGCGGCAGCAGAATGCGACCCCCGCTGTTTCAATCCGGGTTAGGGGGAAGGGTCAACAACAGCCGAACTCAGGAGTCAGTGACCATTCGGTTGCTACGAAGGATAACACTAACCATGCTTTGAATTTGATTCTAGCTCGTTTGGATGCCCTTGAGGCCGGGCCCAGCAGGCTGGCTGGGGTGGCGAATACTTCTGATCAAGGAGGGGCTGCGACTCAACAGTCATCGCGGGAGGCGGGATCTGGGGACAGCTCAGGTGAGTGTGCCAAGACTAACCCACAAAGACCAGGTCCAGTGTGGGGTTGGCCTACATGGGGTTACCCATATTGGGGGCCAGGGCAGGCTTGGCCCTTCTCAGCACCGGTTGGGGATGTAGATGAGGGCCAACAACCCGCTTCTCTGCAGGCTTGTGACCAGGTGTGGGGAACATCACCGATTGAGACTGTGACAGGGGAATCAGTTTTCCCACGTCCCGCTCCTCCACCTGGTGTTAACCCAATGTCGACTTCAACCGACCCCCTGGGACATATTAGTGCAGGAGCCATTCCTTTTGGAGAGAATTCTGCCCCCTTAGGGTTTCACCTACTGGAAGCAACCAAGGAAAAGATATGGACAGGCGACTACATCGACCTGTTTTCACTGCTGTATAGGGAGCCTGTGAGGAAAGACAAGGAGAAAGGGGAGGATACGGAAGGAGACAAGACTAAAAGACGCAGGGTGGAACGTAATTGGTCCAACTGGCTTCCGGCCTTCTTAACTTATCTGGGGGTAATCTTACAAAAGCAGCCGCAGAAGTGCTCTGTCATGATTAAATATGTTGACATCATTTATAGAGCATGCACGGAGTTCCAGGGTACGGCTTGGCTTTCTTACGATGAAGCTTTTCGTATGAGGGCGGCATATGACACTTCCCTCCCCTGGGACAAGAAGGAGGCCAACCTGTGGCTTCAGTTCATGTCTCATTCAAGGCCATCACCCGGTGACAGAACAGATAGCGGCCACCTTCTGACCAGGCAATCATCATTCCCTCCTGCCCGCGGGACCGTGGGCCAAGGGGTTCAGTCCCGCCTACTCTGCTGGGAGTTCAGCTCCCGTGGTTCCTGCAGTCGCAGCTCATGCCAGTTCAGACACGAGTGCTCTATGTGTGGCGGACAGCATGCCTGCACTGCCTGCCCCAGGAGACGTTTCTTTAGGGGAGGGAATAGAGATCCCCCCGGCCCCAGGAGACAAGGACCTCAAGGGACGACTCACAGAAAAGGCCCCCAGCCCAGTTAAGTTAGCAGAGTTACGACACTTGTTGGAGTTTTACCCCTCAGTTAAAGATGCTCAGTTTCTCTTAGAGGGTTTTACTTTGGGGTTTCGGATCCCTTACACTGGACCTAGGCGCGCATTCCTGTCCAGGAACCTTAAGTCCGTATTGGGCATGGAACAGGTGGTCCAGGAAAAGATAGATAAGGAAAGGAAGGCGGGCAGGGTTTTAGGCCCCTTCCTTTTACCACCCACTGCCTCCCTACGTGTCTCTCCTCTGGGCATTGTTCCAAAGAAAACACCTGGTGAGTTCCGTCTAATTCATCATCTCTCATATGCCCACGGGCAGTCAGTAAATGATTTTATCCCACATCACCTCTGTTCGGTGCACTACACCCCATTTGACTGTGCAGTTACCATGGTCAGGGGCTGTGGCATCGGGGCCCTGATGGGAAAATGTGATATAAAATCGGCATTCCGACTCCTCCCTGTCCATCCTGAGGATTTCGAATTGTTAGGTTTTGCTTTTGCGAACAAATTTTATGTGGACCGAGCATTGCCCATGGGCTGTTCAATTTCTTGCTCAGTATTTGAACGTTTCAGTTCTTTCCTGGAGTGGGCTGTCAGGAGGCGGTCTGGTTCTAACTCAGTGATTCATTATCTGGATGACTTTCTTTTTGCTGCCAGTGCATACACTGGAAATTGTAAGGATCTTATGGATCACTTCGCAGGTTTATCTGAAGACCTAGGAGTCCCTTTGGCAGAGGAAAAGACTGAGGACAATATAAAAACTGACAAATCACCGGGCCCGGATGGCATCCACCCGAGAGTTCTCAAAGAACTCAAATGTGAAATTGCTGATCTGCTAACTAAAATATGTAACTTGTCCCTCGGGTCCTCCTCCGTGCCTGAGGACTGGAAAGTGGCAAATGTAACGCCGATATTCAAAAAGGGATCCAGAGGGGATCCCGGAAATTACAGGCCAGGTAGCTTAACTTCTGTCCCTGCAAAACTGGTAGAAAGTATTATTAAAGCTAGATTAACTAAGCACATAGAAGAACAAGCCTTGCTGAAGCAGAGCCAGCATGGCTTCTGCAAGGGAAAGTCCTGTCTCAGTAACCTATTAGAATTCTTTGAGAGTGTCAACAAGCATATAGATAGAGGTGATCCAGTGGACATAGTGTACTTAGACTTTCAAAAAGCGTTTGACAAGGTACCTCACCAAAGACTTCTGAGGAAGCTTAGCAGTCATGGAATAAGAGGAGAGGTCCTCTTGTGGATAAGGAATTGGTTAAGAAGCAGAAAGCAGAGAGTAGGAATAAACGGACAGTTCTCCCAATGGAGGGCTGTAGAAAGTGGAGTCCCTCAAGGATCGGTATTGGGACCTGTACTTTTCAACTTGTTCATTAATGATCTAGAATTAGGAGTGAGCAGTGAAGTGGCCAAGTTTGCTGACGACACTAAATTGTTCAGGGTTGTTAAAACAAAAAGGGATTGTGAAGAGCTCCAAAAAGATCTCTCCAAACTGAGTGAATGGGCGGAAAAATGGCAAATGCAATTCAATATAAACAAGTGTAAAATTATGCATATTGGAGCAAAAAATCTGAATTTCACATATACGCTCATGGGGTCTGAACTGGCGGTGACCGACCAGGAGAGAGACCTCGGGGTTGTAGTGGACAGCACGATGAAAATGTCGACCCAGTGTGCGGCAGCTGTGAAAAAGGCAAATTCCATGCTAGTGATAATTAGGAAAGGTATTGAAAATAAAACAGCCGATATCATAATGCCGTTGTATAAATCTATGGTGCGGCCGCATTTGGAATACTGTGTACAGTTCTGGTCGCCTCATCTCAAAAAGGATATTATAGAGTTGGAAAAGGTTCAGAAGAGGGCAACCAGAATGATCAAGGGGATGGAGCGACTCCCTTACGAGGAAAGGTTGCAGCATTTGGGGCTTTTTAGTTTAGAGAACAGGCGGGTCAGAGGAGATATGATAGAAGTGTATAAAATTATGCATGGCATTGAGAAAGTGGATAGAGAAAAGTTCTTCTCCCTCTCTCATAATACTAGAACTCGTGGACATTCAAAGAAGCTGAATGTTGGAAGATTCAGGACAGACAAAAGGAAGTACTTCTTTACTCAGCGCATAGTTAAACTATGGAATTTGCTCCCACAAGATGCAGTAGTGGCCGCCAGCTTGGACGGCTTTAAAAGAAGATTAGACAAATTCATGGAGGACAGGGCTATCAATGGCTACTAGCCGTGATGGCTGTGCTGTGCCACCCTAGTCAGAGGCAGCATGCTTCTGAAAACCAGTTGCCGGAAGCCTCAGGAGGGGAGAGAGTTCTTGCACTCGGGTCCTGCTTGCAGGCTTCCCCCAGGCACCTGGTTGGCCACTGTGAGAACAGGATGCTGGACTAGATGGGCCACTGGCCTGATCCAGCAGGCTCTTCTTATGTTCTTATGAGGGCCCATCCCCCATTATTACCTTTTTAGGCATTGAAATAGATACTTTGCCCCAATGCTGCAGGCTCCCACGAGAGAAGTTAGACTCGTTAAAAAGAAAGGTGGCACAAGTTCTGGCCTCCAAAAAGGCAACCCCGCTTTCCCTTCAGGAGCTGGCTGGCTCATTGAACTTTGCTTGCAGAGTAGTAGCACCTGGGCGCGCCTTCCTGCGACGGGTATATGAGGCTATGTCAGGACTTTCTCACCCCCGTCACCATGTTAGGGTTTCAGCAGCCCTCAAAGCAGACCTCAAAGCAGTCTGGGCTACGTTTTTGCAGGAGTTTAATGGGGTTTCTTTTTGGAGGCAAGACCGCCTCCTGGAGGCTGAATTACAGGTGCCCTCAGATGCCTCTGGGTCTTTTGGATTTGGGGTTATTTTCAATGAATTATGGTGCCATGGTAGCTGGCCACGGACCTGGGTACAAGAGGGTTTAGTTAGGGACTTGACCCTTCTGGAATTCTTTCCAATAGTGGAAATATCTTTGGCCGGATAGGTTTCAGGATACCACAATCCATTTTTGGTGCGATAACTTGGCCACGGTGCACGTTATCAATTCGCTGTCATCAAGGAATCCCAGGGTCATGCACCTAGTTCGCGACTTTGTTTTATACTGTCTCCGATTTAATATATTGTTCCTGGCACACCACGTCCCTGGTATTGATAATAGTATTGCTGATGCTCTGTCACGGAACCAGATGGAGAGATTTCGACAGCTGGCACCGTGGGCCAGGGTCAGCCAGACGTGGTGCCACCAGAACTATGGGAGATTGGCGTCTTGAATCTGCACAGGCAATAAGCCTATCCATTGTGCCCAGCACTATGGCCAGCTACCAAAGATCAGGTAGGGAGTTATTGGCTTTCCGGGCTGAAAGGGGATATGTACAGCAATGGCCTATCCCCGTGGAACACCTCATTGAGTTTTGTGTGGAAGGCAGGAGGAAGGGCCTTGCAGTCAAGACTATTAGAGGTAAGCTTTCCGGCCTTTCCTTTTTAGCCAAGTCCCGGGGATTTCAGGATTTCTCAAATGACTTCCGCATACGCAGGATGTTAGAAGGTTGGACCCGGGGGCATATAGTGGCTCCAGATGCCCGCTCCCCCATTCACCCGGAAGTTCTTCAAGGACTTCAGTTACAGTGGGAGGTTCTATACGCTTCCAATTTTGAAGCGCAGTTATTCCAAGCTACCACACTCACACTTTTCTTTGGTGCATTCCGGATCAGCAAGGTGGTGGCAGGGTCCAAGGCGGATTCTTCTTTTAGGGCTCTGCTGATATCTGGCCTCAGTTGGCGTAACGAGCAGGCCCTACTACGACTACGATGGTCAAAGACTGACCAGCGTAGAAAGGGATGGGTGGTTTTGCTTTCTCCAACACCAACTCGTGGCATTTGTCCAGTGGCTGCCTTACGGATTTTCGTGGCCATGAGGGGCCAACAGCCTGGATATCTTTTCATTCATCAGAATAACACACACCTCTCCAAATTCCAATTCTGGGCATTGACTAAGAGGGCCCTGGCTAATTTGGGGCTTGACCCTCGATTATTTGGGACTCACTCCTTCCGTATTGGTGCGGCTTCCACAGCCGCATGCCTGGGCTTTTCACAAGAGCAACTGCAGGCACTGGGGAGGTGGTGTTCTACTTCTTATAGGTCTTATGTTAGGCCATTCCAGGGGATTCGGAAAACCCAGCCTTGAAGTTTAGTTGTTTACAAGTTTTGCTGTTTGTTTTGGCAGGCCACTGGAGGGGAGACAGAAGAGCACGCATCCTTCTTTGTGGCCATAGTATGGTCTTTTGGGCAGGCCGCCGGGCGGCGAACTCACGTGTTGGCACACAGCTGGGGCTGAGCCAGTGGGCCACAGTGCAGTGGCTAGGCCGCCGAGGGATGCGATGGGACGGGCTCCTCCATACGCTTTTCCGTTCCGCAGTGGTTCGTGAGGTACCACAGTTTTTGGTCATTCACCTGGGCGGCAATGACCTGGGGATGCTGAGAGGTAGGGCTATTATTGAACGGGCATGCGCTGACTTCCGGGCCATCGAAGGACGCTGGCCGGGAGTGCGCTTGGTGTGGTCTGATATTATACCCCGTAGGCAATGAAATTGCATAGGTGACCCTAGGGGCATAAATAGGACCCGTAAGAAAGTCAATAGGCAGCTCAGGCTGGCTCTTTTGGGCTCTGGTGGGTCAGTCATACACCATCCAGAGATAAGACACAGTAGGTTAGAGCTATATAGGTCAGATGGAGTCCATATGACAGATATGGGTAATGACATCCTTTTGGGGGACCTGCAGGGGGGTTTACATGAGTTGCTCGGCTGTGGGTAAGTGGGGACTAAACTGAGGTTTGTCCCCTCTTTGGTGGCAGGGAAGTGCGGGAAAGGTTAAAGGTGAAGGGCAGCTAGGTGACACCTTTAGGCACCTTTGGAGGTGATTGGCGGTCCCGGAGGCCTGCAGCTCCAGGTTTCACGGCCTGAGGGCAGGATACGGGTCGCCTTTGGGGCCAACATGTCTCATCCACTCGGAGTTTCAGGGCACCGAGGGCAGGCGGTGACGCAGGTTGGCCTTCCTACACACCCTAGGGGTGTGGTCAGGGCAAGTGGTTGGCAGATTGGCAGCCCCTTGCCTGGCAGGGGTTGAATCGCCCCAATAGCTGCAAGCAGGCTTTGCCTGACTCACCAGAGAATCCCGTACTTGTGTTCCCCTCTGCAGGTTCATTATACAATGTGAAATTGGTTAATAAAGTGGCCCGTTATTTAACCCAAATATATATTGTGTCTGTGTCTTATTTCACCCTTGGGCCGCAAATAGTTTCTTTGCAAAATTACAGTATAAATCTCTACCCACATCCTAATCCCCAGTGGATTTGTTGCATTGGCAAACATACATGGCTCAGAACTGATTCAGGATTCAAGAACAACCCTACATTAGGCTGATTTTGACCATTTGAATTTTGCAAAATATTTTCATTCAGTTGTGATATGCAACACAATTATGACACTTTGGTGCAGCTTACTTTAAGATGATTAAAGGGATAGGGTGAAATAATGATTTTTTAGCTGATTCTATCCCCTCTGCTGTACTGAGACACTTTTATCTTATATACACTGTGGTTCTGAAGTGCTTCATGTTATATGCCCTGGGACCTTTGGGTGAAGAGTCGATAATAAATTCAACAAATAAATAATATTATTTGATCACTGCAAAACTGCCTTTTAAGCTACCTAAGACCCAGGATCTTAGCTTTCTTAAAATTTAGCAGGGGGTGGTGGGATAATCTGTCCAAAAGGAGATTTACACATTTGAACAAAACTTTGCATGAACTTTAAACTACTTGCAACCAACTGTGATCTGTGTGTGAAACAAAAACACCTCTCACAGCATGCAGTTGAGAGGTATAATAAAGCTCCACTCATTTTCTAGGGTGCTTGTAAATGGGCTGTTTTATGTTTGCACTGCATTCCCTTTCTCCCTAAGCACAGAAATGAGTTTTAAAATAATGGGTGAGTGGTGGTGGAGGGAGAGAGAGGGAAAAAGAAAATGGAGAGGAAAAAGTAGTAGTAAATTCTCTTGGAACTGGAACTCATTCACATGGTCCTTCAACTCTCCTTGATCTGCCATAGCTCAGCCACAATGAACAAGAAACAGCAAACTGTATGTTTCATATATAGCACTTAAGGCTGGGTGGGGGAACATATGTATCATAGACTTCTCAAAGCTTTTATGAAACCACAAGAGGCCTACGCTGTGGTTTCAGCAGTTCTTCTGGTCCCTGCTCCATTTCCTGCTCATTTCTTCTTGTTCCAGTTCCAATGGTCCTGCTCAATGGCAAATTAATGGCCCAGTGACAATCTGCTCATGTTTTCTTTCCTCCTGAATGTGTTATAGTTTCAACAACCACCAACCCTTTGTAGATCATATTCAAAACATTGATTTATAAGGCATTTGGGACCATTGGCTCCAAGTTACAGATGTGGAAATCAAACCAATTTTTTAAAATGCCATAAAAATTCAGTTAGATCTTCCAGTTTTGTGGGGAAAATTATTTATTAAATGTATGTCCCAGACTTCCTCCCAAAGGAGCCCATGAGACGGTTTGTAAACTCACCATACGATTGGATAGCAAGAACAGCAAGACACACACATTTAGGCAAGCATTCCCCTGAATATGAATTTGTGTTTTTATTAACTGGCTTTTTAAACTCTTTTAATTGTCGTGCCTTTAACTGGTTTGTTTTATTGCATATTTTAATTAAAGATGTTTTAATGTTCTCATTGAAATGTTATTGTGTATTTTAATTATGTATGTAATTTATAATTATGTATATAATTATGTATATAATTGATTTTACAGTTACTGCTAAGAAGCTATTTTGGCATATAAGTGGTATATAAATGAATAAATAATATGCTTTCAATGTTACCATTAGGACTGTGCACCAGATCCAACCAAAGCCCGGATCCCAAACCAAACTGGGTTGATTTGGAATTCAGCCAGATCTGGCTGAGACAGTCCCAGATCACTCCAGTTGTGCCGGCCCACCTGGAGTGATCTGGGGTTATGAAAATGCGAGGCAGTTGGGCAGCCAGAGTGAGGTGTCTTCATTTCAAGTAAGCATGTATAGGATGTGGCTGAATAACAGCATGTACAAACAGAACTCCTTCCCCAGAAACGAGTCCCATTAAGTCCAGTGGAGCTTACTCTCTAATACAGCGTTTCTCAAGTTGTAACAATAGACAAGTGCTCACAATGTGTGGTTTCTACTGAGCTGTAGCCACGGGCATTAAATGCACTACTCAAGCCTCTGTCCTGGGAATCCCTTCCCCATCCTTCCCTTGCTGCACTTTCCAAGGGTTAAATCAGTACCTGCTGATGGGATGGGGTGGTCAGGTGGCTTTCCAATGCCATATGTCGCTGCCGGTTCCTAGAGGAAGGGGCAGCAGGAAGGTTGGTGTGGGTACAGCACCGGAGCCAATTCTCTGCTCCTACCACTGCCCCACTACTCTCCCAGCAGTGTTGGGAAGTAATGCCGCCCCACCACACCACTCACTACTGCTCAGTCCTCTCCTGTATGTTTTATTAGGTTTTTATGCAGCTTTAAGTTGTATCTAAGATCACCATTATGGATGGAATTTCCCTAGAACATAAATTCATCTGAAAAACCTGCCCTTGAATTTAGATCCTGAACAACTGGTTCTCCCTTCCAAAATGTATGCCTATATGGAGGGTGAGCTTTTGTCTTTATGTGTGCTTGTGCTCGAATCCAAAACTCACACAAAACACCATTTTCATTTGTGTGATGCAATCCGTCTATTGCATGAAAAATGGAATGAGGCTTCTCTGGAAACTAATTCCATATGATTTAAATAGCAGTAGAGGGAACTGAATGACAGTGGCAGATTGGAAAGGGAGATAAAAAGGGCTGAATGCTCAGCTTCTGACTCATAGTAAATATGAGTGTTCCAGAGTGCCAAGACCACAAGAATGTGGTGATGGCTTCTAAATTAAGCATGATAGTTGCATAAGTGTTTTCAACAAAGGAACACACACATGCTGCAGCAGCATCATTGAGCACTGTCTCGTTAGGAAAAGACAGAAACAGCAATAAAGTGTGTGTGTGTGTGTGTGTGTGTGTGTGTGTGTGTGTGTGTGTGTGTGTGTGAGTTCTAAAGTTCTCTTACAAGATAGAACCAGCCAATGAGGTTTTGTCAAAGTACACATTCCAGGGCAGGTGAAGGACCTGCTTCAGGTAGCAGAATCAGTGGGATAGATGAAGGCAAGAAGTCATTTTTGAATGATGCCATGAGATTTATTTATTTTAATGTTGGCCCTTCCATTGTGGGGGGTGGGGATTTGGGCTCCTTTTCAGGCAGCAAAATGCCTTGCGCTGGCAGTGATACACCTGTGAAAATTCTAACACAAGAAGCAATTTTGCTGTGGCTTCTGGTGTGTATTAATTTGAGGATCCAATCTATTACTCAACCAATTTCTGGCCAGTGCAGCAATGCCAGTTGGGTGCTCTGATCAGGGTTTGAATTTGCTCATGAGCAACCTAGTAAGACAGGAAAGCAAAGCACAACCAGTGGTTAAAAACCATAGACTCAAAATTGTAAGTGAACTTAATCAATTGATTGATTGGTCTGTCATGCTTCATTTAAGGCATATTATTATCTTCATATAGAAAATTAGGAAATTTGAAGAAAATAAAACAACTTAAAGCAATGTAATGTAGCAATATAGTACCATGAGAAAATATAGCTTAAAATTGCATATGAATAGTATTATAATTGCATTGACAAAACACTAAATCATAATTTGTTATTTCCTATCCTATTTAAAGGTTTGGCCTCCTTTTAACTTTCTCTAATGGGCTCATCTAGTTGTGAATCAGGATTTCTAAGTTCCCTAGCATTTTAGAATATTGTTACCTATCCACCGTTGTGGGCCAGGATCCTGTGGCTTTCAGCTAGGAAAAGCCCATGAAACAGAGTTAGACAAGCAGCAATACTTAGGCTGCAATCTAATACACACTTACCTGGGAGCAAGTCCTACTGAATCCAATGGAGCTTACTTCTAAGTAGACATGTATTGGATTGCAGCCTTAGACATTTGCCTGCTAAGTCTCTGCCACCAATCTCAACATCATATTTAGCTACTTTACCTGGTTCTTCTAAAGATTACTGAGAAAATGTATGAGCAATACTTTGAACACACTAAATAAACTGTATACTTAACGTTATCATTAATGATGAGGAGAGCTCAAAGCCATGTGTTTTTACCTGCTATATATTTGGCAGGTTTTAAAGTAATCTTTTCCATCCTTGAAAATTGCTCAGCTGCTATGTGCCTTATAAACACATTTATTACTGTGAGTTATATTCAGCATAGCACTACGTAGTTCTGTCAGCAAAGGATTTCTGCTAATGCAAAGGAACTTCCTCCCCCCTGCGCACCCCCAATCTGTTCTAGGGGTTTCCCCGACCATCCAGAGCAGGGGGGGTTGGGGCATGCATAGGGAAAGAAAAGGGGAAAGTCCCATTGCACTAGCAGTAATCCTTGCACTGTAGGCACAGGCTAGCTGGATATCATCCTGTATTTATGTCACCTCTCTATCTGAAGGCACCCAAGGCAATATATAGCATTCACAAACAAGTTAATAATTAAATAATTAAAACTCTAGTAAAACACAATTCCTTCTCTGCATTATGAAAACAACAACACAGTGATACACCACTAACACAATAGCAATCTTAGTGCAAGCTAAGCATTAATATCTTGTCAAAACATTGGTTTGTTGATGAACAAGTTCATTGCTACTTTTATTTCCTTAAGTTATTTCCTTTTGCCCTGTCCGAACCCAGTGAAGTCAGATACAAACTCAGAGGTGTGCTTTTCTTTAGTAGATTTAATGGAAAGTTTCAGTTCAGAGCGCTTCATGAATCAGCTTACAGATTACACAGGATTCATCTTTATTACTAGGATGAACTAGGCATGACTACACTGCACTAAGATGCTGTCACAGCAAGTAGTCATGCCTCCTCACCGACCTTAAGGATGTGTGGGCACCTTACTTGCGTGGACTGAGTGTCACTGTGATGAGGGCACATGCAGATGAGTGCTCCTTCTCAGAGGGATAGTGAGAGCCTGTTGAGATTGCTGGCGCCACCTCCTATGAATCTGGGGAGAAGGCAGCTGGACCACCACATTGAGGTCCTCTCCAGCAAGAGGAGGGGGACTGTGTGGTGGCAACGGCAGAGCAGACAAAGAAAAGGGGCAAAAGGTAGGTGGAGAAACATCTTCCTGACTGGGACGGATGTCCTCACTGGTAACTGAATCTATAGGGGCAGATCTGTCACTAGCTAGAGCGCAGGAGTTTGCAGACTGCTGCAAACCTGAAGACGCATCACGGGCATTTCCTTCCCACTCAAAGTCTGATTCCTCCTCTTTGTTCTCGCCCCCCCCACGCCTTTTTTGCAGGGCTCATAAAACCTTTTAGCCTTCAGTTTTTAAAAAAGGTAGCAGAAACAACTGAAGCATGCTCAAGTTACAGAAGAATACAAGACAGCCCTGCTGCATCAGGCCAAAGGTCATCTAGTTCAGCACTCTGTTCTCACAGTAGCCAACTGAACCAAAAGTCTATTGGAAGCCCTCAAGCAAGCCCCGAGTGCAATAGCACTCTCTCCACTTGTGATGCCTAGCAACAAGTATACTTTCAAACTGGGGATAGAGGAAGGATGATTCTGGGACTGAGGGTTTGCTGCCAGGGGTTCAAGTGGGGGGGGAACTTGCTGCCTGTTGCCTCCACCCTCTAGCCCCTTCTGTACTTGTGTCACTCCTGCTGCTGCTGGTGATGGTGATAGTGTCTTCCCACACATAGCTAGAAAGATGTCAGTGGTGCCGTGGTAAGATGTTGCTGAACTCCATCTCCCTTGTCAGGGCTGATGGGAGTCATAGGAATAT
This sequence comes from Rhineura floridana, assembly GCF_030035675.1. NCBI lineage: Eukaryota > Metazoa > Chordata > Lepidosauria > Squamata > Rhineuridae > Rhineura > Rhineura floridana. The sequence continues at coordinate 87,374,428 of NC_084485.1, read as the reverse complement.
GTGGACGGCCACAGGTTAGCCACACCTGATGCAGGGGTTCAAGTTCAAGGCCCGAATTGGCCGATGTGGTCCTATCTGAGGCTGCATGCTTGATCTCAGTAGTTATTTCGATAAAGCTATGGGTAAATGGATAATTTCCTCCTCAATACAGTAGGCTGTATAGATTTATATAACAGTACAATTAATAAAGTGCAACATGCAGCAAAAGCAAATGCACTGCGTTTGGGAGCCTGTTTTCAAAACCTATTTCATGTCTTTCTATTAATTTCTGCTGACATTGGATTAGGTCCTTTGTTAGTATTATCCTTAATTCTAAGAGGTAGCATTATGCTTTGGAACAGTCTGTGCTGCTGTTGTAAAGGCCTTTGTATCATTACTGAAAAGAAGTGGAGGATTCAAAGCTAAAGCCTGTCATTTTGTATAAAACAAAGACATGATCCATCTGAGCATATTACAGAGAACACATTAAGGAGCTAAAGCTTACAGTACCACTGAATCATTGCAGAACTTCTAAAAGCTGTTAACACTTGAAGGACACTTGTTAATCTTCTATATATGCTTAACTCTGAAATGCATGATTCTATTCAAACATGACCCTATGGAGATATCATAAGGGCAAATTACACTTGGTACAAAAATGCATGGAGGATTGACTGAGGGCCCATTCACACCAAACACTTATTCCACTGTTATTCCATTTTAGACAGCAATGGCTTCCCCCAGAGAATCCTGGGAAGTGTAGTTTGTGAAGGGTGCTGCGAGTTATTAGGGGAGACCCCCTATTCCCCTCACAGAGCTCCAATTCCCAGAGTGGTTTAACAATCAGTCTTCTTTCTAGGGAACTCTGAAAATTTGTAGCTCTGTGAGGGGAATAGGGATCTCCTAACAACTCGCAGCACCCTTCACAAACTACACTTCCCAGGATTTTTTTTGGGGGGGGGAAGCCATTACTGTTTAAAGTGGAATAAATGTATGTGTGAATGTGTTCTTAGTCAAGGCACTGCCCTCTCAGCTTCAGCTCGGTAGGGATAACAGTCCTACCTTACTGGGTTCTTGTAAGGATTACTGAAATAATATATGTGACAGACTCTAAAAGTGCTAAATATAATTTCAGCATTGTGCTTTATTCTCCCATTAAATGGTTTGCAATGTTCCACTTTGACTAGTTAATGTCCATTATGATCTTGGCACTACTCTTTATATTAAAGAGATCGAGGTGAGCTTGTAGGGAAACACTGAATTTCTCCTCAGAGTATCATCCCTAGGGCTAACAGCCCAATTCTAAATTCTAGTGCTTTGCTGCCAGAGTACACAGGCTTGTGCTTGGGGGTTCTGGGTCTCAGGACAAAAATACAACTAGCCTCCATGCACCAAAATGAAGAGATTGTTAGCCACTGCAATATCTTTTGTTTGAAGGCAGGATGTAAATATTTTAAATAAAATAATAAAATCAGAACCTCTTCCCTGTCCCACTGTCAGCATAGTGTTACCCTAGTGTTTTCCTCTGGCTTTTCCCACTATTTAAGAAGTATCACCAAAGGCACTTGGCTAATATTTATTGGCTGGCACTAAGATGATTTGATACATTGGTTTGAACTAACTACCAACCAGTTGCAAATGCCACCTTCCTAGGGAAGTTTGCGGAGAGGGTTGTGGCAGTCCAGCTGCAGGTATTCTTGGATGACACAGATTATCTAGACGCATTCCAATCTGGGTTCAAGCCTGGCTATGTGACCAAGGTAGCCTTAGCCACCATGATGGATGACCTTCACCAGGAGCAGGACAAGGGGAATACAACCCTGCTCCTACTTCTTAATCTCTCTGTGGCTTTAGTACTATCAACCATTGTATCCTCCTGGATCACTCCGTGGGATGGGAATTGGGGGCACTGTGTTATGGTGCTTCTGGTCTTATCTACACAGCCAAGTTGAGAGAGTAGCATTGGGAGAGTGCTTTTCGGCCCCTTGCCAGTTTTAATGCTATGAGTTGTCTAGGTCCCTATTTTATCCCCAATCTATTTACATTAGGCCATTGGGAGCATTAATAATTAGTATACTGATGACATTCCGCTCTATTTCTCCATCACATCTGAATTGGAAGAGGCTGTGCCTGGATGCAGAGTATAGTTTACGCATCAGGACAATCAGATGCCATGGCACCCACATTTCTTTTAAAGCATTCCCTAGTTTCTCATGATCTACACAGTCAAAGGCTTTCCTGTAATCTATAAAGCATAGGGTGATTTTCTTCTGAAATTCATTTGTCCATTCCATTATCCAATGTATGTTTGCGATATGATCTCTGATGCCTCTTCGCTTTCTAAATCCAGCTTGGACGTTTGGCTTTTCTCGCTCCATGTATGGTAAGAGCCTTTGTTGTAGAATCTTGAGCATTACTTTACTTGCATGGGATATTAAGGCAATAGTTGGATAATTACTGCATTCTCTGGGATCCCCTTTCTTAGGAATTGGGATATATATTGAACACTTCCAGTATGTGGGCCATTGTTTAGTTTCCCATATTTCTTGACAAATTTTTGTCAGAATTTGGACAGATTCAGTCTCAGTAGCTTGTAGCAACTCTATTGGTATGCCATCTGTTCCTGGTGATTTGTTTCTTCCAAGTATTTTAAGAGCAGCTTTTACCTCACATTCTAAAATTTCTGGTTCTTCATCATATGGTTCCTCCTTGAATGAATCTGTCATCCTGTCATCTCTTTTATAGAGTTCTTCTGTGTATTGCTTCCATCTTCCTTTTATTTCATCTCAGTCAGTCAGTGTGTTCCACTGTTGATCAACATCCCTAGTCATGGTTTAAATTTCCCTTTCATTTCTCTAATCTTTTGGAACAGGGCTCTTGTTCTTCCCTTTTTTATTATCCTCTTCTATTTCTATACAAAACTATTGTAATAGTTCTCTTTGTACCTGCGTACTAGTCACTGTATTATGGCATTTAGGGTTCTGTGTTTCTGTCTCTTTTTGCTTTTGCTTTTCTTCTGTCTTTAATCATTTTAAGAGTTTCATCAGTCATCCATTGAGATCTTTCTCTCTTTTTAACTAGAGGTATTGTCTTTTTGCATTCTTCCCTGATAATGTCTTTGACTTCAATCCATAGTTCTTCTGGTTCTCTATCAACTCAGTTCAAAGCCTCAAATCTGTTCCTTATTTGATCTTTATATTCTTCTGGGATGTTATTTAAAATGTATTTTGGCATCATGATTGCTTTGTTCTTCTTCTTTAGCTTTACTCTGATTTTCTATATTACCAGTTCATGATCCGTACCACAGTCTGCTCCTGGTCTTGTTTTCACAGAAAGTATGGAACTTCTCCATCTTCTGCTACCAATTCAATTTGATTCTTATATTGACGATTTGGTGATGTCCACGTGTACATTCGTCTTTTCGGTTGCTGAAAAAATGTGTTTTCAAGAAACAAATGATTGGCTTCACATAATTCAATAAGTTTTTCTCCTGCTTCATTTCTATCTCCTAAACCCCATTTCCCCACAATTTCTAGTTCTTCTCTGCTCCCTGCTTTTGCATTCCAGTCCCCCATATCAGAGCATCCTGTTTTGGTGTGTGATCAACTTCCTCCTGTACTTCTGCGTAAAATCTCTCCAATTCCTTTTCTTATGTGTTTGCCATTGGAGCATAGGCTTGGATGATGGTTATGTTAATAGGTTTCCCATTAAATCTCATTGATATCACTCGCTCACACCTTGCATTATAGCTTCTAATTGCTTTTGCTACATCACTTCTCACTGTTAAAGAAACCCCATTTCTCCTTAATTTATCATTTCCTACATAAAATATTTTGTAGTTGCCTGACTGAAAACGTTCCATTCCCGTCCATTTTAATTCACTCACCCCAAGTATTGTAATATTGATACTTTCCATTTCTTGCTTGCCAATTTCCCTGGTTCGTGCTTCTCACATTCCATGTTCCTATTGTGTGTATGTCGTACAACTTGGGACTCTCCTTTTGCATCTGTGTGGTTCCATTCGACTTTGACCCAGTTGTGTCATTAGTCACAGCACTACTTGTACTTGTCCATTGTTCTTCCCCAGTAGTTCAGTGAGTGCCTTCTGACCTGGGGGTCTCATCTTCCAGCACTATCTCGTGTTGAATATGGGATAGTCTATTAATAGGGTGCCTTCTTGGTAAGAGGTATCCTTGGGTGCCTTCATGGTGAGAGGTATCCAGAGATAAACCATTGACTTCCTCTGAGAGTGGATGCATCTTAGTCTGGTGTCTCAGCTTTGACCATTGTGCTTTGGGCAACGCTGCTAGGAGTCTAGCCTCTTGGTTAATTCTGAGAAGCGTTCTAAGAGCAATGCAAAGGATGGTCCCTTGCCTGGGTCACTTGTCCAAAGGGGAAAAGGGAAAGAAAGTGATGGTGATTTTATGGACCTCTTTTCCTTTACTAAGGCCTCTAGTTCATGTAGACATGTGAAGGCCTGGGGGGGAGGGGGATGGAAACATTGAGTGGAAAAACCTATAATTTTTTTCTGTTCCCCCCCCCAAGTTTTTCCATTTTTTCAGGAGAAAAAAAGGAAAAAACAGGTTTTTTTTCTGTTCCCACCCCCCTCTAAGGTCATGCTTCTCAGTGGCCAAGTCCATGATGGCAAACTGTGCACAACAGGTGTTCCCAGACACCAGGGTCTTTTGGTGGGTGGACATGACTCCTCTCTGATGAGACTGCTTATTCCACCCATATAAGGGCCTAAGCATGCAAAGATGCCAGTTTGGGGCTCATCACCCCTAGGCAGCAAGTAAGAGGGCAGCTATTGCTTGCTACACACCTTGGCACCCTCTGCTGTCTTACCCTTACCCCTCTGCTCAGATGTTTCTTGGTTGTCCTTGACTCCTCTTCTGGTGTCTCCTCCTCCAGGCTAGCCATCTTGGTCTTATTCCATCTTGTTACTGCAACCCCACATGCCTTTTCCTATTTCAATCCACTTGCTTTCATCCTCTTTCTTAAAGTCTTCTTTCCTTCTCCACTCCATTCCTTCCCTTCTCATCTGTCTGTCCAGTCTCCATTCTCATTTTTGCCCCCTCAGCATTTCTTCTGCTTCCCATCTCTGCCCTCTTTGCCTCCCTTCTCATCTCCCCTGCTTGCCATCTCCTCCCAGCTGATCAACATTACTTTTAAGGAACCTGGTCTCCTCCCAGGTCCCTCACTGGCATTGGGGACAGCCTATGGAAGAAAATGGCTGGTTCGCCACAAGGCCCCAATGCCTTCTCACAGAGATATGGATATTTGTCAACAAAGTAAATGTTTTTACCTTATAAATTGAATTTTTGAGCCATAGTAATTATTTAGATGGTAGGTATTTTTTGTGCCAGAATTAAAAAAGATTATGACATTGAATTTCACGTGAATTATGTATTTATTCATTTGATTTATATCAAAACAAAGCACTAAAAACATCATAAAAACAGACTTTAAAATATATTAAAACTCAACAACCACTAAAAACATATTAAAACAAAACATCTTTAAAAACATTTTTTTAAAAAGCATTAAAGTCGTTTAAAAAAGATTAAAATATATTAAAAAGGAATTCCAACACAGATGCAGACTGAGATAAGGTCTCAACTTAAAAGGCTTGTTGAAAGAGGAAGGTCTTCAGTAGGTGCCAAAAAGATAACAGAGATGGTGCCTGTCTAATATTTAAGGAGAGGGAATTCCAAAGGGTTGGTGCCACTGCACTTAAGATCCGTTTCCTATGTTGTGTGGAACAGACCTCCTGATAAGGTGTGCCTGGTGCCAACACTGTTATCTTTTCAGCGTCAGGTCAAGACTTTCCTCTTCTCCAAGGCATTTTAGCATGAGTTTTTAAACTGCTTTTTAAAAAATGTGTTTTTAAATTTGTATATCCATTTTTAATGTTTTTAATAGTTGTAAACCGCCCAGAGAGCTTCGGCAATGGTGTGGTATACACATGCAATAAATAAATAAAATAAATAAATAAGATGGTATCTGCAGGAGGCCCTCACCTGCAGAGTGCAATGATCAACTGGGTATATAAGGGATAAGATGGTCTTTAAGGTATCCTGGTCCCAAACTGTATAGAGCTTTGTACACAAAAACTAGAACCTTGAACTTAGCCAGGTAGCTACTAGGCAGCCAGTGCAATTCTTTCAGTAGTGGAGTGACATGTTGGCGATAAGCTGCTCCAGTGAGCAGTCTCGCTACCACATTTTGCATCAGCTGCAGCTTCTGGACCAACCTCAAGGGTAGCCCCACATAGAGGGCATTAAGGTAATCCAGCCTGGACGTTACCAATGCATGGACAACAGTGGTCAGGCTATCCCAGTCCAGAAACGGCCGCAGCTGTCTTACCAGCCAAAGCTGGTGAAAGGCACTCCTAGCCATGGAGGTCACCTGGGCCTCTAGCAACAAAGACAAATCCAGGAACACCCCCAGACTACGGACCTGCTCTTTCAGAGGGAGTATGACCATCCAAAGCAGGCAACTTGTTGGAAGTGGGGCAAGAGCAACTCCTGTTTTGTTCTTTTGTTTATGTTCCAGAAGGGAGATAGAGTTAGGGTCCTCCAGATGGATAGGCTTGATTACCTTTACCTGTGATGCTCTGAATGATTTCCTTCTGTCATTAGACTTATATGTCTTAGGGAAGCTTATCTGCTCCTCCTCCTTCCACCCTTTCTGCTTCTTCTCTTCTTCGACTCTCCAAGAGAGAGAAGACACCTTTGTCTCTGCTCTCTCTCCTGAGCCATGAGGGTGACTCCCAAGCCTGGGCGTTGCTCCTCCAACTTAGTTAGTTAGTTAGAACTAGGTATGCCTTTCTATCTACTATGTATTCCTATAAATAAAGTAGCTTTTCTCATTTAACTAAGTCTTAAGTCTCAGTGATCTCAACGCAGGGTAAAAGCCTGCTGATTAATCTGCTAACATTTATACAAATTTACACAAAACAACTGACCAATTATCAGAACTCGGGAACCACCAACCCACAGTGCCTCCACTTTGCTAGGATTGAGACTCAGTTTATTGGCCCTCAACCAGCCCACCACAGAGTCCAGGCACCAGTCCAGGGCTTGCACAGCCTCTTCTGATTCAGATGTTACAGAGAAAGAGCTGGGTATCATCAGTGTACTGCTGACACCTTGCCCCAAATCTTCTGATGACCACTCCCAAGGGCTTCATATATATGATAAACAGAATGGGGGACAAGATGGTACCCTGCAGCACCCCACAGCACAACTGCCAGGGGACTGAAATACAATCGCTTAATGCTATTTTCTGAAAACAACCCTGGAGAGAAGATCAGAACCACTTTAAAACAGTGCTACCAATACCTATCTCACCAAGTCGGCCCAGAAGGATACCATGGTTGATGGTATCAAAACCTGCCAAGAGATCAACTAAGAATAACAGGGTCGCACTCCCCGCTGTCCTCCTGAAAATGGTAATCCATCAGGGCAACCAAGGCCGATTCAGTCAGGATAATCTGAATGGGTCAGGTTAATCTGTTTCATCCAAGAGTACTTGTAATTGCAATTGCTGTGGCACAACCCTCTCGGTCACCTTCCCTAAGAAGGGGGTATTTGCGAATGGGCAGTAGTTGTTGCAAACCAATGGGTCCAGAGTTGGCTTTTTCAGGAGCAGTCGAATCACCGCCTCTTTCAGGGTGGCTGGAACCACTCCCTCCTGCAACGATGAGTTGACCACACCCTGGATCCCCTTGGTCAACCCCCCCCGGCAAGCTTTAATAAGCCAAGAAGGGTAAGGGTTGAGAGGACATGTTGCTGGTCGTATTGTCGCAAGCACCTTGTCCATGTCATCAGGCCACATCAACTGAAATCGTTCCTAAGAAGTTGCAGCAGACATTGCACCGGACATCTCCCTGGGGACTACAGTAGATGTGGATGGGGCGTCAACATTGCTATGGAGGTGAGCAATTAGGTGTGTCAGTATGTTCTCATCCACTTCCCCAAAAGTAGGATCATCTGAAACATCAAGAATTTGGCACATGAAATTTAAAGGATAATTTTACTTCTTCAAGCTTATCAGTAATTCAAAGACTATCCTCAAGACACAGATTCTGAAATATCTCAATGTAGACTGCTGGCAATATTTCATTTCAGCTCAGACTACATTGATAAATATCCACAGTCCACACATAGCTTGCCATTATGGGATAGAAACAGCTGGAAGAAGCACAAATTTACAAATATAAGAAATTTTAGCTAGATAGACTGTTGTGGCCTCACAGATTACAGGCTGTGCAAAAATTGCAAGGCTGCCCTCAAAACTCAAGCCCAGTGAGCTGCTTTCTTTTTCTCCCTGTCCCCCTTTTAGTGGCTTTCATTTTATCCTCCATCTGTAACATCAGGTTTGGAGAGCAAGCCTCCCATTCTCTTTCCATGGGTTCTTTCTGCTTGGCTGCATAACTTCCTGAGACTGTGGATAATGGCTAAATGGATTTTAGTGCAGAGTGTAATTTTCTACTTTCCTTTCAATCATCACTTAATGGAAATGCTTCCTAATTTCTTGATCTCCATAGCATTCTCCTTTGCTTTGCAGAGCAGCTTTTATCAATGAAGGTGAAGAGCAAATTGTCTTATAAAGCTACAGTTATCCAATAATAATATAAAAAGCATTTCTTTGATAGTCTGATACTTAGAGACATTCAATTCTCACAGCATGTTATTAACTTCAAAAGGACCTGGTGCAAGACTTGTGGACACCCGGCACTGGATGAAATGATACTGCTTTGTTTGTCCACTCCAACCCCCCTCACCCATATTAAAGCTGATAGTCTATTGCTGTTTTCATTGTGGCATTTTAAAACTGTGCCTTTGAGTTGTTCTGATTGGAAAGCCTTTAGAAAAGCTATTGACTGTTCTTCAGTAAATGCTGTCACAAAGGTTGAGGTACCTTAAATACAAAGATAATAATGAACTATAAAGTTTCCAGAGGAAAAAAAATTGTGCATATATGCGTAGAGATGGAATGTGGTGCAGTGATAGAATCAGAAAAAACCACAATCACTGGCCAAAAACATCTTTAAAAAGTGTTAAACAGCCTTGACAACACCTGCTACTTTACAAATTGGCAAATCCTTGCTGTTCTACTCTGAATCCAGGATATCCCTACAGAAATTTTTTTGGGGGGGGGAGTTAACCATAAAAATTTCAGCAGATGCCTAGACTCACTGTCCATTTGAAAATATTCATAATCAGAACATATAACAACTACTCATGATGAAATTACAAGATCTCATCATCCCAGTCATGCCACTGGAAAAATATTCAATCATGGTATATTTATTATTTTATTTTATTTATTATTTAATTTATATCCCGCCCTTGCTCCCAGCAGGAGCCCAGGGCAGCAAACCAAAGCTCTAAAAACACTTTAAAACATAATAAAAATAGACTTTAAAATACATTAAAACAAAACATCTTTAAAAACATCTTTAAAGCTTTGAAGACATCTTAAAAAAGAAAAAAGAAAAAAAGGTTAAAAACATACTTAGAAAAAAAAAGGTTTACAAACATATTAAAAAGCAGTTCCAACACAGATGCAGACTGGGATAAGGTCTCAACTTAAAAGGCTTGTTGAAAGAGGAAGGTCTTCAATAGGTGACGAAAAGATAACAAAGATGGTGCCTGTCTAATATTTAAGGGTAGGGAATTCCACAGGGTGGGTGCCACCACACTATGTTGTGCAGAACAGACTTCCTGATAAGATGGTATCTGCAGGAGGTAAGATGGTATCTGCAGGAGGTCCTCACCTACAGTGAGCAGTGATCAACTGGGTATATAAGGGATAAGACGGTCTTTCAGGTATCCTGGTCCCAAGTTGTATAGGGCTTTGTACACCAGAACTAGAACCGTGAACTTGGCCTGGTAGCAAATGGGCAGCCAGTGCAGTTCTTTCAACAGCAGAGTGACATGTTGGTGATACCCTGCCCCAAGGAGCAGTCTTGCCGCCACATTTTGCACCAGTTGCAGCTTCCAGACCTACCTCAAGGGCAGTCCCACATAGAGCGTATTACAGTAGTCCAACCTGGAGATTACCAATGCATGAACAACAGTGATCAGCCTATCCCAGTCCAGAAACGGCCTCAGTTGTCTTACTAGCCAAAGCTGGTAAAAGGCACTCCTAGCCACTGAGGTCACCTGGGCCTCTAGTGACAAATATGGATCCAGGAGCATCCCCAGACTATGGACCTGCTTTTTCAGACGGAATACGACCCCATTCAAAGCAGGCAACTGTCTGGTGTGGGTGTGGCCCCCTGATTAGGCAAGCCCAGCAGCTGTGAGTCTGGTTTTTAGAACACTGACAGTTGGTTCTTACTGAGCATGCCCCACCTTATTATTAAGTTCAATGCTAAATTTCTTAAATTAATTAAAAATGAGCCAGGCATTTTTTAAACTTTTAAACTGCAGAAGATGAAGATCAGAGTATGAGGCAAGGTCAGTATTAGGATTACAGGTACTCTGTGAACATGGCTGATTTTTAATTAATTTCAACAGATTTTGAGAACTCTGACAGAAAGAAGTCCAAAAGAGGTCTGTTCCCCCCCTCTGTTTAGACTTTGAACTCTCGATTCTCTCTGATTGTTTTGTGTATCACCATGAAAATTTACAAGGTTGTTAAGCAAGCGTTTCTGAGTTCAGGACTATAAGGTTTGTAAGGTTTTGTTTTGAAATGAGCATATGTGAAGCATCAGAATGGCATGGAGGGTATTTTCAATTTAACTTTGTGGAATGCAAAAAATCTATGCTGACTATAGTATACAGCCACTCTGGTGGCTGTATAATTTGTATGATACATGTGAAGCAGAGGAATTTCCATGGAGAACATATAACAGTCCAGTCTGGAGGATCCAAAGACAGGAATAAATCTGACAAAGTGATGCTCATGTTCAACAGGAGGAGTTACGTAGTAGTCAGCTAAATATATGTCCTTGCTGACTCAAGTCTTAACATTCACACTCAAATCAAGATAAAAGTCAGAATTTATTTATAATACAGAGAAATATTTCCTGCTTAACTGAAAACCATTCCTAATTTAAAATCTGATTTAATTTTAAAGCAGACAAATCAGAGCATAGCTGCCCTAACACTTTTGAAGCATGTGGCAGGATACACACATTTAATACAATTAAGTAGCACTTTGCCTATTTACCACATGCAGAACAGTTTTCATATGGTTCTATAGCAAAATGTAAAAAAATAGTGATTCCTCTTGTTGGTCCATTGACAACAACAATCTTTCAGCATCTTGGACAGTTCCTTGAAAGTTCAGAAGAAAACTCAAGAGCAGATTCATTGCCCAATTGACAAAGGAGACACCAGCCTCCACTGGTAAAGTCAGTGATCTATCCTGCTGGGCAAGATGGACCATTCCCCCATATGGTTATATTTAGATGCTTTGGAAGCACAGAATTCCAGTTCTGCTCAGAAACAGCTAGTTCAGAAAAACAAAAGCAGATTATGACTGGAACTGCTAGCCCACAACTCGCCAACATCAAAACACCAATGTTATGCTGGCTAGGGTTTATGGGAGTTGTACTCCAACAACATCTAGAGGACCACAGGTTCCTCAAACCTGCACTAAAGAATACAAGATGGGCATTGTCTCATAGGAACTTCTCCTATGCAAGCCCCATGAATGGGGATCAGACATTTGTTTTGGTGGGGCTTGTTCAGGAGAGATTATCAATGCTTTACTTACATCTTTATTTATAAATTTTATTGCATTTCCATCACCTTTTATCCAGGGAATTTAGGGAACTGTACGTGATTCTCTTCCTACCTTTTTTAATCCTCACAACAACCCTGTGAGGTAGGCTGAGAGCTGATCATTAAGTGGGTTTCACAGCTAAATGGGGATTTGACTCCAGACTTCCCCATCCCTAGTCTAACACTCTGACCATCATACTATACTGGTTGCCCAATGCATGCCCATACAAGACAACACAACCCTTAAATGCATTAGAACAGACATACAAATAAATAATTCCATTAAATAATGGAATGGAATACAAAAATATTACAGACAATTGAAAGTTGTGTTGAACCAGTAATATATAAATTAGCAGCTCAGTTGAACCCAGAAAATGAATTCTTTATTTCTATTGCATAATCCATGTGTTTTTTAAAGGTAATGTCTCCCCAGTAATATCACAGGAGATTGGTGAAAAAACAAGCTTGTTAGTGTATTTGTTACTGTTATACTGCCATCTAGAGGCAGCTAAAGAAATTAAAGCAGCCAACAAATTAGGAGATACTGTACTGAATTTGTACTTTGCAATGTTTTGGTTGACCTAAAAAAGTACTGGGTTTTGGAATTGTTTCTCATGGGCCAATACAGCTAACTTTACTTTTTTTGTGTGAATTTGTAGTTTAACATTATGACACTTATATTGGTGCATTGCATGCAGAAGGCCCCAGGTTCAATCCTGGCATCTCCAGGTGATATTAGGAATGTTCCCCACCTAAAATCCTGGAAAGTGACTGCCAGTCATTGCAGACAATACTGAGCTAAGTACTGAGCTAAGTGGATCAATGTTTTACTTGGTAAAAGGCAGCTTCTTAAGTTCCTCCATGTCTGTTCTTCAACTCTTCTATGATGAGAGACACCGAATACAACATGTTGAGGCTCTTTGGAGACCATTCAAATGTTAAATCATGTAATAGGTTAAATTGTTCACACCGATTCATATCTTTACTCTAATCTGGCAATCACCAACTAATCATAACTAATGCATTAACTGAATGACCAAAGCCGATCATATTTCAAATTAGAAAGTATCAAAATTAATGAAATTGTAAAGTCAGGAAAGAAACAAAACAACCAACTGCTTGTTAATCTGTAATTTTTACACTGTTCAATTGCCATGTCTATCTCTTCTATATTTACAGATTACAGAATTGGTTCACGGATCTAGTTGTACCAACATGAGTGATATGAAAAGCTAAACTACAAATTCACACAAAAAGTAAAGTATTGGCCCATGGGGGGGGGGAGGAGAAACCACAATCAATATTAGAGTAATACCTTTATTATTAGGCCAATTAACATTTTGTAGAAAACACTGAGCTAGTTGGACCAGTGGTCTGACTCAGTATAAGGCAGCTTCCTATGTTCCTATCCTTGGGATAAAAACATATATGGTAGTCTTTCTATTTTCATCTTTGAAAGGCTAGAGGGCATGCAGTCATAGGAATTCACTGCTATCAATTTCTATAAACTTAAACACAAAGCAACTTAAAAGAGCATATAACAATCTGATAAAAAAAAATAGAATCAAAACCATCACAGGCAAACTTGGTGTTAAAATGATCTGATTAGAGTCCGGCAGATGAAGCCTGGAGCACTGGATTGCAAAGTTCATTACATCACAGGTCCTAATGCCCAGGAGAATTGGGTACCATATGGACACACAATTAGCAAATGTATCACTTTTTTTGTTGGAAGTGGGGCAAGAACAACTCCTGTTTTGTTCTTTTGTTTATGTTAGAGAAGGGAGATAGAGTTTGGGTCCTCCAGATGGATAGGCTTGACTACCTTTACTTGTGATGCTCTGACTGATATGCTTAGGGAAGCTTATCTGTTCCTCCTCCTTCCCTTTCCCGTCTTCTCTTCTTCGACTGTCCAATAGAGGGGAGACACCTTTGTCTCTGCTCTCTCTCTCCTGAGCCATGAGGGCAACTCCCATACCTTGGTATTGTGCCTCCAACTTAGTTAGTTAATTAGAAATGAAGCCCCACTTACCTGCGCAGCATGGATAAGCGGGGCATAGTTGCGAGGAGGGAGCGATGCTGCCGCGGCCATCTTCGTTAAGGGCAACGTCGTGTGTCGCAGCATTATGTGTGCGTGATGTGTGGCAGGGCGGGGAGGGGCCATGGGCCTATTTAAGGCCAGGCCGCCCCTCCTACCTCCTCTTTCAACGAGCGACGAGAGGACGATGAGGGACATAGCAGAGAAAGCTGCAGGACAGTCGGTGTTGGTTGGGCCTATTAGGCCTAATTGGTTACCCCCAGAGGGGGTTTTGGGAGCCCCAACAGCTGTGGGTGGTAGCGTTGCGGCATGGCTGCGACTGGGGCAGGCCTCGTAAAGGGGCCTGACCAGTGGGCCTCGTAGTGGGGCCTAGCAGCGGCACATCTGATACCCCCCACCTAGCAGTTGTGGAGGGGTTGATTGAGGCTTTTTATTGAGCAGCGCAACGTTAGTGCTGCTGCTGGTTAAAAGAAAGACACAGGAAGTTTAAAAATACATGAGACTATACTGGATATACAAACAAAATTAAATATAGTCATGCTAATACACTGGTTAAAGACAGACTCATGCACATAAAGGGAAATTAAAAATGAATCAGAATAAAAGGGACGAACAAAAGAAATTGTGTCTAATCCTTCTAGTTTAAATTCCCTCTGAGCACTCTCACCCCAACAGGTTCAGCTTAGCCCCCCCTGATGATATACACAGGTTGGTTCTTTATTATATTATTACAGGGTGGATGCATGATGTGATGGCAGAGCCCTTTCGTGAGGCTTATGACTTCTTGCTAGGCCCAGACATAGGGGGAGGATTGCCCACCCCCGCAGGTTATCCAGCTTAGCCCCCCCTGATGATACACACAGGTTGGTTCTTTATTATATTATTATAGGGTGGATGCATGATGTGATGGCAGAGCCCTTTCATGAGGCTTATGACTTCTTGCTAGGCCCAGGCATAGGTACAACTTCTTGCTAGGCCCGGGCATGTATGAGGTTTGAAGTACTTAATTATATGATTATTATACTACATACTAGTATATTGGTGGGGCCTAGTGAGCCTTTTTAGCCTTTGGGCCTTTCATAGTTATATGACAATAAGGGCGGAGATAACAGTTTGCTAGAAAATGTCTAAATCGCTGTATCTTAAGTGAGCGGTCCTTTTGCATTCCAAGTGTTAATTTCAGGCTATTTGTTCACTCTGAGACAGAAGAGGCATTTACCTGAATTTAGTTAGGAATGGAAAGTTTAGCAGATGGTAATCATATTGATTGGGGAATAGGAATAAAGAGGAAAGCCCGATTTGCCTAATAGAGATCCCTCATATTACAGGATCTTAGACTCTTATTGACATAGGGCTGCCTTTTAAGGTCCAGGCAGACTCTTCCCCCCTTTACTGAGGATTGTGGCACCAACAATGAAACATCATTACCTGAAATTACATTTTAGTTAGGACTTCTGATATCATTACCTGGAATTACATATAGCGTGCAACTGTTGCATTGGCTCATCTATTTAGATATGTGTTGGAAAACCTGCTATAGTGCAGCCACATATTGGTGACAGCAACACATCCTCAGCATCTGCTGCTCTTGGATTTATGATATCATTTACTAGAAAGGGATATAGGATGTTAATTTTGCATTTTGGACATCTATTATGATAGGTGTTTGGAAGCCTACAAGGGGGAGGCCGCTGCAGTGGGCCAAATATGGGTGGCAGCGCCATATCTCCAGTATCTGTGCTTTGGGGAACTGGGTTAGCTGCACTAAAATGGTGGCTGGGAAAGTGTGCTTACTCATAAATTATTTCCTTTCTTTATGTGAAACAGGGAAATATGAGGCCAGTGGCCCTCACAGCAGTGAGGAGAAGCACCCAGCAGTAGCTGCTCAAGGAAAGCGTTCCTCCCCTGTTAAGCTCGAGGTACTGGGACCTTGCTTGCAGACTGCCCAGTTCCTGGGGAGGTTTGTTTTGTTATGGGGTTTTCTTTCAGTTTCTGGATCCCATATTGTAGTCTCAGGGCTTGCCTTAAGGGACTGCACTCTTAAATTTGTCTTGGGCATAGACGCAATGGCAATCAGTAATGGCTTCTTACCAGTTAGTTAATGCACTGCCTATGGGAAAGTATGACATCTAATCTGTTTTTTCATCTACTGTGGGGATACAAGGGGATTTATAGCTGCTGGGTTTTTGCCTTTTCAGTCAATTCTATGAGGTAGAGCATTACATATAGGCTGCTCTATTCTCTCATGGAGTGCTTCAGCTCCTTCCTTGAAGGGGCTGTTGGGATGAGAGGGTAAAAAAAAAATTTTTTTTTGGATGCATGTTAACACCTGATGTCACAGATTATGGAATGGCTATGTAACTAGTTCATCTTAATGGCTGTGTCAATGGACCATCCTGCCCGGTGTTAACCTTCCTGGGCATACCACCTAATTCACCACCAATCATACTCATGTGGTCAGTCAGTAAGGCTTTCATGACAGTTAGGTCAAAAAAGTGTTTCTTGTCTGCCCTCCAGGTATTAGAGGTCTTTTCCGGTGGTTTATGAGGTCGTAGCAGGGCTTCCACAGCCTTACTACAGGTTCAGGTTTGTGGCTGTATAATAATTTAATGCCTGTTGTGATCAAATATTGATCAAGAAATTAGAGCCAAACTGCAGGTTACATTTTATATTCTTGCCCAAATCATTTGGTCTAGTTTTCCCACACTCCTGGGGAAGAACTAACTAACTTGCTGTAGAATTACGTGACATAGCTCAGGGCTAGAGCCTCTGAACTGCAGGGTGAAGGTCCATAGCATCTCTAGGTAGGGCTGGGAGGTAGAACTGGAAGTCCGTGGATGCATCGGGGTTTTTGTGCTGGCTGCAGGCTTGGACTTATAGGCAGTGAGGCTTGGGAACTCTCCCGTCCATTTTAGGTAGGGTTATGGCCCTTGTCTGTTCCTTTGTTCTCTAGTGCCCAGATTTTAATGTTTTTTTGGGGGGCATGGTAAGGTAGACTCAGGTGGAGCAGTTCAGCTGTGCTGTGCAACTGCACATTGGAAGATTGAGGAGCAGAGTCAAAGATGGCCATAAGCCGGTCTGTCGCCCCAGCATGCTCAACAGCTATCAGAATGCAGGAGGGGTTTTTCCCAGGACTTCTGGGCCGGCAAGAGCTATGCACCAGAGTGGCCTATTCAGTGAGTCACCTGCTGGGATTGCCTAGTGAATGGCTGGAGACTGGGCCTCTCAGTCCAAGCACTTCGAGGTAAAGGCTGATGATTTTCCCACTTATTCCAGGGACTTCAGAGTCCGCCGTATGTTAGCTGGGTGGGCTAGAGAACACCCTGCCACCCTCGATCCCCGTTGCCCTTTCTCACGGGACATTTTATTGAGTATGGTGGGCCAGTGAAAAACAGTATGCTCCTCAAGCAATGAAGCCAGACTATTCCAGGCGGCAGCCCTTATGCTGGTTTTTGGAGCTTTTAGGATAGGTGAGGTGGTGGCCGGATCCAAGGGAGATTTGTCTCGACGTGCCCTCCAGCAATCAGATGTCTCCATGGAAGGGAGTTGTACCTGTATAACATTGATGGACCGGCAATGTTGCTGGACAGGGATGGAGCAGCTGCGCACCCTATCCTGGGCTTACAGTTAGGCCTCAGTCAATGGGCTGCAGTGTGGTGGCTTGGCTGGCGAGGAATACTTTGGGACGGGCTCCTACCCACTTTGTCCCAGCTTGGTTCAGTGCAGACATCTCCGCATGTGGTGGTCATTCCCAACTCAGTATTTGAGGCAAGGCCCTCAGGTGGCGGGCATGTGCAGACATGCAGTTCGGGACACAACGATGGCCTCGGTTACCTAAGGGCATGATCCTCAGTTTGGCAGGCATGTGCGGACATGCAGTTGGTGAGGCAACAGAAGGGCATGACCCTCAGTTTGGCAGGCATGTGCGGACATGCAGTTCAGGAGGCAACGGAAGGGCATGGCCCTCAGTTTGGCAGGCATGTGCGGACATGCAGTTCAGGAGGCAACGGAAGGGCATGGCCCTCAGTTTGGCAGGCATGTGCGGACATGCAGTTCAGGAGGCAACGATGGCCTCGGTTACTTAAGGGCATGGCCTTCAGTTTGGCAGGCATGTGCGGACATGCAGTTGGTGAGGCAACGGAAGGGCATGGCCCTCAGTTTGGCAGGCATGTGCGGACATGCAGTTCAGGAGGCAACGATGGCCTCGGTTACTTAAGGGCATGGCCCTCAGTTTGGCAGGCATGTGCGGACATGCAGTTCAGGAGGCAACGATGGCCTCGGTTACTTAAGGGCATGGCCCTCAGTTTGGCAGGCATGTGCGGACATGCAGTTCAGGAGGCAACGGAAGGGCATGGCCCTCAGTTTGGCAGGCATGTGTGGACATGCAGTTCAGGAGGCAACGACGGCCTCGGTTACTTAAGGGCATGGCCCTCAGTTGCAACGAAAGGGCATGGCCCTCAGTTTGGCAGGCATGCATGGCATGCAGTTAATAAGGCAATGTCGGCCTTGGGTACGTCTGCTTTGGTCAGACATACTCCCGCGAAGGGTTTGGCGTGGTGTCTGGAGCCCAATAGGGATGGACCAAGCGCGAAAGAAGGTCAACCGGCAAATTCGGTTGGCTATTCTGGGGCAGGGGGGGTTGGCTATTTCACACCCTGCATTCAGCATTGGATGGGTGAACTGTACAGGGCCAATGGCGTTCACCTGTCTGACCCAGGTAACGTCTTTTTGGCAGACCTGCAGAGGTGCAAGGGGACTAAATAGATATTTGTCCCCTTTTTGTGGCGGGAAGGTGCGGAAAGGGAAATAGGTAAGGACAGCTCAGTGGCCCCCTTAGGCACCTTTGGAGGTGATTGGCGGTTCCAGAAGCCTGTCTGTCAGAGCTTTGTGGCTTGAGGGCAGGATATGGGCTGCTTTTGGGGCCAACTTAACTCATCCACCCGAGGGTTGTGCGGCCCCGGGGGGTGGTGACCTGAGAAGGCCCCCCTACTCACCTACTGGGTGTGGCTGGCGGAAGGGGTAAGCAGATGGGGCTTGCCCTTGTCCCAAGCAGGGGCTGGTCGCCCGTGAGCTGTATGGTAAGATGCTTGCTTATAGATAGTTCTGCACCTAGGTTTCCCTCTGCAGGTCACTTTAAAAGGTGTTTTTGTATAGTTTAATAAAGTGGCCCTTGTTCAACCCAAGCTGATGTGTCCTTGTCTTATTTCGCCCCTTCACTCACAACTAGGTATGCCTTTCTATCTACTATGTATTTCTATAAATAAAGTAGCTTTTCTTATTTTACTAAGTCTTAGGTCTCAGTGATCTCAATGCAGGGTAAAAGCCTGCTTTCTTAGGTAAACGCACACACTGGCCCACGGCATCTTAGACCATTGACAATCTCTGCTAATATCTATACAAATTTACACATTTTTAACCCTTCAATTTGGAGGCTATCTTGAGGTTTAATTACTTTTTTTTATTTCTGCAGTTAGGAAAATCCATGTGGCTAAAACATATGACAATCCCAGCATAAGCACCTGGCAAATGCCAGGGCTTATGGGCACAGGAGGGCCCAGTGGGGCTTGCACCAGATTTTGTTTTGTTTTGTTAAGAATGCAATTGAATTTTTTCCCTGCACAAGCACTGAAAAAAGAAGTGTCACCTTCAGCAGCAGTGGTAGTTATCTCCCCGCATCCCCCAACTGTGGGCCCTACCCTCAACGTAGCAACACATATAAATTCGCCTTGATTCAGTTTTATAATGAGTAGTTTTCAGGGACTAAATAAATCATACCCATTCTATGAAACATACCAAAGGAGCAGTTAACAATCTGCCTCTTGTGTCCAAAGAGTGAAGAGAAGTTTATGCCTAAGCAATGGCCCAGCAGCAGGGGAGGACAGACCCACCTATAATCTGTCCACTGCATTTTGGAAGCAGATTATTACATATTATTATGGAAGTAGGGTGGGCTTGTTAATGATTTCTGGTAAAGCTGGGTATTTATCAGAGTTCATATGATCTCCGTCGTGCCAGAACATATAAGGCTTGTCCAACACAGCCTCCAAAAACTTGGCCTTCCCCGATGACATCATTATTTAATGCCAGGGCCTAGAGGCATCTGAACATGCTGTGGTATGATGTGGACTGGGCCCTCACAGCATCCTTGATGACTTCCCAAGTGATCCAGGGAAGACCATTCATGTGGTGAAGATCACAGGAGCTTTGTAGACTACTAAGTGCTTGAAGATGACAATTGCATCGCTAGTGTATATCCAGACCTAGATCAGGGGTAGCCAATGTGATGCTCTTCAGAAGTTGTTGAACTACAAATCCCATCATCCCTGACCATGCTGGCTGGGGCTGATGGAAATTGTAATCCAACAACATCTGGAGGGCATCATATTGACTACCTGGAAATAGGGAAGATTCCAGGCAGATTTAGAGTACTCCGTGGGAACTTGGGAACTTCTCCAAATCCCTGGTGGGTTTTATCAAGCTGCACTCCCAAATCCACTGATAAACTTGGGGTTTTCCAAAATTTTACCTTAACCATAGTTAGCAGTATAGTGTACTATATTGTCAAATACTTTTAAAGGACACTTGTAAAGCTGCATGGTTTATTGCCTAACTAAACTAGCAAGGAGCCCTTTTCTTACTTATCTTCTGTGTCGATCACAAAGAAAATAGAACAATGCTGCCCCCAGGAAAGTTATACTGTCCAAACAACTGAATCAGAAGAGATTAGTTGACAGCAGGTGGGCTGTCAGCTCCTTCTCAATTACAATTATTCAGTATGCTCACTTACCACAAAGATTTTTCTTTTTCTCTCTTGCCTTTCACAGGTTTGTAGGTTGTCGACAAAAGGCTTCAACCAGCAGATCAAACAATTTACCTCTTCCTCCCCTGGCATTGTTCTCTTGCTGTTTGGAACAGCTTGTCAGGACAATGTATTGAAAATCTTCTGACAATCAGCTCCTAGCCCTGGAATATTATAAAAGATATTTTAATTGCATGTAATACAACAGTGTTTAATACACCTCCTGAGATGACAGGGCTTCTAGGAAAACCTGCAATTATTTTATCTCTGACAATTATTTTACCAATGAGCTAAATATGCATGAAAACCCCTAAAGGATACATCAACCAATTGTTTATAGATGCATTTGCACAAATATGCTCTAACAGCAATAGTCTACTGAAGTACTAGCTTCAGTAATGAAGTAGTTAACTTCTGCATTTTTTCCCTTGGCCTGTAACCAATGAAGCTTTACTCAGATGTTCTGGGTATAACATGCATATGTATGTGTATGTTGGGGAAGGGACATCATGATGGCAAGCTTTGTCCCAACCTACATGCTTTCATTATAGTGTATTTCTGGAGAAGCCTGTTCATGTACTTATTTATTTTCATAGGCATTTTACATTTTAAGAACTTAAGAAGAGTCTGTTGGATCAGGCCAGTGGTCCTTCTAGTCCAGCTTCCTGTTCTCACAGTGGCCAACCAGATGCCCCTGGGAATCCCGCAAGCAGGACCTGAGCACAAGAGCAAACTCCTCTCCTGCAGTTTCCAGCAACTGCTACTTAGAAGCATTTTGCCTCTGACCGTGGAAGAAGAACATAGCCATTGTGGTTAGTAGTCTTATCCTCCATGAATCTGTCTAATCTTTTAAATCCGTCCAAGTTGGTGGCCAGTAATGCCCCCTGTGGGAGTTAATTCCACATTTTTAACTATGCACTGTGGGAAGAAGTATTTTCTTTTGCTGTCCTGAATCCTCAGCTTCACTGGATGTCCCCACGTTGTAGTATTCTGAGAGAGGGAGAAAAACTCCACTCTCTCCATGCCATGATCATTTCATACACTTCTATCATGTTGCCTCTTACTTGCCTTTTCTCTAAACTAAAAAGTGCCGAATGCTGCAACTTTTACTCATGGGGGAGTTGCCGCATCTCCTTGATCATTTTGAATGCCCTTTGCTGAATCTCTTTCTGTGTGTATGTTTTGTCAATTAATCTGCTCAGTTGTTTTTTGTTGCTCTGTTTGCATTTAGTATGTATTCTGACAAGAGCTTCACAAGATCATTTTTAATAGCAAAGCCTACTCCATGTATTCGTCGTTCTTGTTCAGGCAGTCCTTTCCAGAAGAAGGTGTAATTTCCTTTTTCTTCCTTCAATTGTCCCTCTCCTGCTCTTTGAGTTTCTTGGAGTGCTGCTATGTCAATATTAAAACGTCTCAACTCCCTCGCAATGATGGCAGTCCTGCGTTCAGGACGTTCACTGTCTGTATCGTCCAGCAATGTCCGTATATTCCACGTTCCAAAGTTCATTTGTCTTTTGCAAATGCTAAGTGGTGACCCCACTGGACGCGGTAATCCAGTCAGGGAGAGAGATGAGGCAGACTATGTTTAGGGCACCCTTTCTAGCCCCTTCCCCATACGGGGTGAGCAAAGTGGATCCTGAATAGAACTGCTCAGTCGTGGATACAGCTGCCGAACTACTCAACTGCCTCGGTCCTTGAGCCAGGACGACTGAGTCTGTATCCACAGCCCATGTGCTGGTCCATGACTAGGGGTTTCCGGATTTCACAGTCCTGCCCCTGTTGCCATTCGCTGATCACCATGGGACTTTTGGTTTGGTTTGGTTTGGTTGGAAGACGCCTGTGCATGAATTTGTTTTATGTGGGGAGATCGGTGCACAACGATCAACACACAATCTTGACAGAAAAAGGCTTTGATCCAATGGCATGGATACCACGACGATTGGAAGTCTTTTATCTGCTGCAGCCTTCATCCACCTTCACAGCCGTTGTAACATACACATTGTTATCCTCCACCTGTTCTGCCATTGAGGACTTTCTTGGATTGTTCTTTGTCTGGTTCCTCTCCCTTGACCTTACTGTCATGGGTGACCCTGCTGGGAGTACATGACTCCTGACGGCATCGCTCATAGGGTTCATTGGAACACGCAAGCCCACGAAGCTCTTGTCAGAAGTTCCTACTGGCGTTAATGAACGACTCCCAACTCTCCGATTAAAACTCGCCAAAAACCAGCAGGCAACTATTCTAAGTGCTTATGCACCTATATTAGATGCTGATGAAGACATCAAGGAAAATTTTTATACCCAGCTGGACACCATCTTATCAGAGATACCTAAGGAGGATGAAATTATCCTCCTGGACGATTTCAATCCAAGAGTTGGGCGTGATTTTGATTTATGGCTAGAAACCATTGGGAAAGAAGGAGTTGGCAATAGCAACCTGAATGGAATACTACTTCTGACTAAATGTGCAGAGCATAATCTTGTTATTACAAACACACTCTTTCACCAGAAAGATAAATGTAAAACATCATGGAAGCACCCTTGGTCGAAGCACTGCCATCTCCTGGATTATATAATTGTCCGTGCCAGACATCGTCGTGATGTACTCCTCACTAGGGCTATGACGAGTGCCAATGACTGCTGGACAGATCACCAATTAATTCGATCCACTATGGCCATTAATATTGTTCCTCAACGTAGGCTCCAAGGAAGAAAACCAAGGCATAAAATGAACACCCACGCCCTCCAAGATCCTATTAAGCGAGCTTGCTTCAAACAACTCTCAAGAAACATCTACCTACGGAACTCCCTGAAAACATTGAGGAACACTGGATTAAACTTGAATACTGCATCCAGTTCTGGTCTCCGCGCTTCAAGAAGGATGCAGACAAACTGGAACGGGTTCAGAGGAGAGCAACAAAGATGATCAGGGACTGGAAACAAAGCCCTATGAGGAGAGACTGAAAGAACTGGGCATGTTTCGCCTGGAGAAGAGAAGACTGAGGGGAGATATGCTAGCACTCTTCAAGTACATGAAAGGTTGTCACATAGAGGAGGGCCGGGATCTCTTCTCGAACGTCCCAGAGTGCAGGACATGGAATAATGGGCTCAAGTTGCAGGAAGCCAGATTTCAACTGGACATCAGGAAAAACTTCCTAACTGTTAGAGCCATACGACAATGGAACCAATTACCTAGAGAAGTAGTGGGCTCTCCGACACTGGAGGCATTCAAGAGGCAGCTGGACAGCCATCTGTTAGGAATGCTTTGATTTGGATTCCTGCATTGAGCAGGGGGTTGGACTCGATGGCCTTGTAGGCCCCTTCCAACTCTACTATTCTATGAAACTGAAGGCTTCCATTATTGCAGCATGTGAACAAACTATTGATACCAAACTAAGCAACATCAGGACTGGTTTGATGAGAATGATAGTGAGATTGAACATATCATTGACAAGAAAAGGAAAGCCTTCCAGATATGGCAAAAAGACACTAACTGTGCTGCTAAGAAAAAAATCCATGCCAGTGCAAAGGCTGAGGTCCAAAGAAGAACTAGAGAACTTAAGAACGCCTGGTGGATAAAGAAAGCTCAAGAAATCCAGCATTTTGCAGACGCTCATGATGCCCGGGGCTTTTTTAATGCCACAAAGGCCATCTATGGAACAACAAATTATGGTACAAATCCCTTACGTTCAATAGATGGTACCAAACTTCTAAAGGACAAAGAGTCTATTGCACTGCATTGGAAAGAGCATTACCACGACCTCCTTAATTGTAACTCTATTGTGGCTGATGAGGTCTTCTCGCAAATCCCGCAACAACAAATTAGAGATGAGCTTGCAGTATCCCCTAATTTGGATGAAGTCAGTAAAGCTATTAACCAAATGAAGAATAACAAAGCTAGTGGACCTGATGGGATTCCTGCTGAAGTCTTTAAAGAAGGTGGGCCTGAACTTACACAATAACTTCATAAGCTCATCGAAAAAATCAGGATGAGGGGAGATCGCAGAAGACTTTAGGGATGCCATAATTATCACTCTTTTCAAGAAGGGTGATAGAACAGATTGTGGGAACTACCGAGGCATCTCTTTTCTAGGTACCGCAGGTAAAATCCTTGCAAGGATCCTCGCAAATCACCTCCTACCTATCTCAGAAGACATCCTTCCTGAATCCCAAAATGGTTTCTGCCCTTCCAGGGGGACAGTGGACATGATCTTCACTGCACGGCAGCTTCAAGAAAAATGCAGGGAGCAAAACCGACCTCTGTATATGGCGTTTAGTGATCTGACTAAGGCCTTTGAACTGCTCTCTGGACCATCCTTCTGAAAATTGGATGCCCTGATAAATTCATGAATATTTTGCAACTCCTCCATGACAACATGACGGCAACAATTTTGGATAACAATGGCTCTCACAGTGATCCATTCAAAGTGGGATCAGGCGTCAAACAGGGATGTGTCATTGCTCCGACCTTTCATTGCCATGATTCTACACCTTGTTGAGGGGAAACTTCCCACTGGCATGGAAATCACATATCGAACAGATGGAAAGCTTTTTAATCTCAGTAGGCTGAAAGCAAAAAGTAAGAGGGCAACCAGAATGATCAAGGGGATGGAGCGACTCCCTTACGAGGAAAGGTTGCAGCATTTGGGGCTTTTTAGTTTAGAGAAAAGGCGGGTCAGAGGAGACATGATAGAAGTGTATAAAATTATGCATGGCATTGAGAAAGTGGATAGAGAAAAGTTCTTCTCCCTCTCTCATAATACTAGAACTCGTGGACATTCAAAGAAGCTGAATGTTGGAAGATTCAGGACAGACAAAAGGAAGTACTTCTTTACTCAGCGCATAGTTAAACTATGGAATTTGCTCCCACAAGATGCAGTAATGGCCACCAGCTTGGATGGCTTTAAAAGAAGATTAGACAAATTCATGGAGGACAGGGCTATCAATGGCTACTAGCCATGATGGCTGTGCTGTGCCACCCTAGCCAGAGGCAGCATGCTTCTGAAAACCAGTTGCCGGAAGCCTCAGGAGGGGAGAGTGTTCTTGCACTCGGGTCCTGCTTGCGGGCTTCCCCCAGGCACCTGGTTGGCCACTGTGAGAACAGGATGCTGGACTAGATGGGCCACTGGCCTGATCCAGCAGGCTCTTCTTATGTTCTTATGTTCTTAAGGTAATTACAACCTCTGTCATAGAACTTCAATATGCCGATGATAATGTAGTCTCTGCACATTCAGAGGAAAATACTTGGGGAGATAGGCGGACTAATGTT
Source organism: Rhineura floridana (assembly GCF_030035675.1). NCBI lineage: Eukaryota > Metazoa > Chordata > Lepidosauria > Squamata > Rhineuridae > Rhineura > Rhineura floridana. Next base: position 87,348,599 of record NC_084485.1, on the reverse strand, counting down.
AGTGTACTGGAAGAAGCAAAGACCACCAGTGTTGAAACAATGATCCTCCAACATCAACTTTGCTGGACAGGCCATGTTGTTGAAATGCCTGATCACCGTCTTCCAAAGCAGCTACTTTACTCCCAACTTAAGGATGGAAAATGGAATATCAGTGGACAGCAAAAGAGGTTTAAATATGTTCTCAAAGCTAATCTAAAAAATGTAACATAAGCATCAAGAACTGGGAAGCCTTGGCCCATGAGCATCCCAATTGGAGGTCAGCCATTATCAAAGGTGCTATGGACTTTGAAGAAGCACGAGTACAGGGCGAAAGGGACAAACGAGCTAAGTGGAAGGCACATCAAGCAAATCCTCATTGTGACCATCTTCCATCTGGAAACCTATGTTCTCACTGTGGGAGGCTGTGTCGATCCAGAATTAGCCTCCACAGTCACTTACGGACCCACTGTTAAAGACCTTATCCTGGAAGACAATCTTACTCAGCCACGAGTGATCGCCAAGGAATGAAATGAATGACACACAGCTGCACATGTGGAATGCCAGAGCCATTTTTTATGCCTGCCCCGAACTTATTCCCAAGAATTTATAATGTCATAATATTGGTAACAAATATCAGAGGTAAATAAACAAGCAAGGTAGCTGGATTTTGCCATTGTCAGTATGCAGAGCTGCTCTCCTCATGCAAAACAAACCACATTTTAAGCTTCTTCGGCCATCAAGAAATCACATTAGAATCCCTGTTCTGTAGATTTTGTTGGGATCATGCTGACCGCATCTTCTTTAGCAGCATCTTCTTTAACCAATAGTTAAAGTTGTGGTGTCAGGTTCAACTTACCATTTAATCCTCAATTAATGCCAGAGGTGATTTTGATAGCAGGATTCATTGACAAGCTAGCTTATAAAATCAATCCATAAAACTGTGTAAATCTTGTGTTGATCTTAGTTTTTACAAGGAGACTTAGGACCATATATTCCAGGTTCATTTACAAGGCCATTGCAGGTGTGGGAGCGGCTTTAGCAAAACAGCTACTACTTAAAGGGCACATTTTATGAGCCTAGAGAAACATCCGTTTGGGTTGTAAAACAGGGCTTGCAGCTTGTGTGTTCGTTCACTTGCAGAATATGCCATTCTCTTTTTCGTATGAGCACCCCTTGATACGCAGCCAAGTTAAATAGCGACTGGCTTCTCCTAACAACAATACTTAGCATTTTTCCAGTACTGTGAACTTTGGCTTTAACAGAAGGTACAACAAGTGACAAATGTAGTCAAGTGGGAGCCCTAAAGCAGTTAAAAAGCAACTTACAAATGCTTTTTAATTATTCAGTATACTTACCTGGACAGTTTGAATAAGGCAGAGTAAAGAAAGGAGGAATCTGTCGGGACTCACAATGGGAATTTACATATCTTTAATGGGCTTCTTTCCCACACACCAGAACTGAAACGTATGAAAGTTGTGCTGTCATATGATTGTCTCTGAAACTGTGCATTGTCAATTGATTAGTGCGCTATTGAAAATGAACTAGCCATTCTACAATTTACAATTACAGATTTTCTACTAATATGAATATTGAATGGAACATTTGTTCCATCATCATCATCATCCAAACAGAATTCATAAAGAGAATCACAACACATTAGACAAGAGATTGTTTGATTAGACAACATATTATTTCCTTATGTGGAACTTGTTAGATTTCTCATTATATAGTCATTGTGCTTGTCTTCTTTTACAGCGTACAAAAAGAGTCAGATGATTCTAGCAATCCTAAATAATAAGAAAAAATGAAATGGACTGCCTTCAAGTCAATTCCGACTTATGGCGACCCTATGAATAGGGTTTTCATGATAAGCGGTATCCAGAGGGGGTTTACCATTGCCTCCCTCTGAGGCTGAGAGGCAGTGAAGGGTCCAAGGTCACCCCGCGAGCTTCATGGCTGTGTGGGGATTTGAAGCCTGATCTCCAAGGTCATATTCCAAATGTTTTGCCTATCATGTCTCACTGGCACTGCTAAATACAGATGGAAGGGACTACAAATGTTCCTCTCAGATACAGCTCAACAGAACCAGATTTTTCCCCAGTGTCCATTAGCGTGAATGGAGCACTGCACCAGCAACTTCTGCCTGTCCTCAGCCAGCCCCCACCTTCCTGCCATCTTATTAACAACCAGTCAAGGGGGTGGAACTGCCTGTTATCTTCCTCCTGCTTAGTCTCACTGTTGTTCTTGTAGAACTCAGCAGGGAGGAACATGGGACAAAATTATAATTTGTTGGCTCTGTCCATGATTGGCCCTGGCTCCACCTACTGTTAGTTTCCCTGCCTTCCCCTCTACCAGCCGCAGTGGGTGCCAGCCACTAGGAATGATGGAGAATTCCAATAAAAATGGAAAATGAAGCAGAAATTGCTGCAGTTGTGTGTTTGTCTGTTGTCAGGAATAGACATCAATCAGGCAAACACAATCAGTATTCGTTCATATTGTCATTGTTGCTTTTTTAAGTTCACAAATGCTATGTAATTACTGACTTCTTTTTTATATATTGTTTTGATATTTTCTTTACATTGAAATGTAAAGCTGTGTAACTTACATAACATACATTAAACAGTGGACAGCTAGACAAGTAACAGCATTAGGTGGGAAATGAACGGCAGTGGAAGGGCTGATCATGATGAAAACAGATCAGAATGGAAACCACTGCTTTCTTACAACCCTACCCATCCACCACTGTTCCAGACTCCACTAAATTCCCAGAATGTGATCTGGAATGTCTCCTTGATTCTGGCCGCTTAGGTTGCAGACCTATACCTACTTACCTGGGAGTAATTCCCATCAACATGCATAGGACTACACTGTTAAGTTACCACCCACAATGGGTTTTGGATGGCAACCTCCTGCATTGATGTGGTTACTGTTAACACTGCACTGGTGCATTCAGGAGTCCTATATATGTCTACTACTGTGGCAAAGAAACCTCTAGGCCTATGACAACTATCTAGTTTACAGCCCTATTCCAAAGAAGTTTATTAAAAAGTGTGACCCAATGAATTCAATGGGGCTTACTCCCAAATAAGTATGTATAGAACTGTGTGAGTGAAACTTTCAAGTTTGGTACTATTTTCCAATGAGCCACATATCCAGAGCTCTTTTGACAGACACGTGAATCCACTGGAAGATACCTGTTATTTCCAGAATTTGGATGTATCTTTAACGTAAAGTATATAAAGACTATATTGAAAGGCATGTGTCATGATGGCCATATTATATACATCAAAAGCAAAAGACCTTGGGGACTAGCTAGAGATGTATGCACAGAGTATTAATCTACACATTCATTTATTTACAATAGTCACCCTATAATGGCACAGTTCTCAGGGTGGCTTATAACACAGAATAACACAAACAAACAAAAAACGTTAAAAAATGTGGATGGTTTCACTGCAGACACAAAAGTCCTAGAGAGAAAAACAGAACCTCACATCACACATTCAATACTGGACACACTTCAGAACATGAACTCTCATTTAGGCTGCAATCCAACACACACTTACCGGACAGTATGTCCCATGGAACCCAATTGAGCTTACTTCTGAGTAGGCATGTATTGGATTGCAGCATTAGACATGCAATTTGTTGTTGTGCCATCACTTTTGGCAATTGCATGCAGGATCATTCAAATATAAGAAAAACAAATGCAAACAGCAGTAGCCCTAGTAAACAGCAAAAGTATATAGTACTACTGTGTACAGAGAGATAGATACAAGTTATGAGAGAGGTAGTTTGTTTGCTTGCTTGTTTTTCCTGTTAGAATTGTTTTTCTTCAATGCAAAAAGAAGTCACATTGTACTGTGCATATGGTCATCTAAATCCTGTTATCTATATACAGAAAGCACATTGAAGGTTTCTGCTGTCCAGTAGTATTCCTATTCTAACTAAAAGCACCTTTCAAATGTTCTCAGGCAGAACTCTTGGGGAAGGACTATGGCTCAGTAGTAGATCATCGGTTGGGCAAGCAGAAGGTCCCAATGTCAATCTCCAGGCAGGGCTGGAAGACCCCAGTGTAAAAATCCTGGAGAGCTGCTGCTGCTCAGTGCAGACAATACTGACCTAGATTGGCTAATGAATAATGCAGTTTCTTATGTTCCCAACCCTTCTACCTAAAACTCCCCCTTTTTTAAACTGGAGATGCCAGGAGTTGAAACTGGGACTTTTTGCAGACCTGTGTCCCTCCTTCACATCACCTATTTCACTTTTCTGCTTGTAAATGCAGATATATATATATATTTAAAAAGTGGAATTTGGGTAAGGAGCAACAGTTTTCTAACATACAGCATAGGCTGTCAGTCTGTTATTTCTTCTGGAAGCCTAGCAGAATATAATTTGTATTTCCATGGAGCTATTCCCCTTTCCTTTTTAGAAAGGCAAACCTTTGGTAAAAGTGGCTATAATAACAACATTGACCACTAGATGGCAAAATCCAATTACCTTCAAGCCTAAAACAGCACTGGTTATTGGAAGAAGCCCTGGAAGAAAATAGATCTGTCCTCAGCTGAAAGAAATATTTACCAGTGAAAGGAACAAAATATGTTTTGCTTTGTAAGGGAAAGACTGGGAACGAAGCTAATGAGATGGCTCGGAGGCCAATAACTGCAGAGATGGGTGAAGCTGAAGTATCAGAGAAGATAATTTTATTATTCCATGACTTTAAAGTAGCAAAAGAACTCAGCTAGTGTTGATTTCACTGCAGAACTATTGTAGTCATAGTGAAGAATAAGGTCTTCTAGTGTTCTTCAGAATGATTTGTTATATCTCATGGATCTACAACATGTGGACCTTTAGTGTTGCGGCACCAACACTGGAATTCTCTCCTCTTAAATATTACACAAACACCATCTCTGTTATCTTTGTGGTGCCTGTTGAAGACCTTCTTCTTTCAACAAACCTTTTGAGTAGAGACCTGATCCCAATCTGTGTCTGTGCTGGAACTGCTTTTTAAGATGTTTTTAAAGTTGTTTTTTAAAGATGTTTTAAAGGTGTTTTGTTTTCATACGTTTTTAAAGATGTTTTGTTTTCATATGGTTTAAAGTCTTTTGTTTTTTAAGATGTTTTAGAGTGCTTTCAGTGTTTTTGTTTGCCACCCTGGGCTCCTTTTGGGAGGAAGAACGGGATATAAATGTAACAAATCAATAAATAAATCCACAGTGATTCTGGAATCATCACAACTCACCCTCCCATAAGGCCTGGCATTTCTCCTAAGACCGTAAGTGACAGCAAGTCACAGGCAACCTCCTATTCCCAATTTAAGGGAGATCAGCACAATTCCTAAACTTGGGATGGGAATAGATAATACAGCTCACAAACACTGGATGAAATATATATATGACCTATTGTTTCAACAGGCACTTTGCATTCCATATAATAGCTCTAACTGCACAGGGAGGTGCCTGGCCTGCTGGATGTGACTGAACTGAGTAGCTAGTGAGCACCTTTCTTCCCTCCTCCCTGTTGGTTGTTGGGATATGGCAACAGCTTTACTCATCATATAGCCAAAGCCAACAAACAAGCCACTCTTTATATAGTTAGAGCAACCACATAGGATATACAAAGAGTGTGCATCAATATCATTATATCTCTGTAATGGTATAGGTTCTTCATCAGACCAGGACTATCTGAAGCAAACATCTGAGTACTAAAACATCTGAGTTTGAAGATTCAGTTGAACATGATACTGTATATCAGGGACAGAAGACCTGCGGTCCCCAAGATGTCAGTTTTCAGCTCCCATCATCCCTGACCATTGGCCATACTGGCTGGGCCGATGGAAGTTGGAGTCCAACAGCATCTGGAGGGCCAAGGTCCCACATCTCTGGCATATACTGTGAATGATTCATACTGTGAATGGTACAAGAAGAGAATGATAGTAATGCTAGGATTGAGAGAACTGCACATAGTACTTCTCATACATTTTTCTCAGTTACCTTACACCGTCTCTACAAGAAGTTAGGCCAGCATTATCTCTATATTGCATATGGGAAAGGGGCTTGAACTGAGTGAACAGAGCCTTGCCTAAGACCATCTACTGAGGTCAAGGCTAAAATGAGATTTTAACAAGGAACTTTTCAACCCAGAGCTCAAAACATGGTCCATAGTCTAATAAAACCCACAGGCACTTTTCTACTAAATTCAGAGTGATTATGATTTAGATTTTGAGAAAGTGGGGACAAGAAAATTGCCATGATTCTTTATGTAATACTACTTTTTTAATGGAACAGCAGAGAAGAACCTTCTCAGGACACCACTGGAGGGCAACCTGTTTTCAGTCTTTCCTTAGCCACCAGAAACAAGTTTCCCTTAGAAACTCTTGGAGTCTTCTGTCTTCAAATGTAAACCACAGCTTCTTTACACAGTTCCCTCCTTTCCTGTGCCCTGTCACTCTTGATCTACCTACCACCATGTCACCAATGGAGGGTCAAACTCAATGTGAATGTGGTAGCCATGTTTCTTTATTCACAGATGGACTATTCACATATAAAATATGGGACAGGGTCAAAATTTTACATTAAAATGAATGAAGGGAGCTGGGTCCTTCCCATTCTTACCTTACTTTCTAGTGATCCTTCACTCTAGGCACTTTTCTCCCAGATACTACAAATGAGCTGGGCTGAGAGGAAATGTGTGTAAGCAGGTAAGTTATGGGAACATTCCACATTTTTTTACCTGCGTCTTTTGGTTGCAAATTAGATACACCCAAACACCCTCCTGCTTTATATCCTACAGCAGCCTTTCCCAACTAGTGGGCCACCATATGTTGTTGGACCACAATTCCCATCTTTCCTGACCATTGGCAATGCTGGCTGAGGCTGATGGGAGTTGTGGTCCAACAACATCTGGTGGCCCACTAGTTGGGAAAGGCTGTCCTACAGGGAGTTGGACTAGATAGCCTCAAAGTCCCCTATAATGCCCAGATGGCCTATAGCCCAGAAGGGATTGTACTAGATTGTACAAGCTCCCCTACAATTCTAAGATCCTATAACGTGTGACTTGTGAATCAACATGGCTGCCGTATCACTTGACCCTGGGCCATTTGGAGAGGCTGAAATCTTTTTTCTTTCTTGAGCATATTACACCAGTTCTGGCCTGACTGCATTAGCTAGTGCTTTTTCCTGAGCTCAGTTCAAAGTACTTGTTTTTAATTTGTAAAGCTTATGTGGCTCATGACCCCAATACCTCAAACCACACCAGTCTGCACCCTGCGGTCTTCATCAGAAACCGTTTTCCCTGTGTATCACCAGAGGGATGTGGGAAAGGTGGCTACACGGGAGCAGATGGGATGCTGTTCCCAGGGAAACATCCTGAGTGCCATCACTGTCAGATTTTAAATTCCAGGCTAAGGCATTTTTATTTACCCTGGCTTTTGGTGGTTAATTAGCTGCTACTAACTCATCTTTTATTAGGGTGGGGTCAGACTTGTTCTTATTGTATTATTGCATGATCATTTTAGGAATATTATATTGTACATTGTTTTAAATTAGACTTTTAATTGATTTTATCTTTGTGTTCTATGTTATTGTTAAGTTGCTTTGAGACATTTCTTTTTGTAAAAAGTAACTAACTAAAGCAATAAATGGTGGTTGTGGTGGTAGCAAAAATGGTAATAATAATAAAGGCAATGTTCCGCTAAATTATTTTAAATAATTGTAAGACTTCAGTCCAAAACACACTAAGGAGTGAGCTCTATTGAATAGAATGGGAACTACTTCTGAGTAAATATGCTTGTGATTGTGTTATGTCCTATTTGTGCTTTTTGGGACCTCACTGAAGCTGGGAGGAGGCTGACAGGTTGATTTTTAGTTTTTAATTGCAGTTGAGCACAGTTGGACCTTGGGTAGCCCTACCCAAAAGGGAAAAGATTCCTGTACCCTAGTGGGAGCCCTGGGAAGTTTGTAGGCCCTACTTGAACCATGTTGCAGCCAAGACTGAGAGAGTCCTTCTGGCCTCAGCCCATTCAATAGTGTAGCTAGTGCCAGAAAAAGCAGTGGCAGTGGGTGGTGCCAAAGGCCACTGATCTTCCAACAAAGCCTTTCACTGAGGCGGAAGTCAAATGGAGGAAAGCAGAAAGGCATGTGTTTTTAATTTTCTCCAGTCCAATGGGGACATTTTGCTTTTTGTTAAGAGAACAGTGTTTACTAATTTTTATTTTACTGAGCCATTTTTAGCAGTAAAGCAAAAAGATGCAGCATTTTATCATGCTTATGGTTCTGCATTAGCTAAGTTGGTAACACAGGTCCAAGGTGGTGGAGAGTCAATTTACCAAATAATTCTATGTGTTTTAGTTATAGGGTCATATAGGGCATAAGAACAAACTTAGTCTATCTAGTCCACCATTCTGCTTCCGGCAGTGGCCAACCACATGCCTTTGGGAAGTCCACAAGCGGGACATGAAGCCAATAGTTCCCTTGCCATTGGTGTTCAGTGTAGTATACTACCTATGGAGGTTCCATACAGCCATCATGTTTTTTGCCCACTTGTGTTTTCATCAGCTTGCATCATTCATTGTTGCTATCTGCAAGTGTCATTACTCATGCTCTCCTAGGTAATAGGTTGTGATTACCTAGTTAAAACAGAACCTTTGTAAGATTTTCTGCATGAGTTTGTGATTGTCATTATAGCTGCTGCTATAATTGTTGCTAGATCTGTTGTTGTTGCTGTTGTTGTTGTTGTTGTTGTTGTTGTACTAGTCATGGTAACTGGGAGAAGATGGGCTATAGCTGTTTTGTTCTTTTTTGTAATCAATATCCAGTATCCAGTTAGTTTACTCCCAGTGTCAAGTATGGCTTTTCCCATCATTGAGCCAATAAGACATTGCACTTTGGTTTTTGTTGTATTTCCTATCAGCAGGAGCTCTTGGAGTATCAAGATGTGGCAACTAGAAATCCTGTCTTCCATTATACATATAAATAAGACTTAAGAGCAGACATCTAATAACAGAATTGCATCCCTGATGTGAACCCTTGATGTATATTTGTGCATGCAGTAATACATCGTAGGAAAGCCACATCAAATGTCACATCCTAGATTTTTCATTGTATGGGGCTTCCATGGACATACAACATACACATTCCCCTCTTTTGTGACATTAAAGACTGTAAAACGGTGGATGGCTGCATTACTGGTTACCATTAGTAACCATTTTATATTTTTAGCAAGTTCTTGCAGGGTCGAGATAGCCTCTTTGTCTAAAAAACCTTGGCCTTAGTAGTTTTGCTATCTCTGCAGCACATTACAAAAATGCCTACCGACATTTTCTTTTTCTTCTTGGAGATCTTTCCTGTTTAAGTAAAGCTGCGCTCGGTTGCTGTGAAACTCCTTAGTAACAGGAAACAGTTGTCCAGTTTAAAGGACCAGCTCTAAAATAAACAGCTTTCCCTCCCCCTTTCAAGCCCCCTCAGGACAATATTTGCTTTTCTAAAATATCATTTTGCCATGGCTTTGGGACTTCGCTTGACAAACTTGGGGGTCTTCAAGCAGTTCAAAGTAGGCTTGACCTATGACTCTGTGGAGAAAAGAGGAGCTGCATATAAATGGCAAAATTACAAAAGGATCAATTCTCTGTCAACTCATTAGCAATTCGTAAGTGATAACTCCTCTTTCGAAGACTCTTTCATAATTACTTGCACAAGCTGCATTTGGTTCACAAGTTTCATAAATGAAGGTTAAGTTGACTTAACCGTCCAGGATTTACCAGCCATGTTAAAGCATAAAATGTGTACGCTTTTGAGTGCCTCTCCAGATACAGGCTGTTGACTTAAAGACTCCAAGGTTAAATGGCGCTGGCTCTAGAGTCCAAGTTAGTTCCCTTATTGGGCAACCAGTGAAGGTACAACGCAACATGACAGAGCTGTTCAGGAAAGATGTCAGGTTGACACATCAAGTTTGCAGTTGAGATAGCAGTGGTGGTTGAAGCCAATATGTTAATCTAGGATTCTGCAGTGCCTTATTCTCATACATGTTGTTCATTTTTAGCCATTCTACAGATTACAACAAGGGTGGGGAAACTTTTTTAGCCTGAGGGCCACATTCCCTTCTGGTAGGGTTGCCAGGTCAGAAGCATCCCAAAACCTGAGATTTTAGGGGCGGGCCCGAGTGATGTCATGGGGTGCAGGCCCAAGTAATGTCATGGGGCGGGCCCAAGTGAAGTCATTAAGCATGATACATTAAGCATCAATCACAGTTGCTTGGAGCATACAATTAAAAAAAATGTGATTGGAAATTAAGCTAGAAATCTTAGCTAAAAGATGGAGCCTGGGTAGGGAACATTTAATCTAGCCTACTTGCTTTCGGCAAGAAGGGTTTAAGTGCCAGGCCAGTCACCAGGCCACTGCAGGAAGAAAGGAGCCTAGTGTTGTGGAGATGTTGGATGGGAGCATTCGGGAGTAAAGATAGATGCCCCTGAAGGCTTCAATTCTAAACAGCGTGGCTAGTGCCGGAAAAAGCAGTGGCAGCGGGTGGTGCCAAAGGCCACTGATCTTCCAACAAAGCCCCATAGAACTCAACAGGACTTACTTCTGAGTAGATATAGTTTGGATTGTGCTGTTGGTAAAGCTTCACTAGGGATCCTCTGCAAAGACATCCATATCCAAGCAGGGTTGGCAACCCCCTGCCTGGAATGCCCTGCCTGGAATGCCCTGCCTGGAATGCCCTGCCCTTATCTTTTAATGTGGCTGCTCCAAACTTCTTTACAGATTTGACCCTTCACTTCAGAAAGAGGTCTGAGAAATGAGTACGAGTAAGAAGATTCTCTACCCTTTCTGTCTACCCTGTGGGCTGCTATAAACTCACTTTGACAGCCAACCCAGTTCCAGTGAGTAATAATTGACAGAGAGAAAGCAGACATGGTTTGGTCTACCTTCACAGGCAGCAGCTTGGGAACAACAACTGCAGCCACACTTTCAAATATGTGAATTCTCTTTTGCCACTATTGGGCAAGAAACAAACTGCTGTGCAACCAAGAAGGTGCATCATCAATGGGTTTTAGGGGGTTTTGCTGAGCACATGCAACCACTGCTGTTGCTTCTATGGATGTAAGGGAGTGAGGTTAAAGGTAAATGAAATGCAAACAAAAAATGAAAAACAAAATACAGTGATGCTTTCCTAAATGCAATACCATACCAAACACAAGATTCCTATGAGTAAGGCAGACAACTTAGCATCCCCCAACCAGTCAGGATTCATAACCAAAACCCAAAACTAAAAAAATCCAGAATGCAGAATGCTGCGGCATGATTGCTGACATGAGTGAGATCCTATCAGCACGCAATACCTCTGCTCTGAAATCTGCATTGGTTGCTGATTTGCTACCAGGCCAAGTTCAAACTGTGTTTTCCATGTTATGGGTGCCACATAGTACTTGTTCTGCTCTTGTAAGAAATCAGTCCTGTAAAGTGGCAGCATTTTGGATACTCTGTTCATAGGGTTTTCGTGCTAAGAGGTATTCAGAGGTGGTTTACTATTGCTTTCCTCTGACTTTGGACACATATCATATTTGAGACATAATGAGAAGATTCACTAGAAAAGACAATACAGAAAAACAGAAGGGAGTAGAAAAGGAGGAAGACCAAACAAGAGATGGATTGATTCCATAAAGGAAGCCACAGACCTGAACTTACAAGATGTGAGCAGGGTGGTTCATGACAGATGCTATTGGAGGTCACTCATTCATAAGGTCGCCATAAGTCAAAATTGACTTGAAGGCACATAACAACAACAACGAATTGGCAGCACCTACGCTTTGGAACTCCTTGCCTATTGACATTAGGCAGACGCCTCTTTTCAGCACCTGCTAAAATCATTTTTGTTTAGGCAAGCCTATCCACGCATGTAGAAGCTATTGTGTTTTCAGATCTGTTTTTAACTCATTGTTGGTTTTATTAATTTGAATGTTTTTCAATACATGTCTTTAACTATTTTTGCCAATAATTTTATTGTTTTAATTCTTTCTGTAAACTGATTTGAGATTTTTTACAATAAAGCAGTATATAACTGTTGTAAATAAAATACATAAATAAATTTTGGAGTCACAGCTTTTAAAAATGTTTTTAAAGATGTTTTGTTTTAATATATTTTAAAGTCTGTTTTTATGATTTTTAAAGTGTTTTTAGTGCTTTTGTTTGCCGCCCTGGGCTTCTACTGAGAGGAAGGACAGGATATAAATCAAATAATAAATAAAAATAAATAAACTTCATGCACCCAACCCAAAATTCAGAATCATGACACTTTAAGCTGTTTTGCAACTGTTGATACTTGTTTTATGGTTATTGGTTTTTAAAGGGATTTATTTCTTATTGTGAGCTGCCTTGGTTTCCAATCACCAACCCTACCTCACAGGGGTGTTGGAAAGACTCCACACACACACACACACACACACACACACACACACTTGTAAATATACACCCCATATAATAGTTTATTGTCAAACCAGTTGGTCATTGCAGAACATTTTTTAAAAAAATCAGTATTAGTTTTCTACATAATAAAAATGTGATGCCTAGGTAAACCATGCCTAATTGCTTTAAAAATAGGATTGGAAGGAGAGGGAAAGATTTACAACACAAACACAATTCTTTGTTATGTTTACTCAAAAGTCCCATTAATTTACAGCACAATCCTAACCATGTCTACTCAAAAGTCAGTCCTAATGAATTCAATGGGGTTTACTCCAGGTACATGGGATTAGCATTACTTTACTCCCAGAAAAGCAAGTATTGGATTAAATCCTTTCATATTGCCAAGGTTTTCAAAGCACTCCAACAGCCCAGGGTCTGACTCTTGCACACAAGAGAAAAAAAACTTTAAGCCATATTCTTACGTACTCAAACAAACTGAAAATCTCAAAACCACCATTTTCTGACCTTGTAATGAAATCTAGGCACTGCCTGGGTCAACAAATCACAACCCTGGCTTCACTTATTGGCTACAATCCTGAAAGGGTGGGGTTAGATCCAGAGCTTGGGAAAGTTATGTTTTTTGAACTACAACTCCCATCAGCCCAATCCAGTGGCCATGCTGGCTGGGGCTGATGGGAGTTGTAATTTTAAAAAGTAACTTTTCCAAGCTCTGGAGCTAGGAGCTGCTATAACAGATCCTTTAAACAGATTAAACAGTTGCGGCGGGCTGCTGATGTTTTGGTCTATATCTCGGGAACCAGCCCACCTAGAAACTTAATTTTTAAAAAAATTGAAGATGAGAGTCTGTAGATTAAGGTGGGTCAGCCAGAGTGCCGGAGGGAACCCCCAAAAACTGGACTGTCAGGTTAAAAAACAGAGATCTGGCAACCCTACCTTCTGGGCAAACTTCTGGGGTCCACATGCCAGTGGTGGGTGGTGCCAAAGGCAAAGGGGGTGGAGAAAAAGTGTGACTCCTATTTTTGTACAGTAGGTTAGATTCCAGCACACAAAACTCAAAGATTTCTACACACATACACATTTTTCTATCCTTCATCCAACTAAACAAGAGGCATTACTGCTGTTCAAGGAAACATTCCAGACAGGTAAAAGCACTCAAGAGGTCAACAGAGCAGATCCAGTGAGGGGTATGGCCTGGAAAAGAGATGTGGCCTAGGCAGAGTCCTAAGCTGGAGAGGCCTGGAGAGCTGGATCTGGCCCCTGGGCCTGAGGTAGCCTAGGATGAAGTGTTGACTGTAGTCACACTGTAGTGGTAGAATTCTCAGTTGTACCATTTCAGAAACAAGTGAGAATTAATATTTGGGAGACTATACAAAACCTTTCTCCCTGATCTTTTAGTTCCCCACTGGGAAGGAGTTTGCTTTTTTTAAAACAAAAATTGGAGAATATTCAAAAATATACTGCTTATCATAGGGATAGACTGAGAAAAGAGAAGAAAAAGGAACCAAACATGAGTGAGACACCTCAGTCCAAATTGCCATACTGTACTCTCTCTGTTCAATAATATGACTGTCCACCTTTAGTCTGAAGTGGTACAGTCAGGGGTATAGTCGTCCAGGGTCTCAGGGTGTGTGTCTTTGAATCATTATCTTTTGGGACCACATCCCACTGGGGTCCCTATGTCCCCACAGTTCTATGAGCCAATCAGCATGCAAGGAGAGAGTGTTAGCCACTGAGAAGGGTCTTCGAACTTGCTCCTGCTGATTGGAGTCAAACAGAATGAAAGGAGTTCCGATTAGTTCCTACTTCAACAAGCTAAGTTATGGAGAATGAGAATTCTGTAATTGCAGAAGAGACTGTGAATCCTGATGACAGCATCCCATCTATATCATCAAACAGTTTAGCAGCAGCAAGAGATAAATGTGTAGATACTGAATTCAGAAATTCAAGCACTATTTCTGGCAGTGAGAAAGGACAGTCAAATGGCGACAATAATAGAGAAACAGAAAGCAGTATTCAAGCCTGGCCAGATTATTTGATAATCTTAAAAGGCTGTATAATATTAGAAGGGGGCATGGCTGTGACTATCAGGAAGGAATGCTGCACTTCTGAATTTGTCACTACATTACTGGGTACAGTCGAGAATTCTACCACCTCAAGTCAATCAGCACATTTTGCAATAATGTGAATGGGTGTCATCATTCTGACAGAACAGTTATTTTTGGTGGAAAGCTTATCGAAAACATCAACTCAGTGTGCAGCACTGAAAAAAGTGCATTCAGTGTTTGAAATCACAAGTGGAACCTGCTACCAAGGTTTGTGGTGAGGAGTGCTCAATGGGCCTAGCACTAGCATTTAATATCACTCTACAATAATTAAGAGCTGGTAATATTTGCTCTTGTGCACTTCTGGTGAAAATTAAAAACAAAGAAGTGCGTGCGTGTGTACAGGTACAGAAGTACCTGCTATCATGTCCAGAATGGGAAAAGGTAGTAGAGGGCAGGGGAAGAGGGAGTGAGGGGAGAGAAAAAACCTCCAGCCTGGATATCTTCTGGTCAAATAGCAACTAATAGCCATGACTGAAAAAACAGAGTGTGTGGAAGCTAATATGCCAATCAAGCGCACAGAAGAATCAGATCTGTGATAAAACTGGACCCATTTGGGATATAAATCCCCTGTTTGGGCCTATCCTATATACAAGTTGGACTTGCAAGTAAATGCATATGCAGCTGGGGAGAAGCGTTCAAAGCTCTCACTTCTCAGGCAAGAGGCCAGGGAGTCGTTTTCAGTTTAAAAACAGAGTGATGGGAAATGGTTAAGCAGCTACTCTTCTCCCTCCCACCTGTCTTCTCCTGGCAGCAGCCTTCTGCTTCAGAAGCTACACTGTGTAAAAAGAAAAGAGGTACCCCCCTACACACAAAGGATTACAGAACTACATGTAACAGGTGTAAAACCTATTTAAGATGTGCTACAATTTCCTTCCCAAGTTTTCAAAATGACAAATGTTTAATTCTTCAATCAGGCAGCACTGGCCAAATCCTTAAAAAAAATAAAAATCCTGCAATAGCAGATCTCCTCATTCTTATATTATTTATTCTTACGTTCTTGTGTATAATTTGAGGTGCAGGTTGGCCTATGTGTAGCTCTTGTGATAACAGATTTCCTTCCCAAGTTTGATTACACCTTCTGGATTCATACTCAAGCTGATGTCCAAAACTCTCAGTTTGCCATTAAAGACTTTTTGGGCAAAACGTGTCTGGCTGTTGGCTTTGTTTCTATATAATATTGTTTTGTTAAGTGTCTTGAACCACTAGGAGTATTTGCTTGGAAATTGAATAAAACTTAAGTTCCTCCCCAAGAGAAAATCTCAACTCCCATGTTCTGGCTAATGGATACAAAGGATGGGAGGGGGTATTATAATGGTGACCTTGAGGCTGTCACATGCTCTGTGTGGGGCTGCCCATGAGCCACTTAGTGCAGAATGCAGCAGCTAGACTGCTGATGGGGGCAGATGGCCCACAGCATGTGACACCTTTGCAACAACATTCTGCACTGGCTGTCCATATGTCACCAGGCCAGGTTCAAGGTTCTTGTATTAATATATCACAAAGCCCTGAACGACTTGGGTCCAGGGTACCTTACGGACCACCTGGGCCCTTATTTCCCAGCTTGAGCACCGTGATCATCTGGAAGAGCACAGTTAGTTGTCCCCCATGTTTCAGAAGCCCAGCTAGCTTCAATTAGAAGTCGGGCATTTAGTGTTGCCAATCCCATATTGTGGAATAATCTTCCAGCAGAGATTTGGCAAGCACCCTCACTGATCCTTCAACTGTCTCTTGAAGACTTTTTTATGATGACAGATCTCTTTAGTGTTTTAAACTTGATATGGCTGACACGTGATTTTTTTTTTACAGCTTCTACTATTAATAGTGTTTTGCATCAGGGCTGGCATCAAGAGTCGGCCTAGTCGGGCATCTACTGAGGGCCCACACTCTGGTAGAGAGCCTCCTGGACCTGCTGCACTGAGGAGGTGGATTCAATGGTGGGCACAGTGTTTCTTTTCCACTGATACGGTTTTGCTTCATCAGAAGTTTTAAGATCTGTGTGATCACGAGATTTTTCAGGTTAGTGCTACCCCTTTTCCTCTGATGCAGTTGGTATATTTTAGAGTTCATTAGCTGCTTCTTTTCTATTAGTTCCACGGAAAAGATGTCCCAATCGTTCTTTAATTTGGAGACCTAGATTCAGGTCTCACCTGTGCCATGGAGAAAAACGTTGGGCAAGTCATTATCTCATAGCCTCCATTGTCCATTGGTACAATAAGGATATAATGCTCTACTTTAAAATGCCAAACAAGATAATTTGACTTTGTTTAGATACACGTTGCCTTTGAGATCCATTGACACCCAGATCTAAAAGGCATCCTATGTCTAAAGACAGATAGTTATTTTTGTTTGTCCAGTGCTATGATTAGCATGAAGTGAATCTGAGTGTGCTTTAACAGCCAAGTAAAGCAGATGATAGATAGTGTTAACGCCAGACTGTAAATTACACAAGGTAACTATTATGCTTTGAAAAATAGGTCAACCTTTGATCTGACTTTTTATCGAGATGGCTGGAATCTGACAGATCCAGCCTCTCAATTAGACTCTTAAAATCTTATCAAAAGGAAACGGGGCTTTTGAAATCATTGGCATCTCTGGAATAGGTTGATCACATTTCCTCTACTGCAGGCTTGAGCCTGTGCTGCTTTTTAACCTGCCATTTCAAATATAATTTTCCTCTGAACAACAACAGCAACAAAATAGAAAATGCAATCACTAACTCACCATCAAGAGAAGGTGAAAGCTGAAACTTCATTCCTCTTTGGTATGGTTATCCATACATCAACGGGAGACTGGAACTGTATGTTTATTTATTTGGCTAGGGCATATCTCTGAACCTCAGGGATTATAGAATTTCCCTGAAATGTAAGCATTTTCCTTTCATATTCCTTTTATCTCTGTGTTACGTTTGTGCACTCTAATTCACAAACATGCCTAGGACAGTGGCACTATTCACCACAGAGACATGAGGGAAAGATCACCTGGAATAAATCAGCAGAGATTCATTTGGATTCTGGTGAAAGCTGAAGACTGTGTTGCACACGTCAGAGCAAACACAGGAAAGGCAGGTGCCCTAATCTATGGAATAAACCCAGCCTCGATTTCAGAATCCAGTGAAACAAATGGCACAACCTGGGCTGGTCCCAACACCTGTTTTTGGTCTACAGCAGATGACAGACAGTGGTAAACTCATGATTCAGCTGTAACATTTCAGACTCCTCACATGAATAAATGCTCCTCAATACCCCCAAAACAACACCTCTTTACTCATAAAAACAAAACATTCTAGATGTCAGGGGGAAAGGTTCTAACCTCACTTTGTTTCTCTCTTTTTTGAAATGGCCAGTGATTTGGTGGTGGTGGTGGATTATGGAGAAACCTTCAGTAGTGTGAGCCCCTACTATACGCAGAAGACAATCCTCTACTGGAAGGGTTCTCAGTCCTGTGAAGGAGTCCTCTGTTTGAAGGGTGGTCCATAAATGACCATAACAAGAAGAGCAGGGACCTTGAAGATCCCCATCAATAGTTAGCATCCAGACAGCAGACTGAGCAGGTTTACAAGCAGGTTCACCCGATCTTGCCTGCTATAGTACTGTATTTCTGTTTATTTCTAAATCTGCAAATAACACATAGATTACCATCTGCAAGTCGTATGTGAATCTATGACTTCCTGTCCTCTTTTGGGGTGATACGTGAGTAATCACCCTACCTGCTCATCTGCTGTTTCTGAGAATTGGGTCTGTGACAACTGCAGGGAAAGGCAAAGAGCCAGGCTTATAACCATTTCTTAAAAATAAGAAGAAGGCAAGGTTCTTCTTGGGCAGAGGATGGGTTTGAATTTCCTAAGCCAATGTGAAATAGCAAAAAACAAAACCCAAGGAGACTTCAGGTTGTATTCAACAGTGCTGATCTGCTGGTGCAGCAGACTTCCACATGTACAACAGAACTTCCCCCTCCTCTCACTGCATCTCCCCCAGCGCACCCTCAAAATCTGCTCCAGAGAGTTGAGGAACCTTACGGAACCAATTTGGAGGAGAGGAGAGGGAAAGGAAGTCCCGCTGCACAAGCGGATTTCAGGTCATGCAGCATGTTTAGTTTAAGATATGAAATAATTTTAATAATATGCATTTAATTTCAGTAAAACTAAAAACTAAGTGTCAAGTACTTGTCTGTTATCCTTTGAGTATGGGCCTTTGAATTCACTGGGCAGAGTGCTGGAAGGATACTGCTTGTGTTTTCCCTTAAGTCATCTTTGTCTGTAAGAGCATTAGAGCTTTATTTTAAGTAAACGCACAACATTAAGGGGAAAGCCCTGGGCATCAGGTCCCTGTTGCTACAGCTCCAGAAGGGGACCGGTGCAGGCACCATCCCCACATTACTGGAATCTAGAAATACTGAAAAATCATACTCAATACAAAGACCCAAACATTTGGGCTTCGCCCAAGCGGCTAATGTTCTTGCATAGCATTACACTGGAAGCTACCTCACTGAGTTGTTGTGAGGATGACACTGGAGGGAAGGAGGGAAGAGTTCCTCAGATGCCAGCCTGCACTCGTTGGAGGATGGGTGGAGGAAAAAGCAACGAATAATAATGGTTTGGATTCAGGTTTGGCCAGACAGCTCCAGGCAGTGCTGGTTTATACTGATTATTTGGATCCTTTCCAGTCAGGTATTAGGCTTCAGGCATTTGGATGGAGACTGCCTTGGCCATCTTGTCAGATGACTTACATCAAGGAATGGATGGGTGGAGTGTGATCCTATCATTTCTCCTGGATCTCTTTATGATTTTCAATACCATTGACCATGGTATTCTTCTGGAACAGTTATCTGGGTTAGGACTTAGCGACATGGTGCCTGATGGCTTGGTTCATCCTGGAAATCGGTTCCAGATGCTGGAGGACTTGTGTTCCACCCCCTGGCCATTGGCCTATAGGGTGCCACAGCATTCCATCTTGAAGTGCCACTCCCCTCTACCTCAGTTTTTCATCTCATTGCCCCAGGGAGACTATTGAACTTCTGAACCAGTGCTGAGAGCCGTTCTGAGATGAAAGAGGCATAACAAACTGAAGCTTAATCCAGATAAAATGGAAGTGCTGCGAGTAGGAAAACTGACAGCTTAAATTAGTGGAATTCAGCTTATCCTTGGTGGGGTTGGACTCCCCCTGATGGGTCACGTTTGTAGCTTGGGTGCACTTCTGGACTCTGTGCTAACTAGGGAAGCACAAGTGGCTGCAACAGCCAGGAGTTCCTCTTGGCAGCTTTCATTGGTGCACCAGCTGCGACCCTATACGGACAGATTGGACCTTGCCACAATTATTCATGCACTGGTGACTTCCAGCCTAGACTACTGCAATGCACTTTAAGGAGAGTTGCCTTTGAAGATGACTTGAAAACTACAGCTGGTGCAGAATGTGGCTGCCTAGCTATTAGTTGGGGCCAGGCAACTACATCATTTCACATCAATATTGCACTGGTTGCCAGGGTGGCGGAGATCACCTTTGAAGCTGGTTTGGGTCCAGACTGGGACTGGCTGCACCCATATCAGCTAAGATTTATGTTGGAAGCCCTGTTGAGATGCCCATCAGTAAAATCTATGTAGGCTGGCAAGTACAAGAGATAAGGCCTTCTCTGTGGTGGTCCTCTGCCTATGGAATTCAATTCTGGGGACCCACTCTGATCTTCTTTAAACAAGCTTTGAAGATACGTCCTTTTAGAATGGTCTTTGGATTTAAAATTGGGATGTCGGATACTGGAGACTATTGTCCAGGGCTGGTTTCAATCCATTTTATTATTTAAATGTAATTTTTATTCATGTTTTGTTCTACTCTTGTATTAATTGTTTTGATGAATTTTATAGATTGTACACAGTGTATAGAAGTGTTATTAAATAAATAAATAAACAAAAAAGCAGGAGACCAGTTGTGCAAGAGGTCTTTCTCAGGACTGTTGCTCTGTTTACATAGGTGCCTCCACCTCATTTTTGGCAGTTCCCCTCTCCCACTGTGCCCCATGTCATGCCTTTTGGAGAGGCTTTTTTTCAAGATCTGCTGTAGGAAGGAGTGGTGGAAGTGGAAAAGTTAATGTGTGTTGATTTTCTTTGGCATATCAGAAGAAACTGTTCTGCGTTGCTTGCCTCCTCAGGTAGAGCAAGACATGTTTTACATTTAAATCAGCACAGGGAGTTTATGGATTTAAGCTTTAATTTTAAATAGTTAAGGCTGTTCAGGAGAAGAAGCCGGATTGACTGAAAGAAAATATACACTAGAAGACCTTTTGAAATACTCATTTGTCTCCCCACTACAAGATATTATCACATTTGGCCAAGGACTTGACTGATTCCCATGTTTTGTAATGTCGTTTGTGTGCCTGTGCTTTTCTAAATGTACATATTTTCAGAATATCCAAATCACTGAGCGTTCTGATTGTTTGGTTTTTGCAAATCCACTCTCCCAACCCAAAAGCATCCCCCCAGGTACCAAGTTCATTAGCAGAACAGGGAAGCCTGCTTGTTTTCTCCTGCCTATGTACCATATGTTCCATAGAGCATGGCATTCCTTAGCCTTTGATGTCATCCATTTAGCATTGTTATTCCTGAAATTGTGTAGAAGTCAGTCAAAATTAAAGACCAAGCAATGTATTTAAGTTTTTCATATTATGTTTTCACAGTATTTCTTTTTTCTTTTCTGGAAGATGCCCTGCACTATTTCTACTAAAGTGCCTTTGACAGCAGAGCTTCAAATGAAAATATTCTGGTGGCTGGGTGGAGTATCATGGTAGAACAAGAGAGAGGAAAGTCTATTACGGAAAGCAGCTTAGCATATAGGGTAGCTTTCCGTTTAGTCACACTTGACTGTCATAGCAAATTGCTTATATGTCATTGTTTGCAGTTTTATTCACAGCCCAGTTAAGGCAACATTGTGGGACTGAAACCTGGTCCTTTTCTCTGCCATGGTTAGCACAGTCAGTGATTCATGCTGTTCTAATAACCCTACAAGGCATTAAACAGAGATCTCTCAAATCATTGTCAGTACTAGTTGACGTGGGTGTTTATAATGGCTTCTTTTTTTCCTTCCAAAAGGATGCCCATTTCTCCAAACTTTTCTGCCAACTAGAAATCCATTATTCATGGCTGGATCGTAATCAGAACATCCAAGTCTAAATGGATAGAGGAATCCCCTTAAAATGTTTTTTATCTCTTAGAGTCAAGGTTCCCCCTTTTCTCAATATACTGTAACTTTAATGACACTGAAGCCATGGACTGGTGTGCTCAGCTAATTAACTAAAGATTAAAAATGAGTATTTTAGGGATGTTCCTATGATACAGGATTGTGTGAAGACAGCACAGTTATAAAATGTGTTGTTTTGCTCAGGCAAGCCATTTGATTATAGTGTGTTCTCATCCTTTTCTCATTGTGGATATATATATGCTGAAAGCTTGTCTTTGTATGTGCAAAGAGCACTTCTGTCATACAGCTTTGTGAACTCTTGCTGGCCTCAGCTGGACAATATGTGGAACATAGGAAGTTGCCGTAAATTCAGTCTGCCACTGTCCATCTTGCTCGGTACTCTGTACACAGACTGGCAGCCTCCTTCCAGAGTTTCAGAAAGGAGTCTTTCCAAATACTTTCTGGAGCTGCTACCTGAGATATTTTGCATGTCACTAAGCTACGGCCCTTCCACATGAACCCCACTCAATAATGCGAAAAGCTATGGCGACACAAAAGGTAAACATTTCACCACTTTACAACATAGGTAACTCTTGATAAGGAAAAAAAATAAAGAAAAAGTAAGTTTTCTCTTGAAACCATGCTCTGTATTTCAAGAAACTGTTCTTAATAGCTTTCTTTTTCTTCTCTGAAATATGTTCATCATGAGGAAAACTAACATCATTTAAACAAATCTGGCCTTCTTTTTCAAAGAATGTTTCCCAGAATAATATCTTGTACAGGTGCTGCATTAATTGTCATCTGTCTCCTATTGACCAAATTGGAATATTATATGTTTATGAATTTGTGATGGATTATAATTGTGCAAGGTATAGTGGGAAGTTTTAATTGTTAGTGCCACTGTTTTATCTCTGAACCAAGCTATAATTTAATTTGTAAGTAACTGGAAAAGTACTAAAAAGTAAGAAGGGATGTGTATTTTCCCTCTCCTAGCACTAGAGTACACATCTCTTCATCCCCCGTCCACCGCAAACATACAAACACACTGGAAATCTATTGCCCCTGTAGTGAGGCGCCTTACATATCACCATTTTCACTGAATTTTACTGTAGTAGCATTGGGTCTAAACTTCATAGCACTGATGGGGCAGCATAAACCTGTTGCTCACAGCCAGCAGCCTTAAAACTCTCAATAGAAGGTTCCCCACCCATGCTTTAAATCATGCATTTGATATTTGTAAAAGGCACAGTTGGGCATCTATGAAAATCAAAAACTGGGGTGGGGTGGGGAAAAGATGCTTTCCAACCAAAGCAAAGAAACAGATCAATAGAAGTGAATGTTTAAATACTTGCTGTCTATACTGTTTAACTTAGTCGAAGAAAACTGTGCATCCAGGCAATTTATTCCTGGCAAAATAAGTTGAAATTTGTGGACGGCCATAAGCAAGAAGTTCTCTGTTATTCTGTTCCCTGTGGCTTAGAATAACAAGTGACACCCAGATCAGAAGCCTGGGGGGGTGTGTAGAAACACAGTTCTGACAGACAAGTAAACACTTTTGTGTCTTCAACTCCCCCGTCTCCCTTGAAAGTTTTACTGCCATGGAGGCTGTTGTCTGTTGGGTCAGAGAGCGCAAATGACTTCAGCTAGTCAGTTTCAGTTTATTGCCTGGTTCAGGTGTATCTAATAAGTAACTTCAAGGTCATCCCCCATCATTAAAAAAGCCATAGTCAAGGAAATGATAGTGGGATTGTAAACCCATATTGACATAAGTAATTATGTGTTCCTGCCATAGGAAGCGTGTATGTTTGCAAACAACTCTCTCCTTTAAAAAAATAATCCACAACTTTTGTCAGATTCTGCTTGACCATAGCTGCTTCCCTATGTAGCCCAGATAATGAAGAAGAGAAGGGTGGGGGCACGATGATCTCACTTTGCTCCTTATGCTTTCCAGAGAGACCGGAGAGAGAGAGAGAGAGAGGATGGTTAAATGGCATTGGGTGCATGAATGTTGGTTTTTGCTCTACAAGATAAAATTGGTTGTTGTATTAGTGCTGATGGTAGCATACAACCCTGTTTCTAATCGCAGAGGATAAATATTAAATTGGGGCGGGGAACATCAGCCCAGGGGGCAAAATGCAGCCCTCCAGCCCCTTCTGTTCTGCCCTCGGGACTCTCTCCAGGTCAAAGCCCCTCTCCCTAGGCTACATCTGTCACTGGCTCTGTGATTCAGCCTCCTTGAGTGATTTCTCCAGCTGAAATGTATATGTGTGTATAGAAACCTCTGACTTTTGCGTGGCTGAAATGCAACCTACTGTACAGTCGCATATATTGCTTGGCCTACTTTCACCTCTGGCCACACCCATTTTGCCTCTGGCAGCGCCCACCACGGCCATGCAGCCCTTGGAAGATTGGCCATGAGGCCCACATTTGTAAAAGGCATACTTGGGCATCTACGAGAATGAAAAGCTGAAAAATAAGAAAGAATTCCTCTCCTTCTCCGAAGTGATTTCCAGTGTGTCACTAACAACTCCCACAGGGAGTGAAAATCAATATGATAAGCTGCTGGTGAAATGTAAAACGTGCTGCACTAGCTCTCAGGTAGACAGATACTGCTGGAATTCAGTTTAAGCCAAATTTTGACAGTGGATATAGAGATCTGCGATGGCACTTACTGGAACCCTTTAACATATTAATATCCTTGACCTATGCTAGGCTTTGCATCACATACATTGTCCCTCGAGGTCTTCAGCAGGTTGCACTGGATAATGACATCATCAATGTACCCGAGCTATCAAAGTTATCCACTGATGTACAATGAAGTCTAGCACACCCGGGTTTATGCTACCAGAGCTTGGAAAAGTTACTTTCCTGAACTACAACTCCCATCAGCCCCAGCCAGCATGGCCACTGGATTGGGCTGATGGGAGTTGTAATTCAAAAAAGTAACTTTTCCAGGCTCTGTGCTATTCCATTTGATTATAGAATGTTGACTATTAGGATACATGAAAGGCTCTTCACAAGAGAAGCAAAGTCTATAGCAAACGTTGCTAAATCCAGCAAATCTGGATTTTCATATACAAAAATCTGTTTCTTTCCAAAAATATCTAGAATAGAATTTAGTGATCCCAAACAACTGTCCATATTATCCCAGAGTCATAATATGTAAACTGGCCCTGACACATAATATGTCATAACTGGCCCTGACACTCCCCCCAATCTCTCTATAAACTTTGTCCTTCACAAAATAAAAGTATATTGAAGCATCATTGTTAGCCTGAGAGAACAGCTATGTATAGGCATCCTTCTCTACATGTGAGCTATGGTGGCAGGTCCCAATCTACAGAAGATGGAAGGGTCCCTATAATATGCATGGACATCAGGCACACGGAACCCATCAGTGTTTTCCCTTCATGTATAAATTTAATGGCACCATAGAACATATGTGCAGGGCTGTTAAGAAAGATAAGACAAGTATGGCACTGCCTTTGCCTGAGCCATCTTTTGTTGTCTAGACTTCTATGAATCTTGGAGCCAGGAGACATGTCACACTTACCAGGTGGAGGCCAGCTGGAAATTTCCATGTGGGAAATGCTCTCTAGTACATGTATAATGTGCAAAGGAGCTCAGCTACGGCCCTCAAGACATTGTTGGACTCCAGCTCCCATCAGCAACCCCATCCTCATATGGCCAATGGTCAGGGATTATGGGAGCTGTAGTTCAACCACATCTGGAGCGTCGCAGTTTGCCCAGCAATGATGTAAAGTGTCTCCATACCACAGCCAGTTTTGTTCCTTTGGTAACAGGGAACATGGAAACTCAACACACAATGCAGGGAATTCCAAGTAAACTCCTACATGAGGGACAGTTGCATTCTGTTTTAATCAGCCACTGTAGGATCAGTGTAAGGTGTGGATGTGTGTTTGCCTTTTCAGAACAGACTATTATTTTGGGAGGGGAGCTGATGAACAGGTTTTCTTGGGGTTCTCAGAAATTTCCACATCACTTATACCTCAAGAAAAACTGACGGGTTATTAGTCTCATATTGCACTTCCCAATCATACTCATATTCTTGTAAGATGCACATATGCTGTAATTATTTTGCAATGTGGGAATGGCTGGGCCAGTCTCCCCCCCCTTCCCTCTTGAAATACACGTTGGGGACCCCTTGGCAGTTTAGGAGAATCAGTGATAGTATCCTCCCATGGCAAATGAAAGGGAAAAAAATAATTTAAACCATCAGATGTCATTGTACTTAGCCCGGTGGCGACAGAAAACAGGAACAGCCTACTTCGGGCAACACATTTTATGATTTTTATCCACTCCCTTTGCTAGGTTTTAGAAACAGCATGGGGAGGAGAGTGTTAAGCAAAGCATTATTATTTTTCTTTAAATCCGGGCTGCTTAAGAAAACAACATGATTGTTCGTTGTGAGACTGTAAATGAAGTTCCTGTAATAAAAACACTTGCAATTACATGGGCGAGGAATGGGGACAACAAAGGGGGGGGGTTGGTCGTTTTACTTGTTCTTAAGAAATAAAGTAACGACCCTTTTCCGTTTTTGTACGCCTAGGGGGCGTAGTAGGATTATTACAATGATCGGAGACGCGAGCTTTGCCTTTTTGCAAATCTTTTAAGATTGCAAAGGAAACCGTGGAGAGTTCAAAGTGGAGGGATTTTAAAAAGGAGATACGGAGAGGTCAAACGATTGGTGCTTTTCGCGGATCGAGTTTTGCTGGAGGTAGGTAAACTTGCTGTGTCCCTCCGCAACCCTCCCCATTCGTTTTTCCTTGCAGAGCCCAGGTTGCCTCCCGCTGTATGGGATCAGCCGTCATTCAGACTGTGTGTCGGGCGCAATTCCCAGAAAGAGAAATGTCATATATTTTGGGTTTTTTTTTCTTTTATTTGCGAGTTGATCTGATCGCAGGTCACGTATGTTAACAAAACATCCTAATGAAAAAAGGTGTTCCGCGGCACAGCATGAGTCTTCTACAAACCAATTCAGACTCATCCACATGCGTTTCCGAAAAGTTTTAGCTCTTATATCAAACATTGTCTTGGTCAAAAAACGCTATTTAGGTTTTCAGAAATGTGTTCATATACACAACAGCAGACCAATAATGTCTAAATTGCAGCATGTGTTGGATTATAATGTAAATTGCAGTGCTACTATAGACAATCATTTAGGAAAATTCATTCATATAACTTCATTTAGAGTGCAATCCTCTGCATATTTACCTAGAAGTAAGCCCTGCTATGCTGTAATGAGTGTGTTTGAGATTGCTGCCTAAACTGCTGATATGATACCTAGCTAGGTGATGCAATAAGTTGCCTATATCCCGTACATATTATGTCTTAATAAATGTTTTCTATAAATAAAAAAGAATTTCAATGCATTACATAATGTGTTTAATTAAATTAACTTGGGCTAGTATCCTAAACACATTTACTAGAGAGTATGCCCCATTGAACACAGTGGGTCTGAGTCAAAATGCATTAGAATTACACTATTGGTTTTTAAGTAGTGGTGGCGGGAGATATTACAATAATGATTACAATCAGAGTATTTTAATGAAACTATAGATGTTCTATTTTAAATAACAGTCATTTATTTTCGGAAAAATAATCTTAAATTACACATTAGACCTTTTCTATTGTCTTAAATCACAATAGAACTTTTCAGCAATGCTATTTCCACAAAAAATCCATTTTGTAGAGAATAGATGTATTTAAAATTGGATCAGATGCCAACATTTTAAACATATTAGTGAAAAAGTTAATTAATTCCATTTTTTCCACATGCAATATTTCACTGTTTCACTCTCGAAATTACCTTTGAGGCAATGACAAGCAACACGGAACAAAACACTCTCTGTGATGGCTGTTCCATGCATACAAGTTATCGCTTGAAGAGATGAACGGCCATGTATGACTTAAAGGTACACAAATAGGTTACAGGCCTGTGGCCAGTTCACATAATATTCCTTTGTTGTCCATTGGGATTTTGGCATGCATTACTATAAGCTTCATCAATTTAACCCCAATTCAATTGACACCTTTTAATTAATACATCAATCATTTAGTTGTATTGATTGATTAATGAGCTTAGTCTGCCATACAGAAATGCATTTTGATAAAAACCCTGACACTGAAGTTGCATGTTGTTACACGGTTTTGTCCTTTGCTGTCATGGAGCACATTGCCATGCGTTTACACACACAGGAACATGTACAATTCTTGCTGGGCTTTATAGTGCAATCTTATATACGTCTATTCAGAAGTAAGTACCATTGAATTCAAATGGAACTTGCTCTCAGTGAATGTCTAGACTAGGATTGCAGCCTTAGATACTATTTTTCTTAATGAATGCTTAATTTGTAATATTGCTCCAATAACCCCTCTATATTGGTCCTTGTAGGGGAAAACAAGTCGAACTAATAAAAAGTTGTTTTTTAATTTCTCCCTTTCCAAGTCTGAACATTGATTTTATGCAGTTATATCTATGGGCTTTAGTGCAAATAAGATAATAATTATTATTAATGGATTAATAATATTTTCAGCCTTTCTTATTTTCCCTTGCTAAGTATACACTGCACATGTAGGATACAGACCTTAGTCTGTAACCAATTCAGTAAGTAGCCTTATTGAAGTGTGAACACCAGTGAAGCATCTCTATAGTAAATGTGTTATAGATTATGGGAATACAGTTTTACATATTATTTCTTGCAATTTAGGAAGACTTCAACCTCTCTCTCTCTCTCACACACACACACATACACATACATAGTCAATAAAATCAGATTAATATATAGAAAATAAATTACATTATTGGTGCACAACCTGTATCCACTTGAAATTAACTGTAAAAGTTGAATCACATTTATATAAGTTAATATACATACTACTCAGAGCACAGTCTGTCTATCATTGTTTTCCTCTAAATATTTCTTTTCTTTCTTTTTTAAGTATTATATAAGTATGATGTCATTCAGGAACTTTTGATTCATGCCCACCCACCAACCGTTTAAATTCCTTATAAAAAATCGGCTGAGTTTATTTTGAGCCAATAACCATACTCGGAGCCCTATGAAATGACAGGATGAAAAGGACAGATTTATTGTCCCTAATCAACAGATCGTTTAGGTCATTACAGTCTCATTACAGAGAAGCAGTCTGGGCAGCTAGAAACCTTCGCTCTAGTTTATCATACAAAGCAATGAGTTGTAAAGACAGCAGCATACAAGGTTTTCTGGAGTTAAGCCATAATAGAGCTTGCTCTGTTCCTTTTCTGATCAGAGTTGGCTTATTTGTAAATCAACTCTTTCTCTCTCAGTCAGTCCAACACTTCTAATTTCAATGGATTCCTTCCATTAAAAGGGGTGCCTTCCTCTCATTCTAATGGATTTGCTTTAAAGTAGCTGGAGGAGGGGCTGCAGTGAAAGAGAATACCAACAGCTTTAAAAAAGTGTCTCTTTAAAATTTTCCAGTTGGCTATATAAAAAATAGACAGAGACAATAATAAAGTATGAAACCTCAGAGATGGAGTTTTAATAGGGGAAATTTGACTACAACTTTACTGCCAGCAGCAGACCATTTTTTCAAGCAAACAGCATCCTTGTGTTTGCTTCTTACTTCTTTCTCTTGATGGTGTTTAAAATCAAAATTGTGAGCAGTTCTTCCTCTCCACTTGCCGTTTGGATACTCCCCCTCCCCCCCCTTCCATAAGGTCCAAATAATAGAATTGAGTCTGCTTTGAAAATAAGCCTCCTTTTGTGAACACTTGCCCTTGTGAAACTTTGATGGACCCATTCTAGCAAAAGGGTGTGGATGTTTAAGTACACACACAAATGGAGGAGGAGGAGGAGGAGTAATACATTTTATATATGAAATTTTGGTTGATGGATCCCAAATCCCTTAAAATCAAGTGTTCATTTGCTCTCAGGTCATCCCCTGAGGGTGGTGATTCCCCACCTCCATTGAAGTCGGTACTGAGGGCTTCAGTTGAGATCTTAGCTGTCTTAATGAGGTTCCCCCTTCTTTAATGTGTATGATTCCCCCAAACATGGAGTTAATGAGAGCGGATGCCCATCCCATCAGCCTTGAGACAGCCTGCCACATGCATAAAGCGAACTCCAAGGTGGTGGTGAAGTACCCTCCACTCTTCCCCACTCCCTTACCCTTTACCCTCGTAATTATTCAACCTCTCATGACCCTTCTTTCCATCCCTTTTATCCTGGCCTCTGGGCCTATTCTCCTTGGCAGACACAGCTGAGCCGATGGAGAGTGCAAGGGGGTCCTTCCATCTGCCACTTTCTATGTGTCCCCCCACTCTAAATAAAAAAGGGTCACTTTTCTGGATCACACATCAGGGCCCATGACAAATGAGTCCCAAAGGCTTTGATGCCTGTGTTTGGACACAAGCAATTATCTCTAATTATTGTTTTTCTTTTCAGTTTGCCCAACATTAAAGAGCCCTGCAAAGCAGCTTTAAAGAGGGGGCTCAGGAGAATGAATAACGTACTGGCTGATTCCCTCGCCCCTCTTCCCTTCTCTAACGTCTCTCTCACTCACCCTTTCCATATTGAGGGAGACAAAATCTTCACAAACGTTTAAGGGGCTATATGAATCGGGCTAGTGGGGGGGCATTTGTGTCCGTGTGTGTCTGTGTGAAGATGATTTCTAAAGATGCAGAAAGATTTGTACAAATAAGGTGCAGATGGGAGTGAACATGGGAACTGAATGTCTATTAGGCGAGGTGAAATGGTTTTCAGCTGGAGAGAAAGTGGAGAAGTGAAGAAAACATTAAAACTTTAAACTTTACTACCACTCATAAATAAAACATTAAAATGCACTTAATGCTTTCTGTCAGCAAAGAAAATAGTAATGAAAGTATCCAAAGGAGCTGAACATTGCCCCAAACAGGCTATAGTTTGTTATAGATTTGGGCCAACAGTTGTATACAGTTTATATTTTGGGAATTGTTTTGTTGCCTCAGGTTGTTCAATAACTACATTAACATGTCTTTATTAATATGCATTAATATTTATGCACATACACGTGTACTCAAATGCAAATGTATGGTAAACACAGACAGTGATGCAAAACATGGATAAGTCAAAGTGCTTAAATTTCAATTGATTTTAGTCCCATTGACCTCAATAAGGTTAAAGTTGCAATCCAATACACACTTACCTGCCAGTCCCATTGAACCCAGTGGAGCTTACTTCTGAGTAAACATGTTTTAGATTGCAGCCTAAAGCTTCAATCCTGTGCACACTTACATGGGAGTAAGTCCCATTGAACTCACAGAGATTTACTTCCAAATAAATATAAGATTAGGCCAAAAATCAGTTTGAAGACAAGTAATTATTTTGTTTTTATTTATTTAAATGCATTTATAAACTGCTTAATGTTTCAAAAATCTCTAAGCAGCGAACAGTCTAGAAAACAAACAATGTATCATTAAAACAAAAGCACAACTTAAAACCAATAAAACAGCAATATAAAGCATGCAGAAGCATATAAAAGCAAATCAAACAAATTCAGAAGATTCACGCATGTAAAGCAGGGCCCAGTCATATGGTCAGGCAATGCATCGGCAGAAAGATAAGTCTTCACAAGATGTCTGAAGCAACTGATGAATGCTTCTTTGCATATGGCAGAGGCAAGAGGATTCCACAGTATAGGGGCAATAGCAAAAAATGTCCTTTTTTGGGTGACCTGTTGTTCCACATGGTCACCACTTGCTACATGTAGCGAAATGGCTATTGACCTGTAGTGAATTGGTGCTTTACTTCTGCCACCTATTTTTTAAAATATTTTTAAAATACAATTCTTTCATACATATGCCCAGTTCAAAAAAGTGTCCACAATTACAGCTTTGTCCTTGGGTCCTATATGCTGCAAAATACACTTTGACATCTACAATTGTCAACTATCTCAAGAACTTGTGAGGCTTCTTTCTTTGCAGAGGCACCTTTTCGAGAATGATGTGATTGTACGTCAAAGCACTCGACATTTGAAAGATGGTTCAGTTGTTACGATGTGGACTTGTATTCTAAGTTGAAATGAATTTGCGGTTCTAAATACAGTTATTCCAAATATGTTTCCCATTTTTGGTTCAATGTGGCTCTGCAGATCAACTTTTTATGTGGTAAAATTGTGAAATCAAAATGTAGTCTAACTGATTTTATGCCTGATTTCCCTGCGTTACTTAATGAAAAGATACGTCAGATTTCTCACCAATTCTACCAATAAATAATTCAAAACAATATTGTTTATTTTTCTACCCTCAAAAACACAGATAATTTATTTTGGTCATGTGGCAAAAATGTTAACGGATTCGCCACAACTTTGGTAAGTATGAAAAACCTGTTGGACACTGCCACTGTACGGTGAAGTGCCATGAGTAGAATTTCCCTAAATGATCTAAGTGATGCTTCAGGTCTATACAGGTGTATGTGATCTTTCAGGTAACCTGAAAGGCAGGTGACATAGAAGTATACACATGGGCATATGCTCCCTTTATTGGTTGTGCTTATGGATACTTTGTTTGCAAGTACATCTTTGTGCTAACCTGTGCATGCAGGCAGATGAACCAGGCATGGGCTGAGAGATGAATGTTGCCTTCTACCTTTTAAGAACTTTCTCTCTCACACACACACACATACCCTCCATGCCAGCCTTTCACAGTTTTTGCTTAGCTTCATTTTTCTTAGGAAAAGAAATTGGGTGTAGTCGTCTAGGTGTGTGTGTCATAGACCTGCTACTTTTGGGGGGGGCAGGATCCCAGCCAGCTCCCTATGTATGAGTCAGTCAGCATGAAAGGGGAGAATATTTGCCACTGAAAAGAGTCTGTGTCCTTTCGTGCTGATTGGAGCCAATCTGGCTGAAAGGAGGTTATTCAGCCACTGAGAAGAATCCTCTCAGTAGCTAACACACAGCCTCCTCTTTCATGCTGATTGGCTCCTAGGGACTCCTGTTGTGTAGTGGAGTGTGGACTCGCCTGATGACATGGAGAGCAAGGGAGACAAGGGAAAGTGGGAAAGGGTGTGTGGCTGTGAGGGGGCATGGCATGACTATCATGAAGGGACCCTGCACTTCTGAATTTGCCATTACACTACCGGAAAAGATCCAACAAGTTGTGGGCAGGTTGAGCACATCATCTTGATTTTGGTTTCACATACAAGTTGACAGGAGCTGTGTGTCCTTTTCTAAATAAGGATGATGATTTAGGGAGATTTAGGAGACAGAAGGTGAGATGAGAATGGCATGAAAAGGATTAGTGGCTTGATTGCTGCAAGAAATTAGTTTGTCCTTAATATAAAAACATAGGCAGATAAACAGAGGCATGTAAAAACAAAGACAAACCATATGAATGTACAGAATCTTACATACAGCCCTTCACCTATATTATAGGCATATTAATTTACTACATTATATTACTATGGCCCCGTGATACATTCTCAGCATCATTGCTTTTAACTGGCCTACAGTATATCCATGACCAAAAGGATAAACAGAATATCAGTGTCATGCTAGGACTGAAGAAACATATCCCCTGCCTTCACAATGCAGATAAATGTGTTCAACACTTTGATACAAGAGTAGAGGGTGACGCAGAACAGCATTCTCTATCAATGCTTCTATGCCCTTCTGTGCCCTTAAGCCTCAGAACTTCCACCTGAATAGGACAGATTTCTGACGCTTTAACCAAGACTTAGCATTACAGTACTTTAATATATAGCTGAGCCAAATTTTCACAAGAGGGAAAGGGCCACAGCTCAGTGGCAGAGCACCTGCTTTTTAATGCAGAAGATCCCAGGTTCAATTCCTAGCATCTCCAGGTTGGGCTGAAACCCTGGTAAGTCAGTCATTATAGACAGTGCTAAGCTGGATGGTCTGACATGGTGTAGGGCCACTTCTGATGCTCCTAAAATACTTTTTTGCAAGAAATTACTCCATTTTTTCATTTTCTCATCTTCCTAAAAATGGCCACTTAGCAGATTTTTTAGAAATATTCTCTACTATTTGTTTGTGGTGGCCACCATTCCCTCCCATACTTCAGAACACTGATACATCTGGGGGATTGTGGACAATACAAAATGGTGACCAGATTGCCAGCACAGTTGCTTTTTCACAGAAAGAAGCCATGATACTTCCACTCCTAACGGTGAACCCCACCCCTGAGAAACCAGTAAATTTGGTAAAATGCACACACGAATAGGCTGGAAAATATTGAGAGGCCATTTGCTCAAGCCTCTAGTTTAATATTTAGGCAAAAAAACTTCAGAATGTTGAATTGATAGACTGACAAACTAAAAGTTCTGTTGGTATTTCAGATCAATTCAAGCTTTATAGCACAATTCCAAACATTTCTAATAAGAAGTAAACCCCACTGAGTTTAATGGACTTACTCCCAACTAATTGTGCACAGAGTTCTAGTGTTGGTTAAATAACCATGGGGCTGGGAACTCGGGGCACGCTTGCGTATGTTTCAAGCTTATTTTGATGTTGGTGTAACACTATAATTGGGAATGAAAAAGACAACATTTTTAGATGGCCTGTCATTTTTAGCAGTGACTACTATATTTTGTTTGTTGAAATGCTAGATCTTATACTTTTAAATATAAAAGGTGCCTATATTGAGATACTGATAGTACACAGATTTATTTAGATATAATTGATTAATAATTCATTACTCCAATCAGTTAAAAGGCAGATAATTAATAAACTAAAAATCTACAGTCGGTTGACAATGCTATTAAAAATGGGCCAAAGGAAAATAGTTTAGCTCAAAACAGAGCTACTACTGATTTTTGTAAGCTGTTTGGGGAGCCTTTAAACTAATTAATAAAAGAGGAGTAGTGAGCTAATGATAAAAACCAACAGTGAGGATGATGACAGAGTGGTCACTCCTCCCCCTTTCAGAACATGTTCAAAAAAGGTCATTTGTCCAGGTACCTTCATATATATATATATAAATTAAGGAGGAAATTATTTTACAGATAGGCAGATCACTAGCTTTCTTGCATGAACTTAATTTTGCAAATTACTGAATAAGGCCATGCTAATGTAACTGTGACAAATAGGCTCTTATCATGTTCTTTGCAACCTCCTCTCTTCCCTCTTCCAAAATGTATTCATTTATTGTATTGCTTCTATTTCATTTCTCTCCTCAAAGAAGTGTAAACCTTCCCACTCCTAATCCTATGCCTCCAAATATCCTGTATATTTAATACTGTAAGGATGCATCTGCACTTGGGGAGGGGGTGAAATAGATGGACAAACAATATGAACCCAGCAAGGAATCCAGGCAGCCCCTTGACCTCTCCATGTGGGAGAGAAGGGCATGAAAGCAGGACAACATGGGCTGGCATATCCAAAGGGATCATGGCCATTCAGGCAGGAGAGGGGGTTGATTCTTTCCATACTAATAAACATCAAGGCAGGAGTGGAAGAAATTCCCAAATAATTGCATTTTGGAAGAAAAATAAAATAAATGGCTGCTGTTTCTCAATTAAATATTTTTGACAGTTTCCAAAGCAATAAATTCAAGGCCTTTTGATATAATTGGCTCCTGGCTAGGAGGTTGCTCCATGGGAGGTTCAGGATATTTGTCCTTTCGCCGTCTGCCTTTGTAAAGTGACATGACAGGAGAAGGGTCTGTCATGGTCGATTTGGATTAGGATGCAGACCTCACCTTCTATTTTCAGTGATGCTTTTCTGCAGCACAGGAAACATGAGTCAGAAAAAACTCAACCCACAATTAAGAAATGAAACTGGGAAATGCAGTGAATTAAAAAAGTTGCAGCTTAAAGGCAATCCATATGTTTGCAAATGCTTTCCAAATGATCCAGCTTTGACCCCCTGGGTTGTACAAGGGAGGCAGATTGAATGGGGCTACAGATTGCATCTCTGATCTGAGGATTTTCCTGAGCCCTAGCTCTGTCTGCGGTGTGGCATGACCCTGGTGCCAGGGGTCGGCGCACTCACCCCGGGGGAGTGAGGAGGGAAGAATGGCAGTTCCCCCTCCCTCCCCTTAGACCCAGTGTGTGGGGTCTCTGCTCTGAACTGCTAATTGAACTCGTTTGCAGTTCCAGCATTGCAGCCCCCACAGTCAAAGAACAGCCAGCTATCGCTCCAGCACCCCTTGAGACCACACGTAAGCAGGCAGCATCCCAAATTTTTGTATGTGAGCCAGAAAAGGGATGTACAATAAGAGGAAGTAGGAAGGAGAAAGATGCAATAAGCACCTTAAGGAAGCAGAAGGAGCAAGCAAACGCCGGGGTAGAGAGTGAAGGAAGAATTATGGGTTTAGTGGCTGAATCCAAGAAGGCTTGTATAATCTACTGTCAAAATGACCAATACTAAACACAAGGTTTCTGGTCCAGGCTCCAGTCATGCAAATCAGTTGCATATGACAGCCAGTGGCACTGGAGAGGGAGGTATATCCACATCAAAAGATGCATCCAGTCAATTCAGTGGAATCAGATAAGCATCCCGGTGTAGAGGTAGAATCATTGCAGGAGTACCTTCTTGTCAAGAGAACAAGCACTGACTGAGGGTTGACTCCCATTCACCTTCAAGCCACAAATGGCAACGCCTACACTAGGGGTAAATCGCAAAAATAAATGCTTAAGGAGTTAAAGCTGAGATATCAAGAAAGCATGAATCAAACCTCCCTGTTTCTTTCAGAGTCATTTGGTACAGAATTATGATGGCATCATTCAACAGAAACATATACCAGCATCTGCATGGGCTTTCTACAACCTCCTAGGAACAATTTAAATTACCATTTGGGTCCAACATAACCAAACGGTTATCTCCTCTTTTATATTCTTTCAACATCATCATATCTTGTATCATCAGTCAAGAGTACTTTTTGGTAATACCATCAGTGCTACCAAGAGAGTCACATGCAGAGAAGTGTCTGTGGTGAACTAAGCAGCTTTCTTGTTCTTGGCAATTTTTCCAAAATCTGAAATTTGAACATAATTTGGAGACGTTGTTACACAGCTTTCTAATCTGAGTTGGTATTTGTGGATTGGGAGAAATATTAGTAAGGGACTGAGGCTTTTGCATCATTTTGTTTTTAAATTTGTTTTACACTACCGCTTAACAAAAAAGCTCTAAATGGTTTACAAGAGAAAGTACAATCATAAAATCATAGTTAAAATCTAACCTAAAATCTAGTATCAAAATACAATAAAATACTGAATCACAACACTGAGCTATTAGTGATATTACAAGATATGATGATGATGTAAAACCTGTCAATTATCACGGAAAGCCTGGAAAAAATAGATTTTTTAAAAGGCTTTTGAAACATACCACATTTAAGAAAAATACATATGTATATTTCACTAAGATTGTTTATAGGCATTATGCAGTTCACTCCGACCCCAGTGCTTGCATGCAAAGAATTCCCATTGGTTCAAGAGCCCATTGGCTGTTTTCACCACCAACAGGGAAATGTGCTGCCCATATAAGGTTCCATTACAGTAAATGAAAAGGCTATGTGCACCATCCAGCCCTCCCTGATCTTAATATGGGTTACTTTTTGCTTTTCCAGAGCATGAGTAATTTACACTGTCTAAGGGGCAGACTGGATAGGGGTATAGGACATAGACTTCTCCTTCATTCTAATGCTCATTCCTTCAGCTGGACTGGATCATGCCAAGTTAACTCCAGTGAGCCCACATTATGGAGAACTATGTGGGCTAAGAACCTAAATATTAAAATTAAGTAGTTTTAAAAAACTAGCACTTTTAAGTGCTCCCACGGTTAACATTTTTAAAATCCAAATTTGTAAATTCAAAATTTGAAAGTAATTTATATTTGTGGTTTATATTTATGAAACAAGGTTTTTCTTATTTCAAAATGTTAAACTTCGGAAACTAAATGCGGCACACACAAGTATTAAAGCAACTCCAAGCAAAGCATTAAAATTAAGCGTTCAGAGTACATTGGATAGTCATTGCTCTTGGATCCTAAATTTGCTTTCCTTGCTCCCCAAATGTGCTTTTTTGTGCTTTGGTTTTTTTAAAAAAACAAACTTAAAATTGTTTTTTTCCTGAGGGCAAATACAATTTTTTCATTCAAGCAGCTTTTAAAAGTGCAAATTATTTCTTCTGGCTCATAGAAGACTTGCTAATGAATTTTTTAGATTCAGGACCAATTGTTTCCTGTTTCTTACCTGAAAGTGAAACACCTTTAGCCCATTATATTGCATTTTTTCTAAGACTTAACACACTAGGTTCCTGCAACACAGCACTGAGTCTCAATATGACTTTGAAATTATATGCCTTAGCTAGTATTTTGTGCATGACAGTAATTAGATTTGAATCAATGTCAGTACAAAATTCAACTTGAAGTGCTTCTACGGACTTGGATTCCTTAAAATATGTTCACATATGCCAACTCCAAGCATTTACGTTGTCCTATTAATTCTAGCACTTCTTTTGCCAGAAATAGCACACCATTTACAACAAAAGAACTCTCTTGGAGACAGCCTCTCTGTCTGTCAAAAGATTGGCATTTAGCTGAGGAGAGGGACCAGAAAGTTAAAATATTTGAAAGAAAAATGATAAAAATTAACATATTTTAAGCATGACCATATTTCACACAGTAACGACCATTCTGTGAGCCAAGCCCCTATTGTAACAAGTACCATTAGACATGTTTCAGTTCTGTGGAACTCCTTCCTGGCTGAGATCAGACAGCCCCTTTCCCCTCTGCTGACCTTCAGATGCTTAGTGGAGACTTTGTTTTATTTCATGAGGCATTTTAAGTAAGCTTTTAGGATTTTTATGGTTAATTTTAAACTGATTTTATCTTTATCTTTCTTGTAACCTCATTGTACACCACTTAGAAACTACAGTGTTAAGTGGTATATAAATTGTTGAAATAAATTAGGTATTCTAAGTGACTTCTGGCAGTATCATCTCTCTCTGTCTCTCTGTCTAATCATTTGTATCACACCTTTCCACCAAACAGTGCCTCAAGGCAGCTAACAGCAGTAAAATGCAATGTAAAATATAAAATAACAATCAAAACAAGGAAAATAAAATGCATTGATAAAAACAGCCAATTGAACAAATGGAAGCTGAAACATGTTTACAGCAGCTATCACAAGTCAGCTTATAATGCAAAAAGCCTGTCTGAATAGAAACACCTTTGGCTGCTGGCAGAAGGTCATCAGAAAAGGGGCTATACAAGTCGCCCTTGGCAAGGAGTTCCAGGTCCTGGAAGCAGCTGTCAAGGAGGCCCTCTGTTGACTCCCCAGGAAACATGTTTCAAATGCTGGTGGAACAAAAATAAGGTCCTGTCCTGAAGATCTTAATATCTGGACAAGCTCAATGTGATCTTTGAAATAACCTGGTCCCAAGTTCTGTGGGGCTTTGTAGGTCATAACCTATTGTTCCCGGAAATGAGCCAGTATCTACTGAAACTGTTGTAATATGGGAGTCACATTCTTCATGTAACCAGCCCAGATCTTGCTGCAGCACATATGCTCCATCAAAAGATACATCTAGTTACTTATTAGTTTACTTGATCTGTAGTAACTCTAATGTAACTTTGAGCTTGTTTTTCTATAGGTTATCCCTGTGTACAGTTCATGGGGTGCTTGCTTTAGAATGGTACTTGGTTCTGCACCCTGACACAGTATTTTGATCTGGCTCTGGTTGGTGAATCTCAGGGATCTAGTAAACTAAAAAGTAGATCCTGTAAGCCTGAAGGCTGCCCATACTTACTGTATGTGTGGTCAGAGGAAGTTCACCCATAAAGCTGCACAGGTACATCCTATCATTCAGGAAAGTGGATAATGCAAAACATTCCTATCCACTCATGAAGGTGGGCAACAAATATTTATTTATTTATTATTTGATTTATATCTCGCCCTTCGTCCCAGCAGGAGCCCAGGATGGCAAATAGAGGACAATAAGTTGATTCCTTCCTTTCTATTTACTTGCTATGCAAAACTGCCCTGGATTATGAAAGGTAAATAATGAAGGAACAAGAAGCACCCCAAATACAAAGAAGCAATTCTGGCTGGACACTTAAATACGCTGATCAAGATCTGAACAGGGTGGTTCTTGACAGATGCTCTTGGAGGTTGCTGATTCATAGGGTCGCCATAAGTCGTAGTCGACTTGGAGGCACATAACAACAAAATTGGGATCAAAATGTGTTGCAAAAGTTCTAAATTTGGCCCCATACACATACCATTTTCCTATGAATGTTCCTGATCATTAAAAATCAAAGCACACCAGGTGCAATTTGGATGCAGAGAAAATAATAAAGAATTTAATTGCTCCTGAAGCCAGGAGGCTAAAATACACTATTCCTCACACCTTTGTCTCAGTCTGGGTGTTCTAAAAACGTTTTTTGCTTTTATGAATCCTGCACTTGTCATTCCATATTACATGAGAATACTAAGATGCTGTCTTTGAACTCTCACGACTGGTAGTTAGATCAATAATTATATCAATCCAATCACATTGCCTGAAGAGCACTTACAATAAATCGGAACATCACTCATTTTATTCTCACTGTTTGTAGTGGTGTTCATTATTTCCACTGATGCGAGATGAAAATTATGAACATCTTCTAGTTGCTAGAATAGCCAGAAGCCCAGCCTGATCTTCCTTCAGAATGCACGTATGCTTATTAGCCTTTCTTCAGCAGACTATAGTTGTTTAAGATGCCTCTGAGGTGAACGCCTCTGAGGTGAACCGGATTCAACCAGACTTCACAATTCACAGCTTTCCTCACAGTGAGAGTTTATCTAAAATGCACACTAAAATTTCTGTTCTGTGCAATTCTGTTAGAGTGACAAAACAAACTTATGATCAGGTAATCAACAATTGTTACACAGGAAGCTGCCTTAAACCATGTCAAACTGTTCAACTAGTGCCAGTATTGTCAACTCAGACTGGTGGTGGCTCTCTGGAGTGGCTGTCTAGAGTCTCTTTTACATCACCTGCTATTTGATAATTTTAAATGGAAATCTCAGACAGAACCAGTGATTTTCTACTATATGTAAAGCATCTCATCTACTGAATGATAGACCCGTTCCTGTTGGCAATCACTATGAAAAAATTCAGAAAGCTGCTAGATGATTCTTGGATCACTCTCATCATGCTATGTACTTATGGGAAAAAGCCCCAAGACAAAGCAAATCTACCTCCATTACTTTGAAAAACAAGTGTCATCAAATGACGTTGAAACTATTAAGCACATCAATATGACACCTCTGTATGAAATGTTCTCCTTTTGTCCATAATGCATTTTTCCTAGGATAACTAATGGCTCTGAAGATTGATATTGAGGCCTGCTGGTTATTGCCTGCTTCAGTTCTTAAGACAGGAACCCCATGTGATTAATGATGTTAAACGACTAAAGTGTCTGGATGGAGACTTCTGTTGCAGGTACCCCAGAGGATACAATGTGTTATGAGGGGTGCAATGATACTTGGGGAGTCCTGCATATGCTTTCCTTCCACAGCCTCCCCTCATTACTTGACAGCTAAATCTTAACACTTGGAAGGTCTTTGGAAGTAAACTCTGATGCAACACATAATTGGGGAGAAGTCCCATTACACACAGATAAGAAATTCTTTGGATATGAATATTATTATATTTATATGCGACATTTCTTCCAAGAAGCTCAAGGTGGCATATATAGTTTTCCCCATTTTATCCTCACAACAACCCTGTGAAATAGGCTAGGCTGAGAGAAAATGACTAACCCAAGGTCACCCAATGAATTTTATGGCTGAGTGGAGATTTGAGCTTGGGTCTTCCAGATCCTAGTCCAGCACTATAGCCAGAGTGCCGCAATGGCTCTCCCAACTGAAATTTCCTATAACCCATAGATTTTTCAGACAGAAATATTCATTTAAATGCACTACAGGAAAAACAAGTTGTAACAACACTGACTTTTCCATTGTTTACATGATGTTTTAATTTTAGGCAATAAATATGTTAAAAACTACTTTGTTAAGTGTCAAAAATGTTTTAAAAACAAATAGAAAAATAGCATCTTTTTCAAGTGTGATCTGCAGTAAGCAATAAACATTCAAAATGTTAGCATCTAAATCACAAGTTTACTGGAGAATGAAAGAAATATTTGTGTGAATATGTTTCTTTATTCAAATGCTTGGTCTCTCCAACCCAAATGCCGGAACAGAATTCCCAAAGTGCCTTTCATCTCAATTATAAGCAGAGCTTGGAAAAGTTACTTTTTTGAACTACAACTCCCATCAGCCCCAGCCAGCATGGCCACTGGATCAGGCTGATGGGAGTTGTAGTTCAAAAAAGTAACTTTTCCAAGCTCTGTAAGCATAGCTACTTGGAAGTCCAATTCATTTCAGTGAAACTGGTGGAAAAAGCTTCCATGAGAAATGTTTATGATTCGGGCAAAAGTGACAATGAAATAAAAGACTCCAGGCAAAATGAATCTTTGAGCTCCTGCTTTCAAAAGGACAAATATAAACCTGGCCTATAATGCAATTCCCATTAGATATTATGAAAAGTTAGGTATGTCTTTTCTAAACATGAGGTTTTGATTTTAACAAAGTTAAGACAGAAAAAAACATTTTCAGTGGGTTAATATGAAGAGAAATGGCATTACATCATTTGCTATCTCTCTGAAGAAGAAAGGTTAGCTTTCAATAGAAAATGCACTCTTAGCTTTCATATCCTTATGGAATTCTCTGCATAAATAATGATACCATGTCTCTTAATTACATCAAATGTCATTTATTTTTTTGCCAGCAAGATACTTAAGACTTAGAAATGGACCTCTGGTTTCCATGAAACTTTAATAGCCTGTGAAATCCTGAATTTCTATTTTAGTGCTACTGCTACTCACTAAATAATGATAAAGTTGTGGGATATTTCTGGCCTAGGTCAAGTGCTCTTCAAGAAAAAAACATGCTAATAGGAGGAAATATAAGTACACTGTCAAATGTCAATGACTGCAAAATAGCTGCCGAATATATATTTACCAAGGCTCTGCTGGGAGGGGCTGACGTAATTACATGTTCTTAGCAAAAATATCACTTGATTGGTTTACTAGTAGCAATTTCAAAGTAAAGTGTGCCTTGATAAAAAATGTTGGTAATAAAAGCTCAGTGAATATATTCAACATTATTTTAACAAATATTTGCAAATATGCAATGTTAGTTTTTCTATATATCATGAATGTCAGTGGTTTTAGTTATGGGTTGTTTTTATAAATGCCTGAGAATCCAGAGATATCTTTGAGCTTCAAAGGATGGATTTGATCATAGTAGAATCCTGGTACTATATTTTGCCTGTTTGATGTAGCTAGGATCAATTCTTGTCTGCACATTGTGACACTGGACAAAAGTCACTTGAAGTGAAACTAAATGGAGGCAGCTAATTGTGGTTAATGGCTCCCCAAGCATGTTTGTAGAGGTACAGCACCATGCTAGATTGTAATTTAGTTGACATGATGAAAATTGCCAAAACTCTGGGCAATATTTAACTAAAATGTTGCACTAGCACAAAGGCTAGCACCCTTCCTCCCCAAGCCATCC
This sequence comes from Rhineura floridana, assembly GCF_030035675.1. Classification (NCBI taxonomy): domain Eukaryota; kingdom Metazoa; phylum Chordata; class Lepidosauria; order Squamata; family Rhineuridae; genus Rhineura; species Rhineura floridana. The sequence continues at coordinate 87,305,368 of NC_084485.1, read as the reverse complement.
CCAGATCTGCTCTGGAGGTTTGAGGGAACCCCAAGAACAGATTTAGAAGGGATCATTCCATAGTGCATGGAAAAATCCTAGTACTGACAGAACGTTGTGCTTAGCAGTACATTGAATACAACCTTCTGTCTGGAGGCTATTCCACATAGGTAGCTGGCCAAGTTGAATTGTCTCTGTCTTTCAATGCAGTTAAGAAATGGACCTTAAAGACAGATCTACAGTATGTGCATTGAAATTAAATAATTTGATAGTGGTAATTGATCTTAAAAATAAGAACAAGCAGAAAGGAAGTGCCAGCATAGTTGTAAATTCTATTATAGCTATTCAGTAACTATAATAATGAAATAATAACGGTCAAACAAATATGTGGGATCAAAAAGAGAAAAGTCATATTTGCGGAGTCTATATGTGTGAAGAGTCTTTAATGAAGCAAGGCATCTGGAGATACAGCATTGTACTTTGCACTCACAAAGTCCAAAGATCAGCGATGGGAACCTTATGAACTCTCAATCTTCTGAATTGTAGGCAAAAATTTAAATGGAAGACTTCAAGCAGCAAACTTTTCTGTTTCTCTCTTTAATATGACATTTCCTATTAAACATTGGTTGCTGAAAACTGTTACTGGAGTATGACGTTTATCCCTTTTTAGGCTCTCTTCTTTATCTTCATAACAGTGTATAATTATATCTTTTGAGTGGAAGATATTTTGGCAACAATTATCCACAAAGGTTGGGTTCAGGCCACTACTAGACAATGATTTTATACCAATGGTAATCAGAGCAATCCACAGGCAGATCAGTTGTCTGAATGGATCAAACTGGTTCCAATACTGCCATGTTTTTGGCAAGTAAGATTTTCAAAGTCAACAGAAGCTTGATAGCCTCAGACCAAAGTTCAACCATGTCAAATTCGCCATAGTCCACCATGTAGTGATTGTCTGAATCCACTCAGGAAAATAACAAATTGTGCAGGAGAATGTAAGCTGCTTACAATGAGGTGGGTTTCCCCCCTGCCCCCTGCCACCATCTACATTCACCTATAAACTGAGTGCGTAATAAAGGAATCTATCCCTTGTACTGTATTCCCATGCAAGAGTTAGGGAACACCCAATGAGATGGCCTAGTAATATAGTTCAACTTAGTTCCTCAATTAAGAGCAAAGCATAGTAGTTTCTTTCATTGTGCTTTATTTATTTATTATTTATTTCTTAATTATTCTCAGTGTTTGAGAATACATATGTGATGCTAAAGTTCTATAATTTGCATTCATAAATGCAAATTCTAACAAATCTGGGGCAGCATTATTTACACTGGCTACCAGTGGTTTACCGGGCCCAATTCAAGGTGTTGGTATTGACCTTTAAAACCCTATACGGTTTCGGCCCGGTTTATCTAAAGGACCGCCTCCAGTATCACCAATTGAGCCACCTTACAAGATCAGCCACGCAGGATTTCCTCTCAGTCCCACCGGCCAAAACAGCTCAGCTGGTGTGGACCAGAGAGAGGGCGTTCTCAGTAGTGGCTCCCACCCTCTGGAATTCCCTCCCCTACGATCTTCGACATGCCTCCTCCCTGATGAGCTTTCGACGAGCGTTAAAGACCTGGCTCTTCAGGCAGGCCTACAGGAATTCGAGCTAGATTAGTTGTAATGTTTTAACTGATGTTTGATGCTAGTTTTAAATTGATGAATATGGTTATTTATTGTAGTGTGTAATGTATTTATTGAATTGTATATTGCATTTGTTGCTGCTGTAAGTCGCCTAGAGTGTCCAAAAATTGGACAGATAGGCGACTAACAAATTAAAGTTTATTATTATTATTATAACTTATTTATCATAGCCACTAACTGACATTAAAGGCATGTATAATGAATGTGTCCTGACCTATGCTTATTCAATATTATATGTTTCTAATTCACTAAATGTTTGTATGTTCACCATAGATATAAGGGGTTCATGTGTGATGAAAAGTAAGCATTATATTCCCCCATCCTCATCCCCCAAATGAGAAAAATATATACTTCTTAATAGGAACTATAAGATGTACTTCTTAATCCTATGCACATTTAGTTGGAAGTTAGTTCAACTGAGATCACTGAGATTTACTCCCAACCAAATGAGTAGGTATAGGATTGCTACTCTACTTCAGGTCCATTGTCTTCATCATGAGTAGTACTGAAATATGCACTCAAACGTTCACATTCCTTGGAAGGAAAGAGTGCACAGGCTTCCCTAACCTAGTTTTGCACTACAACTCCTATCATTCCCAGCGAACATGGCCAATAGTAATAGGTTGTGTGTGAGTTGTAGTCCAACAGACACTTGAATGGTAGATACATGTTCATTATTTCTTCAGTTTGTTGCAGGATACACTCAGAGTGGGTTACTACAAGAATATGGCTGGGTGGCGTGACACAGCACATGTTATGGTATTATAAAGGCTGTTCAAGATTCAGTCTTCTGAATTGCTTTATAGCCCAGAATGTTGTGTTATGCATTAGTATTTTGTACCTCCATCTTGACATCTAAGTGATGCATAATGAGAGGCAAGATTCACATGGATCCTCCATCACTTCACCATAGATCAGGGCTTTGCAAAAACAAATCCACTTTTCAATGCTAGGACGTCTGCCTGCCTCCCTAAATTTTCAACCAGTTTTAATCACTCCGAGGCCGATAACCATCAAACACTGTTAATTTCCAACAAATTATCTAATCCAGATGGTTGAACAATCTGGATAAACACTGGACCCAATAGGATCATAAAATAAATAAGCATGGAACGGTTTAAGGTTTCAACTCTCGGCTCACCTAACCTAGGACCTCTGCAAGCTTCCCATCTTTCCAAACAGGAAAATGTAAATATGGTAATATGTAGCACGTGTTTGCAACAGGATTGACTTTCTGCGAGTTTGCATGGTGAAAGCCCACACACGTAACTGCCTCAAGGGAGATAAACTTCATTTAGACTAATATGTTAATCATGAACCAGGCCTAGTCTCTTTTTCCTGCTCTATTACAGCTACTCCAAAAGTATGAATAAAACAATAAGATATATGGTTGTGATTCAGTAAAATTTGATATAGATGACTGATACATTTCAAGCAATATGAAGATAAAATTGTCAATAGTTTTAGAGAGTGGAAAACAATAAAGCAAAATGTGAAAATGTTTGCAGTTCAGAAAGTCAAATTTAAGTTCTGACATGATGTCAAATCTGTGCAAGATTTAATTCCAGCTCTAATTTATTTGGATTTATATCTCTGGATTTCTGCTCCCAAATGTGATGGGTGAGTTTGCAGTACTGGAATTACTACCTCAGTGGGAATTAGTAGTCATCATTATTCCTGAACAAAGTAACATGGAAGAAGAATGTTTATCTACATAAAACATCCAAAATAAAAAAATTATTTTGCTTTCAGACTAAGGCTGCAATCCTATTTACATGTTTATTTACTTCTGAGTAAATGTGCCCAGACTTTGGACTTCAAGCTCTGTCAAACCAGCTCTTGAATTTATTGCAGTTTGCAAACATCTGTCAAGTCCTTTGTGCCCCGATTGTTGTCTTTCAGGGAATCTGGTGTCCTTTTATCTTATGAGATCACATGGTAGTTATTTTGAACAGTTAATGGCTGTCAGATGGTCAAATAACATCTTAAAAATGCAATTTTCTACATTACCATCTTGATAAAAATGCTGTATTTGCCAGAACCAAAAAACTGATAAGGGACTTAGGATGGGAGCAGTCAGATTTATGTCTTCAAGTTCTTAGAAACTGTGGTGTTGACTTTTAAATGACTTCTGTTGACTTGGAAACCAAGTTAATCAACAAGAGTGAGAATGTTCAAGCAATGCATATTGCCTGTTATCTGTGTGTATAAATACATGTATACTATAGGGAAGCAGCCATTGGTGCCAATGGGTATTTCCCTCTGAATCCAAATGGCAGTCATGGGGGTGACAAAGACATGGGCAGAGGGTTAAAGCCTCCCTCCCACTACCACCCCAGTTGCAATCCATACCAGGGCCCCCATGGTTATTTATTTTTTTATTATTTGTTAATTGCATGAATAATGACATCTGTCATTTGGCCATAATTTATTTACACTTTTTAAAAAGTACCCTTAAACTGGCCATTTTTATTTTAAATTAAAAAGTTGCAGTGGGGTCCCAATCCAGGCCGTGCTCCAGATCTTGATTGGGGGACCATGCATTTTCCTTCCCAAATATTTTCTCCTGAAGGGCTGTTCACAATGGCTGGTTATCAGCAGGAACCTGGCATGGGGCCCAGATCCTGCCAGGAGCACTCTTTACAGCTACTTTTTTTCCTTTAAAATAAAAGTGGTTACTCTAAGCAGTTGTCGATCTTAAAGTGGAGGCAGGCTGGTATGGGTGAATACAGTCCTGCAAGTACTTCGGTTCCAAACTGTTTAAGGTTGTAAAAGTTAACACCAGTATATTACACTGTGCTTTGAAATTATCAACCAGTTTTGCTGGCACAACCTAGGTGTCACATGTACCAACTGCATAACCCCTAGCCAATATTTGGGTGGCTGTATTCAGCACCAGCTGAACTTTCCAAACCATCTTTAAAGGCAGCCCCATACAGAGATCATCACAGTAGTCCTGCCTGAATGTCTCAAGTACATGGTAACAAGATCAAACTTCTCCAGATAAGACTGAAGTTAGTGTACCAGCCCAAGTTGCCGCTGCCACCACCACCACCTGAGTATTGCCAGTAAGCTCCAAATCCTGGAAGATTCTCACACTCAGGGGGAGTACATCCCCATCTGGCACCAACTGTAAACCTCTATCCAGAGTAGTTGATTTCCCTATCACACAGTCCTTCCATCTTGCTAGATTTAACCTCAGTTTTGTTTGCCATCATATGCCCCAAATCTCTTTCCAGGCACTGGTTCAAGAATTTTCCAGTTTCCTTGGGAATGGTAGATGGAAATGAGAGGGAAATGAGTATCATCCTTATACTGATGAAAGTTTAGCCCCAACCTCCGTATGGCTTCCCTCAGCAGTTTCATATAAGTTAAAAGGCAAGTTGGAACCTTGTGGTAGGACAATGACCATGCATCAAATGCAGAGACAACTCCTCCAGAAATCATCAGAACTATTTTAACACCAGTCCTCCTAAGTCCAACCAAGATAAATGATCTAGAAGGATGCTGTGTTCCATTTACTCTCACCTGAAAGCTGATGAGATGCCTAGGAGATGCTGTCTCCTCATCCCTGGCATAAGTCATCAGGGCAACAAAAGCCGTTTCCCTCCTGAACCAGGCCTGAAGCTGGATTTGAATGGATCTAAATAATTATCACTACTTGGAGTCAAGAAGCCACCACGCACCCCAACACCTTGCTCGAGAATAGTAAATTTGAGACCAGGCTGTAATTATCAGAAACCACTGGATATAAATTAGGCCTTAACACTGCTTCCTTCAAAACAGCCTTGAGGAGGCTTTGACCAACTCCAAGGTCCAAATACTCAACCCAAGGCTGGTGGATTTCAAAAGCCAAGATGGACAACAGTCCAGGTGGTGGGTCTCAGTCTTTCAAGTAGTTTGTTGCTATCCTCAGGCAAGACAAGTTGAAAAGTATCCATAATGTCAAGACTAGACCGTGCAATAGTCCCATCCATCTCAGACTCTGTGAAAACAATAGCATCCAATTCAGCATGGATACCAGCAACGTTATCTTTTTCTTTTTTAAATCAATATCCTGTATTTAGTAAAATTGCCCTAGGGATACCTACATTCTTATTTGGGAAAAAGGGGAGGCATGTATGGCCTCAGACAAAAGAATAAAGAAGAGGCAACAACAATTCTCTTAACAATGCATGCTGTCCATTTCCTTCTAGATAGGTCAGCAACACAAATGTTTTCCTTGTCCTATAAACAGCCTGAATCCCTCTTTCAGCAATTCCTGGTGGTCTCCAACCATCAACAAGCATAAAAACATTTCCCCCAAATATTTGCCTTAACCAGTTTCTTTGCAGTGTGAAGAAATAAACCAGCTCCCCCTTCCATTCCAATTCCTAAGAAGAGGTTCCCTCCCCCCTCCACTTAGACACATACACTTGCAATTAGAGCTATTCTCATGTAACTTTCTTCCTCCTCTCCCTCCCTTGTATAATCTCCATTTCCCTTCGACGTGTGTTATTTGGTTTGGGAATTATGTCTATTTACTCTGAGTGGAAGTTGTACAAAGGTTGTGTTTATGGGAGAAAATTATATCACTGACAAACGCTGATTGGCATGTGGACCTTGCAAGGGAAAACTGCAGAGGGTGTTTTCATCAACTTGGAATAACACAATGATTGTATTTTCAGCAGAACTAAGTGTTCACATACTCCAGTGCTTTCTGATAGTTGTTTATACAAGGCACAGCTTCCCAGATCCAGGAGAGGGAGAGAAGTTACTTAGACAGGAAGCAAGTACAACATTAACCATAGTGCATAAGCAGGAATTCCCTTTTGGAAGAAAATCTAGTCTCTAATTTTTACAGAAACTATTTTATATTGGTGGGACTGTGCAAAGGAGCCCTACAAGGACTTTAAATTCAGTTTGCATAATCTTGTAGACTCGTTTTCTCTGCCAAAAATGAATCAACAGATATTATAAGTAAGAATTAGGCCCAACTGCTATTGGTTTATACTGGGAAAGTGAATTGAAGCAGAGTGATCTTGAGGAGAAAAAACAGGTGCTTGGATTTAAGCGATTTAGCATAGTTAACCAGTATGGGTAATATTCTTTAAACCTTAGTACTGAATATCTACAGATTTAGGAGAAATATATAATACAATGGATAAGGGAGTAACCTTACTTGTTTCAAATACTGAGAGAAAATCATAATGATTTCTAGGATAACAGCAGCTTTGGGTGTTCCTGAATATGAGGGAATAGCAAGTGCAAGTGACTTGCACTTTCTCTTGTCTATATTTGTTTGTAATGTATGCAGAGGAATTTGCACATGTTTCCCTGCGGTAAGATGTGCAAGCTGTCTTCATGTTTGAAACTTGCGCACCTCTCCAAAGCGTTTTTTTTCCTCTGACATTGAGTAATTCCATTTTAAAGATTCCCTGTGTGGCATTTTTCTATTTACAACACAAAAAAGTGATTAGCAAACACTGATTAAACGATGCAACAAGTTAGATTTCAGGCCACTGATTTATTATTCCTTGTCCATTCTTCCTATTTTCCAGCCTTTTAAAAAATCTAACAACAGGACATAAAAGTCAAAGGGCCTTATTTGCATTTGCTGATTGTGGTATCCAATATGTTTCTGAGCTGAAGGAGGGGTTGTTTTTAAAAATCTGCAGCTCACATTTGAGTTACAAAGGCTGCAGTCCAATATACATGTACCTGGGAGTAAGTCCCACTGAACCCAATGGAGCTTATTTCTGAGTAGACATGTTTTGGATTACAACCAAAGTAAAAAAATTATTGTTTTAGGCTGTGTGGTAGACTCCTATATATATGCTATATCATGTAGTTTATATTAAATTATGTTTTAATAACCATACATAGTTTTCCCCCATTCCCTAATAGAGAAGGTTGGAAGGGCATTTATTAATGCAGCACTTTCTGAATTGTTTTATAATTGGAAACATTTTTTGCAAGCAAAGTCCATGAATAAAAGTCAATTCCAAATCAAACTCCTTGTTCCCTGTGATTTTTAACTCTCCAGTCAAATGCTTTTATTAGATTGAAAACTTTCACTGTTCTTTTCTTTTTTAATCTCAACCAGTATAATGTTCTACAATTACAAAACTGTCCTAGTGATTCTTAAGTCTGGCAAAATAATATACTACTTTTTTTTTGCACGGGGTGTGTGCACTCATAGATGTCTGTGTATGTTGCCAATTAGTTTTGCTGTAAATACAGACCTCCATCCATCATCGGTCTCTGGGTGGCTATAAGAGATCTAATTTGTTTCAGATGCCCTGTGTTTCTGAGCTGTTCACCAACTCTGCTGACCTGCTGAGAAGACCAAAAGCTCCAGAGGGATGACTGACAAGGGAAACAGAGAGAAAATGAGGAACTCTCTCTCTCTCTCTCTCTCTCTCTCAATCTCTGGCACTGCTTAGGGCCCAGACCTCCTACCCCCAGCAGAGGCTTACTCTCCTCCTCTCTCCTTTTCAGAAGCTGGCTGTTTCAAGAAAGGACTTGAAAGGTGTACAACTCTTACAAGGGAGGCTGGGACACGGCCATGGAAATCTCCTCGCTCCTGACCCATTCGCTTTTTACAAGCCTCACTTAAAACCTCCAGTTCCCTAGGAATTTTATGAACGCCTAGAAGCAGCCAAAATAAACTCATAAATGAAAAAAAGTTTTTTGGGGGCGGAAAAGGTCACAGACCTGTATGGCAAGTGCTAACCGGGAGCTATTTTAACACAGAAGGGCAGCAAAGAGTTTAGAGAAAAGTGCAGGGCTGCAGTGCAAATTGGGGGGTGATGCACATTGTGTGTCTAAAAGTCTGTGGATTTGCACTTACAAAAGAGATCCTCCCCCTGCCCAGAGGACTCACATCAGTGTACCTCAACTGGCCTTGCAACACTGGTCATGAAGCCTTATCACCAACTTGAACCAAAGCTATGTTTGTTTTCCTCCTTCTCCAGAGTAATAAGTAGGCCAAATGTTACAGACCCAGAAACTAAACTCGTATGAAGCTCAGAATCTGGCACGGCTCATATAAAACCGTTCAGGGGGACAATATTTCTTTGGATTTCCAAGTAGGCTCAAAACGAGAATTTTGTTTGATTTTTTAATTCAATGAGAATTTACAGCACAATCTTAACCATGTTTACTCAGAATAAAGTTCTGTTGGATTCAATGGGGCTTACTGCCAGGTAAACAGGGTTAGCCTAAAGTATATGACTGAATCAAAAAACAGTTGATATGCATGGAAATGGGGCTATTGCTGCATATCATGTTGTGGTTGGGTATTCCTGGGGGCTTATCTTTGTGAAATTTGCAGAGATGCTGTCAGGATTTTCTGGGTCCCGTATGTGGATTGAATTCTCCTCCCCACTCATAAAAGAGAACACAGCAAGATCAGAGTTGCAAACAGTTTGAAACATTTGCATCCTCTTTAGCAGGTTGGATGGAGGGTCTCCTAAAGAACAGGGGCCACATACAAGCAATAAGATGACTATACCAACAGACCAAATGCTAGCAGTTAAAGCTTTCCCCATAATTGTATTTCCCTACCCTACTGTCTTAACTTGTGGCATTTCTGTCTGCCACAGCTGCCAAAGACACAAGAGCCCTACTATTCCCCAATGCCAACTCAAAACTAAGCAAAGAAGTCAAGTTTCATGATCTCTAAAGTGGTTGTGTCATTGTAGGTCTTTCATTAATTGATCATGGGGCTGACAATACTACGTTCCATGCAAGACCAAGGGTGATACTCAACTAAATTCTTGCACTAGTGCAAGGATTAGCGGTATCACTACAGGATTTCCCCCTGCATGCCCCATACTATCTCCAAATCTGAGGGTTGGGGGGAAACTCACAACAGATTTAGGGGCGAGTGGGGGAAAGAGAGGGGAAGATCATTCCATTCTGCAAGGAAAAATCCTTGCACTGACAGAACGTTGAGCTTAGCGGTATGCTGAATACAACCTTCTGTTTGGAGCAATTCGACATATACAGCTGGCCAAGCTGAATTGTCTCCATGTTTCAATGCAATTAAGAAATGGACCTTAAAGACAGATCTATGTACACTGAAATGAAGTAATTTGACAGCAAAAATTGATCTTAACAGTAAGGGTGAGCAGAAAGGAAGTGCCCATATAGTTATAAATTCTGTTGTGCACAGAGAAATCCTTGTGCAGGTGGATTGTTCACCTTAGCGCTACAGTAAGTACAACTCCAGGTGTGGTATTGCCGATGGTGGGGGGGGGGAGGGTGCTGGTCAAAAGAAATTTAAGATGTATGGTCCATGCTTTGATAATTTGATTGTTAAAAAGTGAGCAGTGTTCTAAGAGCATTTGCTATGGTTGTTTGTTTATACTTAGTAAGAACCACAGCAATGTGATCAGCACAGGTCAAACAGCCATCCTTTCTCCTTTTTTAAGCAAAACATTTGAACCTTTGACATGAATATATCCATTTAAATGCTTGTGCCAGCAGCAACAACTCTTCCCAAGGATCCCCATATTTTCCCCCATGGGTTGAAAAGTAATTGATCCTGCCTCTTGCTTCTCGGATGGAGGATAGAGAGAGGGGTGTGTGTAGCAACCTCTGGATTTTGCAGTATTGGAATGTAGCCTACTGTGCAACACATCTGTGATATGATCCCTTTGCCTCTGCCCCTCCCCAACACTGGCATGAGGCTCCTAGATGATTGCCTAGGAGAGGTGTGGCCCTTAGGCTGAAAAAAGTTCCCCACTCCAGTACAAAATATAAGACCCCTTCACACATTTGTTTATCATAGCGGGGAAAAGAGCTAAATTCACAGCCAGTGACTTTGCTAGGGAGCATTGGCTCTTTTTCAAGATTCCTCATGCTTCTACTTAGCCCTGAATGCATCAGAGTTTCTCTTTAAACGAATCAGAGGCTGAAGTGAATCTGCGGGTTGTCCTCAGAGAAGAAATGATTGAATAAACAGGCCCACTTTAACACATGCCAGTGAGCATTTTCAGAAATGTTAATTTGCGGCTCCAGCGAAGAGGGCCAGCACACTGCTGCACCAGTTTGTGTGTCAGCTGATGGGTTATAAGTGCTGGGAAGCCGAAGCTTCTCTCTGCGCTGACAGTCAGGCTGCATTTATATTTGTATTCCATACATTTATGTCCCACCTTGTCATATGTAATTTCAAGGCAGCTAATAATTTTAGCAATAAAAGATCGCCGTTTTTAAAAGCAGTAAAGCGCGCAACCTTTAAAACTTTTTGGATGCAGAACAAAGTAGATTTCACACCTAACCAATCTCCCTTTTCTGAGGATATTAGCAGTCGCTTAAAGACACACATATCCTGTTTGCTTTAACTTGGTGGGATGGGGTAGGAGGAAGGATCCATTTTGCAGGACAGGGAGGCTGGGCATGGGACAAGACAATCCATATCTATTCTGTATCAAATCTGCACTCTGAGGGACTTCACAACACTTATTGGTGCATGCTAAGTGGCTGGATGAATGGCCAGGCCCCTTTCCTCTGCTCACACCCAGCACATGCACTGATTCAGGACTGCATCAGAGGTTAGCATCCTTGGACATCTGCAGAGCCCACACCCCTCCGTGATACCCACTGACAATGCCTGGAGCCTCCCAGCACTGCTCCTCCTTGCCATCTCTCCCTCCTCACCTGCCTTCATCAGCCCATTATATTGACAAGAGGGCAAGATGGAACAGATTCCTCCATTTGCTTTGCGCTCTCCCTCTGGCAATTTGGAGGATTGGGTCCAGAGAAGGGCTAAAGAATGAACAGCTGTGACAGTGGTGAGTAGGTGGGCCCACTCAGAGATAGGATGGCCAGTTATGCATTGCCAAAAAAGAACACAAAAGAAGGCACCAACGTGGCATAAGATAATTTATATATATAGATGCAAATTTAGAAACACTTGCTATAATTGAAATAGAAACACAATATATCTCACTATTGTGGGGAAAACACCAGGTGACTTGTGGGACTGTCCAATCTGCTGACCAGGAGCTGCTCAGTGCTGATGGGGAACTTCAAGGCCCCTCCTGCTCTCCCTGTTTGTGGTTTGTTATCTTTATGGTGGACTCAGAGCAGACAACTCTGAAACAGAGGACACCATCATTTAGAGGACTGCCTTCTGACAGCCCTTCAAACCAGGAACTGTACTCTGTAAAGTAGCAAAATTGGCTGCCCTACTCAGAGGAGACCACTACGGGTATCTTGTCCAACCTCATCCTCCAAACCAGGAGCCAGCACTGTGCTGATTGACACTTTGAGGTACATCATTTATTTGTATGATGCCTTTCCATAGTTAAACCATACAACATCAACAAGAGTTACATATTTCACTCTTAACAGTTACAATTTATAACAGAGTTTAAATTATCATAAACTATAAACGTCTGAAAACATCTCAATGTGTTTGCCTTCAACATAGCACTAATGTGAATGTTCTACTACTGCAAATATTTCTTCTTGTGAAATGAAACATTCTTTCTCTTTTCTCCCCCCCCATGCCTCCTAAATCTGTTCTTGGGTTTCCCCCAATCCCCTGGAGCAGATTTGAGGATGGTGCTGGGGAGGGGTGAGGAGTGGGATTTGCATTGTGCTACTGCTTATCCTTGCACTAGTGCAGGAATTTAGTTAAATACTGGCCAATAAAATTAAACTAACATAATCCCATGTATACAGCATACATGGCAGGCTGCTTTGTGAACCAGTCTTTAATACTCTTGGTAAATGATTCCCTTGTGCCACCACTTCCTAATATCCTGGGTAATGTCTGACTCACTAATGTTTTCTTATTGGAAAACATTGTGTCTGACACCGTCCTCCACTCTGTTCCAAAAATACCTCTAGCAGATTAGCATTCATCATGGGAGGAAGGGGGAAAAATATGATCCTCTGCTACAATGTAGCATGTATAGTTTTCATCATGTTTGGGAGGGAATGGTATTCACTCCAAGCCATATGGAGAGCTATGACAAATGCACATCCTGTAGTGTGGGGCATTCCACAAGGGGGAATACAGCCCAAGCAATTTATAGCAGTCACATAAGTAGCCCCTTTTCTTCCACACATTATTCTGTCAACATTATATTTTTGTTGGAAAAACATCTACGGTAGTTATAATCTCTTTACTGAAAAGAAATCTACTGCAGTTGCTTTAGAGTTCATCTGCGGGATATGAGAAGTTTGAACGTCCCCAAGAAAGAGAAATTTATGTCAGTAATGACTAATTGATGTGCTTGGCTTCTAATCCCCAAATATAGGGCTGTTGTGTGTGTGTATTTTTTCCTGCTTCTAGCTGCTACGCCTGGTCCTTAAAAAAAATAGTAAAAGAAGCAACATCATATGTTTGTTCTCTGTGGGTTCACATTGGAGATCCTTACTCTTTCTTGCATATTTTTGTTTTCACAGATTTTCCCATACCTACTTTTTTTTTAAAAAAAATAAAAGTATTGAGATGCTTCTAACTCTTAAATTTCCAACCCCACTGTTAGAATGTCACACTCTTCATAGCATTACTAACTATGTACATTGTCATTATAGAACCTTCCTGCTCAATGACTCCCCACTCCCAGGTCTGAACACTTCCTCCTCTGGTATAGCCATGAGATCAGAAGCTTTTACTTCTATTTTCAATTAACTGTGGTTTGTTGTATCATCTGAACCTGACTATAGTGAATTTTAACTATGGCTCGTTTAAAACAAACAAACCTCAAATCATTGTTTACGAAGCTGGCTTGTTTCAACAAACCATAGTTAAGTTTATGGTTCAGACATATTAGTGAACTGTGGCTAAATGAAACTGGAAATAAGAGCTTCCAAATTCCTTATGTCTATGCTGAAAGAGGGGGAGTGTGCAAGCCCAGGAGGAGGCTGGGCTCCTTCCTGTCCATCATGATGTCTGAATGTTGCCAATTTGGGCGTTCCCCTCAGTCCACCTTCAGCAGCTGTCCACCTTAAGCAACTGTTTGTGCTTGTGATAGAGATGATCTGCTTTGGAAAACATGTGTCCTTGCCTGGACAGGGGCAAATGTATTTGTGGCTAGAGTTGCTAACCTCTTTAAAATAACCTTACTTTACTCTTTCAAATGAATGTCACCCTTCTTACCAAATGGCTTACCAAATTTCCGATAAGTCTCTATCCAGGTTTTATAACAAATAAATCAAGAGACTACTCCCCCTGGTAATTTAATGGCCAGACAAGACAGCAACAAGGGAATCACTGTAAATTACAAGGGGGAGGGGGAAGAGTGATTCGGAACACAAGGTCTCCATATGTCTCCATACACGTCTACACAGACTCCTGCATGTAATTTATAGATACCCCCATAGAACAAGGGACCTGTCTCTGAAGATGAACACATGCTGTAAAGGTTACGGAATGGGTGGCTCCCTGTTTCCTCAAGTAGTCCTTTTCTCACAGTCTTCTGGGAAATGACTTGTTTCCAAAAAAGAATCAATTATCATTTACAAGGCCTGCTGCTACTGAACCTTGCAATATTAATCCTCATTCACCATCTACAAAGTGATTTTGTTCCAGCCTCAAGAGCTTTGAGGAGCTACAATTTTATACTTTGTAGTGCATAGTTCTGGAAACTATTTTCTCAAGTCGTTGCAGTTTCAGGATAGGGTTTGAGAATGCATGCATCAGTGTTTAATAACTATTGATTCTCAAATGCATTATCCAAGACTTCCATAACATTTTTACTTTCAAGTTTCCAGTTTTACATCTTCTTCCAAGTGGTTAGAACTTTCATGTCAGTAAAAATTTTTTTTAAAAGCCCTTCATTTTTAGTCCCCACCTTTTAAAGAGTTTATCCCATATCATAGCACAGCTTTTGCCAACCTGGTGCCTTCCAGATGTTTTTGCACTACAACTTCATCAGCCCCAGGTTGGAAAAAAGCTGTCATAGCATGTTCTTTTGTAAAACTTTCATATATATTTACAACCCTATCACTATCCAGTCAGAATATTTGGATTTAAGCTGATGGGTAGACCAATCCCAACCAGGGACTAGGGAGACAGAGTGGTAGATCTTCCACTGCAATATATTTGTATTTTATTGAATGTTTCAATGCATTTTATACTTTTATTTTGTTATTGTAAATCACTTTGGCACACTTCTGGATCTGTGAAGAATGTATAAGTATACTTAACTAGTTAACTGAGTGACATCCAAAGCTCTCCTGCCCAGGGTGGAAGGTGGTGGAGGGACTTTTTCCCTCTTTTGGCTGTTTCATCTCCAGGCTAATCCAGCAGAAAAGCACAGATCGGGGGGAAGGAGCAGCTTTGGATCCATGGCTGGCGCTGCCTCATCCCTTCCCTTATCAAGCCCCATTTTGAGGTTCTACACTCGCTAATCGGGCTGTGCACAGCCCTCCCTATCCAGTCCGTGACCCCAGCCTCCCACCCGCCCCACTCTGGATCCATCCCTGAAGCCATTAGGGGGTGGGGCTAAGGATATTGCTACATCTCCTTCTCTCCCCTCCCCAACTGAGAACAGACAGGTTCAACCAGCATACACAGGATGGAAATGTTTTGCTTACCAGCTGGTGATCAAAATGGTTGCATCCTGCACGTTGCCAGTCACTGCTCCTTAGCGAGCAGCTTCTCTGCAGGCAAGGAAGCCACCCATGCATAATTAGCAACTGGGACTACACAGGACGAATACCAGCAGTGGCTTTTCCACCAGTCATTCTTTCACTGGGGAGCCCCCACACCAAGAAAATCTCTGCCAAAACCTGATCCCTCCAGCAGCAGTAGGTTAGGATTGTACTGTTATTCCCTGACCTTAAGTATATAGTTTTGGCCCTAAACTATAAGTACATAGTTTTAAGAACTTCTTCCCAACGGTTAAGCAGTTACACAGGCTTTCACACCCCACTTTTTGAGTTCCTTTTAGCTGAGATTGTGATTATTTATTACTCCTAATTATAAATGGTTTCTCCAGTGGCTTAATTAGTTTAATATGACTGTTAGATTTTATTGTGATTTTTTTTAAGCACTGTTTTTAATTATTCCATTTCATGGAAATTGAATGTTGTAGGGGGTTTTTTATGTAAACTACCATGGGAGGGGGTTGCCTTGAAAAGCAGCCTAGATATTGTTTTTAAAAAAATAAGATGTGTTTCATTGAGCTCGATGGGACTCATTTCCAAGTATATGTATTTAGGTTGGAGAAAATCTATATAAGACCACTTTTTCTGGAGTTTTTAGGTCAGAGCTCCAATATAGCCAATTGTTTCAATCTAGAGTTCCTCATATGCCTTTGTTTCATCATTGTTCTGTAGCCAAGGTTCTTCTGAAATAGGCCAACAGGTCACAAAACTAAGGTGTGACCATATCTCAGAAAATAGATGCAATGTCATTCATAACAGTTTGGCAATTTGGAGCAATATTCAAAAGACATTATTATTATTATTATTATTATTAATTAATTAATTAATTTGTATCCCGCCCTTCCTTCCAGCTGGAGCCCATGACATGGGAGCAGGCTGGGTAAAAGTCACCTCAAAGTGATGTATTCCCATTTGCAATAATCATGCCACCTAAATTATCTTCATATGAGATGTTAGGAAGGAATCTATTAGTTTATATGAATGTTTTTTTTTAAATACCCAAATCAATAGGACTCCTGATGTTTTTTGGAACTTATTCATATTTTGTTTGTGGAGGTCTTCTCTTTTTATTGCTGCCTCTGTTTCATCCTGGTGTCATTGGATAACAAAGGCAGACAGGAACTAGGGCTCCGTAGTGGCAATCCTGCAGGAGTTGGTCTCCTATGGGTGCCATGCCTCGTGTAGCATCTGTCTTCAGATAGCTTTCACCTTCCTCCAGCCTCCAGGAGGGATCCCTCTAGGAGGGATTGCAGGAGCTACTATGAGTTGAGAGAGAGGAATGAGCCGAACAGAAAAATGTCTCCTGCTAGTGATGTGCTATATCTGCAAGCACATCCTCATGAACCAGAGCAAAGCCCACAAGGTTCAGAAAGCAGACACACTCAAGCAATCATCCCAGTGGCACGTTTATTTATTATTAAATTTATTTAATAATAAAGTTGGAAGTGTCCCAAGTCAGGATTGCTATTGTCTATGTACCAATTAGACATGGGGGAGAAATTTGATTCAGCTCACATTTAAAAGCAAACCTACCAAACTTGCACTTTCTGAAACAATATACGAAGCAAAATAGAGGTATCCTTTGGAATCCACAATTATCTGAATTTTGCAGTGCAATTCTCTAACCAGTGTTTACAAAAATCCATATATTAGGGAGAAGTATGCATAAAAATGAATATATTAGTGATAATAATGTTAAAATGTATTATGTTAGGGGAAATTTCTTGCAAAAATGTATACATTAGTCAAAAATGTATACAGAAATTTGTTTAGTAGGCCAGTCTGGTGCTCCTGCTGGTGTATTTGCACTGTGCCAGCCTTGCCGCCACCTCACTCTTACCCCTTTACCTTCCCATAAGCATCAGTGACACAACCAACCAGAAGTCAGATGAACAGTGATACCCCATCACACTGTCCCCTACTGACTGTGTGTGCAGTTCTGCCTCCAGTAAAGATGGTCAACACTGTGTCAGGTCAGTGCTGAAATTGCTCAGCATTGAAGAAAAAGGAGACTAATTCACATCCTTCCTGTTTCACTTCCCTCATACATGATTAGCTCTGTCCTTCTTGATTGGTGGTAGGTACTGCTGGATGAGAACCAAATTATATGAAGCATGCTGAGTGCCCAACTGTCCTATCTGGAGCTCAGTAATGGGAAGAGGATCCTTGTAATCAGTGTGCACTTTGTTGTCTGAGAGCCCCCTGAATAAGTGAGATGAGATTCCTACTATGTTTTTTAAAATTAGATTTCTATAAAAAGCACAGTTGACAAGATGGAATGAGGAGCCTAGGAGGGAGAGTGAACAGAACTTTATAAGATGAGATGATAAGTAATGCAATGGAGCACAAATAGGCATGATAGAAACACAGTTAGTTGTTATAAAAAATGAACAGGAACAAGCAGTCAATGTCCCACAACCACCATTACCCAAAAAATCAGAATGTATGGCAAGTCTGTATGATGGTGAAGGCTCCGTGTTTGGGATGCATTAAGGAAGAGAAATTCACTTTCATTTTTAAAAAATTGCTTCGCCTGCATCTCTGATCATCAAGTCACCAGTAATTCTGTTTCCTCACTCCTAACTGAGCAGAGCAGAGAGAGCTGTCTCAGCTGGTCCACAGGAGAGGAGATACAAGCAAGCCAGCTTTCAGAGAGCGAGTGAATAGAGAGAGCAAATAGGAGTTTGACAAAGGAGTTCAACAGGGGAGGTCAAGGGGAGTTCCCTAAAAAAATAAAATAAAAAATTACTAATTCTCTTTGTACAGCACACCGCAGACCAGTGGGTCTGTCAAGTTTACCCTGAAGTAGGACAGGACAAAGCACAGGCCACTCCAAAACAAGTAGTTAGAAAGAAACAAAAGATAGAAGAGAGTATGAACAAGAAGGGTATTCCAGTGGTTGTGACCCGCAAGGTGTGTGCCATGTTTGTTTTCTTGCCTGAGAACAACATGGCGTGCACATGCAACAAATGCAAGCTCGTGGCACTGTTGGAAGAAAAAGTGAGAGGCCTGGAACGGTGGGTGGCCACACTGAGGACTATAAGAGAAGATGGAGAGTTCTTAGACAGAATGCTGGAACAACAGCAGCAAAGAGAAGTGGAGATGGAAGAACAACAGCATGTGCTAGCACAAGAGGAGACTGCTTTGGAGAGGAACAATGAAGTGGAGGAAACTCTGTGGGAAAGGGTGACATTTAGGAGTAGAAGAGCTAGAAGACACCCTTCACCAGTGGAACTATGGAACCGCTGGAGGACAGTCTGTGGTGGAAGAATTACAGGAGACCCCGTGTGACAACAAGCAAGAGGCTGAAGCTCAATCAAGCAGGGACAATGAAACCACGCCCCACAAGAAGATAAGAGTACTAATAGTGGGAGACTCCCTACTGCGTGGGATCAAAACCCAAGTATGCCAAGAAGATCCATGGACTCGCCAGGTATGCTGTCTACCAGGAGGATGGACTAGAGATGTGATGGAAGAGTTGCCATCACTCATCAAGCCCACCAACAGGTATCCCTTTCTCCTCACCCATGTGGGAACAAATGATACTGCCAAACAGAGCTATGAAGAAATCACATCAGACTTTGTAGCTCTAGGAAGGAAACGCAAGGACTTTGGGGCCCAGATAGTTTTTTCACCCATCCTTCCAGTTCTTAGAAGAGGAGTAGAAAGGGAAAGGGAAAGAAAAATACTCCATGTGAATGAATGGCTACGAAGGTGGTACTGACATGAGAGATTTGGGTTCTGGGACCACAGGCAATGCTTCCTGGAAGATGGAGTGCTGGCAAGTGATGGGTTGCAACTCACAAGGACTGGGAAGAATATGTTTGGCCACAGCATGGAGAACTTCATCAGGAGGGCTTTAAACTGAATCCTAAGGGGGAGGGAGATGTAAACTTCGTGGTAACGACTGATGAAGGCTTGTGCACAGTAACGGGAACAGAGAGATCGGCTCTAAAGGGGCCCAGTAACAGTCCTCCGAAAAATGTAGTAAGGAAGCCAAGCCATAAATCACATAGTCTTCGATGTCTGTATACTAATGCGCAGAGAATGGGAAACAAGCAGGACGAACTTGAACTCTTAATACAGGAGGGTAATTACAACTTGATAGGTATAACTTGGTGGGATGACTCTCATAACTGGAATACAGCAACTGAAGGATATAACTTGTTCAAAAAGAACAGAAGGAATAAAAAGGGAGGTGGAGTTGCGCTATATGTTAAAAATATATATCCTTGCACAGAAATACAGGAAGATGAGCTTGGTAGCTCCACCGAGAGTATCTGGATTAAAAATAATGGGGCAGGTAATAAAAGGAATGTGGTGCTTGGAGTCTGCTACTGACCACCCAATCAAGGAGAAGACGTGAATGTAACTCTTGAAAAGCAAATTGCCAATGTTTGAAGGAGGCATGATGTAGTAGTAATGGGGGACTTCAATTATCCTAATATCTATTAGGAGCCAAACTCTACCAAACACGGCCCCTCTAAGAAATCTCTGACTTGTGTTGGAGATAACTTTCTCCTACAGAAAGTGGAGGAAGCAACCAGAGGATCAGCTATCCTAGACTTGATTCTAACCAATAGAGATGATTTGGTGGATGAAGTGGCAGTTACGGGAACTCTGGGGGAAAGTGACCACACCATACTTGAATTCTTGATTTTAACAGAAGCAAAAGCTGAGAGTAGCCATATGTGCACCCTGGACTTCAGGAAAGCTGATTTTAATAAACTCAGAACAATTGTAAGTATGGTTCCATGGTAAGCGACCTTAATGAGAAAAGGAGTCCAAGATGGGTGGGAGTTTCTAAAAAAGGAAATTCTAAAAGTGCAATGGCAAGCAATTCCAACAAGAAAAAAAGGGGGGAAACGGCAGAAGAAGCCAATGTGGCTTCACAAAAAGCTTAGAGATGACCTGAAAACAAAAAAGGACACATACAGGAAGTGGAAAGAAGGCCAGGCCACAAAGGAAGAGTACAGGCAGGTATCACGGAATTGCAAGGATGGCATCAGGAAGGCTAAAGCTGAGAATGAGCTGAGGTTAGCGAGATGATAAAAGCAACAAAAAAGCTTTCTTCAGATACTTCCATAGTAAAAGACAGAAAAAAGAAATTGTGGCACAGCTACTCAATGAGGATGGCAAAATGACAACAGATGACAAAGAAAAGGCAGAAGTGCTCAGTTCCTACTTTGGCTCAGTCTTCTCCCAAAAAAGGGTCTATGACCCTCCCAGGAAACATGAAGTAGAAGGGGCAGGATTGGAGCTTGAGATTGATAGACAAACGGTCAAGGAATACCTAATCACTTTGAACGTGTTCAAATGGGCAGGGCCTGATAAACTGCATCCTAGAGTATTGAAGGAACTGGCTGAAGAACTCTCAGAACCGCTGTCTATTATCTTTGCAAAATTGTGGAGGACTGATGAAGTGTCGGATGACTGGAGGAGAGCCAATGTTGTCCCTATCTTCAAAAAGGGCAAAAAGGAGGAACCGGGGAACTACAGACCAGTCAGCCTAACATCAATCCCTGGGAACACTCTGGAGCAGATTATAAAGCAGTCAGTCTGTAAACACCTTGAAAACAATGCAGTGATTACTAGGAGCCAACATGGATTTATGAAGAACAAATCCTGCCAAACTAATCTCATCTCATTTTTTGATCGGGTAACTTTCCTTGTAGACTGTGGGAATGCTGTGGACATAATATATCTCAACTTCAGCAAAGCTTTTGACAAAGTGCCCCACGATATTCTGATTAGCAAGCTAGCTAAATGTGGGCTGGATGGAACAACTATTAGGTAGATCCACAGTTGGCTTCAGAATCGTACTCAAAGAGTGCTTATCAATGGTTCCCTCTCAAACTGGGCAGAAGTAACAAGTGGGGTACCACAGGGCTCGAGTGGGGTACCACAGGACTCGGTCCTGGGCCCAGTGCTCTTCAACATTTTTATTAACAATGTGGATGAGGAGGTACAGAGCATGCTTATCAAATTTGCAGATGATACAAAATTGGGGGGCACAGCTAATACCGTGGAAGATAGAAACAAAATTCAAAGGGACCTTGATAGGTTGGAGCATTGGGCTGAAAACAACAGAATGAAATTCTACAGGGATAAATGCAAAGTTCTACACTTAGGAAAAAGAAACCAAATGCACAGTTATAAGATGCTGGATACTTGGCTCAGCAATATGACATGTGAGAAGGATCTTGGAATTATCTTTGATCACAAGCTGACTATGAGCCAACACTGCAATGTGGCTGCAAAAAAGGCAAAAGCTATATTAGGCTGCATTAACAGAAGTATACTTTCCAAATCACGTGAAGTACTAGTTCCCCTCTATTCAGCAATGGTTAGGCCTCATCTTGAGTACTGCATCCAGTTCTGGTCTCCACATTTCAAGAAGGATGCAGACAAACTGGAACAGGTTCAGAGGAGGGCAACAAGGATGATCAGGGGACTGGAAACAAAGCCCTATGAGGAGAGACTGAAAGAACTGGGCATGTTTTAGCCTGGAGAAGAGAAGACTGAGGGGAGATATGATAGCACTCTTCAAGTACATGAAAGGTTGTCACATAGAGGAGGGCTGGGATCTCTTCTCGATCATCCCAGAGTGCAGGACACAGAATAATGGGCTCAAGTTGCAGGAAACCAGATTTTGACTGAACATCAGGAAAAACTTCCTAACTGTTAGAGCCATATGACAATGGAACCAATTCCCTAGAGAGGTAGTGGGCTCTCCGACACTGGAGGCATTCAAGAGGCAGCTGGACAGCCATCTGTCGGGAATGCTTTGATTTGGATTCCTGCATTGAGCAGGGGGTTGGATATGATGGCCTTATAGGCCCCTTCCAACTCTACTATTCTATGATTCTATGAATTTCTGGACATTACAATAAGGAATCAATTCTACCTTGATGATACACCAGTAAAATCTTAAGAAAAATATTCTTTTCTGTCAAAATGTAGACAATCTACAGTCTAGATCTGAGAGGAATATCTAATTACTAAGTATATCAACGTGCCTTATCCTCTAACTGAAATACTATATAAAATCCCAGACCTTAAAGAAAATATCTGATCATATAGGAATCTTTATTACTACAGATAATACAATTTTATAAAGAATTTCACTTTATAAATGTTTCACAGCAGCATTTCATTGTTACTGTTCTTGCTATTTACCCAAAATAGCAAGGGGAATGAAACAGGAAAATGAAATTCCTTGAATAATTATAGAGAAACATAACTCAAATACTTTGCCTGAGACTTAGACTAGTAACAGGTTTATTATACAGCCACAAGAGTGGCTGTATACTATAGCCAGCATGGATGTTTCACATTCCACCATGTTAAATTGAAAA
Source organism: Rhineura floridana (assembly GCF_030035675.1). Classification (NCBI taxonomy): domain Eukaryota; kingdom Metazoa; phylum Chordata; class Lepidosauria; order Squamata; family Rhineuridae; genus Rhineura; species Rhineura floridana. The sequence goes on along the minus strand of NC_084485.1, from coordinate 87,282,731 downwards.
TATGGTGCTTCCCATAAGCTCATTTAAAAATAAAATCTTACAAAATTTATAGTTCTGAACTCAAAACTACTTGCTTAACAACTCTCTCAACACTCAGAGAATCTAGAATTCAAAGTGTAAAACAAGAGGAAAAAAATCCAGGCCTCTGTTGGACTTTTTCCTGTCACTGGTCTCATAATTTGTTGAAATTAATTAAAAATCAGCCATGTTCACAGAGTACCTGTAATCCTATTGCTGACCTTGCCCCATACTCTGACCTTCATCTTCCACAGTTTAAAAGTTAAAAAGATTCATGGCTGATTTTTAAGTAATTTAGGAAATGTAATTTGGAGTCTATGATAGCACCAGCATGCTCAGTAAGAACTAACTGTCAATGTTCTAAAAGCCAGGCTAACAGCTGTTTGGCTTAGCTAATCAGGGGGCCACACCCACGCCAGACATTTTTTCCACTTCAAACAGCTGTGTCTTCCCCCAAAGAATCCTGGGAAGTGTAGTTTGTGAAGCGTGCTGAGAGTTATTAGGAGACTCCTCTTCCCCTGACAGTGGCCAGAGTAGTTAAACAGTGAGCCCCTCTTCTGGGGATTGTAGTTCTGTGAGGGGAATAGGGTGTCTCCTAACAACTCTCAGCCCCCTTCATAAACTATTTATTTATTTATTTATTAGATTTATATCCCACCCATCCTCCCAGTAGGAGCCCAGGATTCTTTGGGGGAAGCCATGACTGTTTAAAGTGGAATAAATGTCTGGTGTGGACATGGCCAGGGACAGCTTTGGTTTAAATTTGGGTGGGAAATTACACGTTTCTGCTGTAGAATAAAAAGGTGAGGAAAACCCTGAAAAATAATGATACTTTTGGAATGGAAAGGAGCTTTCCCTCTACCCAGTGCCCACTCATCCAATCTCCTCCCCCTCTCCTCTACACCTTCCTCCCTACCCCTACCCTTCCCCCTCCTCCCTCATCCTCCCACCTCCCCCACGTCACCTATCCTAAGCATGGTTGTAGAGGAGAAAATTCCACTGAACACAGTTAACATGCAAATGATCAAATCTACCCTATCCTCCCTCCTATCCCCTCCCTCCTCATCCTTCCCTCTCCCTCCCTCCTCCCCTCTCTCCCTCCCTCCTCTCTCCCTCCCCTTATTCTCTCCTGTGGTCAGCTTCACCTATTCTCAGCATGATTGCATCAGAGTAAATCCCATTGAACTCAATAAGCAAGCAAATGATCAGACCTGCCTTTCCTCTCCCCCTTCCTCCCTACCCCTACCTTTCCTCCCCTTACCATTACCAAATTCTTCCAAGCTACACAGCAAGTGGATTGGACTGTGAAAGACTAACCCAAATTATGTTTGCATTTTTAGAGATTTGTAGGGCAGTAAATATCTCAGAGAGGAGGTCAGGTCTTCTGTTCCCCTGGTGTATTCACTATAGCTGCCCAATTTCCCTGCTTTTTAAAGTTTGATGGAAATATATGTTAGCTATGGGTACATTCTTGAACCGCAAGGATTTTTTGCCTAATACGGAATATTTTAATAACTCAGTAAGTGTAACTAATTAACACAGTGCAGAGCAAACGAAAATGTTATAGATGTACATTTTTAAAGTGTCCTTTTCCTAGCCTAGAAGGAAGAGTCACTTGTTAGGGTTGCCAAATGCAAATCATCCCATGGCCTACATGGCCCAAACATGTACTGGCCAAGTCACCACCTGCCTGAGACGGTCAGCTTTGGATAGGTAAGCTCTATAAAGTTTAGTGGCAACTGATCTATTAGTAAATGGGACACTGTCTCACCAACCTCAGTACGCCCTTAGTCAGCTCCCACCGATCTGCCTTCTTAAATCCAGTCCAGTGGGATGCACTGACTGTCAGATTCCTTAGTACTGGCTTTATAGCACTCAATAGTGAGGAGGATGGGGGGGGAAACTAGAATTGGTTGGCTCTGCCTGTTATTGGCTGTGGCTCCACCTATTGTTGTCCTACTCTACACATCTCAATGGTCACCAGCCACCACAAGTTCAAAGGGGTTCTAGTTCCTATTCCCCTCAAGCACTGCCAGTCCAACTATTTTGCTGGTCTAGCATCAAATGGTCCCTCCTCCATAGTAAAGCCAGCAGTTTTTAAACTCTACCTACATCCTTCAGACATCAATTCCTGCTTTCATCTATCCTCTAACATTCCACTGCCTGAAGCAGCTTCCTTTATCTTGTGCATGGCTTCGTCAAGTAGGAGTGTGAGACTGGTGTAGACACTGGTGTAGACACCCTTATGTCTCAGGGTGTTCACCAACTTTATCATTTCTCCTTTGATCTGCATTCAGACTGTATGCTGTGACCTATCTAATCATGAATAGGGGTATCGTAGGAGTTCTTTCAATGAGCTCCTAGTGTCATCCGGATTTGTAGTCCTATAGGATTTGCTCTGGAAGCCCTGCTGCACTGCAGTGTGGGGTAATGGAAAATAAGGAGGAAGGAGAGAGAAAATCCTTCCTCCCAGGTTTCTCCTAGGCCAGCACAATCTAAACTTAGGTAAAAGGAATGATGTGGTGGGGGCCCCTAGACATTTCTGAAGTCTCCTAGGAAATGAGCCAATTTCTATCCATTTTTTCCAGCTCATTTCCAGGTTTAAAAAGAAATTGGGGTGGGGGGAGACTGGGCAATATCATCAATCTTTAATCAATACCTGATCAAACTGTCACCAAATGCAAGTCACAAAGGACCATGCACTACAACAAAGCCGTGCATAATGGAGACGGGGTAACAATTGTTCCTTTCAGATCAAATAGCCCTGAGAGACTGATACAGTGAACCTGCCCCCACCTTCACAAAATCAGCACTGTTGATTTTATCTACATTTTGATAAATAAGTCTGTTGGTTTTATGTTTATTTTCTTATGAATATTCTTATGAATATTTTATATCATGTTATCAAAACTGCTTAAGAGGTTTTCTTGTTAAATCTTGTTAAACAAATATCCCTTCCGTAACACACTGCACTCATTAATGCCCAATCACAGCCAAACACAATGGGCCACTGAACAACACTGCAGTGAAGAGTGGATTAAAAAAACATCACTCACATTCCTACAGCTAATGCCAGTTTGCATCAAAAGTGAGTGTGTGTGGGATCCTTCTTCATCCCCTATAGCCAACCCACTAATCCCTCTCTGTGAAGGACTGGGAAGATTGATGGGTGCTGAATTGACTGTGAGTTGTTAATGGGAGATGGAGCATCCAGGCTTCAATTATAGGTTGACACCCACTTGCCACTGGCCACCTGCACAAGTTCAATTATACTGGCACAAGTTTTTTCACCAGTGACCACATGTAAGCCTCCCTCCACACACAAAGCTGGAGCAAGGGGAAGAGAGTGGGATTATATTTAAACAAGTATGTTTTTTATTCTAAACCAGTTCTGTATGGATTTGTTTGTTTGTTTGTTTATTAATGGTATTTATTAGTCGCTTTTTTCCAAAATGGAACTCAAAGCGACTTACAAAAAAAAATTGTGCTCAAAGTGGCTTACAACAAAAGCAAACAATTACAAAAACAATTTCATAATAAAATAGTACAACATCAGTAATAAAACAATAACAAATGTTACAGCAAACACAAAAAACTTTTCAATACTATATAATATTACATTCTGTATTGATTTTGAACTGCAGAGTGGATGAAGATAAAGATCTGAAACCCTCGACTAAAGAGAGAATACACTGCACAATTTATAGCTTACATTTAAATACTGGTAGATTCTTCTTTGGGAACAGTGTGCATTATGTGTTCATGTGCATGCCTAAGGTACTAACCCAGCTGCAACTGGAGATACATTACAGAAACCACAACAGGAAATGTTCATTTTCTCAACCCTTATAAACCTTTCAGTACCAATTACCTTTGACTTGAAAGAAAATTACATTAATCTCCAATTAATTTTCACTAAGAGATATTATATGTCAACCCCATTCACCATGTCAATACATTTTGCTGCAAATATTGCTGAAGTCAGCCCTTCACCTTTAAGAGCTTTCTCATTTACATGGATCTTTGTTCTGTAAATATGATACTTTACTTTTGTATTTCTCTTGCTTCAGGAAATGGAATGGAAAGGAAGAGGTCTTTGCTCAGTCAGGATAGGAGAGTCTTTCTCTGATGAACTCTAAAGGTGACATAAGCCACAGATAAAACTTCTGAATTGAGCAATGAATAACAGTGATGGTTTTTCTATTATTTTATTTGTTTATTTATTACATTTATATCCCAACTTTCTTCCAAAATGTTCAAGGTAGTATACACAATTCTCCTTCCCATTTTATCCTCACAACAATCTTGTGAAGTAAGTCAGATTGAGAAACTGTGACTGGCCCAAGATTACCCAGTGAGCTTCATGGCTGAGTGGGGATTTGAACCCAGGTCCTGACCCTCCATGGCGCAGAGAGGTAAGCGGCGGTAACGCAGCCGAAGCTCTGCTCATGGCCGGAGTTCGATTCCAACGGAAGGAGGAAGTCGAATCTCCGGTAAAAGGGATTGAGGTCCACTCAGCCTTCCATCCATCCGTGGTTGGTAAAATGAGTACCCCGCATATGCTGGGGGGTAAAGAAAGACCGGGGAAGGAACTGGCAATCCCACCCCATATATATGGTTTGCCTAGTAAACATCGCAAGACATCACCCTAAGAGTCGGAAATGACTCGCACTATAAGGACCTTTTAACTCCCAGGTCCTAGCCCAGCACTCTAACCACTACACCACACTGGCTCTCTGTTCTTTAACATATCTAAGGAGGGTTTCAGTTTTGGTTTTAGAATTCCTGTTGTTGGCAATCACTCATTTTTTCTCAGGGAATCTGAAGTCTATGGTGAGTTTGGAGGATTTGGTACAAGACAAAATAGACAAGAAGGGACTGGGACTCTTTAGTGCCCCCTCATAACATCACTGAGAGTTTTACCCCAGGATTAGTTCATAAGAAAGCTGTGGGGCAGTACCGCCTCATTCACCACCTGTCCTATCTCAGGGGGCAGTGGGTGAGTGACACCTTTCCAGATCACCTTTGTGCTGTTTGTTACACTTCTTTTGACAGTGCAGTGCTGATGGTCAGAGTTGTGGACTTGGTGCTCTCATGGGGAAGTGTAACATTAAGTCAGCCTTCCTCCTGCCAATTCACCCCCTTAATTTTGATTTGTTGGGTTTTTATTTCCAGGGTATGTTTTACATTGACTGTGCTTTACTCATGGGATACTCTATCATGTGCCACTTTTGAGCACTTTAGCACCTTTTTGGAGTGGGCTTTCAGGAGGCACACTGGGTCGATTATCTCGTTTATTGTTTATGGACCTGGGGACTCTGGGCAGTGCCAGGAGCTTACGTTGGAATTTTGTAGGTTAACCAGCTACTTGGGAATACCCCTAGCTGTGGGGGGGGGGGAAATGAAAGGTGCTTACTTTTCTTGGCATCGAGCTAGATTCTTGAGCTAATTCTTGTCAGTTGCCTATTGAAAAAGTTATTGAACTGAGATGTAAGATTAGTATGTTGCTAGGAGCTAGGAAATTTACCTTAAGTCAGCTCCTGAAGTTCCAGAGTCACCTTCAATTTGCCTGCAGTATGGTCACCCTGGGTATGGTCTTTTTGCACAGAATCTGCGATTTGACTAAGGGCCTTACCAAGCTACATCATAGGGTTAGGGTCACCTGGGAGATGGTCTAACTTTCTTGACAAGTTCATTAGTGTTTCCTTTTGGAGGAGTGAACTTCCTTTGAAAGCTGAGCTTCAGGTTAGCTCAGATACTTTTGGGGCTGTTAGCTTCAGCGTCATTTAGGGGTAGATAGATGGTGTGTTGCGATGTGGCCTATGGATTGGGTGGAGGCAGGCATTACCAGGGAACATTCCTTGAGTTTTTCCAATTGTGGTCATTGTACACCTATTGGCTGACACTTTTGCCAACTGCATGGTTCATTTTTGGTGTGACATTCAAGCCACAGTGTGTGCTATTAATTAACTGACATCTAGGAACCCCCATGTTATGGTTTTGGTATTGTCCTGGCTCCCAACCAAACAGCAGACTCTGGACTTGAAGGTTAGATGTTATGAAGCTTTATTCTAGTAGTCAGTACAGGAACATAGCATCACACTCTAGGCTTAAATCAGGATACAAAAACAATAACAGACTTTAGGAATCAACTAGGTGAGGTGGAAGTGGCAACATGAGTTGTTGCAGCAAATTTAAACTAGCTTCACTACCTTTTATATCAGAGGGGGGTGCACTTGTATTCTACAGGTTAATTCTGACTGTTTCTAGCTTGCCCTACAAGTTAGGTGCTTCTTCTGGAAGCAGAGAGCTGGCCCTTTCCCAAGATGCTTTGACTTTGAAAGGTATCGCCAGTGTTTTTCTCTGAACTCAGCTTATCACACTGACTCGGGTCATTATTGTCTGTTTGTTGACAAGTAGGTCTGGGCTGGATGCCAGTGAAGAATCTTCACTGGCCTGTTCAGGCAAAGGTTTTTTTCTGGACTTTTCTCAGTAATTCTGTTAGCAGGCCCAGAGGCTTCTAGAGGTATGTCCTCTGTGTCTTCTTCATTCATTTAATCAGTACTGGTAACTGTGATGTTCCTATATTAATGTATATATGGTAAGTGTTGGTTGTTTAGAAGATACATGGTAAGTGGAGTGAAAGAGGGGGAGTGAATGGGCAGTAGAATGTGAGATGATTGGCTGAGTGTTTAAAATGGCTGAATGTATAAAAGGAAGAGTGAGAGTGGAATCTGGGGTGGATGAGGTGAAACTGAGTGGGTTGCTTGGTGGGGTTTAGAGAGTTGTTTGCCAGGAGAGAGTGGAGAAGGAGGGGGGTGGAGTTCGGATTAGTATTGAGTAAAACCATATGCTTATGTGCCTTAAGAAGAAATCTTGTTAATCTTGTTAGCTTTGTTATCTTTCATAAATACTTAATTTGGTTTACCAAAGGCCTGATCCTTGGCTGGGGTTTCACAGACCAGAAGGGAGGGTAAGGTAATGACCAAGGCTGAAGGGAAACTGTAACAAATGGTGGCAGCGGTGAAGAGAATAACAATACCAGTATTCAGAGTCTCTGGGAATACTAGTATTAGGACGTGACTGGTGGTTGCCTAGCAGGGGGATCTGTTGAGATCTGTGCTAGAGCGGGGAGAGAAACAATAAAAAAGGACAGTCTGGACTGGTGGAGTCCCTGGTGGTGCCTAGTGACAGGCAGTAGCCACGAGCAGGTAGGAACCTGACAGGGAGAGCCAGGGAAGGGTGTCACAGGTGGTGGCAGTAGCGGTGGGATACGAACAACAGAGAATCCAGATACGAATACTAGAGAATCCCTAACAGTGGTGTGGCAAACAGAAATAACAAAACAAGATTACTTGTGAGAGTGACTGGCAAAGAGTGTGTGGCAAAGAGTGAGTGAACTCAAACACCATGGCTGAATATATAAAAATGAAAAGAGAAGAGCTGGTGGAGAAGTGCATAACATTCAATTTACCTCACGAGGGTAAAGGGGTAGATGAATTGAGGGTAGCACTTATAGGATTTGCAACTGCCCAGCAAAAACAACCTGTCAGGGAAGAGACCCCAGAAGGATACTCAAGCAATCCTGCTTATATAGAGTACTTGAGAGAGAAGTTAAGATGGGAGGCTGAGGAAAAAGACAAGCAGAGAGTCTTTGAAATGGAAGAAAAAGACAGCGGGTCTTTGAGGCTGAGGAAAAAGACGAACAGAGGGAGTTGGAAACTGAGAAGTTGAGAATGCGGTTTGAGGAGAGGGAGAAGCAATGAGCATTGGATGCTGAATTACAAGTAGAAAAGTTAAAATTTGATAGAGAGAAATTTCACTCTGAGGAGACAAGGAAAGACAGAGATGGAGCAAAAATAAAAATTACTCCAAAGGACTTTGCTGTCTATGAGCCTGGTCAAGATCCTCAAATTTACCTCAGCACCTTTGAAAAAGCAGCTCAGTTGTGGGGGCTACCTGAAGATAAATACATGCAGTATTTATCAAACCTGATTAAAGGGGAATTGGCTGAGGTATACCAATATTTCCCCTCAGACAAGCCCGTCACCTATGCTGAATTCAAAGAAGCAGTGTTTAAAAGATTCAGACTGGGGCCTGATTATTTTAGAAAGCTTTTCGGAAACTGCCAGATTCAGACAGGGAGGTCTTTTGTGGAGCTGGGGGCAAAACTGATGGACATATTTGGGAAATGGCTGACAAGTGCAAAAACTCAGTCTGTGGAGGAGGTGAAAAACCTCATGATATTGGATCAATTATACCATCAGTTACCACCAGAAATAAGGCTCCTGGTCAAAGACCATTCCCCTACATCGGTGCAGGAGGCCGCAGAGATGGTGGATCACTTCGCCTCCAACAGAACTGGCTGGGTGGGGAAAACAACAAGAGATTTTAAACCCAGACCATATAACGCTGGCAGAAGGGATGTGGTACCACAGCGAGTGAGTCCTCCAGTAAAATCTGAAGGGCACAGGACACCCCAGAGTGGATCTGTGTACCCTAAAAGTGAGGAGAAATTATGCTACAAATGTGGTAGACCGGGGCACCTACATTTTCAATGTGAGGTTGCCAACCCCATTAGTAATCCTGCTCAGACAAGGACAGTGAAAACAGAGCCCAAGGCTTTAGAAACAGCGAAAAAGGTTCTGTTCTGCCAGATAAACTGGACAGAAGTAACAGACCTTGATTCAAGTCTGAGAGAGGAAGTGAGTGTACAGGGGGCAAATTATTGGGCATTGCTTGATACTGGTGCCGCTCAGACATTACTGAGGCCAGATTTAATAAAATCTGAGGTAATATTACCTCAGGAAACTGTGACTATCCAAGGAGTGAGGGGTCAACCAGAAAGTTTGCCTGTGGCCCTGGTGGATATGACTTGGAGAGGCCGAGAGGGCCGATATAAAGTAGGCATTAATGCCCAGCAACAAGAACCAGTAATACTGGGAAGAGATGTAATGGGAGCCCAAGGAAAGATCTATGTAGTGACCAGACAGCAAATTGGCAGAGAAAAAGAAGCCATATTAAGGGGGGCTGAAACAAACAGGGTGGAATCTGCTAACCAGCCTCAGGTCACCATAGCAACCACTAGCAGGCCTGCTGAAGGAGACAAACTGTATCAAGTGGTCTCTGATAAGAAAGAAGCAGAGCAATTCAGGGAAGAGCTGCATAAAGATATAAGTTTGAAGCAGATAAAGGAGCAAGCCCTGACCCAACAGATTCCTTTCACTGACAAACTGAGGAATCAAGTTGTGTGTGAGAATGGGATTTTATATAGACTGTGGATGCCTGCTGAGAGAAAGGATGAATGTGAACCAGTGAAACAAATGATGAAAGTGGTGAAAGAGAATCTCAGTCAAGCTCAGCAGAAGTAAAGTTACTGGTATGACAGAACAGCCAGGAAACGTGTGTATGATGTGGGAGATATGGTTATGGCGTTCATACCCAGGAAACATGACAAATTACAGGCTAACTGGGAAGGACCATATACCATCAGAGAAAGGCTTGACACAGTGACGTATGTAATCACCACAGACCAATTAAACAAAAGCAAAGTGGTTCATGTAAATAAGTTGAAGCCTTACCATACCAGGGATGCAAAGGTGTTGCAAGTTACCTTATTCCCTGAGGGAAGTGGGCCTGAACTTCCAGATTTGGTACAGGAAAGCAAAGACAAAGGAGGGGTAGATCAAGTGGAATGGTCAGAGGAGGTGAAGGAGGAAGTAAAATAAGAGATTCTGAGAGTTTTGAAAACCTATAGGAATCTCTTTAGCAACAAACCTGGCCGAACCAGTATAGTTATACATTCCATTGATACTGGAGATCATGCCCCAATCAGATCTGTTCCGTACCGTGTGAATGGGAAAGTTTTGAATGAGATCAAAAAGGAGGTGGAAGATATGCTGGAATTAGGAGTGATCAGGGAATCCATCAGTCCCTGGGCCTCAAGTATCGTCCTGGTTCCGAAAAAAGATGGAACAACAAGGTTTTGCATTGATTATCGGCTAATCAATAAAATTACTGTCCCAGATGCGTATCCTATGCCCAGGGTAGACGCAATGTTAGAGTTATTGGGGTCAGCAACCATTATCTCTACACTAGATCTCTGTAAAGGATTTTGGCAAATGGAACTAGACGAACAATCCAGAGCCAAAACTGCCTTCAGTACACCAGATGGGTTATATGAGTTTGTGACCTTACCCATGGGACTAAGGAACTCACCAAGTTCATTTCAGAGGCTAATCAATACTGTGTTGCGAGGCATGTCAGATTTTGCAGTGGCCTATATCGATGACGTGGCCATTTTTAGCAAGTCGGTGCCTGAGCATGTCCAACACCTGACAACAGTATTGGAGGCCTTAAGAAAAGCAGGCCTCACAATAAAAGCTAAGAAATGCCAGTTCGGACTAAAGGAAGTAATCTATTTAGGACATAAGATGGGGAGAGGGAAAAACACCCCCTTATGGAGCAAGGTGGAGGCAATACAAGCGTGGCCGATCCCCTTAACCAAAAAACAAGTAAGGGCATTTCTGGGTGTGGCTGGATTTTATAGGAAGTTTGTGAGAAATTTTGGGGAAATAGCAACCCCCTTGCATGAATTAACAAAGAAGAAGTGTTCTGAGCATGTGGTATGGACGGATGAATGTCAGAAGGCTTTTGATCTACTGAAGCAAGCCTTGTGCCAAGGACCCATATTAATAGCACCAGACTATGAGAAACCATTCATCGTGGCTACAGATGCGTCGGACCTGGCGCTGGGAGTCGTCTTGCTACAGGAGAGAGAAGGCACCAGACATCCAGTAGCGTACCTGAGTCGCAAGCTGACGCCGAGGGAGAAAAACTATTCGTCGGTCCAGAAGGAGTGCCTAGCGGTCTTGTGGGGACTGAACAAGTTGCGCCCATACGTGTGGGGACTAAGATTCACAGTGACTACGGATCATCGGGCCTTGTTATGGTTGCAGACTATGAAAAACCATAACACTATGCTGCAGAGGTGGTCCTGGGCCATACAGGACTATCAAGTGGACTTCCAGTTCATAAAAGGCAAGGACAATGTACTGGCCGATGGACTTTCCAGGCAAGTGGCTGGGACTGCAGTGACGTGACCAGACAGAGGAATAAAGAAAGACATTTTCCCCATAGAGACTTTTATTTGTTAACGCGACGTATAAATCCTGGAACAGGAATAATACTCTGCTGTTGTTTAAGGGGGGGGAAATGTGATGTTCCTATATTAATGTATATATGGTAAGTGTTGGTTGTTTAGAAGATACATGGTAAGTGGAGTGAAAGAGGGGGAGTAAATGGGCAGTAGAATGTGAGATGATTGGCTGAGTGTTTAAAATGGCTGAATGTATAAAAGGAAGAGTGAGAGTGGAATCTGGGGTGGATGAGGTGAAACTGAGTGGGTTGCTTGGTGGGGTTTAGAGAGTTGTTTGCCAGGAGAGAGTGGAGAAGGAGGGGGGTGGAGTTCGGATTAGTATTGAGTAAAACCATATGCTTATGTGCCTTAAGAAGAAATCTTGTTAATCTTGTTAGCTTTGTTATCTTTAATAAATACTTAATTTGGTTTACCAAAGGCCTGATCCTTGGCTGGGGTTTCACAGACCAGAAGGGAGGGTAAGGTAATGACCAAGGCTGAGGGGAAACTGTAACAAATGGTGGCAGCGGTGAAGAGAATAACAATACCAGTATTCAGAGTCTCTGGGAATACTAGTATTAGGACGTGACTGGTGGTTGCCTAGCAGGGGGATCTGTTGAGATCTGTGCTAGAGCGGGCAGAGAAACAATAAAAAAGGACAGTCCGGACTGGTGGAGTCCCTGGTGGTGCCTAGTGACAGGCAGTAGCCACGCGCAGGTAGGAACCTGACAGGGAGAGCCAGGGAAGGGCGTCACAGTAACCCCCTCCCCAACATCTGTACCCCATCCTCCCAATCTTGCCAAAGGTTTTCCTTGGGGCCCATAACAGGTATGCACATTTGTTGCCTAATGTCTTTATTTCAGTGCTCTCTTTCTTGTATGCCATGTTCCTTGTTTGGACAATAGCATGGCTGGCATCTTCTCATGTCAGTAGATGGCATATTTTTAGGAGCTGGCCCCTTTGGCCAGGACTCGCCCAGAGCCCATGGCTGTGGCGTTGTGGAAACTTGGCAGTTTGAGGCAGAGAAGGCTATATTGAAGTCCCTCGCTCCCAGCACCGCTTCTACTTATGTGACAGCAGGTAGGGAATCCCACAAATTCTGTGTGAGCTGTGGATACCCCCAGTCCCTGGCCCATTCTGCTTGTACAGCTCACCTAGTTTTGTGTTTTGTTGCATCAGCGAGGCCTGTCTGTTTGGACACTTAAGGGTAAGTTAGCAGGTTTGAGTTTTGGGGCTAAGGTTAAGAGTATTTCTGATAGTTCAAGGGATTTTAGGATTAGGAGAATGTTTGAGGGATGGATGCGGGCACAACCTCCTGTGCCTGATACTCACTGCCCAATTTCTCCTGATAGTCTGGCATGTGGGTTTATGTTTGTAATTTAGTCTTTGTTGTGGCCCTGTTTCATATTGTGATTTAGACATAATTTTTTGGAACTTTTAGAATGGGGGGATTGTTGTCAGCCTCCAAGTCAGACTCATCTGGGCAGGCCCTAGAGGCCCATGACATCAAATTGTGGGTGGTGATGTCCAAATTTGTTTGCACCAGTCCAAGACTGATCAGCACCGGAGGGGTGTTTTAGTTCATTTGGGCGCATCTCCTGTAGAGAAATTATGCCCAGTTTGGTCCCTTAGCACCTTTCTCCACTTGTGAGGGTCTTGGAATGGGCCTTTGTTCTGCCATCAGGATGACCAACCACTTACAAAATATCAGTCCTGGGCTGTCACCAGCCATGTCCTAGCCCAGACTGGGGTTAGTGTTACCCATTTTGGGGCCCATTCACATTGGGGCTGCATCTACAGCAGCCAGACTTGGCCTTGGGAGAGAGGATATATAGGTGTTAGGCCTGTGGAAGTCCTGGGCCTTCTGGGCTTATGTTAGGCCATTCAAGGGACCTCATTGCATATTGGTTGTGTTGTTCATGTTTTTGCTTTTGGTAGGTGATTAGAGAGTGCTGGAGCAAATCAGAATGCATAGGATGCTGTGGGCAAAACTCTTGCCTACTTTGTCTGACATGTGCTGGTGCATAGGTCCACAGGTTAGGGCATTGGTGATCACCCTTAAGCACCTTTAAAGTGAAAGGTGACACCTGGAACTGGCCTTCTAGGTTTGTGGGGCCTATTGGCTAGATAGGGATCACCTTTGGGGCTAACCTGTGGCACCCTCTTGGAGTTGTGAGGCACCAGGAGAGGGTGAGTCAGGAAGGCCTCCCTACCCACATTAGGGGTGTGGCTGATGGAAGTGGGTGGAGTTAATGCCACCCCCTTTTACGTAGCAGGGTGGGTCTTGCCTGAGGGGCTAATGTTTAGCTTTCCACACAGTCACACTGAAGATAATTGGTTAATTTGAATTAAGTATAATAAATTTAATAAGTTTTAAATAAAATGTGGCCCACATTTGCGCCCAACTTCACTTGTGTCATGCCTCTTTATTTCATGGTTGCACTCACAATAGCCAACACTCAACATCTGCTATGAGCGGATATATTTACAAGGCAAGTATTGATCTGTGTAGGTGTTCCCATCTTCACCAAACTTTATAAGCCACTACATTATATTGTGTCTTCAAGAATTCCCATAAAGCTTATACAAGTTTATATATTATATTATACCACATTATAGAATATTCAGTGTTCCCATTTCCAGTTTAAGAACTGTGTGATATTTAGCCACCAAAGGCAGTATGTCATATTTCCAGAAGACTTAGGGCCAGTTCCAACTTTTGGGATGCTTTAGTGCAAGATGTTTTTAGTGGGGGCCCCTCCCTGAATGCATCCATTTCCTCCTCCTCAAACTGTGTCATTACCCATTTGCTTACCTTTCTCTTAGGGTGAATGGGGAGGGCAAGGTGTGCAGAGGTTCCTGATCCTTTTGCTCCCAAAAGGAGGGCAATAGTAAGGCGAGAAGCATTCTAGCAATTGGCATTGTCCCCCCTCTTACTGGGGCATGGGCCTTTGCGGATGCCTGATGTCAACCCCTCATGCTAGCATATATGCTCCTTCCAGTGCTGCTAAATTTCCCTCTGTTTATGCATAACTGGCATTCACAGGACAAGTTAAGTTGCCTCCTTATTGGGGTATTTTCCCGTGTGGCCATAGAATAAGTTGTGGCATATAGGTTAGAGTGGTGCCCCAAGGTATGATTCAATCTACATTGAATGGGAATTTACATAGGGTCTCCTATGCCCTTTAATTCATTACTACATGGCCTGACAATATGACGGTATCACACAACTGTTTCATTGATTTGTCTTGTTCATTCTATTCTTTCCATAATGTTATTTAGCCATTTTTGTTTCACAAAATCATGCATTCATTTTGTATGTGGAGAATCTCATTGGGTGAACCCTGGTCGAGTCACAGTCTCTCTGTGTTTGGCAGTCTTCCTAATCTGTTTTGCAGGATTGTCAGGAGTATAAAAACAAAATGAAGACTTGGGAATCCATGAATACTATCTGGAGTACCACAGAGTGAGGGTAGTATGCAAATGTAATAAACAAGCAAACAGATCATCAGGTGAAGCTTTGTATTCCTGTTCAGGCCATTCATATCAGATGAACTGATGAATGTGAAGTTTGGTTCTGGATTGTTTATTGGAACTATCCAGACTTCATCAGAAGAAATCAACAGCAGCAGAGGTCTTTGAACCAGGAAGGCCAATCCCTGATAAGCACTCATCCTGCAGTGCATATATCTTTGGCCCCTGTGGGAAGCATGCTGTTCCTGCCCACCCACAGACATACCCTCTACAACATGTGTTCGCTTAAATTTTTACTGCAAAGGCTTAAATATCTTTAAAATAACTCAGTAAAGAGAAACCTCTTTTAAATGTATAACAGATGCACAAACAGACCGCGGGCAGAGAACTGTCATCACGCCTCTGTAGCTGCGTTTTCACCTGCTCATGTGGTGTACACCTGTAACATGTTAGCTGGCAAGGCACCAGATTGCTGTGACTCCTCAATTCCAGGGTGGACTCACATTAATGATTCCTCATTGGTGATTTCTAAATGAAACAACCTTTCTTCTAAATCAGATGAGCAATTCATGGCTAAAGCAATATTTCTTGTTAGATTAGTTTAGCAGTTGTGTAGTCGCAGCTAACTGGGCCACCACACACTTTACTGACAACCCTATACTTAAAGACCTATACTTAAAGACCTTGAGCAAGCAGGTCTCATTATTCAGTTGTGGCAGAATCACATATAATATATCACTCAATTACAGGACAGGATGTGTAAATCTCTATTGAAGTAAATACTGCATATAAAGTTTTTTGAGAAAATTGAGTAATTACCTATTTGATGTCTTTTTTAAAGTCCACACTTACAAGAAATATCAGTTATTAAAGTTTTAGATAATGTAATCTGAAATATTTTGAAATGCCACTTTCTAGCCTGGATACCTTTAGAAAATGAAGGCACATGTAGGCTTTTCCTCTTAATGATATAAGACATTGGAACTTCTTATGAAGACAATGGCCTGGTTGACACATAACACTAAACCTTGAGTTAACCACTAGTTTTACCACAGAGCTGGTTCACATGTAATGCTAAGCCAAGCTATGGCTTTGTGCAAGTTCCTGGAGAAGAGAGAGGAGATGCTCCTGCCCCAGTCCTCCTCCTGCTGTGAGCTAAGCCATGGTTTTGCTTAGTATGTTGTCCAAACTCAAACTTATGGTTTGTCTTACTCTAGACAAAACATGAGCTTAACCAAAGTTTGTTCTTGTGTTTACAGTGTGTGGTTTGCCTGAGGGAGTCAAACCATGAGCCTGGGTTCAGATGACACAATAAGCCAAACCATGGCTTAACGCACAGCAGCAGGAGCACAGGAGGAGGAACACAGGGGCTGCAGTCTCCTTTCTGGAAACACTTGGATGTTGCGAATCCATGGTCTCATTTAGCATTATGTGTGAACCAGCTCATAGGCAGTCAAGCAAACCACGGTTTGTTTCTCTGAAGTTTGGCGTGCTTTCTAGTTGTTTTTGCCTCATGTGTTTGGAGTTTGGCGAGTGCTTGGATGACTTGGGGTGACTGAGAAACCATGATTAAGGAAGGGAGCTTAATTCGCACATAATGCCAAGCACATACAAGCTTCATAAGCCAACAACAAACTATGGCTTCAGAGTTTTTTTGGCAGAACAAGCCATAGTTAAGCTGCTGCATAGAGTTTATACATAATGCTAAGCCATGGTTTAGTTTTATGTACAAGCCAAACCAATAGAGAGGTGTGTCATTGGCTTCTCTCTCCAAATATGGTTGTTTTTGTATAAAAAAGTCTCCCAACTCAGAAACAGGCACATGAATTTCATTTTTTTATCATTAATTTTTATTCAAAGTTTCAAAACAACAACAACAACAACAAATTAATAACTAATACAATAAAATAAAATGTTGACTTCCGATTTGTCGCAGATCAGTTATAGGTCTATAATATATAACAAACCTGTCTCTTAATATATTACAAAATCACTTTCCTCCAGTAGTTATCTTAATTAATCATCAAATCTCATTAACATCACTTTATTCTTTCCGCAAAAAGTCAAAGAGAGGTTTCCACTCCTTGAGAAATATATCCATCGATTTTTCTCCAAATAAACATGTCAATTAATCCATCTCATCAAGTCTGCTAGGTCCAGTAATTTCAATAGCCATTCTTCCATTATCAGTGTTAATTCCATCTTCCATCTTCCATCCTTGCACCCATAATAATCTTGCTGTGATAGTCATATAATAAGAGTCTGGTGGGAATTTCCTTCCTCACAAATATTTCCTTGCCATCAATTCTGAATGTGTTACTGAAATGTTGTTGTAAAGTCATATCTCTGTTCCTCTTTTTTACGAAATGCACTAGCACATCTCTTGAGAATTTTTCCATTGTCACATATCTGTAATTAATTCTATAAATTTTCTCTATTTCAAGCTCCATCACATCATTCCAGTCCAGAAATTTTTTCGAAACATTGATAGCTTTATCTCTGATATCTTCATCAATTTCTTCAGGGACAACGCTGAATTCCAAACAGTAATCTTTATCTCTAGGGTCCATAAACTCCAAATCTTTTTCCAGTTCCACATTTGATATATCTGTTCCAATCTCCAGGACTTGCATCTTCCCTTTAATTTTTCTTTCTTCTTCTATTGCTTGTCTAGTTATATCTTTGATCTCATCAACCTCCTCTCTCATAAAATCCCCTATTTCTTTCAACTCCTGCTTCATTTTGCCAAATTCAATTTTCATCTCTTGTTTGCCATGTCTCAGTTCTTGTTTCATTATCTCAATCTCATCCATTATTTTCTGAAACATATTTACATCCAGGGTCTCAGCCACTTTCTTAATTGTCATTCTTAAAACCAAGAAGAAGAAAAAACCCTTCAATTTCCAATATAGCACTATTCCCAAGCAAAGAGCAATTTATTTCTTTTTCCAGCAACAAAGGAGTTAATATTCCAAACCTGATGACATCATAATGTAGACAGCACAAACTGCCTTATCTCTTATGTGTCCAAGAATGCAAAACAAATTTAGTTCACAGCATCCAAATAATTAGTGGCATAAAGAACAAGCAGATTCGTCAAAATGAAGTAGACCAGAAAAAATAGTCCCAGACATATAATACTCAAAAGTTCATATAAATCAAAAATTTTCTCCTCAGATTAGATGCCCCTCATCCGTTTGTATCTTTATAATGCTCAATTCCAGGCCAGCTTTTTGCAATAAAAACAAAGATAAGCTATTTTGATTTCCTTCCGCCTTAATTCCGTGTATAAAAGAGAAAAGTTATAACTCCCCCAAGGATTCTTTACTGCTGATTCTTTTAACAAATCTCTTTTACTGCAACAATTTAAGCCAAATGATAAGGATAGACAGAAGAATGCTTGCCTATTAAAATCTGTTTTTCTTTGAAAAAAAGAAAAACGTCTCGCTTAATCAGTTTGAGCTTGCTTGAAATTCCCTGGCTCCGTCCGACATTGCTGGCTGGTCCTTCGTTCATAGGCGATCCTAATGAATTCAAGTCCCCCAACAAACACAACGAAGCTTGTGGATGATCTCTTCGTTTCTCCCTTGCCTGGGAGAAAGTTTTTACCAGTCAAAAAACAACAACAACAACACATTTTGACTAGTTTTAAAACTGAAAAAGCTTCCTCTGAGACGAGAGCTCGTCTCAAAGGCAGGCACAAGCGAAGCAATCCTTCCCGGAAGTCGGAAACAGGCACATGAATTTCAGAGCATTAAGGAATTAATTCTGCCCCTTATATGTCCCTTTCTCAGTTAAAATAGACTCATGTGCCCCTGCTTTTATGTGCCATCATTATGTGAAGTCAACAGATCCTTGGCAAGAAGCAAGGCCCCAAACCAAAGGTAGTTCCAGTGCTTCAAAACTTCATTTTAAAAAGTAACCAGTTCAAGCTCAAGTTGAGGTTCATCCTGTCCAAAAAGGAACTGGTTCCAGCTCATGCTTATACAGAATGAACTAGTTCAGTTCAAGTTCATCCAAATTAACCTTTTGGTTCATAAAATGTTCAACCTTGGCAAAAAAAAAGTTTCAGCATTCAAAATGTTACAGCCTGCTGTACTGAAGTATAGAGTCCAAAAGTAAATCAGGTACCACACACAAGTAATAAAATATTTGACAAACAGAATGCCAACAGGTGAAGCTTTTCCCATAATTGTATTTCCATACCAGAAAAGGCTTTCCCTTTTAATTTGGTGCCAACCACATAGCTGTTAAAGGCACAAGGCTTTGTCCTTTACTTGTACTTCTTGCTGCAAGCTGTTGAAAGAGTGTTGAAAGAACATTCTTCATCAGGAAAATAATGGGAAAGGCCTCACATTCCTTCCTTGTGATTGATCTGCAACAGTGATTAAGTGACTAAGTGTTCCTCCGTATTTGCCTAATAAGCCTTAGAATGTTGTTCCACGCTTTGCTTTTTAACTTTATAGATATTCAATTGACCTACTTTTTTAAAAAAAGAAAGAAAGCTCAGAGTCCAGGCCTCTTGCTGAGTGGGTGGAAAAATAGGAAAATGAACTAGAAATCATTAGAAGTTCTATCCCAAAATGAGCTTAATTAATCTTTAGGTCACCTGGCAATGATAGATTTTTTAACTAGTTCAGTGAACTTCATTCAACTGAACTAGTTCATTCCAGGCACAGGGAGGGTCACTGGAATATTTCTTCTGTAGAATATGTATAAAGCTCATCTTTTTTAGAAGGTATTTGTCTTCAGAAAGCTGGGTGGAGAAGACTAGGCAGTAGTGTTAGTGTTTGATGGGAAGAACATGTATGTTTCATCATGTGCATGTGCAACAGGGTCTCCATTAAGGTTGGGGTTCACTTGCTGGCCCCAACCCACAAGCATTCTGTCGAATTTGAATGTATTTTTGAACTGCCCTTCCCCCCCCCATAGCTTCAGGATGGATCTGGTTTGAGTGAAGGAAGTAGATGGAAAAGTCATTTAACAGGTTAATAGTATAGAGATGAACAGTGAAGCCAAGAGAGGCTTGCATTAACATGGAAAAGCCTCTCTAGACTTCCCTTTTAATCTCTTTAATTAACCGTTTATATGCTATACTTCCCTTCAACATTAAAAGCAGGATGGGGAGGATGAGGCAGGAGAGGATATGCCCCCCTAGCTGAAAATGAACAGTGGTTAGATCCCAGGCCAGGTTAGATCCCAGACCCCTAACAGTGAGGTAGGAGTAGGCCCAGGAAGGGGAAGGGAAGGGTGCCTGGCAGCGTGGGGGGGACAGCAAATCCAGTGTCACAGAAAAGCAACTGGGTTTGCCAGAAGAATGCTTGTTCTACACACACAGCAGGCATGCTGAAATCTTTAAATTCCCATTTTAAATCCAAACTGGATGGAATTCTCCCCCATCCCTAGTCTCCATACCACGTAATAATAATAGTAATAGTGTGTGCTCAAAACGTGATGATGCCTGCAAGATTCTTGTAATTTCTTTCAAGGAAGGCACATATGCTCTATCTCTCCCTACCACCTGATTGCAGGGAGGGAGTGCTCATCCTAAACCGGTGCCTGGAGGCTGTGAAGGGCTGGATGTGGGCTAACAAACTGAAACTTAATCCAGACAAGACGGAAGTACTGCTGGTCAAGGGAAAAACCACCAGGGACGGGGTTGCAACCTGTTCTGGATGGGGTTGCACTCCCCTTGAAGGAGCAGGTCCGCAGTTTGTGAGTCCCCCTGGATCCTGCCCTGCTGCTTAGCTCGAAAGGCCATCTGTCAACGCATCAAGGATATTGATTTTCAACACCATCTGATGCTTGTAAGGAAGCACAAATATAATCCTAGATGTTTCTCTCCTATGCCCTATTTAACGGATCTAACACTACCTAAACATCGAAGAGCCTTTACTCTAGTAAGAATGAATGTTCTTCCTTCTGCCTTATTGGAGGGCAAGTTTAACAAAGTTCTGTATATTGAGATAAATTGTCCTTGTGAAACGGGCGAAATTGAAACTAATGTACATGTTTTATTGAGATATCCTTTTTACCATGATTTAAGACAATTAATTTTTCCTATTTTAAATCTTCTTCCTGGTAGATCTGAGTATTTTTATATTGATTATTTACTTGGGGATTACTCCCCTCGGGTCACGTTCAAGGTTGCCAAATATGTTGCTGCTACTATCTCCTGTAGGACAACACAGGTTAAATACATGTAAACATTATATATCATTTTAAATTATGTAGTCATGGAAGCCGATATATTTTATTGGTTTTGTAACTTTATGTATCTGGTCTATGACTGAAATGAACGATGTATGTATGTATGCCCTGCTGCTTGAATATCAGGTGGCTGCGGTAGCCAGGAGTGCTTTTGGCCAACTCAAACTGGTCTACCAGCTGCGCCTGTCCTGGAGGCAGTTGACTTGGCCACAGTGACACATGCATTGGTGACATCGAGGCTTGATTACTGTAACACACTCTATGTGGGGCTGCCTTTGAAAATGGTTCAGAAATTGCAGTTGGTTCAAAATGCAGCAGCCAGAATGTTAACTGGAGGACGGCGCAGGGAGTATATTACCCCTGTGCTTTATCGACTCCAATGGCTCCCAGTTTGCTTCCAGGCCCAATTCAAAGTGCTGACCTTTAAAGCCTTAAACAGCCTTGGACCAATGTACCTGAGGGGTGCTTACGCCCATATGTACCTGCCTGGGATTTAAGATCATCTGCCTCTGGTCTCCTCTGCGTGCCTGGAGTGAAAGATGTTAGATTGACAGGCATGCGGGAGAGAGCTTTTTCAGCTGTGGCTCCCAAGCTTTGGAACACCCTATCCCAAGAAGTTTGCTCTGCTCCCTCCCTGTTGGTTTTCTGGAGACTTCTGAAAATGATCTTGTTCTGGTCAGGTAGAGCCTGACACAGATTTTATGTCTTCTACATTAAATTTTACCTTTGTAGTCCCTTTAGTACCAATCCCTATATATATATGTGCGTGTGCGTGTATAGTGTTTTATGTATTTTAATTGTATTTTATGTATTTTAATTTATTTTAATGTTTTTGTGATTTTACTGTTTACAATTTTATTATGTACATGTTTGATTTTATTTTTGTAAGCCACCTTGAGTGCCCTATTATAGGGTAGAAGGGTGGGATAGAAATATTTTGAATAAATAAAATAAATAAATAAATATGTGTACTTAAACATAACATGTGCCTCCTGTCTTCTTTTTTAAGTACAAGTTACACAGCAGGCTATCTCAGGAAATAACAAGACTAGAAGCAGCATTATAACAAATTTCTGAGCCATGTCAGAAGTGTGTGATCAATTATTCTGGTCTTGTGCAATAGCATATCTGAAGGAAAAGTGAACTTTTCAGCCTGAAAGGTTCCTAAAGTTCAGTGGATCTCTCATGGACCTTAAAGATTGTAAGAATAGTATGAAGATAACTTTTGAACACCCAGCATTAAGAAAAAGTTCCTACCAATGACATCATGTTTTACTCTTTCATAATTGAGTTCTTTTCTTTTAATGGATTATTATTGGCTGTAATTTGTGTTATTTAAAACAAGTTTAATATTATAGTTTCCTCCAAGAAATAGATTATGGTTTTCTGAAGGTGCTCTGAAACTTTTTTTGAGATCCACAGTTAGGATATCCTTGTGCTTTACTTTAAAGGGGCTTTCATCTATTTGAAGGGCTGTCAGAGGACAGCCCTCTGTTTGAAGCACTATCTTGTCCAAGTCTGCTTTAAAGTAAAACAACCATAAGAAATAAAAGGAAAGTTATTCATCAACAGTTAGTCCATGGACAGCAGACTCAGGTGACCAGATCACCTGGTCACAGTCTTCACCACTATGGTGAGATATATTGTCTTTCTATTTGAAATATATTAATTCTATTATATTTCTAAATTTGCTTCTAGACATATAAATTAGTGTATGCAAATGTTGTGCAAAACTTTGTCCATTTTCTTCCTCCTTTTTGGTGATACATTAACTCTTTTTTGGAGATACATGATCTGATCACCCTGTCCACAGTCCTCTCAGAGACCGATAATACTTAAAAGATTTTGGCTGTAAGACGTGGTGGGAAGACGCTGTAACTCTTAAGCCAGTTTAATGTTTATATTTGTAATGCAGATGAAGCCTTTGAGAGAACTCAGAGATCTCTTAACCACAGCTTGTATGAGCCAAAGAGTAAATAAAGTTCTTGACCTAGACCCTGGATGCAAATCCAGAAATAGATCAAAATGTTGTCATGTATACTCTGCTGTAGAATTCAATTTAAAAAATAATATTTTTTTTAAAGCTTGTATAAGCAACCACAGAGCAGTGTTTGAAATCTACATGTGGCTTTTGTGGCATCAGGCCACTATAAGTGTTTTGTGTCCTTGTCAATTCTGCTTAGCATAAGATAAAAGAGGACAAAAAGTTACTACACAAGCTTGTTGGTAGGGGTGAAACCTGACAATTGCGAAGAATTGTTTTTGGAAACAGTGCAAGCCCTATACTCAAACCTTGTCAGCATACAAGATAGCCTTTGCTTTTTACTTCTAGGCCCAAAACTAACATTTTCCTTATACTTTTCAAGTATCAAAGTGATAGGTGTTGTTGTTTTTACCCAAGACAGCTGAATACTGCAGAACTGTATAATAATCAGCTGGTGCCAAACATATGCTATGTATATATTTTAACACCTTTGATAATAATAAAAAATGTATGTTCCTAGCCACTTTCATTCAGTAACAACATCCTTCAGTTGATGTGTTTTGTTTTCTTTTCACATTATTATGAACCTGTGTTTAATTCTCAGTGCCAGGTTGGCTTTTTAACCTCTCTTTCTACATTCCACTAGTAATGTCTGATTAAGAAATTTAGCCTTTCAAGCGCTATTTAAAAAATCCAAGAAATACAGTAACACAATACCATGGAAAACTGATATAATCTTTTCAAAACTATAAAAATTGGTCACCCAAAGGAACATCTGCATGGTAAAAATTTTAAACAAACTGCAGGGGAATCAGATAGCCTATAAAGAACCAAGCAGCTAGGAAGCCCATTGGTCAGCCCACATTTTTGCTGTCATCCTGATTCAGAAAGGACTATCTTTTTGAAGCCTGTTGCTTCAGTTTTAGTTACCAGCATCTGGAACAAATTCCAGGATGGAACTCTGACGTTTTTAAAAGGAAATTCAACCTTACAATAATCATTCCTTAAATCATTAATATAGCAAAAGAGCCAGATGTAAAAGCATGAAAATAAAATAAAAACAAATAAAACAAAACACACTCCCAAATATCAGTCAAATCCCTAATGGGCATCTGTCTGTTCTCAGATCATTGGTATGGGCTGCAGACTCAGATAGTTTCCTTTCAAAGTAAAACTTCCAGCTAACTTGTTAAGCCTAGGGTTGTTAGATTCATTATTCCCTCTCTCAGAATAAGTCTGGCTCAGCAGCCTTGTTGGGTTTTTAATCTATCATAAAATAGGCATCTCTTTAGCAGAATATTACAGAACATTTGTCATTCAATCCTGTTCACAGATCAGTTTGGCTGCATACACAGTACACACTATGCCTTTAAAGCACATTCAAAACATGTTTTCCTTCAAAGAATCCTGGGAACTGTAATTTGTTAAGGGTGCAGGGAATTGTAGTCCTGTGAGGGGTAAATACAGTTCCCAGGATTCTTGGGGAGGACAGGGGTTGTGCTGTAAAGGTATCCTTCATGTATTAATGGTGTCAAGAGAATCCTCACACTGAAACGCTACACATACACACACACACAAACATAGGTCCCTGGCCCCATCTCTGACATTCATACTGTGAGCTTCAATAGCCAGGGAAGTCTATTTCCATACACCTCTAAACATGCAGCCTGAGGGTTGCACATGTAGGCTTCCTTGGCTCAGGCATCTACGCTCCACAGATGCCACGGAGATTGGGAAGGGGAATGCCATGTAACCTGGAGGGGGTGGGTGGGACCAGCACCTTTCAACACATGAACCCACTTCATGTGATTAATGCATGAAGGGGGGCTTAGTCTGGATCCAATTCATGATTTTTCTTCCACCCAATATCACGATTGGAATGCATGGACTGGTGCTAGGGATGGAAGGAAGTCAATTCTGATTCTCTCAGTTTCTCATTTTTCTAATCTTAAATTCAGTTCTCCACATTTCTGCAGCAATTTGTGATTTAAACCTCATGAAAATCTTTAGCATTTTTAGTGTGAATTTATCCTAATATAATGCATTTTTGTATGTTATTTTTACTAGTATATTCATTTTGTGCACACTTTCCTCTAATATATGCACTTTTGTAAACACTGCTTGGTTGGAGAACCGGATCACACAATTCAGATAAGTGTGAATTTTGAAGGATAGCTGTATTTTGGTTCTCATATTGTTTCAGAAACTTCAAATTTGATAAATTCCCTTTAAAGGCAAACTAAATAGAATTTCTCCCCATCCCTAATTGGTGCTCAGTTTCAGAGAATGCAAATGGGAAAATATTTTGGCTGCATACATACACATTTCAAAATTTATTTTAACCAAAATTTACAAGAATTTTGATTTACCAAAATCTTCCTCTTTAACAAAAATGTGGTAAATCTGCATAACTCATAGTGCACATTATCTTAAATAGGGTTGCCAGGTTCATGGCCTGAGACTGATCCTGTATCTTTAAAAGAGAAAGTCAGCCAAGTGCAGGTGTTATTGCCTGGCCTCCAAGAGGTCTTCAGTATCTTTAAAAGGTGTGCAGGGGGGAGGGAGAATTCCACCTTGTGGTTTTTCCCATTACAGGGTTGCAAGAACACCTGCACGTGGCTGACTTTCTCTTCTCCTAAAGATACAGGATCAGTCTCAGGCCATAAATCTGGCAACCCTAATCCTAAATGGTTTAGAGCTAATGCAACATAAAGGAGGGATGAGGAACTATGGACCTTTATATATTGTTGGACTCCAAGTCCTATCAGCCCTAGTCAGCTAAGCCAGTGGGTCAGGGATGATGGGAGTTGTAGGCACAGGTTCTCCACCCCAGTCTTAAAGCCACTTGGGGCTAGCCCAGTCATAATGCAAATTAAGACAATTATCTCAGGTGACAAGCATGGGGGTGGTGAATTGCCCCATCTTCCCCTCACTCGCCTTTGCCAACCAAGTCCTGCAGAAGGCCTACATGAGTGGCAGCATCCTACTATTGCACCACATAAGGCTTTTGCAGGGCTCTCCTCGTGAGATATTCTGGGTGAGGTAGCTGTGCGACTGCCTGTGTTGTTACTTCGTTGCTGAGGCAGCTAGAAGGTTTGCTTCAACTTAGGTGAAAAATAAATGTATTTTCATTTTTTTGAACTAAGTTTAAACAAAACTTCTAGGCATCATGGAAAAGCAGTGTGGCAATCTTTTGAGCACTTTACTCAGAATTCCTTGCTCTGAGGAAGGATCCCTTTGGCCCTTTCTCAGAGTGAGGAAGGGGAGAGGACAGCTAGCCGCTGATGTTGTCACCACAACAGTAGCATTAAGAGAAACTAAGCCGGAAAAAGGAGGTATGGCATGGTGGTGATGGCAGCGGCAGCAAAGGCAGAGGAATAAGTGAAGGAGGAAGGGGTGGGTGGGAGAAGGAAGAAAAGTGGTGATAGTAGCAGCAGCTGTAGTGATGGCTCGTGCCTCAGGGAGTGCAGACTCTTGTGCCAGCACTGGAGCTACCTCTCCAATGCTGCATCCAGTCTACCAAATACATTTTCCCCCAATAATACCAGGCAGATTTGAACAATAAAGCGAAAAAATCTTGTGGCTTCTTCTCTTTCCCAATGATGGAATTCCCTACACATTACAGAATCCCCAAAGTTCAGGCTTAGGCAGAAGCTGAGCAATGTGTTTGAGCTGTTATATTTGCAAAGGGTGGAGATATTTCTGCGGAGTTTTAATTTGAGAAAACTATGTTTTGTATTGCTGATATTTTCTTTTCAATTTGCTTTGCTTTTACCCACATGACCACTTTCCTGGAGCCTTCATGTCATGAAGAGCTTAAAGCATTGTCATTATTTTTCTGAATTAAAAATGAAGCAGTCTTAACTAGAATAGGGAAATTGCAGAGGACAGTATCCTGTGACCAGTAACTGAACATGCCCCCTCCCCAATGTGTACGAAGGAGTCCAGGCTGTTCTCAAATCCCTCTCTCGGCTTCTGTAACAGGGGAGACCAAATATTACTTAGTTTGCAAAGATATAGGCTTGCAGCAGAGATACATATGAAGTGAAAATGATGTAGTACAGTTCTGAAGTGGCAGAATGAACTGTAATACTTGTGGGAGCTCATACCCCCCCTTATTCTGCTTGCAGAATTTCTGGCTTCTGGTTGCAGAACCGGAAGCCTCCCCTGGTGAAGACAGAAACAGTTTGTGCGCATATGAAGATCCATGGGAAAGCGATGTACATCAGCAGAGCTTCATTTCACTGTGAATCTCTTTTACGGCACAATGATGCTAAAGTCTCAAAAACAGATTTTTTAAAAAATCAAAGAAATGAATAAATGGGGATTGTACACTCACACACTGTGATTCACGTATAAAGGAATAAGAGCAGAGAAAGTATTTGATAGTTTGCCAAGTAATTCAAAGGAGCCTCAAGTGCCCCCCCCCAAAGTGCTTATGTACAAATGTGAGAGGTATGAGAAACAGATGAAGTTAACAATATGCATAAATGCGGGGTGTCGGCTGACTGGGATGGCCTTCATATAATTGTAAGACAGTGGGGAAGGGACAAAAGAATGGAAGCAAGATGCAGAGGGAAAATGCCTTTTAGATCCTATTAAAAAGGATGCCAGCACTTTATGTAACCTTAGATTCATGTGTGCTAGAATTCAGGTAAAACTGTTAGGTGATGAATCCTCATGTGCAATCCTGGACTCTTGTACTATTAAAATATTATCATGAGCAGTGAACTTCAAAGAATTTATTTTCCATAGTCCCAACCTAGTAGCTCCAGTATGAAACCTGGTTTGCTTCCACATTAGCAGCTTGGTCTGGAATTGCCCTCCTTTGTTCACTCACTTTCTAGAGAGAATTCAGATTATTTCCATGCCAGCCTGTTGTATTCCAGTGTTTTCTGGGTTGCTGTCCTGTGTTGCTTCCCTGCCCCACAAGACCAGATTTGTGACAAATGTTATTTAATCCAAAATACAGTTGCCACACAAGCCAGTCCCATGTACACAGGTTAAGTACTATAGACAATTTTCAAGGCTATTGTGTTTTTAATTAATGGTTTCGTGCTTACAGGTTCTACACATTTCAAGTAAATCTAAGGTTTAAAAAATGCTGGCATTCTTTTGTTTTTCTGCTTCCAGCTGATTGAGGAAGCACTAAAGCAGGGTTAGGCAATGTGGTGCTGGTGCCCTCCAGATGTTGTTGGACTCTAACTCCAGCCAGCATGGCCAGTGGTCAGGGTTGATGGGAGACGTAATCCAACAACATCTGTGAGGCACTGTGTCGGTTATCCTTGCAATAAAGAGCTCTAGTGTGGAAGCAATTATGACAGATCTGATGTAAACACAAAGCTCAGTGTAGTCACATTTCCACAATCATTTTATGTTGGGGGATGCTCCACATGCAGCCCTGTAGCCAGCCTTCTTTGTTAGGTGGGGCAGACACATTTCTAGGTGAGGCATTTTTGGGGGGGGAGGTGCATAGTGCCAGCCAGTTCTGCACCCCACACACACTGGTAGAGAGTATGTGAGGGCCAGGCCAGGGGAAAGGGAAAGGCAGTGACCCCTCTTCCATGCAGGAAGTATGTTAACTTACATAGTGGAACAGAAAATGTAGTATGAACACCAGAAATTAAATGATTGGTATAATTTTTTTGTTTCATAAAAATAAAGAATGTTTAAGGATAGAATGAAAAGGGGATACCAAAAGGAGTGAAACAAACAAAACAGTGTATGCTATAACTATGATGTTAAAAACTAGTTTGGAGCTTCTTTTCTCAAAAATTAAAACTGAATCTCGTAGCGTGACAACACCAATACAAAAAAACAGGATTAGAAACAGAGTAAGTGCACATTACAATGCAACCACAGTGAAGTATTTAGGGAGAGTGGTGCTAACAACATGCTTTACTTTCTGATCAACATCAGTGAGACAGAGTCCTTAACTTTGTAAAATGTTTACTGCATAAACTTTTGTAAACTTAAAACAACTCTTGATAAACGTGCAAGAAAGCTTTCTGATTGGTGGGTTCACAATACACCTTTTCAGAGACAAAAAAATAGGGTGGGTTATCTCCTTCTTAAAGGTTGCTAAATAAAGGACTAACTAAGTGATTGGAAACTAAGGACTCATCAACATGGTGATTTACTGTGTATTTGGTGCTACTCACACCTCCTTTAAATCTGTGTGGTTCACATGACATTACCAGCAAACAGAAGCTATCACACAGTTTTCACCCTGTAAATCCGTACTAACCCAATCTGCTGATAATACAAAAAGGGGAGTCTCCAGTCCATTTTTCTTTTTTTTTTTTTTTCAATAATTTTTATTCAGATTTTCATAAAACATACAAGACAAAATCATAAAACATTCAAAGACAAAAAACAAAATCAAAAATAGTTAAACAAAAAGAAAAAAAGAAAAGAAGAAAAAAAAAAAAACAAAAATAAAAAATAAAGAGTAAAATATTGACTTCCCATTTGTCAAAGATCAAATCAGTTATAAGTCTATAATATATAGCAATCCTGTCTCTTAAGTCATATTATAAAATCACTTTCCTCCAGTAGTTATCTTACTTAATCATCAAATCTCATAAACATTACTTTATTCTTTCCACAAAAAGTCAAAGAGAGGTTTCAATTCTTTAAGAAATATATCTATCAATTTTTTTTTTCCAGATAAGCATATCGATTAATCCATCTCATTACTAATTATGATAATCTTATTGTCATAACCATAGTCAAAATAAACATTTCAATTAATCCATCACATCAGAATCTGTTAGGTTCAGTAATTTCAGTAGCCATTGTTCTATTATCTCTATTAGTTCCATTTTCCATCTTCCATCTTCAGTAGTCTTGTTAAGTCCAGTAATTTCAATATCCAATCTTCCATTATCAGTATTCCATAATAATCTTGCTGTCAAAGCCATAGTCATATAATAAGAGTCTGATGGGAATTACCTCTATCCCAAATATTTTCTTGCCATCCATTCTGAATAAGTTGCTGAAATACTGCTGTAAAATCATATCTCTGTTCTTTTTTTCAAAATACACTGGGTCATCTCTTAAAAGTTTTTCCATTGTCACATGGCTGCAGTTAATTCCATAGATTTTCTCTATATTGGGCTCCATCACATCATTCCAGTCCAGAAGATAATCCATGCCATTGATAACTTTATCTCTAGAATCTTCATTAATTTCTTCAGAGATAACATTGAGTTCCAAACAATAGATTTTATTTCTAAAGTCCATAGACTCCAAATCTTGTTCCTGTTCCACGTTTGTTCCAATCTCCGGGATCTCCTCTCTCACAGGGACCCCTATTCCAGTCTCCAGGGTCTCCTCTCTCACAGGGACCCCTATTCCAATCTCCGGGGTCTCCTCTCTCACAGGGACCCCTTCCAGGGTCACCTCTCTCACAGGGACCCTTATATCTTTAATCTCCTGCTTCATTTTACTCAATTCAATTTTCGTTATCTCAATCTCATTCATTATTCTCTGAAACATAGTTATTTCCAGATTCTCAGCCACTTTCTTAATTGCCATTTTAAAAGAAAAATATAGGAAAACCACTTCTTATTTCAGCAACAATTGGGTTAATACTCCAAACTTGGTGACATCACAGTATAAACAGAGCAGACAGCCTTATCTCTCCAATGGTTAAGTAAACAAAATGCAGTTCCCAGGATCGAAGCAATTAATGGCAATCGTCAAGAAACAGATTCGTCAAAATAAAATAGACCAAAAAGAGAGTAGTCTCAAAACAGTATAATATTTTTCAAAATAAAAATCTGGAATAGAAATCCCTCTTCTGTGTGTATCTTTAGAATGCAAATCCAGGACAGCTTTTTGCAACAAAAACAGAGATAAGCTATTAATTAGTGCGTAGCAGAGAGAAGTTACGGCTCCCCAGTGAGATGTCAAAAACCGATCAATCTGGCAAATCTCTTTTAAACAGCAACAATTTAAGTCAAGTAAAAGAAAAATATAGAAAGAAGGGTGCTTGCCTGTTAGTGCGTTCTCTCTTAGAAGATAAGATGAACGTTCGCTTTAACAGATAGAGCTTGCTGTTGAAAATCCGTCCCACCTTCGTCGGCTGGACCTCGTCCCATAAATTAATGAGATCTGGTCGTCCCAACAAAAATAGGCTTTGAGGTTAATCTCTTCGTTTCTCCCTACCCGGGAGAAGTTTAATCAGTCAAAAAAAAAAGAAAAAACTGACTGATATATCTGAATAAGCTTCTTTTGAGGCAGGAGCCCGTCTCAAAAGCAGGCACAGGCTAAGTCACCCTTCCCGGAAGTCTCCAGTCCATTTTTCTAGTGGTTGCAGATGCTTTGCTCTGATGCTTTTAGGTACGTGTGTCAATCTCCACACCCACTATCTCCTCCCTTCTTTCATTTTGCTTCCTATGGACTGACAAGCAACTTCCAGCTGCTCTCCTCCATTCTGCTGGCTTTTTTTATGTTGCTGCAAACAGTGCCTTTATCTTATTTTCCCCCTAACTTGTCCGCAAAAGTGTAACACTGCTCAAAGATATGTATTTCAGCTGCATCCTACCAGCCATAGGCAGGGAAAACAGATATTTATTTATTTAATTAATTTGTATACCGCCCCATAGCTGAAGCTCTCTGGGTGGTTTACAGCAATTAAGAACATTAAAAACAAATATAAAATTTTAAAAACACATTTTTAAAAAAGCAATTAAAAAGCAATATTTGCACTTCTGGGGTTTTTTAAAGGTCACCTAGCAACCAGAGAGTGAGTCGAAATGTATAATTAGAGAGCACGGCCACAAGGAAACAGTGAGACTAATCCTTCCCAGAGGAATGCCTACTTGTGTGAATGGGAAAAAGGCATTGGCAGCTACTACTAAGCAGGAACTGCAGATGGTGCAAATGAATAGTGAAGGTAAAAGCAGTGTATTTGCTTCCATGGAAGAAATGTTTCCATGTACATGAGCCCTAATTGTAGAAAGCAACTGGTGTTTTTTTATTTGTTGATTTTTTTTCTACTCAGAAACCCTGAAAATGCTCCATGCTGAGCAGCACACATTGGGAAAATCAGAAATTAGGCCTGAGTTACAGCCTAGGTGGCTAGCCATCTAGGTAACCATAGTGTGCACAGCAGTATTTTTATTCCTCTAGTGCTGTTTTCATCCTTTGCCATCAAGTACTCAAGAAAAAAAAAGAAAAAATAGCCACTATTATTGTGAGTATAGTGAATGCTTCAGAAGAGTGGAGGGTAGCATAGGTAGATATTGTTTCAGATTACTTTATCTCTTTATTTCATCCTTTAGCAATAAGCACCCAATCCTGTTCTACTCAGCATGATAACTGCAGAATAAACAAATGTTTTCTTCCTGCAAGCAAATAAATGTGCTCATTTATTGCTGGCTGGGTAGAGAACACAGCTGAAACTGAAAGCAGAACAAAAGGAAATTACAAGGGGTGGAGTCTAACTCTAACCCATAATAATACAAAAGTTCTAATATGTAACTTTTCAAGGACCATATTACTATGCAGGCTGTTTTGTTCAAGACCACTTAAGTAATTCTAGAGTGACTGTGATCATGGAAAATCTACCCTTAGTCAGGGAAAGTCTTGAATGAGCAGACTTTTGGGGCTCTTCCCAATGAGGCTTTTGTTGTGCACTTGTCCTATTCTTAAATTGCTCCTGTTTTTAAAACAAGCTGTCATTCTTTAAATGGAAGCTGTCATTGTCTGTCATGTCACAAATTAAAAAGGCAGTTTTAAAAAAAAAATCCAGAGGGTGGGTGGTTGCTCTAGCTAGAATGCTGTCCACATGTGCATTAGGATTGCATCCCAAAAATAATTCCTTGTCTGTGAAATGAATGGGGAAATTCCTGCTCACATGGATTCCCATCGAGCTTTAAATAGCAGCAGCATGTATATTTAGGGCTGCTGTGACAGCAATATAAATATGCATATAATATGTATTCATGTTTAACTATATTGTTAAACCTTTAAAGAGTAAAATGTGTTATGCATGCCTTCCCAAACACACTATCCTGTGATCCTAAATATATATTTAAATAAATCTCACCTTTCCTGCCCTCCCCTTAACCTTCCCTTTGAACACATCATGGAGCATTTCTTTCACACAGATTAATCTGTGCTAATGAGATCTCTAGTCAGTTGTTTAAGGACTGCAAAAGAAGAGATTGAAGGAATCTGATGGATTTCTGAATGCTCTGGTGGATTTTCCTGTTATTAGAACTGACGATCCTACAGAGGCTCTGGTTTTGTTGTGAAATGAGAAGATTCAACGGGCCATTGACACGATTGCTCCAGAACAGCCTCCCCAACATTGTGGAGCCCACAACATGCCCAGTTATTCCAGGGAGTGGGGGGCTATGAAACAAGCCACATGAAAGCTAGAGCATTAATGGCATAAAACCTGCTGTGTGGTTAACTGAATACTCCTTAGAGTACATATAATCATGCCTATTATGTGGCAGTGGAGGCAGCAAAAGTCTACATCTGCTAGTTGCCATCCATCAGAACTTTACCAAGTAGTGTAAAGATTGCTAACATCTGATGGGACTTTGGTCCACTCGGAATCCAGCTGTGACTTTGCTGGGCACTTTAATGGTAATGTTGACCGGCTCCAAAGTGGTCTGAATGCTATCATCAAGGCAGATTCTTTTGAGACATCCAATGTACCATCTTGCACTGTTCTATGGGATCAGTTCCAATTGTTGCAGCTTGAAGATGTTAACAAGGTGTTCACAGCAATGCAACCAACCACCTGCCTTTTCAACCCTTGTCCCTCATGGTTGATTAAAGCTATCCCAGTTTGGGGAAAAGTGATAGAGAAGGCGATGGTTCAATTTCAGGAACTCTTAGATGAGATACATACTCACGTAGACTATTACATACAACAATGCATATCTCTGTAAAAACTATGTATATATTTATATACTTATAAAATATCCTGGAAAAATATAGAACAGCATGAGTATTGACTCTTTTATTATATAATACAGCCATGAGAGTGGCTGTATACTATAGCCAGCATGGATTTTTTGCATTACACAATGTTAAATTGAAAATACCCCCATGCCATTCTGATGCTTCCCATAAGCTCATTTCAAAACAAAACCTAATAAAACTTATAGTCCTGAACTCAGAAATGATTGCTTAACAACCCTCTAAGTTTTCATGGTGATACACAAAACAGTCAGAGAGAATCGAGAGTTCAAAGTATAAAACGAGAAAACAAATTCAGACCCTTGTTGGACTTTTTTCTGTCAGTGGTCTCATAATTTATTGAAATTAATTAAAAATCAGCCATGTTCACAGAGTACCTGTAATCAGAGCTTGGAAAAGTTACTCTTTGGAACTACAACTCCCATCAGCCCCAGCCAGCATGGCCACTGGATTGGGCTGATGGGAGTTGTAGTTCAAAAAAGTAACTTTTCCAAGCTCTGCCTGTAATCCTACTACTGATCAAAGCCTTCCCAAATGTTACCAAATTCTTCCCAGCTACACAGGAAGTGGATTGGACTGTAAATGAATTTATTCTTATGGTCGGAGACCAATATAAAACATCAAAAAACAATATTAGTACAACACAGGTTAAAACAAGAAGCACTTTCTGTGCAAAGGCCGGGGCTGCCTAAAAGACCAGTGCTCAGGACTGTATGGACGGTTGGACTAGCAATGTTCTGCGATGTGTAATTGCTGCGGCACAGAATCTCGCGACCCTGCTTGTAATTTGAGGGGTTTGGTCTGATAAAAGATATCTGACATAAAATGCAGCGTCCCTACCCAGAATTTTTTGGATAATTGGGGTAATAGTTAAAAGATGAAAATCGTGATAAAAAGCGCAAGCTAAAAGTACATGGCCAACAGTTTCCACTGCACCCGCACAAGGGCATAGGCGCTCAGCAAAAGGAATCTTTTGGTATCTGCCATCTAGGAGAGCTGACGGTAGTCTATTAAGCTTCGCCAGCATGAATATCTTTCTGAGCCTAGAGGTGGAAAGGGAAGTTAGATAGTGCGCAGGGGCAAAAGCCCCGATGGTAAGAGTTGGGCCAGGGTTGATCACTACCAGGGAAAGGTGGTTTTGGAGTTCAACGTCTAGGATTCTCTGATGGATAGCCTGCCTCGCATTGGAGAGGCCTAACAGAAAAATGGCGGAGAGGGAGAAACCTAGACTTAAGAATTTCCTATTTAGTGTTTTTTTCCACCTTGATTGGTATACATCTGAGAGTACAAGGGGGGCCAGTCCCACAGGGGAAAACAGCAATTTTAGCCAAAACTTAGCCTTGAGCATCTATATGCGGGCCTCTATTGTGGGCAGCCCTGCTTCAAGGCGCAAAATGTTGTTAGGAACACATGGTGGAATACCCAGAATGGATCTCAAAAATTTAGTTTGAACAGGTTCAAAGAAAGAGTATTTGGAGTAGACCGTTGCCTGGGAACCATATAACATTTGGGAGATGACTTTCACCACAAAGACTTGTATAGCAGAGGGAACATATTGCCCTCCCTTTGTATAAAAGAACGAAAGGAGAGCCTTAGATTTCCTCTGAGAGTTGATGATGGCGTTCCTAGCATGAAGATGCCATGTTGCAGAAGAATGGAAGGTCACTCCCAAGTACCAATACGAAGATACTTGTTCAGTTGGGAGACCGTTTAGGTGCCAACGGTGCTTCCCCTTTTTCCTGGTGAACACTAATACCTTCGTCTTGTCCTGTTTGATGACTAACAGTTCCTTGGAGCAATGGTCAGTGAGAACTGTCAGCAGTCATCGCAGGCCAGTACTAGATAGCGAAATGATAACTGCGCCGTCTGCGTACAAAAGGATAAGTACGGGTTTATTCGAGAGGGTGGGGGGATGGGACGGAACCTGCGCCAAGGATCTGACTATGAAAGACCAACCCAAATTGTGTTTGCATTTTTACAAATTTGTACGACAGTACAATATCTCAGAGATGAGGTCAGGCCTCCTCCTCCCCTGGTGCATTTATTTATTTAATTAATTAATTTAATTTATATACCGCCCTAAGCCCGAGGGCTCTCTGGGCGGTGTACATAACAATAAAACAATCAGAAAATATATAAATACAATAATACAATGGAATCAAATCAAATAGACGTAAACAAAAATCAAAGCAGCAGCGAAATACATCAATAAATATTAATAGTACACATTAAAATGCCTGGGAATATAAAAAGGTTTTCACCTGGCGCCGAAAAGATAGCAGCGTCGGCGCCAGGCGCACCTCATTGGAAAGACCATTCCACAGTTCAGGGGCCACAACTGAAAAGGCCCTATTTCTAGTCACCACCCTCCGAGGTTCTCGATGGGATGGTACTCAGAGGAGGGCCTTAGATGTTGAGCACAGTGTACGGGTAGTTTCATATTGGGAGAGGCGCTCCACCAGGTATTGTGGTCCCATGCCGTGTAAGGCTTTATAGGTCAAAACCAGCACTTTGAATTTAGCCCGGAAACAAATAGGAAGCCAGTGCAGACGGGCCAGAACAGGTGTTATATGAGCGGACCTTCTGGTCCGCGTCAACAATCTGGCCGCTGCATTCTGGACTAACTGTAGTTTCCGAACTGTCTTCAAGGGCAGCCCAACGTAGAGCGCATTGCAGTAGTCCAATCTAGAAGTTACCAGAGCATGAACGATTGAGGCGAGGTCATCACTGTCCAGATAGGGACGTAGCTGGGCTACCAATCGAAGATGGTAGAAAGCATTCCGTGCCACTGAGGCTACCTGAGCCTCAAGAGACAGGGAAGGGTCGAAAAGAACTCCCAAGCTATGAACCTGTTCTTTCAAGGGGAGTGTAACCCCATCCAGAACAGGGTGAACATCCACCATCTGGGCAGAGAAGGCACTCACGAACAGCGTCTCGGTCTTGTCTGGATTAAGCTTCAGTCTGTTAGCTCCCATCCAATCCATTATCGCGGCCAGGCAACAGTAGCTGCCCAATTTCCCTGCTTTTTAAAGTTTTATAGAAATATCTGTTGGCTATAGGTACGTTCTTAAACTGCAAGGTTTTTTTGCCTGTTAGTGAATATATATTGTTGTTGTTATGTGCCTCCAAGTCGACTACAACTTATGGCGACCCTATGAATCAGTGACCTCCAAGAGCTTCTGTCATGAACCACCCTGTTCAGATCTTGTAAGTCCAGGTCTGTGGCTTCCTTTATGGAATCAATCCATCTCTTGTTTGGCCTTCCTCTTTTTCTATCCCTTCTGTTTTTCCCAGCATTATTATCTTTTCTAATGAATTATGTCTTCTCATTATGTGTCCAAAGTATGATAACCTTAGTTTCATCATTTTAGCTTCTAGTGATAGTTCTGGTTTAATTTGTTTTAACACACAATTATTTGTCTTTTTCTCAGTCCATGGTATCCACAAAGCTCTTCTCCAACACCACATTACAAATGTTGATTTTTCTCTTATCTGCTTTTCTCACTGTCCAACTTTCACATCCATACATAGAGATCAGAAATACCATGCTCTGAATGATCCTGACTTTAGAGTTCAGTGATACATCTTTACATTTGAGGACCTTTTCTAGTTCTCTCACAGCTTCCCTTTCCAGTCCTAGCCGTCTTCTGATTTCTTGACTATTGTCTCCACTTTGGTTAATGTCTGTGCCAAGGTATTGATAATCCTTGACAAGCTCAATGTCCTCATTGTCAACTGTAAAGTTACATAAATCTTCTGTTGTCATTACTTTAGTCTTTCTGACGTTCAGCTGTAGTCCTGCTTTTGTGCTTTCCTCTTTAACTTTCATCAGCATTCGTTTCAAATCATGACTAGTTTCTGCTAGTAGTATGGTATCATCAGCATATCTTAAATTATTGATATTTCTCCCTCCAGTTTTCACACCTCCTTCATCTTGGTCCAATCCTGCTTTCCGTATGATATGTTCTGTGTATAGATTAAATAAATAGGGTGATAAAATACACCCCTGTCTCACACCCTTTCCGATGGGGAACCAATAGGTTTCTCCATATTCTGTCCTTACAGTAGCCTCTTGTCCAGAGTATAGGTTGCGCATCAGGACAATCAGATGCTGTGGCACCCCCATTTCTTTTAAGGTATTCCATTTTCATGATCTACACAGTCAAAGGCTTTGCTGTAAAGCACATAAAGCTATAAAGCACAGGGTGATTTTCTTCTGAAATTCCTTGGTCCGTTCCATTATCCAATGTATGTTTGCGATATGATCTCTGGTACCTCTTCGCTTTCTAAATCCAGCTTGGACATCTGGCATTTCTCGCTCCATATATGGTAAGAGCCTTTGTTGTAGAATCTTGAGCATTACTTTACTTGCATGGGATATCAAGGCAATAGTTGGATAATTACTGCATTCCCTGGGATTCCCTTTCTTTGGAATTGGAATGTAAATGGAACGCTTCCAGTCTGTGGGCCATTGTTTAGTTTTCCGTATTACTTGACAGATTTTTGTCAAAATTTGGACAGATTCAGTCTCAGTAGCTTGTAGCAATTCTATTGGTATGCCATCTATTCCTGGTGATTTGCTTCTTCCAAGTATTTTAAGAGCAGCTTTCACCTCACATTCTAAAATTTCTGGTTCTTCATCGTACAGTTCCTCCATGAATGAACCTGTCATCCTGGCATCTCTTTTATAGAGTTCTTCAGTGTATTGCTTCCATCTTCCTTTTATTTCATCTCGGTCAGTCAGTGTGTTCCCCTGTTGATTATTCAACATCTCTAATCTTGGTTTACATTTCCCTTTCATTTCTCTAATCTTTTGGAATAGGGCTGTTGTTCTACCCTTTTTGTTGTCCTCTTCTATTTCTATACACTAACTATTGTAAGAGTTCTCTTTGTCCCTACATACTAGTCGCTGTCTTGTTGCATTTAGGGTTCTGACTGTGTTTCTATCGCCTTTTGTTTTTGCTTTCCTTCTCTCTTTGAAGAGTTTCTTCAGTCATCCATTGAGGTCTTTCTCTCTTTTTAACTAAAGGTATTGTCTTTTTGCATTCTTCCCTGATAATGTCTCTGACTTAATTCCATAGTTCTTCTAGGTTCTCTGTCAACTAAGTTTAAAGCCTCAAACCTGTTCCTTATTTGATCTTTATATGCTTCTGGTATGTTATTTAAATTGTATTTTGGCATTATGATTGTTTTGTTGTTGTTCTTTAGCTTTACTCTGATTTTCGATACTATCAGTTCATGATCTGTACCGCAGTCTGCTCCTGGTCATGTTTTTGCAGAAAGTATGGATCTTCTCCATCTTCTGTTAACAATTACATAATCAATTTGATTCCTATATTGACCATATGGTGATGTCCATTTGTACAGTCGTCTTTTCGGTTGTTCAAAAAATGTGTTCACAAGAAACAAATTATTGGCTTCACAGAATTCAATAAGTCTTTCTCCTGCTTCATTTCTGTCTCCTGGGTCCCATTTCCCCACAATTCCTAATTCTTCTCTGTTTCCTACTTTTGCATTCCAATCCCCCATGATTATCAGCACATCTTGTTTTAGTGTGTGATCAATTTCTTCCTGTACTTCTGCATAAAATCTCTCCAATTCCTCTTCTTCTGCGTTTGCCATCAGAGCATAGACTTGGATGATGGTTATGTTTATAGGTTTCCCGTTTAATCTCATTGATATCACTCGCTCAGACCTTGCGTTGTAGCTCCTAATTGCTCTTGCTACATCAATTCTCACTGTTAAAGCAACCCCATTTCTTCTTAATTTCTCATTTCCTGCATATAGCATTTTGTAGTTGCCTGATTGGAAATGTCCCATTCCCATCCATTTTAGTTCGCTCACACCAAGTATTGTAATGTTGATGCGTTCCATTTCTTGCTTGACAATTTCTAGCTTTCCCTGGTTCATGCTTCTCACATTCCATGTTCCTATTGTCTGCATTGTACAACTCCAGACTCTCCTTTCGCATCTGTGTGCATCAGCCTCGGGGCTTTCTTTCGGCTTTGACCCAGCTGCATCATTAGTCACAGCGCTACTCGTACTTGTTCTTTGTTCTTCCCCGGTAGCTCGGTGAGTGCCTTCTGACCTGAGGGTCTCATCTTCCAGCACTATCTCATGTTCCATTTTGGATACTCTGTTCATAGGGTTTTCGTGGTATTTAGAGGTGGTTTATCATTGCCTTCCTCTGAGTTTGGATGCATCTTAGTCTGCTGTTTCAGCTTTGACCATTCCGCCTTGAGTGCCCCTGCTAGGAGTCTAGCCTCTTGGTCTAGACTCCTGACGGCATTGCTCTTAGCTTCTTCAACACTCTCAAACCCCCTCAGCATGTTAAGGTATGCATCCTAGAGGGGAGTGAATATATATAATATTTTGCATATAATTTTGTATACAATTTTTTTAAAAACCAAACTGGCATGCACAATTTGGTTGAACAAAAGTTGGTGCTGGATGCAAAAGGCAGTCTGATGTGAGCAAAGCTTGTTTGGGTCAGAACAGCCAAATTCTGTATATGAATCTCTTTAAAATGGATTCCTCCTCAATCCCTAATCATGGGGAGTGTTGATCATGTCAAGGTGTAAAAGGCACTGCATGTTTGTGCCCTGCCCCCATATCCATTTTAGCAGCTCAGGTATAGGTAAACTCCTGAATATGGGTTATATAAAAAAATATTTCACATGAAAACCTCATGATAGGCTCAATCCTCGGCGCTACCATCTTATTACCTTCCTGATGTTGCCTTCCTGATGCTTCATATTAATTCCATTGGCTGTGGATTGCCTTCCCTTGCCACACCCAGTTAGACTTCTTTAACTCTGCACATGTATGTGCAGGTGCACACACACGCAACTGCACATGCACAGACACACACATATTCACCTTTCCACAAACTGTATAAAAGGAGATAGGGTTCCAACATCATTTTCTGAGCCCAATAAAATGCAGGTGGATTAGGCCCTCTGACCCACTCATAAAAGAGGACACAACTTTGCATAAAATTTGCATACGTTTTCTGTCATTTGCTAATTTGTGTCACTTCTGCAGGGTGAGTGGGGGGCACAAATATAAATCAGTGGCCATGAATATAATAAAATGTCTAACAGACTGACTGTGAACAGGTGAAACTTTTCTCATAAGCTAAATTTTCACAGTTTGTATTTGCCATTTGTGGATGGGTATTCTTTAACACCTGCCTGCACATTGTGTAGAAGCATTTGCAGAAAATAATGTCTAGGGAGTACCTGATCTCAAATGAACCCACCACAGGAAAGATGCATCCTGGTTGCTAGGAAAAAAAGAGTGTAAAACTATAGGGATTCCAAGGACTAGAAAATAAAAGAGAAGCAGGAAAAGTGCATAAAGGGAAAGAGGAAACAGTAGTTGCTTAGGACCACAATGTTTCCTCTCACCTGGTGTCCAAACAATTCACCCATCAATCACAGTTCCGACTTCACTCATTGGCTAAACCATTGAAAGGTGTGAGCAGCCATGCTGGCTCTTCTCATATAAATCGAAGCATACCTGCACATTTTGCTTCATAATGTTCTTTCTAGGAGGGCTAGAGACTTGAAAGAAAGAAAGAAAGAAAGAAAGAAAGGAAGGAAGGAAGGAAGGAAGGAAGGAAGGAAGCTAGCTAGCTAGCTAGCTAGCTTGCTAGCTTAGATTTTGGAGGCTTTGCTGACTACAGACCTGGTACATCACTATCCTCTGTACTGCCCTGAAAGGAAATAAACTAAAATTTTGAAGATCCCCTTCTTTCCCTCCCTTCCCTCTAGCTGCAGAAAGAGGAGCAGCCAGATAAGTTTCTTGTACATGTATAACATAGTAGATTAATTTAATATAACCTCACAGTTTTATATTCATTCATTCATTCATTATTTGATTTATATCCCGCCCTTCCTCCCAGCAGGAACCCAGGGTGGTATATTCATTAAATTGAAAGAATACCAAAAGGAACAGGAGTGTTCCTCTAAGCAGAAATGTAGCAAGAGAATTCTAATGGAAGACAAT
Source organism: Rhineura floridana (assembly GCF_030035675.1). NCBI lineage: Eukaryota > Metazoa > Chordata > Lepidosauria > Squamata > Rhineuridae > Rhineura > Rhineura floridana. The sequence goes on along the minus strand of NC_084485.1, from coordinate 87,240,954 downwards.
ATGCTGCTTGTGTGCAGCTGTAAGCTTAGGCTACATTCATACCTGGGGTTGCCAGGTCTCGAGTCTCCCAATTTATGGGATACTCTCCGGGTCTCCAGGTGACTCACCTCAATCTCCAGACTTTCAGCTTTCATTTTTTAAAAAAAATTTCTAGGGGGTGTGATTCAAGAGATATACATCAAAACATCAGCTGTACACAACTTCTGTTAAGTGAGCTCGTAGCTGGTGGCTCTAACCTCTCCCTTTCAGGTTTGTAGCCAATAAGTGAAGTCAGGGTTATGATTGACAAGGGATTTGTTGGCCTCCAGGCAATAGCTAGAACCCATTGCCAGGCCGGAAAACTGATGTTTTTCCTGCTTGTCTGAAAATCTCATAAACTGAGTAAATTAATAGATTTAAGCAGTAGCAAAAGTCTCTTTCTGTGTGTAGGAAATCTAAATGCCATTGCATTTATATATGCATTTATATATGCTTTTCTAATTACGAGGAGTCACACAAGTCGAAATTTTTCTTGGCTACTGAACAGGGCAGTGTTTTGAAAACCTTTGCAATAGGAAGTTTTAATCCCATACTCGTTAGAAAACCCCTATTCCCCTGAGAGAGACACTTTTCAGCGTGGCTTAACTGCCAGTCCCTCTTCCTAGAGAACTCTGAGAATTGTAGCTGTGAGGAGAATAGGGGTCTCCTGAACAAGTCTCAGCACCCTTCAAAAACTACACTTCCCAGGATTGTCTGGGGGAAGCCATGAGTATTTAACATGGAATAATAGTGGAATAAATGTCTGGTGTGAATGTAGCCTTAGTTTGATTCGTGAGGAAGATTCCAAACGGACTAATTAAAATATTGATCAGGGCCTAACTGCATGTTATATTAATAACATTATTAGTAATCACAGGGTTTTTAAAAAAGTAAATACCTGATGTGAGTCATCCTCAGAAACGCAGTATGCAGGGAGGGGAGGTTTAAGCACCCAGCTACAACATTGCTGAACCCTCCCCCCTCCATGTGGAAATTGGCATTAGGAGAAAAAACTCCCTTTGGTGCCAATGGGATTCCTTCCATGCTAATTGCTGCAGACAGGATTTTCAATGATATTTCTAGTGCAGTTATTCCCTCAGTTAGGCACAACGATAGAAAATACTTGAATAATCTCACTGTGTCCAACTCACAGTTTAGTGATGTGGATTTATTATTTGCCTTGCCATGACTTTGTATATTTATTTCATTTTCTTTTCATTCCTTCTCATGCAGAAAAATCAGTTGTGTGTAAGATTAACATTTCATGCAGTCTACATAACAAAAAGGAGGCCGAGGTAGACAAAATGCATTCCAAGGCCCTCTATGTTTAAATGAAGCAGAGAGGCTTTCACCCTCTCCTCCTGCTAGATAATAATGTGCTGACTGAAAATGTCAAACTTAAGATTTAAGGAAAACATAAGACTGCAAGGCTGAAGGAAGAGACATTATACATAAATTAATTATGGCCCACAACGTCCTGATGTTTGGGGGAATTTAATCAAGTGATGGCTATTTCCCTTCATATTTCAGTGACATCAAATAATGAATTTAGCATAATTAATTTAAACAACTCATGGGAGATGGATAACAAAAGAAAACATGAACTAATGAGGCCATTCTCACATGTCTGGGTTTGGCCTACTCTAGGATGATAAAGTGTAGCAAGGTCATTGAAATGTTTTGATTTATTTGGAATTAAATAATTAGAATTATGGTGTTAGAAAATAAACCACTGCCTGTATATTATTATAATTATAATAATAATAATAATAATAATAATAATAATAATAATAATAATAATAATAATTATATCCCACCCTTTCTCTCAGTAGGAGCCCAGGGTGGCAAACAAAACACTAAAAATACTCTAAAACATCTTAAAAACAGACTTTAACATATATTAAAACAAAACTTCTTTAAAAACATCTTTTTAAAAAGGCTGTTAAAATATCTTTTACAAAAAGCTTTAAAACTATCTTAAAAAGCAATTCTAACACACGTGCAGACTGGGATAAGGTCTTACTGAAAAGGCTTGTATTGAGTTTGTGAGAGTCAAGTTTTGTTGGGAAAGCAATTTTCATTTTGAGCCTCCTTATCCAAAGTTTTTTGGATGAAACAAAGGAATGAAAGCAAAGTTGGCTCTGTCATTAGACAGAGTGAGGCACCTGCCTCAAGCCGCAGATGCGTGTGTGTGTGTGTGCATGCGTGTGTGTGTAGAAGAAGGTTAATTGCAGCAATCCCCCTTCCAGTCATTCCTTCTGAGCCGCTGGCCATTCCACTCCATTGAAGGACAGACCTGTGTGATTCCACACAGGTCTCCCTAAGGTAGCCTGCTGTCTTCAGAAGTGGTAGATGTATTGAACCTGTATTGAAGTAAGATTCAGCTTACAGTCCTACCAGCTTCTGTATACAGAGTGGGATGACATCCTGTCCTTTGCTTCAAGCAGCAAAATGTCTTGACTGACCACAATTAAAACATAAAGGAAAGAAGAAAAATGTATCTCTAATATGTTGCAAACACATAGACAATGGAGTAAGACTATATTCACAATCCAACACAGAGTTAGGTGCACTGAATTCCACTGATTTCAATGGAAAGCCATGCACCTAACTCAGTTTCTTCTCCCACCCCACAACTGGTTGGCTTGATGTTGTAGCTTAACAATAACAAGAGTAAGGAGACTACATCACCACATGCATTTTTTTAATTGGCCAATGGGAGGTGGCTGCCTATGGCTGCTTCTTTCTATTTGAGCATGGTGCGGAAAACATGTCACTTGATCTGTTTATTGGCGATGGCAGCAGCGGTGGCTTGAGGGCCTGACTGGGCATGATGTGAGTCATGATAGCAGTACAGAAAGGCACAGAGGAAGGAACTGATGCTCTTTCTACACACCAAGTCATAGGCAGCTGATGCTGCATTTCTTCCCCCAGGCACCTGGTTGGCCACTGTGAGGACAGGATGCTGGACTAGATGGGCCACTGGACTGATCCAGCAGGCTCTTCTTATGTTCTTATGTTCTTATGTTCAGCCTTTCTGGAGCTTTAAAGTATTCAGTGCTATGGATTTCTTTTTGTCGTTTTAATGCTAGAAGGGAATGAGGGCAACGGTGGAGGTCAAAATGGTGAGAAGCAAGAGGGAGGCTTCATTGAAAGCTCCCTCACTGGGGTTTTGGTGGTCCTGAAGGGCCTCTAATTTTTCTGCTTTCTTCTCTCCCTCCTCACAACACACACCAGCAGAGGCTTTATTTTCTTTGCTCAGCTTTCTTTTTGCCTGAAGAAGGGTATCTAGAAGGAAGGAAGGATGGGCTTGTTGAAAAAATAAAAGAGGGGAAATACGCTAGTTGAGGGTCAAGAAGTTATTTACTCTTCTTATATACACATAACAGGGAGGTTTTATTTATTTATCAAAACCATATATTATACAGCCACAAGAGTAGCTGTATACTTTAGTCAGCATGGATTTTTCGTATTCCGCAATGTTAAATTGAAAATACCCCCATGCCATTCTGATGCTTCCCATGAGCTCATTTCAAAACAAAACCTTACAAAACCTACAGTCCTGAACTCAGAAACGCTTGCTTAACAACCGTCTAAATTTTCATAGCGATAAACAAAACAGTCAGAGAGAATCGAGAGTTCAATGTGTAGAAAGAGAGAGAGACAGAAACAGACCCCTTTTGAACTTTTGTTAAGAGTTCTCATAATTTGTTGAAATTAATTAAAAATCAACTATGTTGACAGGGTACCTGTAATCCTATTACTGACCTTGCCCCATACTCTGACCTTCATCTTCTGCAGTTTAAAAGTTTAAAAAATGCCTGGCTGATTTTTAATTTAGAAATTTAGCATTGAACTCAATGATAAGGCTGGGCATGCTCAGTAACAACCAACTGTCAGTATTCTAAAAGCCAGACTCACAACTGCTGCACTTGCCTAACCAGGGGGCCACACCCATGTCGGACCTTTATTTCACTTTAGACAGTCATTTATTTATTTTATTTATTTATTTAGTTTAATTTATATACCGCCCTAAGCCCGAAGGCTCTCTGGGCGGTGTACAAAAAGATAAAAACAAGCACAATATATAAATACAATAAATACAATAAATAATAATAAAAAAACCAAACAATAATGAACCAAACAACATCCAAAATACGGAAATGCTGTTTAAAATACACTTTAAAATGCCTGGGAGTATAAAAAGGTTTTCACCTGGCGCCAAAAATATAGTAGCGTCGGCGCCAGGCGCACCTTATCAGGGAGACTGTTCCACAGTTCGGGGGCCACTACTGAAAAGGCCCTGGTTCTAGTCATCACCCTCCGAGCCTCTCGATGGGATGGTACTCGGAGGAGGGCCTTAGATGTTGAGCGTAGTGTACGGGTAGGTTCATATTGGGAGAGGCGTTCCACCAGGTATTGCGGTCCTATGCCGTGTAGGGCTTTATAGGTCAAAACCAGCACTTTGAATCTAGCCCGGAAACAAATAGGAAGCCAGTGCAGACGGGCCAGAACAGGTGTTCTATGAGCGGACCTTCTGGTCCGCATCAACAATCTGGCCGCTGCATTCTGGACTAGCTCTAGTTTCCGAACAGTCTTCAAGGGCAGCCCCACGTAGAGCGCGTTGCAGTAGTCCAATCTAGAAGTTACCAGAGCATGAACAACTGAAGCGAGGTCATCACTGTCCAGATAGGGACGTAGCTGGGCTACCAATCGAAGATGGTAAAAAGCATTCCGTGCCACCGAGGCCACCTGGGCAGGGAAGGATCGAAAAGAACTCCCAAGCTATGAACCTGTTCCTTCAAGGGGAGTGTAACCCCATCAAGAACAGGATGAACATCCACCATCTGAGCAGAGAAGGCACTCACCAACAGCTTCTCAGTCTTGTCTGGATTGAGCTTCAGTCTGTTAGCTCCCATCCAGTCCATTATCGCGGTCAGGCAACGGTTTAGCACATTAACAGCCTCACCTGAAGAAGATGAAAAGGAGAAATAGAGCTGCGTGTCATCAGCGTACTGATGACAACGCAGCCCAAAACTCCTGATGACTGCACCCAGCGGCTTCATGTAGATGTTGAAAAGCATGGGGGACAGTACCGATCCCTGCGGGACTCCACAATGGAGAGTCCAGGGTATCGAGCAATGTTCCCCAAGCACTACCTTCTGGTGGCGACCCACCAAGTAGGAGCGGAGCCACTGCCAAGCAGTACCCCCAACTCCCAACTCCGTGAGTCTTCCCAGAAGGATACCATGGTCGATGGTATCAAAAGCAGCTGAGAGATCAAGGAGAATCAACAGAGTCACACTCCCCCTGTCCCTCTCCCGACAAAGGTCATCGTACAGGGCGACCAAGGCTGTTTCGGTGCCAAAACCGGGCCTAAAACCGGATTGAAATGGATCAGTCATGGCTTCCCCCAAAGAATCCTGGGAAGTATAGTTTGTGAAGGGTGCTGAGAGAGGAGACTCTTATTCCCCTGACAGTGGCCAGAGTTGTTTAACAGTCAGCCGCTCTGATTGAAGCTCTGTGAGGGGAACAGGGCTTCTCCTGGCAACTCTCAGCACCCTTCACTACAGAGAAACTAACCTAGAAAAATATATTTCTCTCATTATTCATCCTAAAAATCTGTGTCAAAATTATTTTTATTAATTTCAAGGCCTTTGTATTGGTCAATGTCATATGATGGTGAAGACAGCCTTTAATAAAACCCTGTCCTCCCACCCATCAGCTGACTTCACCAGTGGTGTCAGCTGATAGGCAAGTAGGCATTGTTTGGGGGAAATGGCCTCACAGGCCAAATTGGATCCCCTGGCAGGCCAAGACTGCCTTGTGGTCTGGAGGTTCCCCACCCCTGCTTTAATGGTTAAATTGGGTGTGGCATGGCAGCCAGTTTCCATTTTGCAGTCCCCTTCTTTGTTGGCTTGCAAGCAGATTTTGCAGAGGTGGCTCCCCTCATCAGCTAATTTAGCATCTATTAACTATGTGCCACGGTTTGGTTCCTTTGGAACTTTGGAATTGGTGCTATACATGTCTTTTACAGGAAGGAAGGTGTCAATGCCCTTGGGACTAAGGAAAATATTTAGAATGAATATGATTTGTGTTTTTCCTCTCACACTCTTGTTTAGGGAACCTGGAATGAGGGATAGGAACAAGTCACTGACCAGGAGATTAGGAGGAAGGTTGCTGATCATAATTTTATTTATTTATTTATTTATTTATTTATTTTAATTTATATACCGCCCTAAGCCCGAGGGCTCTCTGGGCGGTGTACATAACAATAAAACAATCAGAAAATATATATCATAATTGGCCCAGTTGAACCAGGTTTGCTGCATTTATGGATAGGGATGGAGGAGAATTCTACTGAAGTTACCACCAGAAGTTAGCACCAGATTTTCCAATAGTCCGCATGTTTGCTATCTTTGCAAAGTGATCATATTTATTTATTTATTTGTTAAATTTCTATACCGCCCGACTAGCACAGCTCTCTGGGCGGTGTACAACAGAAACATTTGATGTGAACGTCAGTGGCTTTCCCTGACACAGGATTTTAAAAAAAAAAATCTTCAAAAACAATATTGATTTTACTCTCAGCACAACAGTCATTTATACAGGTATCTCTCTCTCTCTCTTGCTCACTCTGTCACCCTCCACTTGAATAATACAATCAATCCAACCTGCAAGAGGGAAAGGAATGGCCAAGTCTAGCCTCTCTGCTAGAAAAAACCTCCACAACCTGTAAGTATGGCATTTAAAGGATTAGTAGTACAAAAATTAACAGGCGAGCCTAGAAAATCCCCTTCTCATGGACAATGGGTCACTGGACAAGTTGAGCAGACTCTCTAGGCTTGCCTTTTAATTTCTGTAGTATTAACACTTTAATGTCCTTCCACCCTCCTAGCAAGGTCAGGATGCCCACAAGACTGTCCACAAGATTGTCCTTTAAAGATTCTCCTTCCTTTCCCCTCCCCACTCAACTTATTTGTGATCTCTGTCTCTCTGTCTCTCTCTCTCTCTCACACACACACACACACAAACTTGCCCCTCTTTATTTTATTTATTTATTTATTTATTATTTGATTTATATCCCGCCCTTCCTCCCAGCAGGAGCCCTCTCCACACTGCTGTGGGGACATTAAAAATAACATTAGTGATAACATTATTTTCACAGGAAAAAACCTGAACTGGGTAAAAGCCAGTATAGCAGAAAACACATAAATGTGGAATGGCCTGCCAGTTCACCGAATGGAACAGATTGGTACTAACAAGCGGATCCCATCCATATTTATGGGTGAGATTGGCAATATTATGGGTGCCCTTGACAACATACACCATGCATTAAAGGAATTTGGTAATTCAGCACAGTTCCAGTATAATAAGACTCATCCTCAACTCTTTTTGGTTGTGGTATCAGCCCCAGCCAGAACTATGGATACATTGTTTGACTGTCACCTGGTCTGGTTTGGGTAGGGCTGTGTCCAGGTCTGTTCTCCAGTTTCTCAGAAGTTTTCTTCCTCTACAAAAGAAGCTTCCATATTCTCAGGACACTTGAGAATTTCTTTAGAATATTGATTGGTGCAAGGTTTTAAGCTTTATTTATTGTAGCATGGTAGGGCTGTATGCCTGTTTTTCTTTCCAGTAAACATTTCTTCTCCACTCTACAGCCTCCCAGGCTGCCCATGCCTCCTGATCTGAAAAAAAAATCCATGGGAGGAGTTACTTCATAATATCTTCTACAGGACTTTGATTGAAGTATCGGTGCCTGGGAAGGCTGCGGAATGCGGACCACTGGTGAGATGAATGAAAAGAAAAGACACAAATACCTCTTGGGCACCTCAAAAGTAAGGTAAACACATCCAGAGCCCTGCACCTCGCCCTTGAAAATTTCATCAAAAAATTTCTCTCCCCTTTGACAATGTTCTAATGTAATGCCTTTTCTCATGAACTGATAGAGAATGGTAGAGGGGAAATGCAAGAGACATTTTAGGCACTGCACTAGTTTTGGGTGAAAAGTCTGATACTGGCTATCTCTTGCCTTTCTCCCAAGGAGGTGGGGATATTTAATTGGGTGCATTCATACAGGTGGCTCCCCCTCATATACAATATTGGTAGTTCTGGTCTCTTGGAAATCCCTAAAAGCAGTAGCAATTGGTGGGGCTGCACAGGTGCAGCTACCTTGCTGTCTCGTTGCTGTTGGTTACTGGGAGGGGGAGGGGCAAAGCAGCAGGATGTTTGGGGTGGTGCAGTAACAGCATCAGGAGTGTCAAATTGGCTCTGTCACTCAGCCTCCCCCTGCTGAGCTCTCTGCTGCCTTGCCCCTCCCTCTCTCCCTCCTGGTAGCCAGCAGCAACGTGCAGTGTTTGGAAGTGGCAGAACAAGACAGCTGGCTGCCATTGCCTGCAGGCAGCCTATTACAAATGTTTGGTTTGCAAAATCCACTATTCTTTTGGATCCTGGCCGTGTTCTCACAAAAGGGCCATGAGGTACTTTTTATTTTTTTGTGAAAGTGCCGGATGTGGCTTATTTGCATTTGTTGTTGAAGTGCTCTGTAATGAAACAATTTTGCTTGATAACAATTTCTGAAATGAAACTAAGTAAGCCCCACTTAGTGGTCTGGTTTGCACATAATGGTAAGCCATTGTTTATGAAACTATGGTTTATTAAACCATGGCTTAGCATTATGTTCAAACCCTGTTTCGTGCCTTAACTAAAGTCATTCCTGCTGGGAGGAAGGGCGGGATATAAATCAAAGAATAAATAAATAAAATAAACTATAGTTAGTTTACTTTCAACAAAACACAGTCTGAAAGCATAGTTTGTTGTTGGCTTAGGAGTCTTGGTTTGTTTTAACTTTATTTATTTATTATATTTATTCATCACTTTCTATGAAGCATCCTGAAGCAATTTACAATACAATAAAAGCATGCACAGAATGACTGCATATATAAAAATGGCTAAAACATTTGCATATATAAAAACAACTTAAAATAACAAAAACACATATATAAAATCAATTCCAATATAGATACCAACTGGAATAAAAGTCTCCACTTAGAAGGCTTATTGAAAGAGGAATATTTTCAACAGGTGCCAAAAGGACCATAGAGAGGACCAAGGACACCTATGGTCCAGGGTTATGTGTAAACCAAGCACTCTTCCTTAACCATGGTTTGTTGAGCCACTCCACACTTGACACTCACCAAGCTACAAAGGTATAAAAGAAGAGCAGATGGAAAACAAACCAAGCTTTAGAGAAATAAGCCATGGTTTGTTTGTCTGTGGAGCAGCTAGAATAATAGAATCATAGAGTTGGAAGGGGCCTACACCATCGAGTCCAACCCCTGCTCAATGCAGGAATCCAACTTAAAGCATACCCAGCAGGTGGCTGTCCAGCTGCCTCTTGAATGCCTCTAATGTTGAGAGCCCACCACCTCCATAAGTAATTGGTTCCATTGTCATACCACGCTTATATATTATATAATATATATATATATATTCCCTGCCTTCCTCTTAGAAGGAGCCTTCTTAAACTGTGATGCCCAGAACTGGCTGCAGTACTCAAGATGAGGCCTAACCAGTGCTGAATACAGGGGAACTAGTATTTCACATGATTTGGAGACTATACTTCTGTTAGTGCAGCCTAAAATAGAATTTGCCTTTTTTGCACCCACATCACACTGTTAGCTCATATTCAGCTTGTGATCAACAACAATTCCAAGATCCTTCTCCCATATAGCATTGCTGAGCCAAGCATCCCCCATCTTATAAGTGCATTTCTTTTCTTTTTCCTTGGTATAGAACCTTGCACTTGTCCCTGTTAAATCTCATTCTGTTGTTTTCAGCCCAATGATCCAGCCTATCGAGATCACTTTGAATTTTGTTTCTGTCCTCCAGGTTATTAGCCATCTCTCCCAATTTTGTATCATCTGCAAATTTACTAAACATTCCCTGCACATCTTCATCCAAGTGATTAATGAAAATGTTGACGAGCACTGGGCCCAGGACCGAGCCCTGTGGTACCATGCTTGTTACATCTCCCCAGTTTGAAAAGGAACCTTTGATAAGCACACTTTGAGTATAATTCTGTAGCCACCTGTGGATCTATCTGATAGTTGTTCCATCCAGCCCACACTTAGTTAGCTTGCTAATCATAATATCATGATGCATTTTGTCAAAAGCTTTGCTGACATCAAGATATATTATGTCCACAGCATTCCCACAGTCTACCAGGGAGGTTACCCTATCAAAAAATGAGATAAAATTAGTCTGGCAGGATTTGTTCTTGATAAATCCATGCGAGCTTCCAGTTATCATTGCATTGTTTTCAAGATGCTCACAGACTGACGGCTTTATAATCTGCTCCAGAATTTTCCCAGGGATTGATGTCAGGCTGACTTGTCTGTAATTCCCAGCTTCCTCCTTTTTGTTCCTTTTGAAGACAGGGACAACATTAGCCTTCCTCCAGTCATCCAGCACTTCAACCATCCTCCACGATTTCACACTGGTTCTGAGAGTTCTTCAACCAGTTCCTTCAATACTGTAAGATACAGTTCATCAGGTCTGCAGATCTGAATTCATTCAAAGTGATTAGCTATTCCTTGACCATTTGACTATCAGACTCAAGCTACAATCCTGCCCCTTCAACTTCACATTTGCCAAGAAGGTCATAGACCTCTTTTGGGAGAAGACTGAGCCAAAGTAGGAATTGAGCACTTCTGTTTTTTCTTTGTCATTTGTTATCATTTTGCCATCCTCAATGAGTAGCTGTACCACCATTTCTTTTCTCTGTCTTTTACTATGAACGTACCTAAAGAAAGCTTTTTTTATTGCTTTTAGCATCTCTAGGCTACCTCAGCTCATTCTCACCTTCAGCTTTCCTGACACCATCCCTGCAATTCCATTCTACCTGTCTATATTCTTCCTTTGTGGCCTAGCCTTCCTTCCACTTCCTGTATGTGTCCTTTTCTGTTTTCAGATTATGTCTAAGCTTTTTGTGAAGCCACATTAGCTTCTCCTGCTGTCTTTCCCCTTTTTGCCTTGTTGGAATTTTTTGCAATTGTGCCTTTAGAATTTCCTTTTTTAGAAACTCCCACCCATCTTGGACTCCTTTTCTCATTAGGGTTACTTACCATGGAACCTTACTTATCATTACTGAGGCTTTCCTGAAGTCCAGGTTATGTGTACGGCTACTCCCAGCTTTTGCTTCCTTTAAAATCAAGAATAGCTGATCCTCTAGTTCCTTCCTCCACTTTCTGTAGGAAAAAGTTATCTCCAACACAAGTCAGGAATTTCTTGGAGGGGCTGTGTTTGGCAGAATTTGTCTCCCAACAGATATTGGTGTAATTGAAGCCCCTCATTCCTACTACATACTGCCTCCTTGAAACATTGGCAATTTGCTTTTCAAAGGTTTCATCCTCATCTTCTCCTTCATTGGTTGTCAGTAGTAGACGCCAACCACAATGTTCCTTTTATTCCTTGTCCCATTTATTTTAATACAGATACTTTAGTGGGGCTACCAAGCTCATCCTCCTGTAGTTCTGTGGAAGGATATATATTTTTAACATATAGTGTGATTCTACCTCCCTTCTGTTCCTTCTGCTCTTTTTGAACAAGTGATACCCTTCAAGTTATACCCTTCAATTGCTGTATTCCAATTATACCTATCAAGTCGTATTTACCCTTCTGTATTAAGAGTTCAAGTTCATCTGTATTGTTTCTTATACTCTGGGCATTAGTATATACACATCGAAGACCATGTGACTTATGGTGTAACTTCCCTCCCACAATTTTATAAAGACTATCATTGGGCTCCATTAGAGGTGTTCCCTCAGTTCCTGTGCATAAGCTTTCATCAATCATTACCTCCAAGTTTACATCATGGAGACATGGAATTTCCATGTAGGATTCAGTTTAAAGCCCTTCTGATGAAGTTCTCCATGCTGTGGCCAAACACTTTCTTCCCAGTCCTTGTGATGTGCATGTTATGTAAATTTGTATAGATATTAGCAGACATCGTCAACAGTCTGAGATGCATGTGTCCCAGTGTGTGCATTTACCTAAGTGGCAGGCTTTTACCCTGCATTAGGATCACTGAGACTTAAGACTTAGTAAAATAAGAAAAGCTACTTTATTTATAGAAATACATAGTAGACAGGAAAGGCATACCTAGTTCTAACTAAGTTGGAGGTGCAATGCCCAGGTTTGGGAGTTGCCCTCATGGCTCAGGAGGCAGAGAGCAGAGACAAAGCTGTCTCCTCTCTCTTGGACAGTCGAAGAAGAGAAGGGAAAGGGCGGAAGGATGAGGGGCAAATAAACTTCCCTAAGCATATCAGTCTAACGACGGAAGGAAGTCAGTCAGAGCATCACAAGTAAAGGTAGTCAAGCCTAGCCATCTGGAGGACCCTAACTCTATCTCCCTTCTGGAACATAAACAAAAGAACAAAACAGGAATTGCTCTTGCCCCACTTCCAACAGTGCAACCCATCACTTGCCAGCAGCCCATCTTCCAGGAAGTATAGCCCGTGGTCCCAGAATCCAAATCTCACATCAACACCATCTTTGTAGCCAGTCATTCACCTGGAGAATTTTTCTTTCCCTTTCTACTCTTCTTCTAAGTACTGGAAGGATGGATGAGAAGACTATCCAGGCCCCAAAGTCCTTGAATTTCCTTCCCAGAACTTCAAAGTCTGCTGTGATTTCTTCGTAGGTCTTCTTGGCAGTACCATTCGTTCCCACATAGACGAGAAGAAAGGGATGTGTGTCAGTGGCCTTTATGAGTGATGACAACTCTTCCTTCACCTCTCTAATGCATCCTCCAGGGACACAGCATACCTGGTGAGTCCATGGGCCTTCTCGGCATACTTAGGTTTCAATCCCATGCAGTAGGGAGTCTCCCACCGCTACTACTCTTCTCATTTTCTTGCTGTGTGGCATGGTTTCATTGTCTCTGCTTGACTCAGCTCCAGCCTTTTGCTCGCTGTTGTGTGTGGCCCTCCTGTAATTCTTCCTCAGCAAGCTGTCCTCCACTCTCATCCTCAACTGCCTGAAATTGGATCCATAGTTCCACCGATGCAAGGTGTCTTCTAGCTCTTCTGCTCATGTCACCCTTTTCCACGGAGTTTCCTCTACTTTGTTGCTTCTCCTCAACACTCTCCTCTTCTGCTTCAACATGCTATTGTTCTTCCACCTCTTATACCTCTCTTTGCTGCTGTTGTTCCAGCCTTCTGTCTAAGAATTCTTTGTCTTCTCTTACAGTCTTGAGTGTGGCCACCCACCGCTCCAAGCCTTTCATTTTTTTTTAACTACCTGCTCCACCAGGTTGCACATGTACACCATGCTGTTCTCAGGCAAGAAAACAGATATTGAACACATCTTGCAGGTCACCACTACTGCAGTTTCCTTTCCATCCGTAATCACTATTACCTTTTGTTTCTTTCTCTTTCTCTTTCTTGTATTGGAATGGCCTGTGCTTTGTCCTGTCCTCCTTGAAGGTTAAAAGGAGAGTCCCACTGGCATGTAGTGTGAGCTACAATAAATTTTTTGTTAGGGACCTCCCCCTTGACCTCCCCTGCCAAACTCTTCCCTGGCCATTGGCCCTGCTTCCTGGGGCTCATGGGAGTTGAAGTTCAGCAACATCTGGAGGACCAAAGGTTGTCCACACTTGCCTTACAAGGTCAGTCCTCAACCTTCTGGGGCCTACCTGGAATTTGCCAGCTTCTTGACAATCCTGTCATGGCAAGTAAACTTATGAGAGCCCAGCTGATATCATCAACTCCAGAGCAGATTGTTCTTTTTGCTGGTCTTTCTCACACTGCAGTCGAAACTCGTGGCATCTGTGAGAGGGGCAGATGGGCTCAGCCAGTGAGAGCAACAGCAAGTGGAGATAGCACCTCCTCACCATATGCTGCTGCTTCTTTTTCTAACAGGATAGGTGGAATCCAAATTCACCACCCTCAAACTCAGTTACCAGTGCCAGAGCTTAGTATCAGAGGGACACTGAGAATCAGAGGGACAATGCATTTTCACTGGTACCTCACACTCAAAGAACCTTCTCCAGCTTCTTGTAAACATCTTTGCTCCTGCTATCCTGTCAAGATATATTGAAATACAGAAGTGATCTGTCCCATTGCCACAAGTGGAATGTATTATTTCCTCCAGATAAGTTCTTCCATAGTTATAACAATAGATACAAAGCCAACAACTTAATTTCAGCTGTCCTCATTGGACAGGCCCCAAAATTGGCATTTAAGGTACTTCTTAAACTCTAGAATCTATATTTCTTGTATTTAAGATTACTGGAGATTGCTTTAAGGACTTCTGAGAATGTGCAGAAAGAAAGATGTAGCCAGCCTTCAGTCACCTCTGTGACTCAGCATAGCTTTCCAGTCAGAAAGCATGTTTTCCAGTACTGGTTGAACCGTTACACCTTCCATTTTTTTAAAAAAGTGATTACTGATCATCTTATCATAGATTTCCCTCTTAACTACTTTTTTTTCCTATTGAATAATTACTCCATAACTGGAAATGAAATTTGTCATCTGGGTACTGAAATAGACCTGATGAAATTGCTGAAATTAACTGTAGACCAAAACCCTGTTCAGGCAACACTTTTGAATTTAATGGGAGTGAACATGGACTGAAACTGTGCTCAGCAGTAGACAAGACAACTATTATGAAGCAAAGGTTCTAGTCATGAGGAAGCCCTCCTCTGGCTCTTAAACTTTTGGTGTTCCCACAACAAAATCTATTGAGAACGCACTGTGCTTTGTACATTCAATTCCTTTCTGCTGGCTTATAACACAGCTGCTATATATTATCTTATATGTTGGGCCACAAAGGTGCATTCTATAGGCACTATTGATCCATTACGAGCATCCTTTCCCCTCTCATTCACTGCTTTTCAGCCTAATGTTTGGGGACCCTGTTCTCAGCCACTTGTAGATTTCAGCACTTGAAACATACCAAGAAGGACAATCAGCTAGCTAATATCTATACCCCCTTCTCTGTGTTTCTCTAGCTTTCTCCTGAATCCATTGTGCTGTCCAATTGTGCTGTCATAAAGACGAGTTTGGGGCCTGTTTTGTGATGGAGAAGGCCTGTGCAATCACAAGCTTTATTGCATACCATACCATCTAGTCCCCCTCTTCCTCCTCCCTATTCTTATCATGAGAGCCCATTCAAAGGAAAATTACACCAGACTTCAATGGGGAGGGGAGGGGAGGGGAAAGAAGTGTCCCTCTGTTTCTGAAGCTATTCAGTGCCACAACTACAAAAGGTGAGAACTACAGGACAAGCCTCTTGGGCTTTAATTGTGAATGTTTTGAGCAAGTAGCAAAAAACCCTATTGAGATCGGGTGGTCCCATTTCCCAGAGACAAGCAAGTTCAATAATATACTGGTCAACAGAGTTACCCTATCCTGAACAAGCTTTTGTTTTTTCAGAAAGGACTAAAATAACCACTTAGAGATGTTAAACTAAGGCATGGCATTTTAATATGAAAATGGAAGTCTAGTATATTTTGGTTCTCCATCGCAATGACTGCCCTCAATTAGATCACTTAGACTTGGCAAATTGGTTTCTGCAGAGGCGCCTAATCATAAAAATAATCTGTTCATATTTATGGAAGCCTGCTTTTCCAGAGTTGTTTTTGACTCATTCCCATAGTAACGGTGAGTGCCTGTTTTGGCTTTGTGCCACAATATAATATTCAAGAATGTTCTTTTCATCCGATTTTGAAAGAGAAGCAGATATGAATATTTATATTACACTTTACATGTTGATAAGTTGAAGTATTTGCTGGCAACCTCTCTATTTTCTCTTGATTGAAAATGTGAATTTTTATTACACCAAGGACATCCAACGTAGCACTTTTTAGTGCTGTTTATAATGATCTCTCATTTTGAGATAATTTTTAATGGTCCAGGTCTCTCAGGGGATTTATTGACAGGTTCAATGAAGCAACATTCTGGTTTCAGATATGGAAATGGAGTGGTTGGAGAGGACTCAGTTCTTCCATTGTCCCTATTAAAACTGTGGAGTGGATGGGGTCTTATGCTGGCCAGTGACTGCTTCTGAATCATAAAATACTTTTAAAAATAAATGTGTGGGGGTTTTGCCTTAAATGAATGTTGTTAAATTAGATGAATCCCAGACATGTTTACCTCTGAATCTCAGAAAGGGACTGGCAGGGTGCTATCTTATACACACTTATCCCACTGAACTCAGTGGGCTACCACCTGAGTAGACACATGTATCAGATTGCACAGTGGCTGGAAGAGACCAACTTTATGCAAAGTTTGGAGGAACAATGTCTTATGCCCAGCATCCCTGCTGGATGAATCCAGGAAAAGCTTTGCAGAATAAGTGAGTTTAAGGAGTGTGTTAAAACAGATGATGCTGGTTTAACAGAGAAAGAGAGAGGATTTTCTAAGCTCTGGGACTAGCAAGGCAAAAGATATACTGTAGAGAAGATTATGAAAGGAGAAGACGGGGGACAAACAGATTTCATAGAACGGACAATAGCTGTTTTGGTTCACTACTGCAGTAGTTATTTATTTATTTCATTTATACCCCACCTTTCCTTTCAGGATAGAAACCCAAGGCAGCTTACATATGGTTCCCAGGCGGTCTCCCATCCAGGCACTGACCAGATCTGACTCTGCTTAGCTTCAGCAGGGTGCTGGCCTCATGTGCCTTCAGATCATAGCCTGGCACCTTTATGTTATGTACCTTTTCCAGTTCTATAAGCTTCAGAAGGAAATGGAGGCACCACAGTTTAATGATATATAACTAAGCTATGGGGGAGGAGGCAGCAAAGCCTCTTTTCCATTTTAAAATATAGATTGGATATTTTTCAGAAGGATACACTCCAGACTGTGCTATGAATTAAAAAGCATGATGAAGGAATTACTTTCCACAGACCTAGTCTCCACAGGAAGTCTTCCTGGCGCTAATATAAAGTCTCTCTCAACACTTAGAGTAGAAACAGCCTTTCAATTCTGAATAATCTTACAGGATGCCCAACCAACATCTCGTGGAGCTGCATTTCATCCACCCTGCCTTTTCTGTGTTTTGTGAGGTGCTAAGAATGCACATGGCTTCAGTGTATAACTGCCAGAGCATCTTATATCCCAGGGACTTGCATCCTCTGCCTCTTCCCATCTCCATCACTAATGCCACTATGGCCCCTATGCAGAGAAGAATGGGGGAAGAGCATTGCAGCCCATTGTCCAGGTTACCACCAGAAAGGCACACGGCAGGATGAAGTTAGAAAGCCACTTACTTCAGCATTGTCAGGACTTTCACCTACACTTTAATCTGAATCTTCTTCATCAAACACATACAAAGTCCATTGTCAAAATACACAGAGAGAATAATCCTAACCCCCCAAAGATGATGGCTGGGGGAGGTAAGATAAAGTGTGAGCCCCTCTCCACTGGCATAGAAGAACAGCATTGACAAGGAAGGAGGAGAACTTTATTGTGGGAGAGTCTCAACTTCCTCCTGAGCAGGTTGCCGGCACAGGACCCCAACATGGAGTGTTTCGGAGGGGAGGTAGTGTTGGCTATTAAACCGAGAAAGCAGAGGTTAAATTTCCACAAGTGAGCTACGTGACTTAGAAGCGAAAGTTGGCAGAGCTCGAGCCATCTTCAAGGACACGTTGCTATGCAACCTAGGCTCGGGCAGCTGGTCTTATCTATATAGAGGGCCAGCAGACACTTGTGAGTGTGGGGGTCGAGGAGTTTGTACAGAGAGAGCTTGTGATATATTGTCAGTAAAGTGACTCTTAAAACTTATTGCTTGTCTGGCTCATTGCTTCAACTGGCATCTAGCCTGTCACTATACTGTTCTGAATCCTGGGCATCTGCTTGCGCCAGATACAACATCCAACAAGTGGTAGCAGAGGATGGTTTCCTAGTGCTGATGGTACCTGGTGCTGATGGTTACCTGGTGCTGAGGATTACCTGGAGCGGAGGATTGCAGAAAAGCGGCAGAGAAAAGCCAGAACTGCAGACCAGTGGGAAAAACAGCAGAGAGACGGAGAAACCGAAAGCTGAGCTGAAAGCTGTGAGAGAGCCGTGGGAAAGAAAAAAACCTAACTGAAGGACAGAGGTGAGAAGCTCTAATTACAAAGGCGGTGAACTGTGAAAAGTGAAAGTATGTCTGTTACGTTATCGGCCGGGATTCCCTTGGAAAGGCTGACAGGGAAAAATTATGGCACTTGGAAACAGAGAATGCAGGCTTTTCTAGTGAAAGAAGACCTGTGGAAAGCTATCGCAGAAGACCCACCCGCCGGGGTGCTTATTCCAGCAGATTGGAGAAGGCTGGATGAGAGGGCAAAGGCGTTAATTGTTCTTGCTATTGATGATTCTCAATTACTGCACGTGCGTGGTGCAACAACGGCAAAGGAAACCTGGGAAACTTTAAGAAATATTCATGTGAAAAAGACTGCCAGTTCTAAAATATATCTTGCCAGAAGATTGTATCAGATGCGCTTATCTGGAGATACAACCATGTCAGAGCATTTGTTGGAAATAAACAGACTGTTTACTGAGTTGTCAGAATGTGAAATTGAACATTCTCAAATGCAAAAAGTGTATATCACATTATCTTCATTAGATTCAAGTTATGATAGTCTGGTGAGCTCTTTGGAAGCAATGGACGATGCAAATCTCAATATGGATTATATAGAAGGAAAACTTTTACAAGAATTTCAAAGAAGGCAAGAAATGGCAAAGCAAGAAAGGACTGAGTCTAAACACAACTTGGGAAAGCTGAACAACAAAGCAGCACAAGAGAGACTGTATGGACAAAAAGCGTGTTATTTTTGTGGTTCCAGGCAACATCTACAAAGGAATTGTGAAGCAAGAAGAAGAGAAAGAGGAAGAAAACCATGTGTACAGGTGATCTATGCTAGTAAGAATAAGCAATGTATTAACAATGAGCAGGGAAATAACTGTAAAGATTTATGGGCAATTGACAGTGGGGCAACAAATAGTATAATCAAAGATAAATCCATGTTTCATACATTTTGTGACGTAGAGGATCATGTGATAATGGCTGATGGATCTAAGAAACTTATCAAAAGTAGGGGTACAGTGAAATTAGCAGGTTTCAATACAATTATGACAGATGTGCTGTTTGTTCCTGACATTGAATGCAACATTATGGCTGTGTCGAAACTCAATGAAATGGGGTTCAATGTAATGTTCAAAAGGGGTTCAGTGCATATTATGAGAGGAGAAAAAATATTCATGAAAGGAATAGTAAGGAACTCATTGTTCTTCTTACACATGAAACAAACAAATCATGTACTCATGTGTGCTAATGAGAAACCCCATAATAATTGTGTTCATTTATGGTACAGAAAACTAGGCCATATAGGATATGAAAATGTGGTGAAAACAACAGAGAACAGTAATGATGTGACATTGAGAAACTGTGAAAAATATATAGACTGCCACGTGTGTAAACAAACTAAGGCAGTTGTGGCTGCAAAGAACAAAGAAGCCATGCCCAGTACAAATGCACCTTATCAATTAATACACGTGGACTTAGTGGGGCCATTTCAACCTACTCAGGGGGGTGCAAGATATTTCCTGACAATAGTTGATGATTTTTCAAAATTCTGCACTGTTTATTTACTAAAAGCTAAAAGTGAAGCTGCAGAGAAACTGAAAAGATTTGTTACAAAAATTGAAGTGCAGTTTGGTGTCAAAATACAGAGAATAAGATCAGATCAGGGAGGAGAGTTCTCAGGACACTCTTTTACTGAATACTTGGATAAAAGAGGGATAAAACAGGAGTTAACAGCCCCTTATAGTCCTCATCAGAACGGGTTAGCTGAACGCTGGAACAGGTTGCTTCAGGACTCAATAAGATCAATGCTGTGTGACTCCTCTTTAACACAAGGTTTCTGGGGAGAGTGTGTTCTGTATTCAGCTTACATTCAAAACAGAATATTCCATAAGGCCACTGGAATGTCTCCTTATCAGAAATTGTATGACAGAAAACCCAGATTAAAACATTTGATTAGGTTTGGAGCAGAATGCTGGGTACATGTTCCCAAAAATAAAAGGACAGGGAAGCTGCAAAGGAGAGCAGACAAAGGGTACATGCTGGGATTTGAAAACACGTATTACAGAATTTGGATGCCAAAACAAAGGTCTGTGGTGTTAAGCAGAAGCGTGCAAGCAATAGAGCAGGATTGGGAAGAGAAAACATATGTGGAGTTGGGAAACACTGAAATTAGTAATGAACAAGAACAGGCAGATACAGTACCAATAAAACAAGAAGAAACAGGCAGCAGTAGTGAATCAAGTTCTAGCTCTGAGAGAGAAACAGAGGAATCGCCTGACACAGACACAGACACTAAGGCAGAAATACAACCACGCAGATCAGAGAGAACAACCAAAGGTATTCCGCCTGTTAGATTTAAAATAAATTCCATTAAACATATAGACTTCAGTAACTGGAAAAAGTGGGATGATGGGAATCATGAAGAATAATTGCTGTAATAACTGTATGTAATAAAAATGATGCTAAGATTCTAATGAAATGTAAATATGAAATGTAACACATGTAAATGGAAAAGAAATGTAACTGGCTGAATGTGGAAATTTAAGGTGGGGGATTGTTGGCTATTAAACCGAGAAAGCAGAGGTTAAATTTCCACAAGTGAGCTACGTGACTTAGAAGCGAAAGTTGGCAGAGCTCGAGCCATCTTCAAGGACACGTTGCTATGCAACCTAGGCTCGGGCAGCTGGCCTTATCTATATAGAGGGCCAGCAGACACTTGTGAGTGTGGGGGTCGAGGAGTTTGTACAGAGAGAGCTTGTGATATATTGTCAGTAAAGTGACTCTTAAAACTTATTGCTTGTCCGGCTCATTGCTTCAACTGGCATCTAGCCTGTCACTATACTGTTCTGCATCCTGGGCATCTGCTTGCGCCAGATACAACATCCAACAGGTAGTGGTGGAACTGGGAGCATATCCACATGGGAGCATTACTTTGTACTAAAGATTGTGTTTTTCCCTCAGTTTTCTATTTGCACTGCCCATAGTAAGGGCTCAATGCCAGCTGCAAACATGGTGTTTTCTATGCACACTGAGGGGAAAGATCAATCATGCAGTTTCCTAATGGCCACACCTTCTAATTTAACATTTTCACTCCCTCTGGTTACTTGGCAACTGAGCATGCTCAGTTTGTTCTACCAGCTGCAGTAGGTTTCATTTAATACAAAAAAACAACCCAAAGTGTGATTATTTGTATTTTCACTGGTACAATACAGCTGAAATACAAATCTTTGTTTGAGCAGTATTATGCTTTTGTGCACAAGTTAGGGGGGAAAGAAAAACAAGGCACCATTTGCAGCAACATAAGAAAGGCCAGCCGGAAGTTGCTTGTCAGCCTATAGGAAACGAAATGAAAGAAGGGAGGAGGAGATAGTGGGTGTGAAGAGAGGAATGATTGACACACCCACCTAAAAGCATTAGAGCAAAGCATCTGCAAGCACCAGAGATTTGGAGTGAAGACTTTTTTTCTTCCCTTTTCGAATTATCAGAGGATTGGGTTAGTACAGATTTACAGGAGGAAAACTGCATGATAGCTTCTGTTTGCCAGTAATGTCATGTGAACCATGTGAATTAAAAGGAGATGTGAGTAGCACCAAACACACAGTAAACCACCGTACAGATGAGTCCTGGGCTAGCCAAAGCTCCACTGGATCCTATGCGAGCCCTTGCTAGGTAAGGGACTTCTTTCCTGTGCGAGCTTGGAGCTGGTACAGCAATAAAGCCAGGAAACCATAATTTACCTACCTTCTGTTCTGCCCATCAAGAACTGGCAGGGCTTTGGATCCACTGTTCTGACCATTCCCCATGACGAATTAGGACTGCTCTGTTCATATATCTGCCAGTTACCTTACATAGAAACACAACTGTTGCTACCTCTCTCTCTCTCTCTCTGCCATTTGGCTCCTTCTCCCCCTCAGCTCTCTCAGTGGTTGTTAGCAAGTTGCCTTACACCAAGTGAGACTATCTTGCTTGCTTACTTATTTTTTTAAGATACTCAACTCTTTTTAGGCGAACCTCACAAAGCAGCTTGCACAGAAATATTGAAAGAATAAGCATAAATTAAAACTACATAACAAAACAACCAGAACAAGCTACAAGGAACAGCAATAATTTTTTTGAAAACTACATCATGAAGAATGATACTTGCCGGGGTTTCAGACAGGGGTCTTTGCCAACCCTACCTGGAGAAAGTGAAGACTGAGCTGGAGACCCTCTGCTCTGATACTGAGCTATGTCCATTCGCATTCCACCTGGTCATGAAACATTTATGTAATTCAGAAGTAGTAGTACGTGAATCTGCTTGTTTTCCTTTCCCTGTCTATCCTTCTTTCCCTTTGTAGCATGTCTACAAGATTGGAAGCCTGCAGGCAGGAGAGTGCTACTTAATACATATTTATCAGCACCTAGAAAACTTTAGGCAGTTTATAAATTATTATAATCAACAACTATCACAACTACAACCAGCAGAATGGCAGCTGCAGTGATGGGAAAACTGCCCTTGTTATGTTTCTGCACGTTTCTGTACAAGGTAGCTGATTGAGCCCTGAACTTGGAACATCATAACCTGAAGCCCATCTGGGATCAAACACCACCTGTAATTTGGACTTCCTGCTATTGTGCCTTTAGTCGTCATGTGCTTGTGACACTGATGTTGTGGGTTCCATAGTGTGTTACTCACATTCTTCAGATACTCAGTTATTTTTCTTTCTTATCACCTTGAGCCTGAAGAAAGTTTTCTGGATGCTGCTTTTAGAGATCCACAGTTAATCTTCTCTTTCGTGTTTTCTCCTTCAGTTCCCTTTTCTTTTAAAACCTGTTTTATTAACTGATCTCTCTCTCTCTCTCTCTCTCTCTCTCCCTCTCTCTCTCTCACTCACTCACTCACTCTCTCTCACACACACAGTCTTACTTTAACATTCTCCATCTCCAGCAATAGGAAGGCTGTATAAACAAAATTAAACAGATTTATTGGGGAAGAAGGAACCCAGCATGTCAGTATTTTAGTAAATAAAGTATTATCTGAGTTTTAAAGTTCTGTGTATTGTATGCTTCAAATTTCACTACTCTAATTAGTGACTTCTAGAAATCTTCATGGTTGTGAACATACTGCAAACTGTGCAACATGATCATAATATTACACAGTTTTCTCAGATCCATGGTTGTAGAGAAAAGGTGATACCTGCCCATTTGTGAAGGGATTTATTCTGTCAGTGATATCAATTATTACTAGGTATTATGGCTATGTTGTACCTGAACTGTTGGAGGCATTATGCCTCCGAATACCAGTTGCTGAGGATCTTAAATGGGCAGAGTGTTGTTGCACTCAGGCCCTGCTTGTGAGTTTCCCATAGAGATCTAGTTTGCCATTATGAGAGTAGAGTGCTGGACTAGAAGGGCCTTTGGCCTGATCAAGGAGGGCTGTTCTTGTGTCCTTTTGTTGTCACATCTTCACTGCTGCTATCTCAATAGCCAATAAAAAAATACCAGATTTGGAGAGGGCACTCAAAATGTTGCAAATAGAATAACATTTTCAAATTTTGTAAATGTGTGCAAAAATCAGACTGATGAGTATGCATTATTCTACTTCTAGGAATTGGAGAGGGGGTTGTGTCCAGTTTTTAAAAGCAAATTGTACCTTTCCACTAATTTGGAATTTTAACTTCATGGCATGGAAGGCTATAATATGAGGTCTCCCACTAAGCAAGAAGCACTTGCCAACTCCAGCGTTCTTGCTGAGCAAACTCTTTTTTCCTCAAATATTTGTCATTAATTCACAGGAGTTAAAAAGAGACGGTGAAGGACTTAATAATGGGTTAACCATGTCAAGATTTCCATCATTTCTACTTTTTTCCAATTCCCACAGAATAAAGCCAAGGGAAGAACCTGGTTTATAAGTGTGTGATTGGGTTCGTGGAAGTGTGTGTGTGTATGGCTCATATGGCAATAGCCAATGCAAAACAAATTATAGTATTGGACCTTGCTTTTTTTCCTATGGCTTGGTCAACTCCTAGGCTCCTTAATAGCTGAACTGAATCTAGCAGAGTGCCCCTGCACGGAAGGGTTTCCCTCTATAGAAAACTGAGCCTGATCAAGCTGCTGAGGAGTAACTTGACTAATTTTGAGGAGATACTGCACCAATAAGCTGTGATGCAGGACTGCCACTGCATTCTGCACCACTATAATATTCACTGAGAGGCATGGCTGTACTTGCATTAATTTGCAAAGGTTTCTTAATCATGTATGATGTGTCTGTCATCATTTTCCCCTCCCTTTTTTAAAAAAAAAAATCAAGTATATCTATTCTGTAAGTTAAATGCCTTTCCAGCTGTTGTATCAGATGATGCTGAAACTCAATGGTTTATTTAATTCCACACCACAAACAATCAAAGTAAACAGTCTGCTACTGATATGGGACCAATTTTGTATTCACTTTGGGGCATTTACTGGACTTGGTCTTTTATCTCCCTAATCTTGACAGCAGCTAGAATTCAAATGGTACTTAAATGAATTCACTTTTGTAGTGGCATAACAAAGTATGAGGAATACTTGCCATGTCCAAGACAGCTCAAAACAATATCCAATCCTAACTACAACTTTCTGGAAAAGTATACTCTGGTCAGTGGAAATACAAATATCCCGATAGATTTTTATTCATTCTCCTCAACTGTACATTTTGTTGTTGTTATGTGCCTTCAAGTCAATACGACTTATGGCGACTCTATGAATCAGTGACCTCCAAAAGCATCTGTCATGAACCACCCTGTTCAGATCTTGTAAGTCCAGGTCTGTGGCTTCCTTTATGGAATCAATCCATCTCTTGTTTGGCCTTCCTCTTTTATTTGGGTTTAAAATTGTTTTCCCTTAAGCATGTCAACAATATGTTGCTTCTATACCTAATCCTTTGATATGCATCTAACTCTTTATCATCCAAACTCCTTTTGTTGGCTTCAGTTGTTTGCAGTGCAATCTTATACATGTATATTCGGGAACATGACCCATTGAACCTTCATAATTCATTCATTCATTGGTGATCACTCGTGGCCTAGTAAGATTGTCTTCCAAGATAAAGTCTTTAACAGTGGGTCCATAAGTGACTGCGGCCAATTCTGGATCCACACAGCCTCCCACCGTGAGGACATAGGTTTCCAGATGGAAGATGGTCACAATGAGGATTTGTATGATGTGCCTTCCGCTTAGCTTGCTTGTCCTGTTCACCCTGTATTCATACTTCTTTGAAGTCTATAGCACCTTTGATAATAGCCAGCCTCCATTTGGGACGTTCATGGGCCAAGACTTCCCAGTTCTTGATGCTCTCCACCAATATTCCGTTTTCCATCCTTAAGTTGGGAGTAATGTAGGTGGAAGACTGTGATCAGGCATTCAAACAACATGGCTAGTCCAGCGAAGTTGATGTTGAAGGACCATTTTTTAACACTGGTAGTCTTTGCTTCTTCCAAAATGCTAACATTAGTCCGTCTGTCTTCCCAAGTAATTTGCAGAATTTTCGGGAGGCAGTGTTAGTGGAATCTTTCAAGAGGTTGGGAGTGGCGTTTATAAATGGTCCATGTTTCGCAAGAGTACAGTGAGGGCGGTAGTACAGTAGCTTTGTAAATAAGCATTTTGGTCTCCCTGCGAATAGCCCGATCCTTAAACACTCTACGCTTCATTCAGGAGAATGCAGCACTCACAGAGCTCAGACAATGTTGAATTTCAGCATTGATGTCAGCTTTTACAGAGAGATGGCTGCCAAGATAGGGGAAGTGATCAACATTCTCCAGTGTCACACCATTAAACTGGATTGATGGTGCTACAGAGGGACTAGTTCGCACCTGTTGATGAAGCACTTTGTTTTTTTAAATATTAAGTGAAAGCCCAAGCTTTCCATATGCTTCTGCAAAGACATTAGGATAGTTTGAAGATCTTTCTCTGAATGTGCGGAGACTACATTGCCCCCACACCCAAGAAGACTCATGACACAAGTTGGAATAATATTATGTTTATTAAATATAACATTCTACATCAAATGCAGATAAGCCAATTCATCAGATTAAATTGCTTCGGGCAGGTGAGGCCTCCTATATATGTGGGAATACTCCCATGCCTTCTAAAGGCAAATAAATCTCTTCAGACCTTAACTCCATAGTCAAGGACGTGGGGGAAAACCTCCCTCCTTGCTGCTGAAGTCAGCTGTGGTTCCAACCTCCACACCATGGCCCCGCCATACGGGCGTTCACCATGATGCGCAAGCAGGTCCCACAAGGACACTCCTCAGTTCGCCACCAGGCATTAAGCTTTGATGGTTCCCTGGGGAGTGCCCCTTACCTTTTATACCTTAACTGCCTCAAAATAACCCAGTATACCTCACCTGCCCGAATTCCATGCCACAAGAGGGGATCAGCTCAAGCTTGGTCCCCTCAACCCAAAGAAGAAAACAAACTCCCCAAACCCAACCTCAAATCCTCTAAAAACAAATCACATCCCCCCTCTGACAGGTGGACGCCTTCGTCCCTAAACAATTGAGGGGAATAAAACCTTATCCTGTCATGGGTTATGCATGCCCCCCCAAGGGATAAAACCAAATCCCTGACCTTCCTATGCACCCATTTGCGCGACCTATCGATCTTATTTGGGTGAAGAGCACCCCTCCATACTCGTCTCACGAGCATATCTGACCACACCAAAATTAGAGTAGGATAAGAACGCCTAAACCACGTGAGATCACGAGTGACCTTGAGCAGCAAGTCCATACCAGGGCGCTGCACAAGGTCATTCTCCCCCAAGTGAATTAACAAAATGTGAGGCGGGGCCGCTGACGCCATGGTTCGGCACACCAATGGCAACAACGCATCCCATACCATGCCCCTCTGCGCCTCCCAGCTAACTATCACTGATGCAGAAAGCTGCAGCTGCGTTCCAGAAAACGACGAAGAGGCCTTCCGATGCGCCCAAAACAAGATGGAATGGCCACACAGAACGATCCGCACAGGAACCGGAAGACTTAAAATACCTAAAGAAAAACAAAATTAAATACAACATTAATACCGGACATAAGACTGAAAAGCGAAGGAACGCCACCTGCCGATCACTTGGATGTCGCTAACGCTCATGCCCACGAGGGCAGCGGCCGTGGCCGCTCCAATCCGAAATGAATGCAGCCCATAGACTCCAGCATCGCGACCAGTGGCCAACAAGGCCCGCCGAACAACGGCCCAAAATTCAGAGCTTGGAAAAGTTACTTTTTTGAACTACAACTCCCATAAGCCCCAGCCAGCATGGCCACTGGATTGGGCTGATGGGAGTTATAGTTCAAAAAAGTAACTTTTCCAAGCTCTGCCAAAATTGGAACTGAGTCAGGGCAGAACCATCTACATGTATAAAAAGATAACGCAGGCCCACTGGCCTTAGAAGCAGGAATTGATGCATTGCAGACACAGGGCATAATTCCAAAACTTGGCAGCTGCGTAAAGACACAAGACTGCCACGGCCCTTCTGATCAGTCTTAGAGACTCGCAGGAAAAACCTAACCATATCAGCACCTAACGTGCAATCACCTGAGCATAAGGCTCTGTAAGACACATCGCGCTTAGAGAGGACTAACACTTCACTAGGGCGAAAAGCACCATAGAACATCGTCAGACTTACTGCGGCGAAAAGGTGCGCCTCATACTGGGATGAGCATAAAGAACGAAACAATGCCAGGATCTGGAGGAGGACATCGGGCGTGATTGGCCTCCTCCGGTCAGCGGGCCTGGGAGCGGAACGCGACCAACCCTCAAGGACCTTTCTGACCCTAAAATCTACAGAATGATCCGGCAGTCCTCGTGCCTTAGAGATAAAGGCCAGCGCAGAGAGGTGCCCAGCGATAGTGGAAACAGAAGAGCCGTGCCCTTTCAAATGCAACATATACTGTAACAAATGATCCGCAGGAATAGGCCACGCCATAGGTAAAGCAGCACTGATTCTGAAATTGTAACTTCGCAAAAGAACGCTGATACGCTTTCTGAGTACTGGGAGCAAGAGCAGATGCAATAGCAGCCCCAACTTCTAAGCGCCAAGGTTCCATAAGAAAGGCGGGACCGGGACAGGGTCCAGAGCCGCTCCAGGTGCAAGCTCCCGAAAACGCGCCATCTGTAATCGGGAAAGAGCATCAGCAACACTGTTTTGCAAACCTGGAACGTGCCAAGCAACGAAAAGGATATTAAATCGCAAACATTGCAATACAAAGATGCACACTAATCACATGACACGAGGAGATTTGGAAGTCTGGGCATTGATAACGCACACAGTGGACAAATTATCGCACCAAAAGCGTACAGTACGGTTTTGGAATGCCTGCGGCCAGATATGAACCGCCACAACTATTGGGAAAAATTCCAAAAAAGTCATATCTCCAGTGGTCCCAGAGGCTTGTCATATGTTAGGCCACTTATCAGTGCACCATTGCGACCGGAATATTACACCAAAGCCTATACCCCCAGCAGCATCAGAATGTACCTGTAATTCAGCTTCCAAAAGCAATTCATCGCACCAGAAGGAAAGACCATTAAAGTCCTCCAAAAACGTAAGCCACATACATAAATCTGCTCTCATACCAGCAGAAACTCGAATGAAATAAGATTGAGAGCGCACACCTTTCATGGCGTCACAGAGACGCCTGAGGAATGCCCGCCCTGGAGAAATGACTTTAGAGGCAAACACCAGGTGTCCTACAAGTTCCTGCAATTGAGCTAATGTAATCTTTTTTAATACAAGGACATCCCGGAGACGTTGCCGCAAGGCAAGCAACTTGTCCTGTGGCAAACAGGACGACTGGGCAATCGTGTCTAATTTGATACCTAAAAAGGTAAGTGAAGAAGAAGGGCCCTCAGACTTTTCGGGAGCTAAGGGAACACCCAGTTCAGTGGTTAGAGCCTCGAAGGAGTGCATCAAATAGAGGCAATGGGAAGACCCTGCAGGCCCTATAAACAAAAAATCATCGAGATAATGAACTGAGAGAGAAGAAGATGTTCTCCTTCGCAGCGCCCACTCTAAAAATGTGCTAAATGCTTCAAAAGCAGCACAAGACACGGAACAACCCATTGGCATGGCCCTGTCAATATAAAACAGGCCTTGAAATTTAAAACCCAATAAATCAATATCATCGGGATGCACTGGTAAGAGGCGAAATGCAGATTTTATATCGCATTTTGCTAATAAAGCTCCCTTACCAGCCCTATGGACTACTCTCACAGCCTCATCAAAGGATGTATACCTAACTGATGCATGAATTGGGGAAATGCCATAATTGACAGAAGCACCTTTGGGGAATGACAAATTGTGTATAAGGCGATATTCGCCCGGCTGTTTCTTAGGAACAATACTCAAAGGCGAAATTCTTAAATTCTCCAAAGGAGGAAAAGTAAAGGGACCTGAAATACGATCGGCACTTATCTCCTTGTGGAGTTTGGCCAACACTACCGAGGCCATAGGCGTCAGAGAGGGCTGATTCTTTAACGAAATAGCAACCCTGGGTCCCTGAAAGGGTATACGAAAACCTTCAGTAAAACCCGCAAGCAGAAAACTAGCAGCAGACCTATTGGGGTAACCTGCCAACAAGCGAGCCAAGGGAATTAATTTAACAGGGCTACCGGCCTTGCGACGTACCGCCGCTGTTGCCAGACCCACGTTTGGGCTGCTGGTGTTCCCCTGTACCCTGGCGAGCCTGCCTGGCACGCTGACAGGACGAACTGGGGTGGTTGCCACCACACAGTCCACAAGCGTGTCGAAACCTACATGGACGCCTGAGGCATCGGCCAACGCTATTAAATGTCCAACAGACCTGCTGGGATTGAACCCACTGCCCGCCCTGACCAGAGCCAGCGGCGGAAGTCTGTGCACGCGCTAACAGGTGACCACTATCTGCTCTCTCACCAGAAGTAGGCCTGGCGGATGTCATGGAGCGAAGCCACAAACCAGCATGCTCCATATCCCAGCGTAGGGTGGGATCCAATGCCGCCCTTTGCCTGAAATTTTAATCATACCGCAACCAAGCGGTGCCAGAGAATTCTCGAAAAGCCCGATGAATGATATCCTGATATTTTATCATAGAGAGGGCCCTAGATGGATAAGCCTGCATCATAACACCCATATAAATCGTATAAGCGTTTAGTCAGTTAGGCCATACGCGGTCAACTCTCTTTTTTGTGACTACCTCACGTTCCTTTCCATCCTGACCTTCCTTACTTTTGACCTCATTCTCACGAAAAAGGAGAGTAAATAAATCAATGTACTCTCCACGCCAAATTCTTTCCTTAGTCGCGACCAATAAATGGTCACGCAAAGGAAGAGAGGTATCTCCTTGAGGATAAATACCCTGAGGGAGAGGCAAAGAAGAAGAAGGAAGACCCAAGGAAGCCGTTGACGGCTGCCAAGGAGTTACCACAGCAGCAGGCCAAGGGAGCTGTGGTTGATGCGGAACTAACACTCCTCCCATAAACACTGAAGGTTGGGAGCCACTTGCTAGCTGAGAACCAGCCAAGGATGAATCTAAAGGACTAACACCTGTAGCAGGACTCTGTGTAACATGAGTATGTGGTGCGAGTGGCTCACCTGCATAAGCAGCCGGAGAAGCAACCAGCGGAGAAGACACCAAAGCAGAAGCCTCAGGTGACACGGGCAGACCACTGGACTGATGAGACAGAATCTGTCCCTGAAGTGACCCAGCAACAGCTGGAAGTGGGAGCACGGGAGAGGAAGATGTAAGCGTAAGCGCAGGTGAAGCTACTGGAGACGGGAGAACCGTGGGCTCCTGTACTGGTGCTGCAGCCTCAAGAACACCAATCCTGGAAATCAAAGCAGCAAGAATACTTGACTTAGAACTCTTCTCTGCAATGCGGGCAGACTTCTTACCTGTAGGGGTGGTACTGGGTCCCGCCCCAGCATCACATGGCTGCGAACGTCCCCTCTCCAGAGCGTCCACCCGCGCTACCAAAGCCCGAATGGTGCCCATATCCTCCTCTTCGTCAGATGACTGGTGCTGCAGAGCTGTGGGGTGCTTAGAAGCCTGCTTCACTACACGAACGCCTTTCTTCTGTTGAACCTTCTTAGGCAGCATGTCTCAACCACAGTACAAGAAAAGTAACAGCAAAAACCACAATTAACAATTAACAAGTAAAACCTCAGAGGAAAACAGCAATCAACTCAGAAACTGGACTAAGTTTTTTTTTTTTAAAGGGGGGGGAAACAGGAATTAATATATCAACTATTATATTATATATATATCTATTTATTTATTTACTATTATTATTATATATATATGTATATATTATTTATTTCTTTATTTTATTTCTTAATATTATTATTATTAAAACGGACAAAGTTAGAAACCGAAACTTATGAACAAAGCTAAACGACTACCACAACAAACAAAGTAACTTTGAGGGAACAATAAAATAACAGGGGAAGCTATTAAATTGATTTCAATCACAACGAAATAGAAATACAGCAACCTACAGGGAAGATAGAATGCAAAGCAACCCAATGGGAAAAAGAGGGGGGGGGAAACAAACGGAAGAATTCACTAGTAAAGACAAAACTAAAAGCACCCACAAGTAACGTTCCCAACCACTTAACCCTGAAGGAAACTGCCCAACTTAAGTGAATCAAACGCTGAAGCACAGGGACTCAGGCGAGAACGATTAGCTGGGAAGCGGCAAGAAGCCGCTGTGTGCATGGAGAACGATCATCTGGGAAGCGGAAGACGCCCGCAGCCTAGCTGAGCTGTGGCAAACAAACCAGAAGCAAAATAAATCGAGACGGAGTTGAGGAGCACGCAGCAACAAGGGAAAGCGGTGAGAAGCAATACAAACGGCTAACGGACAGAGCCCTTTCCAGCACAAACTGCGAGAGTTGCCGCGAGGCAAAAAAGGCAAACGCTAAGGGAAGGAGCGGCTTTAAATACTCCACTCAATCCCAGACCTGATTGGCCCCCTTGATCTCACGTGGCACTCTTAGAAGCTTCGAGATCGTTCCCGAGCCTTCTCCTACATTTCGGGTGGAGGCAAAAACGCCCCTTAACAGGAACGACATTATCATCGGCATACTGAAGTTCTACGACAGAGGTTGACATTACCTTACTTTTTGCTTTCAGCCTACGGAGATTAAAAAGCTTTCCATCTGTTCGATATATGGTTTCCACACCAGTTGGAAGTTTCCCCTCAATAAGGTGTAGAATCATAGCAATGAAGATAGCAAATAAGGTCGGAGCAATGACACATCCCTGTTTTATGCCTGATCCGACTCTGAATGGATCACTCTGAAAGCCATTGTTATCCAAAATTGTTGCTGTCATGTTGTCATGAAGGAGTTGTAAAATATTCACAAATTTATCAGGGCATCCAGTTTTCAGAACGATGGTCCAGACAGCTATTCGATTCATAGTATCAAAGGCCTTAGTCAGATCAATAAACGCCATATACAAAGGTTGATTCTGCTCCTGGAATTTTACTTGAAACTGTTGTGCAGTGAAGATCATGTCCACTGTCCCCCTGGAAGGGTGGAAACCATTTTGAGATTCAGGGAGGACATCCTCTGAGATCGGTAGGAGGCAATTTGCAAGGATCCTTGCAAGGATTTTACCTGCAGTAGCAAGAAAAGAGAATCCTCAATAGTTCCCACAATCTGTTCTATCACCCTTCTTTAAAAGGGTGATAATTATGGCATCCCTAAAGTCTCCCGGGATCTCCTCCCTCATCCAGATTTTTTCGATGAGCTTATGACATTGTTGTGTAAATTCAGGCCCACCTTCTTTAAAGACTTCAGCAGGGATCCCATCAGGTCCACTAGCTTTGTTGTTCTTCATTTGATTGATGGCTTTACTGAGTTCATCCAAATTAGGGGATACTGCAAACTCGGCTCTAGTTTGTTGTTGTGGAATTTGCGAGAAGACCTCACCAGCCACAACAGAGTTACAATTAAGGAGGTCGTGATAATGCTCTTTCCAGCACAGTGCAATAGATTCTTTATCCTTAAGAAGTTTGGTACTAACCATTGAACGTAAGGGATTTGTAACGTAATTTATTGGTCCATAGATGGCCTTTGTGGCATTAAAAAAGCCCTGCGCATGATGAACATCTGCAAAGTGCTGGATTTCTTGAGCTTTCTTTATTCACCAGGCGTTCTTAAGTTCTCTAGTTCTTCTTTGGACCTCAGCCTTTGCACTGGCATAGGTTTTTCTTCTTAGCAGCACAGTGTCTTTCTGCCGTATCTGGAAAGCTTTCCTTTTCTTGTCGACATGTTCAGTCTCACTATCATTCTCCTCAAACCAATCCTGAGCACTTAGAATAGTTGCCTGCTGGTTTTTGGCAAGTTTTAACCGGAGAGTTGAGAGCCGTTCATTAATAACAATAGGAACTTCTGACAAGAGCTTAACAAGATTATTTTTAATAGCAAAGCCTACTCCATGTATTCATCCTTCTTGTTCAGGCAGTCCTTTCCAGAAGAAGGTGTAACCTCCTTTTTCTTCCTTCAATTGTCCCTCTCCTGCTCTTCGAGTTTCTTGGAGTGCTGCTATGTCAATATTAAAACGTCTCAACTCCCTCGCAATGATGGCAGTCCTGCGTTCAGGACGTTCACTGTCTGTATCGTCCAGCAATGTCCGTATATTCCACGTTCCAAAGTTCATTTGACTTTTGCAAACGCTAAGTGGTGACCCCACTGGACGCGGTGATCCAGTCAGGGAGAGAGATGAGGCAGACTATGTTTAGGGCACCTTTTCTAGACCCCTCCCCATACGGGGTGAGCAGAGTGGACCCTGAATAGGACTGCTCAGTTGTGGATATAGCTGCCAAACTACTCAACTGCCTTGGTCCTGGAGCCAGGACGACTGAGTCTGTATCCACAGCCCATGTGCCGGTCCATGACTAGGGGCTTTTGGATTTCACAGTCCTGCCCCTGTCACCATTCGCTGATCACCATGGGACTTTTGGTTTGGTTTGGTTGGAAGACGCCTATGCGTGAATTTGTTTTATGTGGGGAGATCGGCGCATGACGATCAACACTCGATCTTGACAGAAAAAGGCTTTGATCCAATAGCATGGATACCACAACGATTGGATGTCTTTTATCTGCTGCAGCCTTCTTCCGCTTTCACAGCCGTTGTTACATACACATTGTTATCCTCCGCCTGTTCTGCAGTTGAGGACTTTCTTGGATCATTCTTTGTCTGGTTCCTCTCCCTTCACCTTACCGCCACGAGTGACCCTGCTGGGAGTACATGACTCCCGACAGCATCGCTCACAGGGTTCACTGGAACATGCAAGCCCACTCACCACTACAAGGTGACAATCCAGCGAGGGGGCATTGAACTGTACTCCCAGCTTGATGTGTACAGAACCACGTACTTGGGAGTGAACCCCATTAAACTCAGTAGGACTTACTTCTAAGCAGACATGTATAGAATTGCTCTGTTAGTTACTTATTATGAACATGTCCCTTTTCAGGAGGCTCCAGTCTTGGACCCAGCACTGGGTCAGACCCCATCTGTGGATGAGGGGTCAGGATCCTGCACAGTAGTGTAGTGGCAAATTCAGAAGTGCAGGGTCCCTTCATGTTGATCACAGTCATGCCCCCTCCCCATTTTTTTTTGTTTTTTTGCTGTGGGGTTAAGAATGAGATCCTTGACAATGCCTAGGAATCAGTAAGCATGAAAGAGGAGAGTGTTATCTACTGAGAAGAGTATTCTCAGTGTTTGACTCACTTCCTTTCACTCAAATTGGCTTCAATCCACAGGAAAGGACAAGGAAGCATGTTAGAAGACTCCTCTCAGTGGCTCACTCCTGTTTCATGCTGATTGGCTTGTAGGATGCTGGAGACTTTGGGACCCTGCTCCCAAAAAAGTATAGGATCTAAGACCCCCTGAGACCCTGCACAACTACACCCCTGGTCCTGCAATAAGATTGAGGAAGGGCCGACTTTACCCAGGGTGAATTTGGCCTCTGAAATCGAGGCTGAACAAATCCCAAGCTCAAGGCCAAGATATTGCCTCAAATGCCAGTTGGAGACCCAGCCCATCTAGACGAGTGCCCAACTGCAGGCCAGGACTCCTAAAGGTCTAGTTGAAGGTGGTTGATAGGAGTCAGCTGAGGTTGGGGTTTGGTTATAGTAGCTCCAGTTCCAGTGTTAGGCTGGAAGAGCTGCTGGAACAATGTTTATGCACAAGCCCTGTACCTGAATGTTCTGCTGATCTCCTTTGGTGTTGTGCACTCTGCTTGGACTCTGGCTTTGGACTGACCCTGGATGATGCCTTGGTGTTGCATTTATTGGTGTTATTGTTGAGAAGTCTCTTGCCTTTCAGGAGCCTAGTGAGAACAGGATATCAAATCATTTAGACATGGAGATCAGGTACTTGACTGACTTGGCCAGAACCCAGTACCCTGACAGGTTCCTTCCAGATACAAAATTATAGGCTTTGAGGGTACCCACAAACATCATCCAGACCAAGCCCCCCTCCAGTCCAGTAACAATACTTAGTCAGCCAATTCCACATTCACCCCTGTCTGCTGGATCTAAAGTGCAGGATTTTGATTCACACACAGGGATCTATTCCATTTCAGAATGTTGACTGTTTGCACAGCAGCTATAAGGGCAGTGGTTCAGCGGCAGAGTGTCTACTTTGCATGCAGAAGTTCCCAGGTTCAGTCTCTGGAATCTCCAGGTAGAGCTGGAGAGACCCCTGCCTGAAACCCTGGAGAGCCACTGCTGGTCAGAGTAGAGCAATACTGAACTAGATAGACCAGTGGTCTGACTCAAAATAAAGCAGCTTCATGTGTTCCTGTGTAAATGGAAGACCTTTACATAGGGTTTAATGAGAGGAGAACTAGGGAAACCAATGACTAGAGCCATTCCCTAACAATATCCTTTATACAATGTTCACCACACTTCACAAGATTCTGTATAATATACCATGAAGTTCCTTGGTTTAATCATGGATTCGGAATAGTCAGCCCTGCCTTTTCTGTCACCATGCCTATGTCAGCATCTTTTATGCTAAAAATAATGGCAATGATAGATTGGGTGAAGAGAACTGAGCAATGAGAAGCAGTTGCCACTCTTAGTAATATTCAGCAAGGAAAGCATTGCATTGTCATGGTATCCTGAAGCTAGACATGCACAAGTGGAAATGTGTAGTTAGATTTTAACGTAGCGTTAATGGTTCTAGCATATGCCTCATGTGATTTAGCCAAATTCTCAATTCCTTCTTGCTTAAATGACTAAGGTTTCATTTTCTTTGGGAGCAATGATCTATTCACTTTTTTATTTCTTTTTACAAACTTTCCATTCCAAACTACTAATGAAATGAAGTGATGTGAAAAGTGTCAAATACATTCTGTGGCTAGTAAGGGAAAAAAGGTCTGGGGTCAGTCACAGTAAAGCAAGCCAAGCAGTAGCTACAGAAAGCGTCAAGATATTGAAGCAAGACTGTGGGGATTCCTTGGGAAACTTGTCCCGTAACAGCAATGATAGATAGATGCTGGATTTATTAATGTAATAATAATGGTTGTTATAAATGGGGATTTCCTTCCTGAAAAAAAGTCTATTTTTTTTTTAAAAAAAAAAATTAATTTCCCATGCCAGGCTCAGACTTTCTTGGTTGACCAGTCATTTGAAAGAGGTTACTTCCTCTCTCTCTCTCTCTCTCTCTGTAAGGCTATATCCAGTGAAGTGATTGCATGAGTAGAATGACTTCTGTTCACACAGACATTTTCCTCTCTCTTCTTCACTCCTGCACCCCTGCAAATCTGCTCTGGGATTTCCCCCAAATTCCAGAGTAGATTTGAGAGTGGCAGTGTGGGGGCACGTGAGGGGAGGAGAGGGAGGAAAAGCTCCATTATGTGAGCAGAAGTTCTTTATTGGATTCAACCCGTTGTACTTAATTTTGTATTGTTTTATGATGGATTGCAGGGGTAGGGTTCTATTTTGTTATTGTTGCACATTGCCCTGGACTTTATTTTGATGAAGGACTTTTTAGAAATTATAAAATGAATGAATTACTTTTTTTATCAATCAGGATAAAACTATTCAACATTTTTCATTTTTTTTGCCAAACACACACACACACACACACACACACCTACCTACCTTTCCATCAAATAAAGTTTATTGTATTTGGGACACTGCCATCCAGTGTTATACAACCAAGACCAAGGAAGAATTACTTCAGGTGAATCTGGCCCACGGGTTGACAGTTCCGCATCCTTGAAATAACCCAAAGTCCAAGAAAACATTTGGAAAGTTTCAGGGATAAGCTGTCAGAACAGGGAGAAAGGCAATCTTCTCCTTAGGGATCTGGACCAGACACTGGTGATAAAATATCATGGTTGTTGTGAAAAGCCAGCCAGGTTGAGAAAGGAAAAGAATGGTATTATGCACCTGAATGAAGAACCTCTGCCTAGCAAAATGCTGAATGTGCATGAGATGTGATTGGGGCTTTCTATAACAGCTTTCTCTGGTCCAAATGAATAGAACATTTTCTTTGTAAGCCCAGTTTTGGGAGCTTATTCAAGTTTTGCTCATTCTGCAAAAAAAAAAAAAAAAAAAACCCTGAGGCAAGGCTTGTCATGGCCCAAGAGAAGTAGCTTCTTGCTGAGAAAATTTGCAATCACCATTTATAATGGTCTCCGAAAGAAGATCCATTCATGACAGTTTCGGGCTATGGTGAGGCCATTTGGGCCTGGGGTGCAGGAAATTCCTCTCTCTTATGTAAAAACAGCAGCATGCAAATTGCCACACTTGCTGATGTCAGGACCACTCCCAGAACTACCTGTACAAACCAGGCCACAGGTTGCTATTGTTTCTCTTCCCCTCCCCAACCCTGCAGTAGACTCTTGCACAACTGGTGGCCGGTAATTGCCAGTGGGGTGGAGCGGGGTGAGACAGTGATACTCACCTGGCTTCCCAATGTGGAGAGCGCTGCTCATAACTGAGAGGAAGAAGGACAAGGCAGTAGGAAGATCAGCATCATGCAGGCGCAGCAGCAGGAGCATCAAATGGGCTCTGCCTCTGCATCATGCTTACTTCTTCACCACCTCGTTCCTCCTCCTCTTGGTCACTGGAAGCAACATCTGCACTGAGGAGCCTGGGGAGCAACATCCCTTCACCCTGATCTGTCCTGCCAACCGCTACTGCTGGTAGGTGCATTCCAGACATGGAAACCTGGTTCTCCAGACAGATGACCTCTTGCTAGTCTGGCTCCAGCCAGTTCCACTCTTGAGTGAAGCAGACATACAGCATCCCAAATGGATGTATTAGACTAGCATACTTTCCTAAACTTTCAGATGTGTAAAATTCTAACAGAAGGGGGGAAATCCTTTGGGTCAAGGATGAGAATATGACACTCTAAAAGAGCTGTAGAATTCTAGACTGCTGCAGTTACCACACAAAAAATGTTGACTTGTGGTAGTGGCTACAAAAGTTAGAAGCACTAATGGAAAGGTTAAGATCATGTGGAATAATGTAACAACAAAATCAATAACTTTGCAGATGATGGAAATCCCATTCATTATTGTCTTTTCAACTACCATTGCCATTGATATTTGGGGGTGGAAGGTTGAGGATTTGCTGCCAAGAACTGAGGATGGCTTCATGATTTCAGTGAGAATTGCCTTAGTTGCCTCTTGCCATAGGAACTGTTAATTTTCCAGGCAAAGGTGTTTGGGGCAATTTTTATTTTTAAGCTGGGGCTAATTGGCAAAATTCCATTGAGAAAAAGGGAGCGATGCCACGGGTGTATATGTGACAGTAGCTCTTGAAAGCTACTGTACTCTACAAATCTTGGCCCAGAGGGCTACATTGCACACCGTTGTTGAGCTACTGAGCAATGTGTCATTCATGACACACAGGGGGAAAAGGTTTTGAAATGGAAAACTTCTTGTGTGCTTTATCTCTGTTTTTCATGACAGTGTAACTAATTTTAGAGCCCTTCTCCTCCTCCTTCAGGACTTTTCAATTCACTATTCTGTGCTAATGCCCCAACCAATGTTTTGATGCCTGTACTATTCCACCACCACCACTTCAGTGCTCCTCTTATCCCATGGTCCAGATTGCATACACAGTGGTCCATATGAAAGAATTGGTTTCAGAAGTGTGGCGAGTTGCTTCTGGGTTCAGGGTTGGAGGCCTTATACATGTGAACTGGTGCATGTGCAGACACATACTAGGCAGTGGTGTGAGTTTGGGGGGAATGGATAGGTAGGAGTTAATGGGGGCAGGTAAATGATCCAAGAAGGCTAGGAGATGGTTGGAGAAGTTGCATCTGCCACCTCTGTGGTAGGTCCTTGAGGGTTTAGTGCTATTTGGGGACAAATTCAAAACATATTTTATTGTAATCTACACTACAAGATGAAACCATGTTACAGCAGCATGTTTTAATGATTTGTAAAACAAGGGAAGCTTTCTCTGAAATAGAAGGATCCCTTTTGCAACATTTTGTTGCTGATGCAGCAACTCTTCATGATACACCTTGGAAGGGTGGGTGGGTATTTTTATTTCTTTGCTTTCTACTGGTTATTTAAAAGCTTGTAAACTAACTAGCACTTCCCACCAGGCCATTGAAGTAGAAAAAAAAGATGGGTTGGGAATAAGCTGCTCAGTGCTCAATAGTTGAAGAAAGACCATGGCAGACTAGATTAACCTGTCCATTGGGGATGAACTGGGTCCAACATTTCTTTTGTAGCATGAATAAGAGTTCTGGGGAGGTGAAATCACTACTTCTTGTTAATGTACCCTGTTTATACAACAGGTGAATGGAGGTTTTTGCATTTGGTAACTGTCCAGAGTTGTGTCAAGTGTCCTAAGTACATACCTGGACATTTTGCTTGCCATGTGAATCAGCCTTCTGGTGGGATTTGCTTTCAGCTTCATATCCTGAATTCTCTCCACTGTACCAGACAGCAAGATAGGAGTAAAAGTGTAATGGAGTGACAGAAGGATAAAGACTTCACTTGCATCAATTAACTGTTTAATGCATCTTAACACTATCCAGAAGCGAAGGAGAAGCTTTTCTCTCTCCTTCTCAAATACATCTCACTCTCACCCTTTTCTTCCTCCTCCTCCCCCCCTTCTCTCTCTTTCACACAAACACACATGTGCACACATGGAGGAACAAAAAGTTGGAAAATTAAGAAAGGCATGGTGATTTAATTCTTTAAAATAAATATTTCTACTGTGACGTATTTTCCTTTGAGGAACAGGAGATTTTTCAGAAGGCATGATTCCTATTTATTTTCTCTGAAAATAAGAAAATGGCAATAAAAAAATGCCCTGCTATTGGAAATGTCTTAATATGCCATTATATTTTCCAGCTGGTCATCTTTTTCTAGACTTGCCTGTCACCCAGGGAGAGGAGGGATTGCATTTTACATGTTTCCTTCATTCTGTTTCACATCCTAATCAATTTGACCACACACACATAATACAGGCCATCTAGCAGGCTCAGCATGGCAGTTCAAAACTGGAGACTTAATCCACAGTACCAACACTAATGCTGAAAATTTGACAAAATTACAGACAGGATTAAAAAAAATATTGATGAGATTGAAGCCTACTGTCATGATGATAATGTTAGTGGAGATACAAAATGAAGAGGATATACATTAAAGTATTTCTTTGTCTCTCTAAGACATTTGTCTTATACGAATTGCTTGTGCTTACCTCTGTTTGATTTATAGTTTTGTAACTGTTGGGGCCAGTTTAATGCACTTTTGTGATGACTGCTATGATTTCCTGCATAGGTGGAGGATAATAGGAGAAAACTATCAAAGTAACTCTCCCTTTCTAGAACCCTCATTTTCTGGTGAAAAAAAATATCTAACCAGCTTTGAGCCAATCTAGATGTGTGAGGCAACTTCATGTGTCCAAAGCACCTGCTTGCCCCATATATGATGATGATGATGATGATGCAGTAACTAAGCAGTGTACATTAAGGTAAGAGGGTTGTTGCCTGCAGGTTCACACATTGAAAGGCATAATACAAAAGGAAATAGGAATAAGTTGGGAAGAGGAAAGTAAGCATTGCAGCCGCTGCTCCTTCGCTGACCAATGAATGGGCCCAACTGATCTCACCCTTGCCATATTCTTCCTGGGAAGCAGGGGAGGCATCCTCCCAGTAGCCCTTAGTCTTCTGGGACTCTGCAGTCCCAGGATAAAAAGGTATATGTGAATGCTTCACAAATGCTTTAGCCTTATTTCGCGATATGATCTGACCCAGCACTATGCAAGAGCTGAACCAGTGTCTGGAGGCAGTAATGGGATGCGCGAGAGCCGACAAGACAGAGATGCTATTGGTGCCTAGTTCTCATATACAGGAATTGGGGAAATGGGTTAATCTAGGTGGAGTCACCTCCCCACTAAAGGAGCAAATATTGGGCATGGGGGTATTCTAGATCCAGCACTGTCACTGAAGGCCCAGGTGGCCTCAGTAGCATAGAGTACCTATTTCCTGCTAGGCCTGGTTTGCCAGCTAAGGACATTCCTGGACCAGGATAGTCTACCACAGTAGTCCATGCATTTAAACTCACATTTAGATTTCAGCAATGCATTCAATGTAGGACCACCCTTGAAGATATTGTAGCTAGTGCAGAACGTGGCCATCAGAGTTCTGACTGGTGCTTTCATGTGGCATCACATAACACCAATTCTGTGGGAATGTACTAGTTGCCTGTATCATACTGGGCCCAATTCAGATGCTGATGTTAACATATAAAGCCTTTGTTTGTCCTGGATGAATTGCTAGTGACTGGTTTCTCCACTGGCTCCTAGGATCTTAACTGATGAAGAGCCATTTAAAAATGGAACAAATGAATAACATATAGAGATGGGGAGCTACTGATTACAGAAAAAGCAGCATGCAGGGCAACCGAGTAAAACCTACTCCCTCCCCTCAGATCCAACAGTGCAGCACTGTCTCCTCAAGCAGGAGTCTCATATGAATCTCAGTGTGTACCCGCTCTCTACATATTTAAAAGTGATATGTATTTCCTTACTTATTACGATTATATCCCATCTTTCCTCCAAGGGATTCAAGGTAGTGTGCATGGTTCTCCCCCTCCCCATTTTATCCTCACAACAGCCCTGAGAGGTAGGTTCGGCTGAGAGCCTGTGACTGGCCCAAGGTCACCCAGTGAGCTGTGTGGCTGAGTGAGGATTTGAACCCTGGTCTCCCAGGTCCTAGTCCGACACCGTATCACACTGCAGCCATTATCTTGAGACCCACACAAGCAATAAAGAGCTAAATTCAGTATTGTGCAACATGACAGAGTTCAGTGTCATGCCAGAATGTAAACCCATGTTGCATCAGCAGAGTGGTATATGAAAATGGTAATATTGGTGGGAAGTTTTTGTGCCAGTTTGTTGCAAAATCCTAATACAACACAGAAATTAGTGAAGAAGAAGTGGGTTGGGGTAGTTTGCCAGTATCCTGCCTCGTACTTATCCTTTTGATTATGCTTGCTCAGCTGAACACTACACAGTAGATTGCAACAAGGGGCTTTAATGTAAATAAAGCAGATAGAAAAGAAGGTAAGGTTTGTCTGCCAACCTTTCCTTGACCAGGATACTGCTGCATGAAGATATGAGCCACTCTCTAAGCAATTGTACATATAGGATCAAGTGTCTGACCATTCACACCATCATCAAATCTCAAATAAGCAAAGAAAGTTTGTTTGTGGCCTATTGCCGAAATAAAACACAAACACCATTCATTGGGTTAAATCATGGGCCACTTTATTAAACGGAATCAATTAGAATAATGAACCTGCAGAGGGGAAATCAAGTGCGGGAGCATTCTGATGATCCAGGCAAAGCCTGCTTGCAGCCATAGGGCGACTAAACCTTGCCTGAGCCCGGGGCTGCCCTGTGCCAGACCCCAGCTCAAGCCACACCCTGAAGATGTGTAGGGGGTCCAACCCGCATCACCGCCCCCCGGAGCCGTGAAACTCCGAGCGGATGAGGCACGTTGGCCCCAAAGGCGGCCCGTGTTCTGCCCCCTGGGCCGTATAGCCCTGAGCTGCAGGCCCCCGGACCGCCAATCGCCCCCAAAGGTGCCTAAAGGTGTCACCTAGCTGCCCTTTCCCTTTAAACCTTATCCCGCACTTCTTTGCCACAAGTGACCATTGACATATTAAAGCTAGAAACAGACCAATCAGCCTATTAACCCCAAAGGCACCCGTGCTAACCCTTGACCCGTCCCCCCAACCACAGTGTGGAGTAGGCAAAAGAAACCTGCCAGCAAAGCGAGGCAGGCAGGCCAAAAATTCCTAGTCGGCCCCGTAGCAACCAAATGAATCACACTGCAGCAGAGGGAGGGTCGGGCGGGCGCCGCCAAAATTCAAAGGAGGGCGGGAGGCTGGCAGAGCGGCCTTAAATGGCCTTCAGCCGCCCCGCCTCCTTCCTGTGTGTCACGATGGCGCGCTGGCGCGCCACATGCATGCCCGATGGCAGCCTGAGCTTCGGCTGTGGCCACAAACTCGCCCCTTTGCCCAGAAGTACCGGGCACAGAACGGGATTGTGGCCTATTGCCGAAATAAAACACAAACACCATTCATTGGGTTAAATCATGGGCCACTTTATTAAACGGAATCAATTAGAATAATGAACCTGCAGAGGGGAAATCAAGTGCGGGAGCATTCTGATGATCCAGGCAAAGCCTGCTTGCAGCCATAGGGTGACTAAACCTTGCCTGAGCCCGGGGCTGCCCTGTGCCAGACCCCAGCTCAAGCCACACCCTGAAGATGTGTAGGGGGTCCAACCCGCATCACCGCCCCCCGGAGCCGTGAAACTCCGAGTGGATGAGGCACGTTGGCCCCAAAGGCGGCCCGTGTTCTGCCCCCTGGGCCGTATAGCCCTGAGCTGCAGGCCCCCGGACCGCCAATCACCCCCAAAGGTGCCTAAAGGTGTCACCTAGCTGCCCTTTCCCTTTAAACCTTTTCCCGCACTTCTTTGCCACAAAAGGGGGACAAGCCTCTGCTTAGTCTCCCTTTACCCCACACCCGATAAGAATCTCGTGCAGACCCCTCTGCAGATCCATCTGGAAGATGCCATCGTTGCCCCACGAACTGCATGTCCACGCATGCCTACTACTGAGGGCCTTGCCCTCCATGTCTGACCACAGCAGATGACCCAAGGCTACCGAGGCCTCAACTGCATGTCCTCACATGCCTGCCACTGAGGGCCTTGCCCTCCATGTCTGACCACAGCAGATGACCCGAGGCTACCGAGGCCTCAACTGCATGTCCTCACATGCCTGCCACTGAGGGCCTTGCCCTCCATGTCTGACCACAGCAGACGACCCAAGGCTACCAAGGCCTCAACTGCATGTCCTCACATGCCTGCCACTGAGGGCCTTGCCCTCCATGTCTGACCACAGCAGACGACCCGAGGCTATCGAGGCCTCAACTGCATGTCCTCACATGCCTGCCACTGAGGGCCTTGCCCTCCATGTCTGACCACAGCAGACGAACAGATGCTATTGTGGCCTCAACTGCATGTCCTCACATGTCTTGCCCTTCAGTAACCAAGGTAATTCCCACCCAGGGGAATGACCACCACCTGCAGAACCTTCCGCCCTGAACCCTGCTGGAACAACATGGGTAGGAGACCATTCGAGTGCATACTCTGTCGACCCAGCCACCAAACTGTGGCCCACCATC
Source organism: Rhineura floridana (assembly GCF_030035675.1). NCBI lineage: Eukaryota > Metazoa > Chordata > Lepidosauria > Squamata > Rhineuridae > Rhineura > Rhineura floridana. The sequence continues at coordinate 87,196,183 of NC_084485.1, read as the reverse complement.
CGAGGCCCAGCTGTGAACCAATGTGCGTTTGCGGCCCCAAGGTCAGCCTATGAGATCATGCCATGACTGCAGAGTAGGCTGCGCGTCTGCTCCATCCCCATCCAGCAACCTGCCAAAACAGAAACAATCATGAACAGTTGGGTCGCGGACCTTCAGACTCACCCCCAGGGTGAATGTATTCCATGCGCCCCCTACTTCCACCTCCTAATGGCGTGCACCTGCATATACCAAAACCAAATGGACCGTCCCAGGTAGGCAATTCCACTGCCGGGTAGGCAAACCCCATTCCGGAGGAGCATGTCCCTCAAACCCCCATGGGTCTGCTCCCAGGCACTGCGACACTAGACTGAAACTTTATAAGGGAAGATCCCTCCCCCTGAATATCAGGCAACCAGGCCTGTAGCTTCAGGCCAAAAACACTATGATGCCGTCATGGGGAAATGTCCAGTCCAGGGGGAGGGTAAAATAATGTGGACTAACTCTTGCACCCCTGGTCTGCCTGGAAGTCTGCCTGGAAGTCTGACCTGGCCCCCAAACACCCTCGCCCCCCATCCGGAAGGCTCCGAATTAAGTGTGAGGGCCGCTACATGCAACTGCTGAGCTTTGAAGCATGATGGTCTCAGGGCACCTCCCTGATCAACCATCCCTGGTGGGTCAGGTGAACATGGAGGATGAGGATAAGGGGTATGGGGGTGTGCATGGGCCAGCTGGCCAGCACCTGACATATCAAGACATCTGAATGGTCCTAAAGGCCCCCTGCCAGCCTACCTTGCGACACACTGACAGACAAGATACACTCCTACCATGTGATGAATTCCAGCACGTGATTCATAGGAATAGGCCACACTTTGCATAGCCCCTCCCAGCCCCTAACTCCCAGGAATCCCCTCCTGCTCTCTGATAGCTGGTGAGCATGCTGGGGCAGCAGATAGGCATATGGCCATCTCTGACTCCCTCCCCCCATCTCCCAGTATGTGGTATGGGACTAGCTGAGTTGGTCCTTCCTCTAACTGAAACACCATTGACGCGCCGCAGGAAAGGAGGGGGCCACCACAGGTTGGCGCACAAGGCAGCCAAAAACTTTGAACTTGTGGTAAGGCTGTGAAATCCCTGTTATGGCACCATCACCCCCACCGTAGAAGGCCCCCAACACCTGAAGGGGAGGAAGCAAACACCTTCCCCAGCCCCTGAAAACTGCAGGATCTTGATCTGCAACAGTTCAAGCTTTTCCAGGGGAGCCTGCAGCCCTGGGTCCAAAAGTCAGTCTTCATACCCTGGAAGGTGAACACTGGGGCAGGATCTTCCCTTTCCCCAGCTGCCAAAGGAACCCCCCAGTTCATAGCTACGCTATAAACTGTGCCATCAGGAAAGTAGTGCCCCACTGCTTCTGAGCCCTCTCGTCTCCAAGAAGGGGCTGAAGTGCTCCATGCAAGAATACAGCAGCCCCTAGGTAATGCTCTGCTGCATAGTTGACTTAACAGGCAAAACTCAGCAGCTCAAAATCCACCGTGTGTAACGGCCGGCAATGCAGGCAGATTAGCTGCCACACTTGCCCATAAGGCATCACTGAGTGACCCCACTTGTATGACGGATGGTGAATCAGGTAGACTTTGCCCACTGCCACTTTGGGCACTATACGGGGGGGGGCGCTGAGAGAGCAGTGCGTCCATAGGATCCGGAAAACCGCATAATAAAGAAAAACCACATCATAAAATGAGTCCCGCCATAACTGGGCAGTCTGCAAGCAAGGTCCATAGCCCTCGAGCATAGCTGGGAAGGGACACTTTTTCCGAGCAGCCTCTGTTGGGGGCTGCCCTGGCCCCACATATCCTTCTGGCTTGTTGTTGTGCCTTTAATAGCAGGTTCATATTCAGCAGTTATTAGATGGCATGGAGTTAAGCAATGTCATCTTCTAATGTCTGCAGATCAAATGACTCTTAAAGGCACAGGACTAGAGGCCTGTAAAAAGGTGGGCACCTTATCTACAGACCAGTTTGTAAACTAGCTAAAGTGAAGATGCAAGCAAATGTGCAGCCTGCACGTGATTAATTCCATTATGTTTAAATAATTTACTCAGAGAAATATGAATTGGACCAATTCTATGCATACTTACTTATGAGAAAATCCCCGAGTGTCTCGTTACTTCTTCCCCTGGAAGGGTGCATGTGATTGCACACATACAGCAGAATCCTATGTGTGTTTACTCAGAATATCACAGATTAAATGGGTTTTAGGACAGAGGTTTATGGGACAACTGATGGAAAGGTTCATATATTTTTACCTGGGTTTGAAGAACGTATTTGGGGGGGGGAGAAGCTTAACAGTGAAAAAAGGGGGGATGAGTTCCCTTTGCATTTTGGAGTTGAGGTAGTTTTGGAGGTGAGGTTGCAGCACTAACTGGGGTCCCTACAGGCTCCTGCCACCTCCCTTCTGTCTCCAGCTGCCCCCCACCCTCCTCAAAAAGCCCCTGCTCTTTGTAATAACATTGCATTGCTCCAATCCAAATGGCCGCTACGTTATGACAGAGCATCTTTCTAGGTTATTCTGCAAAAGAAGTGGCGGCCACAGGCAGCAGGAGGCTGAAATTTAAAGGAGGATTAAATTTAAAAGAGGATTAGACAAATTCATGGAGGACAGGGCTATCAATGGCTACTAGCCATGATGTCTGTGCTCTGCCACCCTAGTCAGAGGCAGTATGCTTCTGAAAACCAGCTGCCGGAAGCCTCAGGAGAGGAGAGTGTTCCTGCACTTGGGTCCTGCTTGCGGGCTTCCCCCAGGCATCTGGTTGGCCACTGTGAGAACAGGATGCTGGACTAGATGGGCCACTGGCCTGATCCAGCGGGTTCTGCTTATGTTCTTAACCCATGGCTGCTAAGCTCTGGAGAAAACCAGGTTAGGGAAGGCTGACTTATAATCATAAGATCACCTAGCTTTTCATTTTCGTAAACTGTTGTGATACCTCAGTTTGGTTCTTCAGCTGAATCCCTTTTTAAACAGTATTGTCACCCATTGTATCACATTGATTCACCATTCTGTGCAGTGAATTAAATAGGAATTAAATGATTGACAACAAAAATAAGCAGCTGTTTTTTAAACAAAAACACTCAACTAAATTGTATTGAATGGTTTTGATGTTCAAACAAAAAATCAACCACCTGAATTCCCACTATCCAGGGATCTGCAGTTCTGACTCATTTAAACTTCAGATGCATTTTCCATCTCCACTGCATATTAACATATCCTCCTGCTAGGATACTTTGAAAAACATGGATTAAATGCTAGCTTGCTCTTTATAATTCCATGGGTAGATCAGGATAATGAAGCAGCTGCCTTTTTATGAACAGCCACAGAGAATCAACAGGACTAATCAAGTAGTTTGGGGGCCAAAATCTTTATTAACCTCGTTGCCATGCTTGAAATTCTCACTGATGCACAGGATGGTGCTTTCAAGATAAACCAAGAAGCCAACCAAGTAATTAAAAAGAAGCTGGTAAATGTCCCTGGCTGGCACTCATTGCCTGATTAACAATCAAACAACAAAGCACTAGTTTAGATCTTATTTTACCGAGTGCAAGGGCTGAAAAAAGACCTCTTGATGGTAACTGGGAAGATAAACCAAGAAGCCAACCAAGTAATTAAAAAGAAGCTGGTAAAGGTCCCTGGCAGGCACTCATTGCATGATTAAAAATCAAACAACAAAGCACTAGTTTAGATCTTATTCTACCGAGTGCAACTGAGAAGAATAGCATAAGCAGGCTGATCCTTTCTATGCTACTTAGAAGTAATTCTCCCCGTATTCAGTGGGCCTTATTTATTCTCTAAGTGTGCTTAGGAATGCAACCATAAATCTTCCTTACACCACCTCGCCGCGGCTGAAAGTCCTCCCGCGCCTCGCCGCCACTGGAAGTCCTCACGTGTCTCATCACAGCCGCAAGGTCGCAGCCAGAAGGCCCCCCGCGTCCCGCCGCCGCCGCTGCCCCCGCAAGGCCGGCTCACCAAAGGCCCCGCCGTGGCCGAAAGGCCTCGCCCGCGCCGGGAGGCTCCCCGCGCTGCACAGCAGCCACCGCCACAAAGCCTCAGCCGCCAAAGGCCGGCTCACCAAAGGCCCGCCGCGGCCGGAAGGCCTCGCCCGCGCCAGGAGGCCCCCCGCGCCGTGCAGCAGCCGCCGCCACAAAGCCTCAGCCGCCAAAATTCAAAGGAGGGCGGGAGGCTGGCAGAGCGGCCTTAAATGGCCTTCAGCTGCCCCGCCTCCTTCCTGTGTGTCACGATGGCACGCCGGTGCGCCGCGTGCACGCCCAATGGCGGCCTGAGCTTCGGCTGTGGCCACAAACTCGCCCCTTTGCCCGGAAGTACCGGGCACAGAACGGGATTAACAACGCAGGTATGTTTTTTAAAATGTTAACATACTGTCCTTTCATAAATCTACATTATAATATTCACTAATAGGCAGGTCTCCTGCTCCCCTGTTACATTCACTATACCTGCCAAATTTCCCTGCTTTTTAAAGTTTGATAGAAATATCTGTTGGCTATAGGTGCATTCTTAAAACGCAAGGTTTTTTGCCTATTAGTGAATACAGCCACTCTCGTGACTGTATAAATAAATGCCCAACCATGAGTGACAAAGAAAAGTTGAACAACTGGGTGGATATAAATCTATACAGCTGTATTTCTTCAAAAATTACTGATTTCTGTATGGTTTCGAAACCTAACTTTTAAAATGATTGTCTCTTTCGGCAAAGAGTAACTATAGAGTTAAAGTGAAATCATTCCACATGCATGTTCATTGCAAATAACATTTCTTCATTTCCTTCAGAATGCATCCAACATCTATCTTCTTGTCTCCAATACTTTTCAACATCTACATGAACCATTGGGAGCAGTCATCAGGAGCTTTGGAGCAAGGTGCCATCAGTATGCAGATGATACCCAACTCTATTTTTCCATTATATCTAAATCAGAAGAAGCTGTGCAAGCCCTAGACTGGTGCCTGGAGGCAATGGTGGACTGTATGAGGGTCCAAAAACTGAGCTTGAATCCTGGAAAGACAGAGGCCTTGTAGGTGGATGGCTCCCATGGCCGAGAGATAGGTCAGTCGCCTGTCCTGGATAGAGTTGCACTCTCTCTGAAAGAGCGGGTATGCAGTTTGGGGGTACTTCTTGATCTATCTTTGTCACTAGAGGCTCAAGTGAGCTTTGTGGCCAGGACAGCTTTCTGCCAGCTTTGGCTGGTACGCCAACTGTGACCGTTCCTGGAACTGCATTGGCAACTTCAAGACTCAATTACTGTAACATGCTTTAGGTGGGGCTCCCCTTGTATCTGCAACTAGTGCAGAATGGAATGGCCAGACTGCTCACAGCAGCAGATTACTGGCAACATGTTATTCCACCGCTGGAAGAGCTGCACAGACTGCTAATTTCCTGCCAGGCCAGGTTCAAGGTACTTGTTTTAATTCACAAAGCCCTAAACAACTTGGGCCCAAAATACCTTCAGGACTTCCTGACTCCCTATATTCCATCTTGATCACTGAGATTTTCTGAAGGGGCACTCTTAGTGGTTCCTCACATCCTTGAGGTTTGGTTGGCCTCCACCAGGGACCGAGCCTTTAGTGTGGCAGGCCCTGCCCTAGAGAACTTCCTACCAATAGAGGTTTGACAGGCACCGTCCCTTCTTTCTTTCAGGTGTCTCCTGAAAACTGAACATTTTAAACAGGCCTTTTAATATGAATTTTCTTTTCCAACCAATGCAGTACGTATGGATACTTTTGTTATTGTTTTTAATGATGTTTTTATTGATTTTTAATTGTATCATGTTTTTGTATTTTGTAATGCTCCTTGATATACTTTTATGAAAAGTGTGGCTTATAAATATTTTAATAAATAAGTAAACAAACATCTGAGTGTACACACAGAGATAGCAGAGTTTAGATGGTTAGGCATATACACCATGCAAGTACAGAAAATATTAAATCAATCTCAGTTTGAATATCAAAAACTATTAAAGTTCAGGATTCGTTATGCATTCAAGAATTACGAACCCAAAAGATTTGACGTATGAACCAACTATTTTTGTGCTTCAGAGGCATCAATAGAACTAAGTAATTCTTAAGGAAAAGTACAAAAATGAAATTTCTGCATATTGCAAAGCAGTATATATTTTTATTGTATGTATTAAGCCTTTGAATGAACTCTTAGGCAACTTGAGTCAGACACTGCTATGACAGAATAATGGGGGGACTGTGCCTTTGTATTAGCTGTTAATGTTTTTTTTTATAATTGTGGGAAATATCAATTGTTATATAGTCTTCCTCATCTCTTCCTTCTCTAGTGTAGAGAAAGTGTGTGCTGAAAACTAAGTTCTCCATGTTCGCTGACTGCAACTTTAATTTTAAAGAGCTGGATTCTCATCACTTTAGCAAAGCTTGGAAAAGAAACATTAAAATTTACCCTGATACACATTGAAATAAAGCTTTTACATGCCTGGAGTATCAGAAAGTTAATTCTTCATTTCACTAAGGGCTGCATCTCATTGATAAAAGCTGTGCAAGGAGAAAGTGTTTCGGTAACTTCAAGTATTGTAAAGCAAAAGCATAAAAATACTTAGAAAAGACCTAAGCTTTTCTACAGTATATGCCAAGAAGAATTGCTCTTCCATAACTTTTAAAAGGCTTTGACAACCCTTAACTCAAAACTATTGGATCACATGGTGTAAAGATCAGACACACTGAAGGTGAGATAATTTAAAGACACAAATGATCCCTCTTTCATACACAGAGGAGCTTGCTGTGTCTAGAAGACTAATCCAATAGGCAAGACCCACTGTGCAATAAAGCTTCCTATCAGGATTCCACATCTGGCCTGCACATCTTAATTTAATGACGGTACGGCAACACAGCCTCTCTACTGCACAGCACAAATTAACACATTGACTTCTAAGAGCATAAATCTAACGGGTAGCATGTTTTCCCTACAGAGTTGTACTAAGAATGTTTTCAGGCCAGGAGGAAGAAACATGAAGCAAGAGGAACATAAGGAACTTATTGAGGCTAAGCCTTAGAGAAACCACTACAGTCTGTTCTCAATTCTCTGTTTCACATTCCTGATATGACCCATGGTCTACAGGTACTTTGTTTTCTATGCACTGGACTAGAATTGTGGATACTGCAAACCAACTTAGCTTCTTTTAAATTGACAAGAACCATGCTGCTCTTACACCTGCTGAGAATCAATGCAAGAACTTATACACCAGTAAGTATGATAATTTTGATTCAGACTCTTGGGAGATAATGTCTAATATAGTCATACAACATCCTCAGCTAGCCAGAAAAGAGCCAGATTAGACATCATGATAAATCCACAGGGCCCCAACTAGGTTATAGTGCCTGCTATGCAACAATAGTCTAGGTGTGTTTCACCATCTCCTTTAAAGTTCACATTGCTGTTTCAATTTTTTTCAGAACTTTGTGGGTAGTAGTCAATGCTAGTCCTACTCAGAGTAGACCCATTGAAGTTAATAGACATGACTAACTTCATTAATTTCTGTGTTTACTCTGAATAGAATTTAGTTGATACCTGAAATATCATCTTGCCCCTTATATATCAAGTTGATCACTGTGATCAGCAGGTGAGGATCTCCTGCAAATACCATCTTATCAGGAGGTCCGTTCCGCATAACATAGGAAGCGGACCCTTAGTGTTGTGGCACCTACCCCTGCTCTTAAATAATAGACAGGCAACATCTGGCTTGTCTTTCTGGCACCTACTGAAGACCTTCCTCTTTCAACAAGCCCTTAAAGTAGAGAGACCTGATCCCAGTCTGTGTCTGTGTTGGAATTGCTTTTTAAAGATGTTTTGAAAGCTGTTTTTAAAAAGATGTTTTTAAGATGTTTTGTTTTAATAAGTTTTCAAAGATGTTTTATTTTACTATGTTTTAAAATCTTTTGTTTTTAAGATGTTTTAGAGTGCTTTTAGTGTTTTTGTTTGCTGCCCTGGGCTTTTTCTGGGAGGAAGAGTGTGCTATAAATTTAATAAATAAATAAATAATGCAAACCTGTGGCTGTTGCCATTCTTACTCATCTTATTTCATTCAGGGTTGTTCTGAATAAATAAATACTTGGATCTGCATAATACTATTGATCCAACAACATATAGCTGTATCAAACTACTTAGTGACCATCATGTGCATCCTTGTGAGATATTTGACATTTTGCCCTTTAAAAATGAGGAGGAGGAGGAGGAGAAGAAGAAGAAGAAAACACAATGCCCCAAACTCATTAAGTGAAATTGTATATTATCTGGGTGGCTTTGCATCAAACTATCAATTTGAAATTCATGTGAAATCCTCTGCATTTACAACAGCAACAACCACTACCAAACAACAAAATTTTTATGAGGGGAGATGTTGGGGGTACAAAAACAATGAGCATTCTGACATAAGAACAAAATAAAAGTGAAGATACAAAAAGGATGGAAGGAAGAAACTGCAGAAGGGAAGAGAGAGTGCAGATGGCAAGTGGAGGAAAAAACTCATTCCTTGGTTCTCAAGAGCACTATAATTGATATTGTAATGGGATTTGCTCCTGAAAAGATTGGTTAACACCATCTTTCAAATCTTTTTCATGAGTAACTATAGGTTGCAAAAAAAAATGGAGGGGCTGGTCAAGTGTTATTTATTTATTTATGAATCACTTCACAATACAATAAAAACCATATACAAAGCAATTGCATATATAAAAACAAGTAAATCAGTTACATACATAATTCTATACTGTATATGTAAAATATGTATACATTTAGTTTTATATGTATGTATAAAAATAAGACAACATATGTAAAAACAATTGTATTTGAAATATAAACAATTTCAAATAAACTCTGATACTGACAGGGATAAAAAGCAGTAAAATTTGCAGCTATATATATACACAGTATTAATGAAAAGAGGCTTAACCTTCAAAAGGGAGAAAGAAATTTACATAGATGGGGTTTGGGGACATTTTACTACCCCAAGCCAGATTCCAACATATGTTTAGGACAGTAAAATATCCCAAAACAAAGTCCATTCATTCATTCATTCATTCATTCATTCATGGAATTTATACGTCACACCATAACATAACGTTCTCTGGGCAGATTGCAATAACTATATAAAAAGAGCAATTTAAATATGAAGTAACATGTAAAACTAACAAAAAATTAGAAGCTACATAAATATAAACAAATTACATAAATATAAATATTTTAATTGCTGTAAACCTCCCAGAGAGCTTCGGCTATGGGGGGGGTATATACATGTAATAAATAAATAAATAAATGACAAAAACAAAACTCACTACACATACCCTCATTAAAACACAGATTTAAAAACTGAGAGACCCAAACAACATAAGTTATTCAAGAGAACATCCCAGGGAACATCGGATATATTAGATAAGCCATTGACTCTGGAGACAGAGCTCTGACACTAGAGACAGATGTTGGAGCCTTACTCTCTCAGATCCTCCAAAGCCCTGGCCTAACCAAAAAGGTAGGGCCATTGATTTGTTCTTTCTTACTTAACAACCACACACCACATACTTCAAGTGAGACAAGAGAAAATATATTTGGCTTCTGAAGTGGATTGGGACCCATTTATGAAAAAATCTACATCAGATGCCTAATATATTTTCTCTTGTCTCAATTTTGCCATCTTGATTTGACACTCAAGATGAATTCACAGGAAAACCATCTGTCTGGCTACATCAGTTAAGTCAATAAAGGGAAACATTTTTAACACAAGAACATGGCCAGTTATGTCCACAACTCCACCACCACCCCATCCTCTGAAATGTTTTGATGGGATAGGGCAGTAAGGATCTGTCAGCATTTCTGTTATAAACCTCAGCCTTCAGAGGTTTCTAAACCCCAGCCATGTATATAATAACACTGCATGACAAAGTAGGTATGTGAGTTGTCAGCAAGGGTGACTGTCTTTGCTTTAAAACAGTTTAAAGAATTTTAAGTAGATTATTAAGGTTAATGAGGTGTGAATTACTTAGGGTGATTTTTGTAAACAATTTTTGGCTGCTTTCAGTGCATTGTATGGGCTATCTCCAAACAAAAATAATAAAACAGAAAAGCCTCCTAAAAGACAGACATCTTTCACAACTTGAATCATTTCCCATGTTTTTTGTTGTTTTGTTATTTTTATGGCCCTCTTTGATAGGAAACTGATTCAATACTGACCTAAGTTATGGAAGTGACCTATTTGCCGAATTCCTGTGACTTCTAAGGCAAGGCTGATGCTCATAGGATCTATGGTATAGGACCTAGAAGAAGTATGTTTTTACTTGGATTGCTTTCATTTTGATGTTGTTATAAGCTGCTTTGCATGCCCAAATCTAGATATGGAATGGTGGGGTATAAATACTTTAATAAGTAAAGAACCAAATAGATAAATGACAGCATCTATCTCGGTGGCAGAGCACCTGCCTCCCATTCAGCAATTCTTTTTTCCCAATCTTGATTAATTTTCAAAATAAACTTAACCAACAACATATCATAAAATAATACACTATGTAGATCATCATCATATTGCTTATAAAGATTATATTTTTGTTATCAATGGTAGATTATTAACACAATTTTCATTTGTACATTAATACTGTTCCCTTTCTTTTTCTTTCCTGCAGGACTGTTGAACATCATTCCTATCCTTTCATTTGGTAGACCATTTAATAATAGTACCATATCCATGTGTATGCCACTGGGACGGAGATCCTTGCATCTTGTAAATTTATGTAATTAATAAAATCATACTATACTGAAAGGAAATTAGTCCCTTTACTTCGTCCTCTTGTTTTCTTTAAATTATATGTTAGTTTTTCAAGTAGAGCTATATCCCAAACTGTTTTATACCATTCAGCAAATTTCTGAATGAATCCCTGGCAACTCAAGCTACAGTAACTTAGGTGACAGCACTGGGAAAGACCTTCTACCTGAGGATTTCAGGAAGTGTTGTTGGTTGGAGTAGCCAGTGATGGGCCACATAGACAAATGGTCCAATTCACTTTAATGCAGCTTTATATTTATATGCTTCTTGGTCTTTGTGGTGCATGGAAACTTGGGGGAATCTGGCCAACATAAATTACAGAGACCAGCATAATTACTAGTAAAGGAAAGGGGGTCTATTTTAGGGCTATGAGTGGGCCCCAAGATTCACCTTATAGCTGCAACTGTGCATTTTTAAAAAATTCCAATCTGTTTCTGCATCACTCTGTGGTGGTCTCTACATCAGTCTGTGTTTTGGGTTCTGTGTAAAATGAAGCCCTGTTTTCCCCATTCACTAAAATGGAATTTTTTAAACAGCTATGACTTTCCCCTTCTTGGCCAAAATGGATGAAATATACAGATACGGGAACACCTCCAGAGTGGATTAAGCCTGCCAAATTTCAGACAAGTAGATCCAGGGACTTTGGGGAGCGGGGGGGAGTAGTAAAATGGATTCACTTTCTTCCATAATCCATTATGATGGAGGAGAAGGGAGTGGGGGCTTGCCTCTTGCTCTTACTTAAAACAGTTGTGGCTGGGAGGTGTGCATTCTTGCTTGCATATTTTTAAAAACTTTGCAACTTTACACATGCATTTGCAGTGTTTGTTGTAACTTCTGATCGGACCTTACAATGTGAAGATGTCTAGAACATTGCCTTCAGAGTTCTGCAGTTGTTCTGGGTTGCCTTCAGAGTTCTGGGTTGGTTGGTTTTTGTTAAAGTACAGTCAGGGCTGGCCCCAGGCATGCCGGGGCCCTTGGGCATCAGCTTGCCCCGGGCCCCAGAGTGTGCACATGTGGGTGTGTGCGTGGGGGCCCCATGCCCCCCACCTACCTGTCTCCGCTTCTTCCCCTGGAGCTACAGGAGCCCCTCCACTCCCCTTCCGCAATCCGTGGCAACAGCTGTGGATCGCAGGGCAGGAGCTTCCGCCTGCCAACCATTCCCTCGCCCCACCTACCTGTCTCCTGTCTTTTAGCATTGCCATTAACCAAGATGGCGTACATGGTTCCCCTAAGGGGATGAAGCCTCTGCCGCCATCTTGGTTGATGTCACACATGCGTGCTACACGTGCGCATCTCTGCCATCAACCAAGATGGCGGCAGGTGCTTCACCACCTTAGGGAAACCTCGGCTGCCATCTTCATTAAGGGCAATGCTAAAAGGCAGAAGACAGATAGCTGGGGCGAGGGAATGGTGTGCAGGTGGAAGCTCCTGCCCTGCGACCTGCGGCTGTTGCTGCAGATCGCAGAAGGGGAGCGGAGGGGGCCCCTGTAGCTCCAGGGGCCCTCAGGCTAGTGCCCCACCTGGCTGCCCTTTAGAACCAGCCCTGAGTACAGTGATACAAATGAAGCTTTTAACTTAAAAAAAAAAGTCTCACACTGAGGTTTAACAAACAAACAAACAAAAATAGCCAATCTCTTCAGTGTGGTCTGCAGGCAACTTTTTCGACAGCCTCACATCTTACAAAGCCCATGAAGAGAGAGAGAGAGAGAGAGAGAGAGAGAAGGTACAGAAAACTATAGAAAAAAAGAGCAACACAAAGCTTTATGGGGGCTCTGGTCTGATGGGGGCGTTATGATTGAGATCACACACTGACTCAGGAGTGGTGAAAGATTCCCAAATTGCTCCCGTTTGCCTCATTATGTAGCCTACACAGAGAGCCAATGTGTGTGTGTGTATACAACAGAGGACACGGATATGGGCTAGAGGCACAAAGAAATACCACAAAAGCCCTATTTATGTGTTCATTTCTGAATGTGTGAAGGAACTAGCAGGAACACACAGGGCAAAGCCTATCCCTTCCATGATGACATCCCAGCTAATATGAGATTGGCTCCGTCTGAAGAGAGTCACCTCAATGTACATAAGGTTTCATCCAACTCTGGCCAAACATGGATCCTGTCCCTATGGAGGGAATCCTTCATGCGTAGAAGCAGGTCCCTTCAGACTGTGCCAGTCATGTATCAGCAGGGAAACATTGCCATCATAGGTATCATTGCGGGTGCATGGGACTGCACGTGCCAGCTGGCTGCCTTTTCAAGCATTTGATACTTATGGGTACCAAGAACCGAACTAGGGCTAAGGACAACAGACAAAACCTATCAACAACTGTTAGACAACATTTCTCTCTTTATGAAGAGAGAACTTGCAGTTTTGACTATTTCTGAAACTGGAGTTTTACTCTAGTATGTAACTCTTATTATAATCAGAGAATTGTCAAGTTATCAGGAGAATAACAGTTCGGTCAGAAAAGCAGAACACAAGTTTGGAAAATACATATTGCGGGGTGAGAAGCAGGCCCATTATTCTCCAGATTAATTGGAGAATGTTTTCAGTTCACACAATAACAGACTTTGAATCCCTGCAATCCTGTGCACAATTAGGCTTCTTAAATTCTGCTGGTCATTGGGATTTAAGGACTGTGTGCAAGATTACAGCCTTAATATTCTAATCAGTGATGTCTCAAGAGAAAAGGCTACAGGCCTGATCTTTAAATTTCTGTGCCTATGCAACCCCCTTGCAAACCTGATTCAAAAAATATGTAAATTACAAGCATGATATTTGTTACCATCTAATTGCAGTTGAAAATTGAAGAGCAATTATGGTTGTGATCTCCATTCTCTGAGTAGAAACAGCATCTCCACTCTGCAGCATCACTTGCCCTAGGTAAATAGGCTGCTTGACAGCTTCTCATTATTACTGCACATCACCTCTTGTTCTCTTTTTGTGACCATTGCCAAGGAGTATTTCCCAAAATAGATGACGGCAGAAGTATGCATTTCATCTACATTATCTGGAGATCTTGGGCTTTTCACTAGGCACCTTTCACAAGCAGGAGATAAAAACTTCCAGGCAGACCAGTTTTGAAAAATGGTCCATTAAGGCCCAATCTCAAAACACAATAAAGTTAATTCATTTTCTGGTGTATGTGGCATTAAAATTGCATTGTTCTTGTGTGATTGCTAGATAAAAAGCACACCATCAAAACGTAAACTGATCCTTGAGTTTTTAGTGTTAGTTTTCTTAAAAGAGAGAGGGATGATATACTAGTAAAGTAACGCATCTCATCTTTAATGAGAATATTAATTTGCTTTTGCTTTGGATTAGAATATTTGAACTTGTTTTTCATCCATTTACATATATTTGTAGCCCACCTCATCCTAAAGACTCAGAGTACACAGCTGTATATCTAAAAAAAAATCCATTAAAATTCTATTAGATTACAATTAGGTAAAAAAAGTAGGGAAATAATAGTTGTCATAATCATCTATAGGATTCACTCCAAAAGGAAGTAGTGATGACCACCAACTTGGATGGCTTTAAAAGCAGATAAGACAAATTCATGAAGGACAAGGGTATCAATGGCTGCTATTCCTGATGGGCTATGTTCTACTTCCACTTTTGGAGGCAGTATCCTTCTGAATACCAGTTACTGGAAACCACAGGAGGGGAGAATGCTTTTGGGCTTTCCATAAGCATCTGTTTGGCCACAGTAAGAACAGGATGTTGGACTAAATAGGCCATTGGCCTGATCCAGCAGGCTCTTCTTATGTCATTCTAGTAACAAAAAAAATCAAGAGCCTGAAGCTTGTCCAGTTGCCCATCAAAACAACTCTCTTATAGCACTTTCCAAAATTGTTCAAGACTACACTATGACCTGTTCAAAAGCAACAGGTGGCCCTCCACTGATGGACAGCATCTATCAATAGAATGGGAAGGGAGGTAATTCTTGGCTACTCTTCCTTTTCCCTGCACCCCATTAAGATATGCTTGGAGGTTCTGGACCACATTTTAGGGAGTCAGGGCTGCAGAAGAGGAAAGGAATTGTCAAAAATTGCCTCCCTTCCCCAGTCTGCTAATGGATGACTCCTGTCAGTGGATTCCACCCAGTGTTTCCAATAATGGAAACATGATTTCCTAATGTGTAACCTACTCTTCATACCATAGTGAACTGACACCACAATCCAGTTTTTGTTGACTTGTAACTCTTCAGGATTTGAGCTCTGAAGCGCACTGCAATCCTGTGAATATTTATTCAGAATTAAGACCCACTATGTTCAATGGGGCTTACTCCCAGGAAAGTTAAAACCAAATGAAAAACTGCCCTGTCTCTCTCGCCGTCTTTGTATTTTTCATGACATGTACTGATGACTGTAAATGCAAGTGACCTTTCGTAGCCTCTCTAATATAATATGTATCTACTAAAGGTTTATAAGTCCCAGTTCTCACACACCTCAGTGGGCAGCAATGCTATGCTGAAAATATGTGATAATGGATTTACTGACCTTTAGCCTAAGAAATTTCTTTCTTTCAGATTACCACCTAGCTGGCAATTGACCAGTCTGTCATTTTTCAGGACCAAGAAAAGAATTTATTTTGAATGGCCTGTTCTTGTGACAAATCTTTTTTTAAAACAAAATGTGATAATTCTAGCTTTCTTTGGTGCATAACTTGAAGGCCTTAGTTTCACAAGCATAGCTGTGGTGTTTTGTTTTATTTTTATTTAGGTTACCACAGCAGAAGAAATACCTTTATTGCTATATTCCACAAACATGATGTCATAGGCTGAATAGGCTATTGACTCCCACATTATACATGCCACAGAGACCTCCTATGTAGCAATCTTGACAAATTATTAAACAAAATTAACATTGTTTCTTCTGTGTGATGCAAGTTTCTTATGACTCTTTCACACAGATGTCATCCTATGTCAACGAGTCGTATGAAAATATTTTTACTCATTCTAAAATACCTTTTAAAAGGAATACTTTTATAATAAGATTACAAGAATCTGGTAAAATAGAAGGTAGAATATTACAGTACTATGGACTGGTTTGGATGATTTTTAATCACTTTCACATCCTCACACCAATGACAGCAGAGCAGTCCCATTCTGTAGTCAATGGAACTACTCCAGAAGAGGTAAATTGAGGACAGCTGCCAAATCTGCCTCTGTAGTAGACATCTGTTGGGAAAGATTCAGTTTCCTGCTGGTGCAATTCCACTAGATCAGTGCAGCTAATCCAGCCTATGGTATGGTCTATAGAATTTTGCTGTCTGTTAAATGATGTTAGCTGAATCCTTGGCAGACCTAAATCTATGTGTCTCCACTGATGTCCATGGAATGAAGAACAGTTGTAAGAGCTAAGGACTTGACCTGGTGATTCAATCAAAAATTATTCATGGCACCCAGTTAAGAGGCAGGTAATTGTGTATTAGTGGATTTTTTAACCAATCCTTGTTTATAGAATCTGCCCTTACTAACTCTGACAGTGAACTTGATTAGAAGGAGGGCAGCAAAACAGCAACCCAGAGACAAGGTAGGGTGCATAATTGGGGGACTATCCATGTAAACAGGAAAAATGCATTTTAAAAGGGGGGGATGGGCTAAAACAGCCAGAGGGTAGAAAGGGGAATTTCCCTTTTTTTAAATCTCATTGTGTCATGTACACCCCCCAAACACACACACACAATTTCTTATGGGTTTTTTCTTCCAACACTAAAGTTGGTGGTGTTGTGCCTCTAACAGCCTTATACTACCTTAGAGGAGGTTTACTGGTGGGATGTGTGTCACATGATATGGGAAGTTTTTAGGAAATGGAAGGGGGGAAAGACACCTGCAATTATCCTCTGCCCAATAAGCTCTGGACAGTGCTACAAGTTAAAGGCTGGTTGGAGCCTTGAATACAAGCATCTATGTTAGGGGTTAGGGAAAAATTGCACAATATGTTGTTGTGGGCAGTGGTGTAGTCATCTGGGGTCTCAGGGGTTTTTAGACTCCTTATCATTTTGGGAGCAGGGTCCTAGCAGGGTCCCTATGTCTCCAGCATCATATGAGCAAATCAGCATGAAAGGGGAGTGTGGTGACCACTGATAAGAGACTTCAAATGTGTCTCCTTATGCTTTCCTGAAGATTGGAGCCAATCAGAGTGAAATGAGGTGACTTAGCCGCTGAGAAGACCCTTCTGAGTAGCTAACACTCTCCCCTTTTGAGCTTATTGGCTCCTAGGGATGTGTATTTGGAAGGATATTCTCAACCCCACAGCAAAAAAGGCAGGGATGTGTGTGGCTCTGACTAACATGAAGGGACCCTGCACTTCTGAATTTGCCACAACATTACTGGTTGTCGGTTTCCACTTGTTAAACTTTATTTTAACAAGTGATACCTGCTCAATATTCCCCATGACCTTTTCATTTTCTGGGTCCACTGACTCCAGGCATCTCCAATTTTGCTTCTCTCTTTCCATCAGTAGGATAAATCTTTTCTTGTATCCAAGAGCTACATTGCCAAGCTGCCTCTTTCAATCGCTTGTCCCCTTAGCTATGTGCTTATTTAACAGCACAAAGCCCTAAAAGTCCTGACACTCTTTTAATTTCCTTTAGTGACTGTATCAGCCAGGGCTGAGCTGTCTTGTAGCCAGGTGAAGCGATCCACTTCAGATAGCACAGTGGAGTGGGGTGGGGAGGATAGATGATGGCAGGAATGGATGTACAGATCACCAATAAAGTCCATCTAGAGCAGCCTTTCCCAACCAGTGTGCCTCCAGATGTTGTTGGACCACAACTCCCATCAGCCTCAGCCAGCATTGCCAATGGTCAGGAAAGATGGGAATTGTGGTCCAACAACAACTGGAGGCACACTGGTTGGGAAAGGCTGATCTAGAGGCTACCATTTCAGTGAATATGGTGTAAATCAAAGCCTGATCATTCCCACTGGTTGGTATGACATTTCTGTCTAAGTCAAACTTCAGTGCCAGTTTACTGTATGTTCTTAATCAAACATTGTGTAGCTCCTTTTAAAATAAACTTCTACTCCATCCAGTTATTAAATTTTCAATAAGAGTACTATGGTAACATTGCCCAAAAAACTTGGGACTCTTCAAGCCAAAGTGAAACAAATATGCTCTCATGCCAATACATTTGCCAATTAAGGTAGGTCAGGGTATCCTTTCCTTGGCAGAGCTATGGATTCAGATTTTGTGCACAGAATTAAGTGCCATTTTCACAAGTGAGAGAACAATAGGCATTGTCCAGAGTGCAAAGAATGCCACATAGAATGTTTTGCAAGTCTTTTCTCCCCTCTCATGCCAGCCTTGCACTGGGTGTACTGCTGTCTGATTTACCAGGAAGCCCATGATGCTGTTACAGTAGGTTCTGTGAGGAGCCTTTCCCCACTCTAATGTCTGTTCATGTGCAGACGAGGGTGTGCTACCAGACAGAGAGAGAACTGGGATTGGTGCAGTATTTTGGCTCCCATTGTTCTTACTGTATGGTCTGAAATGCTCAAGACACAGGTATAGAATGGGGCCCTTCATCTCAGCCCAATTGCCAGGGCATGATACAGGGTTGAAAAGGACATTAAAGACTGATTACTGTTTATGCATACTTTCCCCACCCAGAAATTAGGCATTTCAGTCCCCAGTTATATAGGGATGATGGAATCCATCTCTCTACAGAGGGGTGTGATTTGTCTATTTAGGATCTGCCCCAGGGTTTGCATGTACTCACTGTAGGCAGATGGGAAAAGTAAGCCACGTGTAATTTGCTTTCTTCCATAGTGGGTAGTGAAGGCATCAGATTGGTAATTGTAAAATATTTGATGACCACCTTGAGGATGCTGGAGGATGAAGGGTTTCTAAGCCAACCCACCTTTTATAGCTGGCCAGCTTGAGAGAGCATAGGATGGGGGGAAATCTTAGCCTGGGCAGTCCTCTTACTGTTGAATGCTGACCAGTGGCAATGGAAGGAGCAACCTTCTATGTCAGACCAGCTACAATAGACAATGACCCCTCTGCCAGGTTAGCACAATGAGCCAGGGTGGTATCATCCCGATGGAGGCAAAGGGATGTGGTTTCCTGAAATTCCTGCAGTTTAAGGTGCCTGCGCTTCTCTATGCTTTGTTATTGTTTTGGATTAATAAAGTGGTCTTTCATCCAGCAATTGTGTCATGTCATCATCACAACGAAGGGAAAGCAAATGCAAACCATTCAAAACCAATATAAGCTTCTGGAAACCACCTAAGATTTGGTCACTGAATGTTATCAAGTGTGTTCATTTCAATACCTGCAAGATACTTGTGAAACTCTGGCCCTGACATAGACCCAATAACACTGCACTGCTTTCGAGGGAACAAAAGATCCTTAGCTGTTATAACTGTGATAACCTCCATGGAAGTCAACACCAGTTTGATCATGAACAGCAAGGCATGGTAGGTTGCTCAGGATAACAGATAGAAGATCTACAAGAGGATGGAAGCCTAAAGAGTCTATGAAGTAACGAGTTAGAAATAACTGAAGGCTACATAACAAATACATATTTAATAGAACCTGATATTTCCCTTGAATAGAAAATGATCTGCCACAGCAGTTTTCACTGCTTCAGGAAAAGGCATCATGGGGGGTGGGGGGTGGGAAGTTGAGGAGGAGATTTCTTCTCTGAATTACACACCACTTTCATAATTCTCCCTGAAGTGCCACACAGGGGCTGTGTTGAAGGGAGAAAAACGAAAACAGCTGTGGAGGTTTAGAGTTACATTCAGTTCAGCTCAGCCTTTGGCCCTTGCTCACCACTGCAGCTTGTTGTTATCCTGATCATGAATGTCCATATTTGTTACCTCTCTTTAAGAGGAGGAGGAGAATAATGATGATAATGATAATGATAATGATAATGATAATGATAATGATAATGATAATTATTATTATTATTATTATTATTATTATTATTATAAGTGCCCTGTACATTCAGAAGCTAAACTCCTTAGATCAAGGGTGAATTTCCTGTGACACTCCAGATGTTGTTGGACTCCAGCTCCTATCAACTTCAGCCAGCATGACCAATGGTCAAGAATGATGGGAACTATAGTGCAGCAACATCTGGAGGGCTACAAGTTACCCCTCTGCTTTAGACAGTTGCAACAAAAAAACCCCAATATGATCAGCTGTAGACGGTCAGTTAAATCTGCTACCCAGCATGGATGACAAGCAGGGAAAAGGGATACCCACTAGCTCTCCACTGGTTGTGTATTCTCCTGTTGTTTCACACCATCACAGGAGTGATCTTCCGGTGGCATAAAAAAAGTGCCAAACACCAGCTCTAACTCTCTTTCTCCCTTTCCTTCCCATTTCTGAACCATTTATCTTTTTATTTTATTATTTTTTTCTCTCTTTCCTTCTAGTACTGGAGTACATATATCAATCCACCCACTTAATATAAAAGAGAGGGCAAACGGTGATACACTTATCCCTGTCTCCCAACACTAAGGTTATATCCTTGCATTCAGATGACTCCCCTTGTAAATCTCTTCCCCACGCAATAACACTATGTGGGCAGGCTGTGTAATACAGTTAATATAAAATCAGAAGGAGCCAGTGAATCAGTACAGACAACCCCTTTTTGAAGTGTTAACTTAGCAGCATATATAGATAAGAGCACATTGTCTCAAGCATCTGTCCAAATAATTTTATCATATATTGCATCTCATGAGAAATAAGGGGAAGTAAATGAATGGTAAAAATGTACTCATTATAACCACTGCCTCCCCATGTCTGTATACGACTTGGAAATTGGCTCATGGTTTTGTTATAAATTTAGCCTTAACCTTAACTGGTTTGGGGAGTCCCCCCCCCGCCAAGCTTGAGATGTTATATAGCTGTAAGATTGGATTTTTTTTGGGGGGGGGAAACCTACTGCTAGAAGAGGTCAGACCATATGATAAGCTGAGTCTGGTACATACCCTTTGGTTGGGAGAACTGGCCTTTCCATAGGGTTGCCATATTCCAGTTCCACAAATCCAGGCAGGCTAATTTGCGTATTATGTAAATTATTTGCATATCATGCATATTATTTGCATATTATGCAAATATTTGCATATTAATATTTGGATTGTCCAGTTGTTTTGTTTTTGTGCCTAGGAATTACCACCAAAAACTGGGGAAAGATGTGAGAAAAAATTTTTTTAAAGCAACATTTTCAGCCACTATGGAGTATTTATTGATTAAGAGGATTTATATCCTGCCCTTCTGCTGTTAAAAACAAAGCTCAGCACAGCTTACAAATATAATAAAAACAATAAAAATACACAATCAAAACATAATAAAAACACAAAATAGCAACAAACATAAAGTAAGTCAGGGCAGCAGTATGGTTAACCATATACGATATATTTCAAAGATGTGGTGGGTGGAGAAAAACAAGAAGCCAAAATGTTAGGAAAAGGAGTATTTCACACCACATGCTCAGTTCTAAATACAGTTGCAGCACGTTTTACATGTTCCTCCAGTATTCCACTGGTGCAGGCACTCAGACATTCAAAGTATCTGTATGTTTCTTAGGTTTTATAAAAGCAGAGCTTTGCTTAACTCAAAATTTCTTCTCCCTTTGATCAACCACATCTACACAGGTTCCACCTCCATACTCAAAATGAAACTGGGCCTGGAAGTATACAACAACCCCACACATACCTTGCTAATTAGATTACCAATGCCAGGATGTCTGTCTTATCGACTACTCTCCTGCTCCCCCCCCGCCCCCACCGGGCATCATGAAAGACCCAGTCCTGGGCTCAGAAAGAAAATAAATATCTGGTCCTCTTCAAAGTATTGATAAGCCTCTTGTTTTAATTGAAATAATAATTATAAATTCTTGCTCTTATCACTAATGGGAGTTAATTACCTTGCATATGCTGCTGTTGCTTCTATGGCTGTAACGGAGTGAGGTTAAAGATAAGTGAAAATCAAATAGGAAAAAAAAACACAAAAGGCAGTATCACTTTCCTAAATGTAATACCATACCAACCATAACAAGATTCCTATGAGTAAGGCAGAAAACTAAGCATCTCACAACCAGTCAGGATTCCTAACCAAAAACCAAAAATATGATAAATGAAGAAATATTTATATAAGCATGACTATCAAATATATTTATTATCTACACAAACTGTAAAGATATTTATAGTGCAATCCTAGGTTTATTTATTCAGAAGCAAGTCCCAGTGTATTCAGTGGGGCTTACTCAAACAGGGACAGAAATGCAACCTCAAGTGATAAGCAACTTCATTCACACAACCCAAAATTCTGAATCATGCCACTTTACACTGTTTTGCAACTGTTTATACTTGTCTTTATGGTTATTGGATTTTAAATGGCTTTATTTCTTGTTGTGAGCTGCCTTGGTTTCCAACGCTACCTCACAGGGTTGTTGGAAACACTCCATACTTGCACACGCACAGACTGCAGATGTATAAATACATACAGACCATATAATAGTGTATTGTCAAACCAGTTGGCCAGAAAAATCAGTATTAGTTTAAAAAAAATCGGTATTACTTTCCTACAGAATAAAAACTGTAATACCTAAGTAAGCCCTGCCTACTTGCTTTAAAATAGGACTGGAGAGGGGGACAGAAAGAGTTAGAACACAAACACAATTCTTTTTTACATTCACTCCAAAGTCCCATTGATTTTCAGCACATTCATAACCATGTCTACTCAAAAGTAAGTCCTATTGAATTCAATGGGATTTACCCTGGGCATATGGGATTAGCATTGCTTTTACAAAAAGCAAGTATTGGGATGGTTTTCAAAACACTGCCCAAGATTTGACTCCTGCACACAAGAGGAAAAGAAACTGAAATGTATATACTTACCCAATTAATGAAATTTTCAGATAAACGGGGAGAAACCACCATTTTGTTTTCTAGACACTGCCTCAGGTCAATGAAACTGAAACACAATCCTGGCTTCACTGATTGGCTGCAATCCTGATTGGGCAGGGTGAAAGCTACAAAGTGCTACAGTACTGTATACAGTACTGTTTAAATAATGATTTAACAGTCGGGGGGGCTGCTGACGTTTTTATTTATATCTTGAGAACCGGACCACCTAGAAACTTTTTTTAAAAAATTAAAGCTGAGAATCCGGGCCACCTAAAGGGATAGCCGGGCGCCGGGTGGCATGCAAAGAATCCGGGTAAAACCCAGCTAACCGGGCAATAAAGCAACCCTACCTTTCCATAACTAAAGAGTTGGTCAAGTACAATTGATTAGTTGTCACAAAAGCTGGAAAGAGACAGAGGCCTGTTTCACTCTCTGTGCAGAATGCAAAGCTTTGGCGCACCCACTAGAAGCCTGTTAAGGAAACAGGATCTTCCAATGTATGTCTTTCCTGTAT
Source organism: Rhineura floridana (assembly GCF_030035675.1). Classification (NCBI taxonomy): domain Eukaryota; kingdom Metazoa; phylum Chordata; class Lepidosauria; order Squamata; family Rhineuridae; genus Rhineura; species Rhineura floridana. Next base: position 87,172,992 of record NC_084485.1, on the reverse strand, counting down.
ATAGGTGCAAGTATACCTTATATCACAGAAAATTCCACCAGTATCTAGCGACCTGCATTCCCAGGAAGCCAAACCTAAGATATTTGCTGGGACTTCTGAAACCATTCACTGCTCAAAGATTGGGGTGTACATAACACTATATCAGTAGACAATCAAAAGAAACCAGGACCTGGAACTGGAAGAAGAGTACAGAGCTAGACAGGGAGGGAAGGAAGACCAGAGAGTAAAATCTTCAGGCACACTCACAAGACCAGGTAGTCTGTTGCTCAGGCATATAGCTGGGCCTCGCTTGGAAGAGAAGTTCCCCAGCAAGGCCACTTGTATCTAATTATGAGTTTTCTGGAGGTGCTAACTAGTCTGGCTAGTTCGGGTGGAGAGCAAGGCAATCTTCTGGTGACTTGATTATATAAACACAGTTAATTGTGGTAGGTGTTAGCTTGATATTAATCCCCTAGCAGTTTGGGGATGAGTCTAAACTGCCTCTCCAACTACTTCAGTGCTTATCCAATATAGCATGGACACTATTTTGTTCTTCAGGATACAGGGTGACTAATTTCGCCAAATCCTTGAGATTCTTCTTCCATGTACTCCAGATAGTTTCCTTCAGGTTCCAGTTTTCAGGGTACAGTGCTTGTTCATAATATGCCACTAGACAACATTTCTGTTGATCTCATTTTCCCAAACACAGCACTGCAGTGCACTAAAGCATGCTGGGAAGGCACATTTACCTTTTTGGATGGCTGCATGAGTTTAACTGCAGTGAATGTTCCAGGCAGTCTCCATCAGAATATCATATCTGTTTTTCATTTGAGTAGTAAAAACTGCAGACTGCGGAATCTAAAAACGGATCTTTCTCTGTTTTTGTGGAAAAGGCACAGAGGCTTATTTATTATGTGTTCATTGGTATCTGTGCTCTACTACATCCTCGAAGGGTTGATAAATGCTGACTTTTTTATTGCTAAGAAAAAATACAGGTTTATTGTTCCATATCCAGTATACTTAATAATGATGGTTTAAAAATAAGCCCTTTGAATTGCAAGGAAACTTCCTCAATGAATACATTCTTCCAATATAAAACTTATGGGTTTTGTCAAAAGAAAGAAGGATTTCTTTTTTTTCTTTCCCAGATTTGTGCATAGGACTGGTATAAATTCCCACAATTTTTGAGATTTCACCTAAACAGCTTCACCCCTTCAAGACCCTTTCAACACGTCACCTCTCTAGGGCTCAGAGCAGTTCTCTTTAGGAAGTCTTGGAGACATTCTGTGGGAGGGTGGCAAGTCCAAGGGCCTATGACCTCTTTCTCCCGGGCAGGAACAGGCCAAGGAGAGGATAATCTAAAATGTTCTTTTCAAACCTTTCAAACCCTGAGGAATCCTGCCTCATCAGGGTGGTGGTCAACAACTGTCAAGTTCTAGCACAAAATGTAGCCCCTGCAGGATAGGAGTAAAGATTGTTCCATGTTGCCAGATTAAAACCTTTGTCTATTGAGGGTCAGACAGGGATTGAACATGGGACCTTCTGATTGCACGGCAGATGCTGTAGCACTGACCTATGGTCCTTCCCCTACAAGGAATCTGGAAGCTCCAGGTACATTAGTCCACCAATTGCATAAAGCAGGACTTTCTCCAGGGAAGCAATTAGAGTCCGGGTTTAGAGGCAGTAGATGTTGACCTTATCTCACAGTGTGGTAATGCAGCTGAAAGCCACAGTGCCATCCCTTCAGCTTAAGGGATGGGGTTCTAGCAGTCATTTGTCCTGCTCTGGATATACAACATGGATGGGCAACTTGTGGCCCTTCAGATGGTATTAGATTATAACCCCCATCATCCCTGATCATCAGCTTGGTGAGCTGCATCTGTCTCCCTCATTATTAACATTCAGGAGGAGGTTAAAAACATTCCTATTCACCCAGCCATTTGATGGCTGAGAAAGACTTCCTGGCAACTGTCAATATTGTTACCAGTATGTGGGATTACATGATTGTTTTAAAAATGTGTTTAGATGTTCTTAATGTGCTTTGATCTTTTAAATATATTTTATTTTAATAGTGTTGTTCTACTGGTTGTTTATTTGTTGCCTTGGGCTCTTTTTGGAAGAAGGGCCAAATTGAAATTTAATAAATAAATAAATAAATAAATAATGGAGGTTAGGGTTGATGGAAGTTGATGGGATCAAGCACCATGAGGAGGGCCAGAGATTCCCCATTCCTGATGGACAAGAATTCATTTGAGATCTTGTCATTGTTAAAGCCAAAGACTGTAGTACCTACTATCACTTGTTAACTAGTATCTCCTTGCTATAGCAACCCAGCTAATCACAACACTTCCTTTCTGGGTTGAAAGAAAAATTGAATAGGTCAGTCTTGCAGGTTCAATTATGGTCAACAAGGAATCATCCCCCTGATTATATTGACTAGATATGAGGTGAAGGAGAGTTGCCTTCACTTTCTTGCTTTTTCTTTCTGCTGGTTACAATATGGATCACAGACTGCATACTTCTACCATATGAACTAAACTGTGTGTGGAGAAGCATACTGGATTTAGGAGTAGAATTTCATACTGTTTTATCCCTACAATTATTTGATTCTATACCCGCCTACCCTCACCTCCCTCCCCATAAAGGTGGTTCCAGCTCAGATAAGACAAGGTGAGCTATAAATGCTTTAAATTAAAAAGAGGGATGCATATTTTGCCACTCCTCTGCACTGCACTCAGCTAGGAAATTTGGTCCACTATAAACAGTCCAGACTGTTCAATAATCCAGTAGGTGGCGGCAGAACTACTGATTTATAGTGTATTTTAGGGTTCAATTCCTTCCAGTGACACAGCTGGAGTAACTACCCCAACTCCAATCTAAATATGTATCTTTGCCCATTCCTTTTCGAAATGGCATGATCAGGAACCTACCTAGCCACCAAAATCCACACTTCTCCCAATGTTGTGACACATTTCTTGGCATTTTAGAAGATCAAAATAAAGAGGGAGGGTTGCATCTTTTTGAGAGAAAATAATATTTAAATACGTATTAAATATATTTAATTATGAATTTTGAAAAGATTCTTTTTTAAAACAACAGATTAATGCGGTAAGAGAACCGAATTGTGGACAAAATTAAGATAGAATGAAAATACATTCTCCCATCCCCAGCCCTACCTCATCTATCTCTTTTTTTAAAGAAAAATAATCAAATGACCTCTAGATTGCCAGGTAAGGAGGGGGTAAAGATTCTACAAAGGACCCCTATAATATCACAGCACCACAGTTCCCAGAGTGAAATACTCTTTAACTACTCCAAGGGAGTATCTGCACTTCAAGTGGCAGTCTACTTGTACCAAGGGATGGGGGAGAAATTTGATTCAGTTCACATTTAAAGCTGAATCTATCAAATGTGCACTTTCTTAAATATGAGAACCGAAATACAGCCAACCTTCAACATTCAAGTGTATCTGAATTTTGTGATGCAGTTCACCAACCAACCAATGTTTACAAAAAGTATGCATAAAAATGGATTTATTAGTAAGCATAACATACAAATGTGCCCTATATTAGGAGAAATTGCTTGCAAAAATGTGCACATTAGTTTAAACTGCATATAAGATGTGCTTATCAGGAGAAATTCACACTAAAATGCTGAAGAATTTTCATAAGGTTTTTAAAAAACAAATCACAAATTTAATTTTTTAAAATGCAAATGTGGAGAACTAAATTTAAAGAGTGGAAAAACGAGGGAGAACCAAAACTGACAGATCTTTCCATGCCTACTTATACCCAACATACCCAACTTCAAGCTATCTTGATAACCCAGCCTTTCAAGTACAATTCTTCCTTCAGACTTTTCTTTCCATCAGCTCTTTTCTCCTTGAAATGTAGGGTTTTACAATGCATCAGTTTTTATTTGTTTTGTTTATTTAGGGTGAATATTTTGCCATTTCTTTTGCTAAGTCTATTTCATATGAAAGATATTCCTTTCTTTTTCTTTTTTTTAACCTTTTAAAAAAAGCTTTAAACCTTTTAAGAAGAATAGAATTCTTTCGTACATTACACTTACACAAGTGAAGGACCAAGGAGAAGTAATGTGCAAACAAGTGCAGTTAGTCCCTAAGGCAACTCTGGTTTGAACTCACTATTTACTCAGGCTTTTATATGATTATTTACTACAGAAATCAGTGTAAAAATAGTACTTGTACCTAAGCCACATAGTGCCTATACATCACCTCTGGGATGCAGAGCAGTTGCATTAAAAGAATCAGCTATGCTTTTAAAATGTTTTTAAAAACTTTTACATGTACAAACTCTTCTATAAAAGCAGTCTTATGATTCCCAGTGTTAAAGTCTTCTGCACAAATATTTTTGAGATAAAATACACATTATATATATATATGGAAAGAAAATACACATTTAAATATGTATTAAATATGTATTTATTTACATATTTTTAGAAGATCCTTTTTTAAAAATTGCAAATGAATGCAGAAACAGAACAGAACATGTTAAAGTGACATGGAAAAATAACCTGTTAAGCAGTCCAGGAGAGTACCATGGTTAATGGTATTCAATGCCGCTGATAGGTTCAGCAGAATGATCAGGGATGTACTCCCCCTTTTCAGTTTCCAGCAAGGATAATCTACCCAGGGTGACCAAAGCTGTCTCAACCAAGCCTGAAGCCATAGATCTAGATCGGGGGATCTCAAACATTCTATCCCCAGGGCCCACTTGCAACAGCTGCAAATTACTGAGGCCCACCAGTCACAAAATGGTGGTACAGGGGCAGAGCTAGTCACAAAATGAAGACAAAATTCAGCTGGCAATTACTGATATCACTTGCTACTGATTTCTAATCCATCTTTGGAAATTGCTAAATGCTGTGCCACAACATTTTCCTTCTGACAAGGAGTTCCATAGCTCATCTTTCCTCAAGCTAAGTACAGACATTTGCTATGGATATATTGTGTCTCAGCCTCTCCATTTTAAGCTTATCTAGAGACTGATAAATGGAGATTTTTTTCTTTTTTGCATCCTGCCCCCACATTCCCCTCAAAATATCTTTACCCATTTCTTGTAATTTCTTCTTCCATTCTCCTTTCACATTCAACTTGTACCTTATCTATTCCCCCCAAACTGCCAGTTTTTTTTCAGCCCTCCTCCCTGGCCCTTCAACATTCACTTCTTCCTCCTATAAAAGCTTTCCTCTCTTATCCACTTCCTGTCTATTCCCAGTTTATTATTATTATTATTAACCTTTTACCACACTTTCTAATTTCCTTCAACACCTTCTCTGGACCTTTCCCTTCAGAGGAGGAAGATCTTCCTTCCCTCCTCCCCCCCCCCTCAGAATGTCTGTCTCCCAGTCATCTTTACTCAACATGCATGGAATTGCTGGTGCTGGCATTGGTCCAACCAATTGGCAGGCCAGTGAGGAGGCTTTGGGCAGGACTGCCTGAAAGTGGTCCAAGACCCACTGGTGTGTCATGGCCCACTGTTTGAGAAACACTGGTCTAGAATAATCCATTTCATCCTAGAATCCTTGGACCTGAGATGTCACTACCTTTTGCAGCTCCTGAGGGTCTGGAGATAATCTGGAAATTAAAACAAAAACAATTTTACCATATGATTGACTACAAGAGCCTACAGCCATACTACCGTGAACATGCCTGATCTCAGAAACTAAGCAGAGTCAGGCCTGGTTGGTGCTTGGATGGGAGTCTGCCTGGGAATACCAGGCACCGTAGGCTTAGAGGAAGGCAATGGTAAACTACCTCTGAATACCTGTTACCATGAAAACCCTATGAATATATCCAAAAAAGATTTATAGGGTCGCCATAAGTCATAATCGACTTGAAGGCATATAACAACAACTACCAGAATGGAAGACTATTCTGGGGTGGTTTTTTCCCAAAAAGCAAACCAACATAAGGCTCCATTACTGCTTTTTCCCCCGTTGCTTGGATCTTGGATGAGCGGGCAGACCTGGCATGTATTACGGAGACTTGGTTGGACGAGGCCTCTGCTCCCATTCTTGAGGCCATGTGTCCACCAGGTTTCCGTTACGCACAGCAGCCGAGGGTGGGAAGGCGGGGAAGGGGCGTGGCAGTCATCTATTGAGAGTCTTTGGTTTTTGCCAGACCTCCTCTCCATAGGACTCAATTTGTTGATTGTATGTACTGGAGGTTGGGCCCGAAGGGCAGTTTGGGGATCCTGCTAGTGTACCGCCCAACCCGCTGCACAGCAGACTCCCTGGCCGAGGTGCTGGAGGTGGTCTCGGCTGTACAGGCGTTGTCCCCAGAATTGTTAGTGCTGGGTGACTTCAACGTGCATGCCGAGACCACTCTCACTGGAGCCCCTCGGGATTTCCTGGAAACCATGGCTTCCTGGGAACTGCACCTTAGTAATATTGGGCCCACCCATGTAGCCGGTCATGCTCTCGACCTTGTGTTTGTCCTGGGAGAGGAGAGAAGTGCTCTGAAGTTGGGAATGGTTTATTCCACCCCTGTGTCATGGTCAGATCACTACCTGGTAAACATAGACTTCTCAATGCCACGCCCCCTCCGCAGGGGCGAAGGACCTATTAGAATGGTCCGCCCCAGGCGCCTGATGGATCCGGATGGATTCCTGACTGCGCTAGGGGATTTGGAACCTGCTGAAGGTCGCCCAGTCAAAACCCTGGTGAGGGAGTGGAATGATGGGATCACCAGGGCATTAGACCGGGTGGCTCCGAAATGTCCTCTCCCCCTGAATAGAACTCAGTTAGCACCGTGGTATACACCACGGTTGCATACTCTGAGACAGGAGGTGAGATGACTAGAACGCCGGTGGCGGAAATCCCGCTCCAAAGATGTCCGGACACAGGTTAGAGCAGCAGTAGCTGCCTACCAAGTGGCAATAAAGGCAGGAAAGAAGGCTTTCTTTGCTGCCTCTATTGCATCTGAGGAGTGCTGTCCCAGGAGGCTGATCCAGGTGGTCCGAAGCCTGGTCGGTCCAGTTGCCCAGGAACCCTTGGAACAGTCAAAGGCCTCCTGTGACATATTCGCAAAGCACTTCGCCGATGAAATCGAACACTTACGGAGCTCGATCCCGTGCGCCGTGGATACAGTAAGTGAACCAGAGTTGGCCAGTTGCATGCCGGTAAGTTGGGATCGGTTTCAGCTTCTCCCTTCTGAGGATGTGGACAAGGTGCTTTCGACTGTGAAGCCTACCACTTACCTAACTGATCCTTGCCCATCGTGGCTCCTTATGAGCTGCAGAGAGAAATTGGGCAAGGGGATTAAAGCGGTGGTAAACGCATCCTTGAAAGAGGGTGTGATGCCATCAGCCTTCAAGGAGGCAATTGTAAAGCCCATCTTGAAGAAGCCCTCCTTGGATCCCCAAGTTTTCAATAACTTTTGCCCAATTTCGAACCTACCATTCTTGGGCAAGGTCATTGAACGAGTGGTGGCCAACCAGTTGTCGACACACTTGTATGAAACGGATTACTTGGATCCATACCAATTGCGTTTCAGGACTGGTCATGGAACTGAAACAGCCTTGGTCGCTCTGGTAGATGATATGAGGAGGGCATTAGATAGGGGAGAATTCACCTTTCTTGTCCTCCTCGATCTCTCAGCGGCTTTTGATACTGTCGACCACAGTATCCTTTTACAGCGCCTGGAGGGATTGGGAATTGGAGGCACTGTATTACAGTGGTTCCGTTCCTTTCTCTCCGATAGGTACCAACAGGTAGCATTGGGGGAGGAGGTTTCAGACCCTTGGCCTCTCAATTGTGGTGTGCCACAGGGCTCTATCCTCTCTCCCATGCTATTTAACATTTATATGAAGCCGCTGGGGACAATCATTAGGAGATTTGGGCTGCAGTGTCACCAATATGCGGATGACACTCAGCTCTATCTCTCATTTAAATCTTCACCAGAGTTGGCTGTGGAGACCTTGTCCAAGTGCCTGGAATCCGTGAGTGGGTGGATGGGAAGGAACAAGCTGAAGTTGAACCCCGATAAGACCGAGGTGCTACTCGTGGGGGACAAGAGAAGGTTGGGAGATGTTGACCTGAAGTTCAATGGGGTGAGTCTACCCCTGAAGGACCAGGTCCGCAGCCTTGGGGTTGTGCTTGATTCCAGGCTGTCCATGGAGGCTCAGATTTCGGCAGTGAGCCGGGCAGCCTGGTATCAACTACACCTAATACGAAGGCTGCAACCCTACCTTCCTGTTCATCAGCTCCCACTGGTACTACACGCCCTGGTCACCTCTCGATTGGATTACTGTAATGCGCTCTACATGGGGTTACCCTTGAAAATGGTCTGGAAACTACAACTTATACAAAACGCGGCGGCTCGACTACTTACGAATAGTCGCCGCTGGGATCACATCACACCAGTGTTGTTCGATTTACACTGGCTTCCAGTTGTCTTCCGGGCCCAATTCAAGGTGTTGGTATTAACCTTTAAATCCCTATACGGTCTCGGCCCAGTTTATCTAAAGGAGCGCCTTCAACGCCACCAATTATGCCGCCCGACAAGATCAGCCACACAGTGCCTTCTCTCAATCCCGCCGACAAAAACAGCTAGATTGGTGGGAACTAGAGAGATGGCATTCTCAGTGGCGGCCCCCACCCTTTGGAACTCCCTCCCACAAGATCTACGGCACGCCTCTTCCCTAAATGTATTTCATAAAGCCTTAAAGACCTGGCTCTTTCAACAGGCCTTTGGATTTCTGGGGAGGGTTAACTTTTATGACTGAAATGCCTCTTACCCTGCACTAATATTGTTGTTGCTGCTGTATTGTTTATATATTGTATTAATGTATTTTATCACTTTGTGTTTTAACTGTTTACATGTACGTCGCCTACAGTGGCCATCGGCCAGATAGGCGACACATAAATTAAATTTTATTATTATTATTTTATTATTATTATTATTATTAAATCTTAATGCTTTCATTGTAGATTTTACTAAAATAGATTGCTCTATGCCATTATAGGCACATTTCCTACAAAATCTATCTTCCGTATTTTATTTTCTTGTTAAGCGCCGATAGCTCAATCATAGGCATGCTGTTTGTTCTCTCCTTCACTCCTGCCCCATATATTTCTTTGTAGGGTCTAAGTCCAAGCCCCAATTGTTATTTTTCCAATGGAAATATTAGTCTCTTGGCAGACTAGAAAGATATTTCAGTTTCAGGTTTAGGAATTTCTTTGTGTCTTTCCATGAAGTTAGGGCAAGCTACCTTATACACCTTGATGCCCAGTCTCTGACCCCTTCCTATTCAGAGGAATGTGTGAAATCTTTATTTTGGCTTGCAATAAGATCCTGCTCATGTCCACAGAAGGCAAGTGCCCTGATATTGGGTCACTCTTGTTTTCTATTTTCTAATGGAAAATAGTATTTCATTTGGGTTGCTGACATGTCTCTGAAAGAAGTTTGATGGTGCAAAAGCACATATTTTCTTGTTAAATATTTGTAGGGATGCTCCAAATGGCCAAAATTGGTCATAGATAAATCCAGAATGAGTTTATTCTGGGACAAATATTTCTCTGTAGATGTTCATTAATATCTGACAAAAATATATCAAGATGGCAATCAGTCAGAGCTTGAAAGATTACTTTTAAAAAGTAATAAATTACAGTTACAGTTACATCGCCCAAAAAAGTAGTAATTGCCGTTACAATTACAACTGCTCTGAAAGTAACTGATTACTTTACTTTTTCTCATCTAAGTAGCCTAAAACAACATTAAAAATAAACAAACAGATACAGAGGTAGTAGAATAATTTTTTTTATCCATAACATAGCAATGGTGGACTCTCCGCTGGTAAGGGAGGCGGGTAGGGAGGCAGAGGCCACTACTCAAATCTTTGCACGTCAAACCAAGTGCAACCCCCACACACTCAGCCAGCCAGCATAATCTCTGTCACTTAACCATCTCCCAGACCCTGCCCTGCCACCAACTAAGGGACACTCACCCAAGCAAACATTTTCCCCTGAGATGCAAATAAGTTAAAATACTGCAAATGCAGCACACTAGCCAGAGAGGGTGGTGGAGGCCACTTTGTGTGCCAAAACATGTTGTCATCTTTCACCTCCACAGTTCTTTATCTGCATTCTGCTGCTGCCTCCTTCTCCTCCTTTATCCATGTTCTTGCCCTCCGGCTCCTTTTCCCCTCCACTCCATTTTTTAAAAACAATTGTTTTCTCCACTCCACCCTGTCTTACTCCCCACCTCCTCCCTTGTTGTCTCCTACCCACCCAGAGACCATGATGATAATGAAAGTTAAAGAGGAAAGCACAAAAGCAGGACTACAGCTGAACATCAAGAAGACTAAAATAATGACCAGAAGATTTATGTAACTTTAAAGTTGACAATGAGGACATTGTACTTGTCAAGGATTATCAATACCTTGGCACAGTCATTAACCAAAATGGAGACAATAGTCAAGAAATCAGAAGAAGGCTAGGACTGGGGAGGGCAGCTATGAGAGAACTAGAAAAGGTAGTCAAATACAAAGATGTATCACTGAACACTAAAGTCAGGATCATTCAGACCATGGTATTCCTGATCTCTATGTATGGATGTGAGAGTTGGACAGTGAAAAAAGCTGATAAGAGAAAAATCAACTCATTTGAAATGTGGTGTTGGAGGAGAGCTTTGTGAATACCATGGACTACAAAAAAGACAACTATTATAAACAAGTGACTTCCTGGAGCTATTATCGCAAATAAATAGTCCGAATGCCAGCACTCCCCCTAGGCTCCTAGATCTGAGGCTTTGATTTGTAAGTTTGACAGTTTGATTTAACATCTGTTCACAAAAGCACCAAACATCCAGATAGGATCCCCAGTTCCAGTCTCAATGGTCCTTGAAAAGTCATTTGAAATCTGCTATATGAAGCATTATTGCTGGATACCCCAATATCACCACACACATACATATGCGAAGGCAACTCCAGATACATAGCCCAACCACCTCTTTCAGAGTCCATCTACTACCTCAACACTTTCAGTATGCTAGGAGCCTCCAGACACAGAGCTCATATCTCAGCAGCAGAGGATATGTGTTTCATGCACTGAGGTCCTAAATTCAATCCCTGACAGTTAAGAGAATCTCAGATGACAAAGCTAGCAAAAGCCCTTGGCCTGAGTGGCTGCCAGTCAAAGGCAGTAATACTGGGCTAGATGAGCCACTACTCTGGTTCAGTATAAAGCAGCCTCGTATGTTCAGAAAACATGTTCAACTTGAGGCATCTCCTTTCAAATCCACAGAACTATCCAAACATGATACACACACTCCCCTATGAAGAATTCAATACCTGACAGAACTGCCTGGGTTTTTAGGACCCAAACAAAACATCCATAATTCCTCCTTCATTCAGAACCTGGAGAACTAACAGTCTACCCTATTCATTTTTACTCAGAAGCAAGCCTCATTCCCAATCCATCTGTCCTTGACCATTTGTGGGGAAGAAAGCAAATATTTCACCAGAGAGCAGGAGGGTCTTTTTGGGGGGAGGGGGGTCCAGAGTTCTATAACAAGAGCATTAAGTTTGGACTTGCTTCCATAAGAACATAAGAAGAGCCTGCTGGATCAGGCCAGTGGCCCATCTAGTCCAGCATCCTGTTCTCACAGTGGCCAACCAGGTGCCTGGGGGAAGCCCGCAAGCAGGACCCGAGTGCAAGAACACTCTCCCCTCCTGAGGCTTCCGGCAACTGGTTTTCAGAAGCATGCTGCCTCTGACTAGGGTGGCACAGCACAGCCATCACGGCTAGTAGCCATTGATAGCCCTGTCCTCCATGAATTTGTCTAATCTTCTTTTAAAGCCGTCCAAGCTGGTGGCCATTACTGCCAGAGCTTGGAAGTAACTCATTATTTTTAACGAGTTACTTTTAATTCGTTACAATTTTAAATAACGAGTGGGTAATTCCATTACATTTGGCAAGTAACGGAATGAATAGTAATTTCCCTACATTTCAGCTTCAACTTTAACGTTTCCACGTCAGGTTGGACGTTACTTGGGGGCGGGAACAAGGGGAAGTCAGCTCCTGGCTGCGATTGGTTAACACAAGACATGTGCCTCACACTGATTGGACCTCTGCACAGACTGTCTCTTCCCTCGTGATCTATGTTAGGAGGCACGATAGAAGAGATGAATAGGCAGGGGGAGCCTGCTAGCGTCTGACTCTGAGAGGAAAAAATGGACGCCGGAGGAAAAAGCCAGGGCAAGGAAGGGAGAATGGCGAAGAGCTGTGGAGGTGAGTGACGATGATTTGTGTGTGTGTGTGCCCCAGTGTGTGTGTTTTCGGCTGGAGTCTCTGGTTTGGGGGGGGGGCTCCGGCTCTGTGGCTACCACCCCTTATTCTCTGGACTCTCCGCTTCAATTTTTTTTAAAAAAAGTTTCTAGGTGGTCTAATTCCCGAGATATACACCAAAACGTAAACCCCCCCTGCACAACTTTTTTTTAAACAGATCATGCTCTAGCTACAACTCCCATCAGCCCAATCCAGTGGCCATGCTGGCTGGGGCTGATGGGAGTTGTAGTTTAAAGTAACTTTTCAAAGCTCTGGCTGCAACCCCGCCCTTTCATGATTGTGAGTAAAGTGCAGACTTGTGTTTGTGTTGTAAATCTCTCTCCCTCCAACCCTATTTTTAAAGAAATTAGGCAGGGTTTATCACAGTTTTATTATGTAGGAAACTAATACTCATTTTTTAAAAAAATGAATGAAGTTTATTTATTTATTTTTATTATTTTATTTATATCCCACCCTTCCTCCCAGTAGGAGCCCAGGGCAGCAAACAAAAGCACTAAAAACACTTTAAAAATCATAAAAACAGACTTTAAAATATATTAAAACAAAACATCTTTAAAAACATTTTTAAAAGCTTTAAAAACATTTTTTAAAGAAAAAATTAAAAAACATATTAAAAAGCAATTTCAACACAGACGCAGACTGGGATAAGCTCTCAACTTAAAGGACTTGTTAAAAGAACAAGTTCCTTATCACTTGAGGCTGCAGTTTTCCCTGGTTGAGTAAGCCCAATTGAATTGGGACTTGCTTCTGAGTAAACAAACATAGGATTGCACTATAAATATCTTTACAGGTTATATAAATAAACATATTTGATAGTCATGCTTATATAAATATTTTCATAGAATCATAGAATAGTAGAGTTGGAAGGGGCCTATAAGGCCATCAAGTCCAACCCCCTGCTCAATGCAGGAATCCAAATCAAAGCATTCCCAACAGATGGCTGTCCAGCTGCCTCTTGAATGCCTCCAGTGTCGGAGATCCCACTACCTCTCTAGTAATTAGTTCCATTGTTGTATGGCTCTAACAGTTAGGAAGCTTTTCCTGATGTCCAGTCGAAATCTGGCTTCTTGCAACTTGAGCCCATTATTCTGTGTCCTGCACTCTGGGATCATTGAGAAGAGATCCCGGCCCTCCTCTGTGTGGCAACCTTTCAAATACTTGAAGAGTGCTATCATATCTCCCCTCAGTCTTCTCTTCTCCAGGTTAAATATGCCCAGTTCCTTCAGTCTCTCCTCATAGGGCGTTGTTTCCAGTCCCCTGATAATCCTTGTTCCCTCTTTTGAACCTGTTCCAGTTTGTCTGCATCCTTCTTGAAGTGCAGAGACCAGAACTGGACACAGCACTCAAGATGAGGCCTAACTAGTGCTGAATAGAGGGGAACTAATACTTCACATGATTTGGAAACTATACTTCTGTTAATGCAGCCTGATATAGCATTTGCCTTTTTTGCAGCCACATCACACTGTTGGCTCATATTCAGCTTGTGATCAACAACAATTCCAAGATCCTTCTTGCATGTCGTACTGCTGAGCCAAGTATCCCCCATCTTATAACTGTGCATTTGGTTTCTTTTTCCTAAGTGTAGAACTTTTACTTCCACCCAGTTTTGTCATGCTGTGTCCCTATAAGTATCCAATTGCATACTATAGTTGTACAATACTTCCTTTACATTTTAAGTATGCCTTGGGGTGGTCATGGTTCTCCATTGTTTTCATCCTGAGGGGCAGATAGGCTGAGAAATGGTGAGTAGCCCATGGTCACCCACTACACTTTATAGCTTATTTTCATTTTGAAAAATTAATTAGAACAATTTACATGCAGGCAAAAATTATTAAGCGGATTCTCACACAATATGTGTAAAGCACATCCAACTCGCATTTAAAGCGCATGACTTCCCCTAACGAATTCTGGGAAGTGTCATTTCCCCCTCACAGTTATAGTTCTCACCACTCTTAACAAACTGCAGTTCCCATGATTCTGTGGTGGGATTCATGTGCTTCAAATGGGTGTTGAATGTGCTTTAAAGGAATGGTGTGGATCTGCCCTAGGTATGATGTTCATTCAAGAGTGAATTGAAAAGAACAATTTTAAAAGATACTTCTTACTCTTACTCATTTTTCAGACCTCTTTCTGAAGTAAAGGGTCAAATCTGTAAAAACATTTGGAGCAGCCACATTAAAAGATAAGGGCAGGGTATTCCAGGCAGGGGGTTGCCAACCCTGCTTGGATATGGATGTCTTTGCAGAAGAACCCTAGTCAAGGTTTACCAACAGCACAGTCCAAACTATATCTACTTAGAAGTCAGTCCTGTTGAGTTCTATGGGGCTTAATCCCTTAGTAAGTGTGTTTAGAATTGCAGCCTTCAGGAGCCTCCATCTTTACTCCCCAAAGCTCCCATCTAACATCTCCACAACACTAGGCTCCTTTGTCTCTGCTGTGGCCTTCTGGTGACTGCCCTAGCCTGAAGGCACTTAACCCTTCTTGCTGAAAGCAAGTAGGCTAGATTAAATGTTCCCTACCCAGGCTCATATATATAAAATATAAATGGCATTTTGTCAAAAGTATTTTTGTCTACATTTTATACCTCATCCTTGGTTTTCCAAGCTTGGCATGGAATGCTTCTCATACAGAATTAATTTGAAATGCTGCATATTTATTATCATATCATATTCAAAATAAAAAATATATGTACCACCTTCAAGTTGATTCCAACTTATGGTGACCCTATGAATAGGGTTTTCATGAGGCTGAGAGGCAGTGACTGGCCCAAGGTCACTCAGTGAGCTTCATGGCTATGTGGGGATTTGAACCCTAGTCTCATTTTGTTCTCACAACAACCCTGTGAGATAGTAGGTTAGACTGGCCCAGGCAGGGTTATTCAGTGAGCAAATAGGATCTCTTTTAATTGTGCTATTGACCTGCTTACTTCCACTCTGACTGGGGGATCTTGCAGCATGGGGAAGAGATGGGGGCACATCACAGCTGAAGTTCACCCATATAGGAGCATTATCTCTTGTTTATTACAGAGACGCCTGTTGCAGGTTTTGCTGCTGAGAGCAGCAGTCAGTTAGTGCAGCCACTTGAGTCACAGCTTGTTGATCCTGAGGAGGCAAAACTAGAAAGTGAGGTTCAGAAAGGAGGCCCTGTGCACGAGGAGGAGGAGGGCATGAAGCAGTGCCAGTTGCCCACAGCCACATCTGCAGAACAGCAAGTACCATGGTTTGGCTTTGAGAAAGCTTGTACATTTGTGAGCCAGAGTGGGAAAAATGTTGTTGTACAATGCAATTACTGCCTTCCAAGGATCAAAAATCTGAGATCAGCTGTTTCCCCCTCATCCAATGTGAAGAAACATTTTGAGGTAAGCCTTTGTCATGCTGGTCCTCAAAGAGTGTCCATTGTCTATTTATGTTTAAATTATGAAGTTCCTCTTCCATTTTTTCTTGGATTCATGCTTTGTTCTTCTTCCTCAGAGGGCACACCCTGAGAAGCTGAGAGCAATTGAAGAAGCAATAAAGGCAAGGAGACATGGCCTTCCTGAACCAATGCATGACACCCCTCCTCCCAAAATGCTGAAGCAGCAGCAGACAACCCTTGAAAGGTGGGGATCTGGCAGGGATCTGCTTCTTCTGGCAGCCTGCGTACACCCTCGCTTCAAACTGGATCAGCTGGAATCGTGTCAGGCCACCACCCATACCAACAAGTAAGAACATTAGGGAAGCCCTTTGGGTGGATTACTCCAAGGGAAATGTTGTCTCAAGGGAGGCATCAGAGGGCTTAAGGTGGTAGGCAGGGGCTGGGCCTTTTCTTCCTGGGGCTCCTCATCACAACCTTGGGTTGCTGCAGGTAATCCTTAAGGGTCTGCTGTGCTGCCCCATGAGTGTGGTGACTTGGTCACCTTCCTACCTTCCATGTCATCATCCACAGGCTCAGGCTGGACCCTGAACCAGGGGACATGACAAGCATCAGGAAATGAAGAGCAGATGATGGTTTCCTAACATATATGTGTTAACATATCCTCTCTCTTTCTTAGATACACAATGGAAGCCTTGTTGAAAGCTGAAATAAAGATGGGTGTACTTAATGAGGACAGTGATCAGTCTTCAGATAAAGACCAGGAAGGAGATGACTTAGAAGATGACTTCTTTAACTTTCTGCCCCAGGGCAAGAAGTCAGCAGTGGACACTGCTGAGGAGGAACTGGTGAGGTACCTGAGGTCTCCCAGCAGGGAAGTGTCATCACTCCATGGCTTTCCACGTGTGCTGCGGTGTTTTTTGCAGCACAACACAGGCATGCCTTCAAGCGCCGCAGTAGAACGCCTGTTCAGTACTGGTGGCAACGTAATGACTGTAAAAAGACATTCCTTGTCTGACATGCTCTTTGAGCATCTTGTTCTTTTGAGACATAACAGAAACATATTATAAAAGCATTTCAAGTGTAAAATTTGATTTCAAGAGTTGGGGTATCTTCATTGCTTGGGGGGATGTGAGATTCTGTTATGCCATTATGTTAATCTTATGGATAATTTTTTTTATTCTACTACCCCCTGTGTGTGTGTGTTTATTTTTAATATTGTTTTAGGCTTCTTAGATGTGCAGCAGCCAAGGCCAGCACCTTGTAGGAGTTTTTTTTAAAAAGTAACTGAAATGTAATTGTAGTGATTACCTTTGAGAAAAAGTAAAGTAATCAGTTACTTTCAGAGCAATTGTAATTGTAACGGTAATTACTACTTTTTTGGACCAAGTAATTGTAACTGTAATTTATTACTTTTTAAAAGTAATCTTCCAAGCTCTGATTACTGCATCTTGTGGGAGCAAATTCCATAGTTTAACTATGCGCTGAGTAAAGAAGTACTTCCTTTTGTCTGTCCTGAATCTTCCAACATTCAGCTTCTTTGAATGTCCACGAGTTCTAGTATTATGAGAGAGGGAGAAGAACTTTTCTCTATCCACTTTCTCAATGCCACGCATAATTTTATACACTTCTATCATGTCTCCTCTGACCCGCCTTTTCTCTAAACTAAAAAGCCCCAAATGCTGCAACCTTTCCTCGTAAGGGAGTCGCTCCATCCCCTTGATCATTCTGGTTGCCCTCTTCTGAACCTTTTCCAACTCTATAATATCCTTTTTGAGATGAGGCGACCAGAACTGTACACAGTATTCCAAATGCGGCCGCACCATAGATTTATACAACGGCATTATGATATCGGCTGTTTTATTTTCAATATCTTTCCTAATTATCGCTAGCATGGAATTTGCCTTTTTCACAGCTGCCGCACACTGGGTCGACATTTTCATCGTGCTGTCCACTACAACCCCGAGGTCTCTCTCCTGGTCGGTCACCGCCAGTTCAGACCCCATGAGTGTATATGTGAAATTAAGATTTTTTGCTCCAATATGCATAATTTTACACTTGTTTATATTGAATTGCATTTGCCATTTTTCCACCCATTCACTCAGTTTGGAGAGATCTTTTTGGAGCTCTTCGCAATCCCTTTTTGTTTTAACAACCCTGAACAATTTAGTGTCGTCAGCAAACTTGGCCACTTCACTGCTCACTCCTAATTCTAGGTCATTAATGAACAAATTGAAAAGTACAGGTCCCAATACCGATCCTTGAGGGACTCCACTTTCTACAGCCCTCCATTGGGAGAACTGTCCGTTTATTCCTACTCTCTGCTTTCTGCTTCTTAACCAATTCCTTATCCACAAGAGGACCTCTCCTCTTATTCCATGACTGCTAAGCTTCCTCAGAAGTCTTTGGTGAGGTACCTTGTCAAACGCTTTTTGAAAGTCTAAGTACACTATGTCCACTGGATCACCTCTATCTATATGCTTGTTGACACTCTCAAAGAATTCTAATAGGTTACTGAGACAGGACTTTCCCTTGCAGAAGCCATGCTGGCTTGTTCTTCTATGTGCTTAGTTAATCTAGCTTTAATAATACTTTCTACCAGTTTTGCAGGGACAGAAGTTAAGCTAACTGGCCTGTAATTTCTGGGATCCCCCCTGGATCCCTTTTTGAAGATTGGCGTTACATTTGCTACTTTCCAGTCCTCAGGCACGGAGGAGGACCCGAGGGACAAGTTACATATTTTAGTTAGCAGATCAGCAATTTCACATTTGAGTTCTTTGAGAACTCTCGGGTGGATGCCATCCGGGCCCGGTGATTTGTCAGTTTTTATATTGTCCATTAAGCCTAGAACTTCCTCTCTCGTTACCACTATTTGTCTCAGTTCCTCAGAATCCCTTCCTGCAAATGTTAGTTCAGGTTCAGGGATCTGCCCTATATCTTCCACTGTGAAGACAGATGCAAAGAATTCATTTAGCTTCTCTGCAATCTCCTTATCGTTCTTTAGTACACCTTTGACTCCCTTATCATCCAAGGGTCCAATCGCCTCCCTAGATGGTCTCCTGCTTTGAATGTATTTATAGAATTTTTTGTTGTTGGTTTTTATGTTCTTAGCAATGTGCTGCTCAAATTCTTTTTTAGCATCCCTTATTGTCTTCTTGCATTTCTTTTGCCAGAGTTTGTGTTCTTTTTTATTTTCTTCATTCGGACAAGACTTCCATTTTCTGAAGGAAGACTTTTTCCCTCTAAGAGCTTCCTTGACTTTGCTCATTAACCATGCTGGCATCTTCTTGGCCCTGGCGGTACCTTTTCTGATCTGCGGTATGCACTCCAGTTGAGCTTCCGAACAAGTGTACTTGTGATTCCAGTCACCATGCAGCCCAATCCTATGCATGTTTAGCGAGATCAATGCAACTTAGTCCCCTGAGTGTGTTTAGGCCTGTGCACTAAGTACTGCGAACCAATCCTATGCATTCTAATTTTTTTTATGTTCAGACATAATCCACCAAATTGACCCCCATATCCAATTTTAGATGGTAAGCTCCTCCAGGCAGACACCTGTCCTGTGCCTTAATATGCACAGTGTTGTTACCTAAAAAAAAAATAATGCTCACCAGTGAATCATGCAAAGCAGGGGGGGTGGCAGGGCAAATGAGTGAGTGAGCGAGCGGGGGGGCAGGCAGGGGTAAAAGGGAGTGGGGGCAGCAGCACGAGTGAGCAAGCAGGGTGCAGGCAGGGGAGAGTGGGGGTGGGGGGCAGAGCGATTGAGTGAGTGAGCAAGCAGGGAGGGCAGGTGGGGGAAGAGAGCGGGGTGGGGGCAGGGCGACTGAGCCAGTGGGGAGGGCAGGTGGGGGAGAGAGCAGAGGTGGGGCCAAGGTGATTGAGCCAGTGGGGAGGGCAGGCGGTGGGAGAGAGGGGGGCAGGGCAATTGAGTGATTAAGCCAGCAGGGAGGGCAGGCAGCGGGAGAGAGTGGGGGGGCAGGGCAATTGAGTGAGTGGGGAGGACAGGTGGGGGAGAGAGCGGGGGTGGGGGGCAGGATGATTGATTGAGCAGGGGAGAGAGTGGGGGTGGGGGTAACACACACACATACACCATCGTCACTCACTTCCATTCTGCTTCTGCCTTCTCCATCATCCTTGCCCTGGCTTTCTCCTCCACTGTCTATTTTTTCTCTCTCCAGCGCTCCACGATCCCCTGCCTCTTCACCTCCTCTCTTGTGCTTCCTAACACAGAGCACGAGGGAAGAGTGAGGCTGCTCAGAAGCCCACTGTGAAGCACATGTGTTCTGTCCACCAATCACAGGAACAGAAGACTTCTGCTTGCTCCCCCACAAGTAACGTCCAAAAGTAATACCGGAAATGTTGCCGTTGCTGCTAAAAAGTAGGGAAATTACCAGTCATTCTATTACTAGTAAAATGTAATGAAGTTACCCACTCGTTACTTTAAAAAGTAATAAATTACAAGTAACTTGTTATTTCTAACGAGTTACTTCCAAGCTCTGCAATCAGTTAATGAACAAAGCCATGTTAACTGCATGTGCCAATATTCTGATTTCGATTTGTCCAAGGGGTTTTTCACCTTTATATCTAAAAGAGGTGCTAGTGTGGTCGACTATATCTTAATTTCTTCCCACTTGTCTGACTATGTAAAGGGTTTTGTTATCGAGGATAGATCTGATAGTGATCATCTTCCCCTCTCTCTGAAACTTGCCGTTGCAGTCGGTCATTTGACTTCCTCTCGGTCCTTTCTGGTTACTGAAGCCCATTTGGGCCCAAAATGCCGCCGGTGGTCTCCTATATTAGTTGATGAGGTTAAAACAATACTAATGTCCCCTATGTTGTTGGATCTTTGCTTAAAAGCGTCAGCCCCATCAAAGGATTCCATTGAGATATTTGAACAGATTTTAAACACCTTTATTTATCTGTCACCTCAGCCAATGTTTACCCTGTCAATGCATGTTCTGGTGCCAAGCCATGGTTTGACAAGCTTTGTCTAGCTAAAAAGAAACAAATTGGTTACCAAACTCGATTCACCAGACTCCATTATTCGGAAACGGCCGTAGCCAAACTTTTACAACTAAAAAAAGAATATAATAATTTATTAAAATACAAAAAATTAACTTATACTATTCATCTTTGGCAACATTTAGGCATGGCCGCTTGCCAGGGTAATCAGAGGGATTTTTGGGGATTGATTCATGGCACCTTATTTGATAAACCATTCATAACAATCCCTCCAATCCTCCCAGAAACATGGATTTCACACTTCCAAAATGCTTTTGGCAATTTATCATCATTAGGACAGGATCCTCCTTCTATATCTATCAATCATCCCTCATGGCCCCCGGTATCGGGAGCTGAAATTGATATTTTAATCTCTGCTCTACGATCGGGGAAAGCCCCTGGCCCAGATATGATTCCCCCAGATTTATATCAAGCCTTTCCTTATTGGTGGCGACCTATCTTGGCGGCTTTATTCACAAAGATCAATGAATCAGGCTGTATTCCCCAGGGTTGGAAAACGAGTGTAGTGATCCCAATATTCAAAAAAGGTGACCCCACATGCCTGTCCAACTATAGACCTATTAGTCTTTTGGACGTAGCGGCTAAGCTCTATGGGCGACATCTTTTAACGAAACTTCTTGACTGGGATAGGGAACATTCTGTCATATCGGATGCTCAGGCAGGATTTAGGGGCGGAGCTTCCACAATTGATCAATTGTTCATTTTACACCATTTCATTATGAAAGTAAAGAAGAAATCCTTATCATCCCTCTACCTAGCGTTTATCAATGTTGCAGCCGCTTTCGATTCTATAGATCGCCCCCTCCTATGGAGGAAATTAGATAAGGCTGGAATTGATAAAAGACTGTTATGGCTCCTCCAAATCTTACACCAAGACACAGTTATAAGAATTTGTCCAGGTTTCAATGAGGTTTTATCTCAAAAAATCCCAATGAGAAAAGGTATGAAACAGGGCTGTATCCTGGCGCCTTTTCTGTTTAATTTTTTTATTAATGACATTGTTTTGACAATGGCTTCACCCACTTTCTTTCTTTCCTCGATTAAAGATAGGAAGATTCCGGTTCTATTATATGCGGATGACTTGCTTTTGATTTCGCAAAATAGGATTGGCCTTAAAAAAATGCTTTTACATCTCCAAGAATATTGTGATTTGCAATTTCTCCAAATTAATTATATAAAATCCAAAATAATGATATGTGGAAAGTATAGTAAAACTAAATCGTCATGGCTTTTGAATGGCCATCCCATTGAACAGGTCCATACTTTTAAATATTTGGGAATATATATTAATAACCAACTGTCCTGGTCCCAACATTTTGCTTACATTAAATTACAAGTATCCAGAACTTTGGGCCTATTGAAGAAATTTTTCTTCTCCAAGGGTGGCCAATTATTGAAACCCATGTCAAAACTTTACATATCAAAAATTCTTCCGTCATTTATGTACAGGTGTGAGATTTGGGGTCCTTCCTTGCGCTTAGCTCTGGAACCAATCCAAAATTCCTTTTTCAAGCAGATCTTGGGTTTACCTATAGGTACCCTGGCGGCCTTCTTGAGATCTGAACTTAATTTTCCCTCTTTAATGGCCAGGATTGATCTAGCCTTCCTGCGCTTTTGGAAGAAACTCTCTGTTGCTGATCCCCCCTCCCTGTCCAAACTATGCTGGGTTGACCAGATGGAAAATGGGGGCTGGGCGCAAAATTTTTTTGCTCTAGGTCTCCAATATCTCCTAACTCCAACCTTGATTGGCAATCTTAATTCCAAGTCATTGCATAATCACACGATGATTATGAGCACGAGCACACATGAGCACACATGAGCACACATGAGCACGAGGTAAAACAAGATAGTTTAAGGATTGCAACTTCCCGTTTCTCTCAGTGGTTTTCCCTTATTAAATCAAACAATGCATGGCCCAATTATTTGGATATTCTGACTAGGGCTCCCCTTCAGAGAGCCTATACTGAACTGCGTTTTCAAGTGATGCCTACAGCGCTCTTACAAGGCAGATATTTGGGCATCCCATACGCTGAAAGATTATGTATAGCAGAGTGCATGGTGCCTGACGATTTGTTACACTACATGCTAGATTGCCCAATGTTTTCTCTTCCAAGAGCAAACTTTCTAGCTCCATTATTTCAGGCAGAAAATGCTCTAATAAGGTCTCAGAAAGTGGTTTTATTTATTATCAGCAACAGAGCCAAATGTAATAATTTCCACTGCAAACTTTGCCCTGGCTGCGAAGAAGCTTAGAGCCAATTATGTTAAGAATAATTGTTGCAAATAAATTTTATAGTTTGACTTTTTAATTTATTATTTTATTATGTATTATGTATATGTGGTTGTATTTCTTCTGTAACAGCCTCTGGCTATATGCAGTATTAATAAATGAAAAAAATGAATGACTGGATTCTAGATAATATAGTCACCTGCGGATCATTTAGACCAAATTTGCCTTGCACAACAGTCCCTGAGATGTAGACTCCTAAAGCAAGGGTGGGAAACTAGATCCATGGTGGACAAGATCCTTTTCTCCCCAACCCACTAGTCAATCACCTAACGTCACAATGATGTCAGGTGATGCAGCACTTTGAAGTCCTGATATTCAGCTGATCATTGGTAAGAGTCCTGCACTGCGTTTTAGAGCCAATGATCAGCTGACTGTAGGGACTTTAAAACACAGCACAGGACTCTTTGCAAACCCATTACAAAGAGCCCTGAGCTAAGCTTTGAAGTAACATCAGCTGATCAGCTTTCATAAGTCCCCTTTGGCCCAGCCCAACCATCTTTTTACTGCCCACACCTGATATCACATATGACATCAGGTGATTGACAGATGAGGCCAGGAGGGCCTAATTAAGCTCATGGGCTGGAGGTCCCACACGCACACACACTAAAGGGATAATCTTCACTTACATTATGTTTATTATATTATCAGCATATAGGTCAGTAGCATCTGGGAGTCACCGGATGGGGGAGGCTTGTTCAGACTCTTAACTTAGCAATCCTATGTCTTTTTGGCTTCCTGGCCCACCAAAATCCACAGCCCTTTAACACCTTTCCTTGCCTGCCCACTTCCTTGCTGTAACTCACCCAGTCCTCCTGACTAATTTTGTTCTATTTCTATATGGTTATAGTATTGGGGGGTTAGTCTTGATGATGTCTTTGGGACCCCTCCAAGGATGTAATTCTGTGTCTGTAAGGTTGGGATCTGTACTAGAAGGAACCTGCTGAACTGATCAAACCAGTTTCGTTTTTAAGTTAATAGGCCTAGCAGGATTTGTTAAGTACCTTATTTACATGTCTAAAGACTTGGTCAAGAACAGATGTGTTGCCATAGGAATAACTGGCTGGTGATGATTTTTCAGGAGTGGGTAGGCTTTTCCCTCTCACCTGACTGAAGGCCACCTCATCCTAGGGCCAAGAGGTAGCCTTTGTGTTTTTAGTCTGGTCTGGACCTGGAAAGAGACAGAGGCTTGACTTGTTCTCTGTGCTGAATGCTAATGAGGAACAAGATCTGTTGGAGTGTTAATGCTGAGAGCCCTTCCATTTTATGTTCAGGTTGTACATATGTCTATATAAAACCATATGTCCTAAAAGCACCATAGTCTCCAGGGATGGTGCAGAAATTCAATTCAGTTCGCATTTAAAGTCAAATTTATCAAATTTGCACTTTCCAAAGCAAAATGAGAACAGAAACACAGCCATACTTCAAAATTTGCATTTATCTGAATTTTGCAATGCAATTCTCCAACCAAGCAATGTTTACAAAATTGCATATATTAGGGGAAAGTGTGCACAAAATCAATATATGGTGAAAATGCAATATATTGGGATAAATTGTTTGCAAAAACATGTACGTTGATCAATACAGCATACAAAAATGTATTTATTAGGAGAAATTCACACTAAGATGCTGAAGAATTTTCATGAGGATTTTTTTTAAAAAAATGGCAAATTGCTACAGAAATATGAAGAACCAAATTTGAGATTAGAAAAATTAGAAACTGAAAGAACCAAAATTGTCAGATCATTCCACTCCTCGCCTCCAGTTACCTTCATTCCAAGGAAACCAAACCTTGGGTAAGCACTGGAACCCCTGGAAATCTATCATCTCTCAGAGATTGGGGTACATGCAACAATATTCTTCTTAGCTCTTCCTTTCTCAGACGGCATGTCTTCATTATCCATTTCTTCAGGTTCCTGTTCTTTAGCACATAGACCAGAGCTTGGAAGATTACTTTTAAAAAGTAATAAATTACAGTTACATGGCCTAAAAAAGTAGTAATTACCGTTACAATTACAATTGCACTGAAAGTAACTGATTACTTCACTTTTCCTCCCAAGTAATCACTACAATTACATTTCAGTTACTTTTTAAAAAAAGCCTACAAGGTGCTGGCCTTGGCTGCTGCACATCTAAGTAGCCTAAAACAAACATTAAAAATAAACAAGCACATACAGAGGCAGTAGAATAATTATTTTTATTCATAAGATAGCAATGGAGGTCTCTCCGCTGGTAAGGGTGGTGGGGAGGGAGGCTGAGGCCACTACTCTAATCTTTGCACATCAAACAAAGTGCAACCCCCCAACTCAGGCAGCCAGCATAATCTCTCTCACTTAACCACCTCCCAGACCCTGCCGTGCCACCAACTAAGGGACAGTCACTCAAGCAAACATTTTCCCCTGAGATGCAAAAAAGTTAAAATACTGCAAATGCAACACAGTAGCCAGAGAGGGTGGTGGAGGCTACTTTGTGTGCCAAGTGCAAACACAGTATTCTTTCTCTCTCTCTCTCTCTCTCTCTCTCTCTCTCTCTCTCTCTCTCTCTCTCTCTCACACACACACACACACACACACACACACACAAAGTCATCTTTCACCTCCACAGTTCTTTATCTCCATTCTGCTGCTGCCTCCTTCTCCACCTTTATCCATGTCCTTGACCTCCGGATCCTTTTCCCCTCCCCTCCATTCTTCACCACCACTATCTGTTTTTTAAATAATTGTTTTCTCCACTCCACCCCATCTCACTCTCTGCCTCCTCCCTCACTGCCTGCTACCCATCCACAGAGCATGAGAAAAGAGGGACACTGCACAGAAGCCCAGTTTGAGGCACATGATTTTCATCCACAAATCAGAGGACCAGAAGACTTCCCCTGCTCCCCCTCCAAGTAATGCCCAAAAGTAATTCTGGATATGTTACAATTACTCCACAAAAGTAGTAAAATTACTCCTAGTTCTAATACAATCAAAATGTAAAGGAATTACCCACTCGTTACTCAAAAAAGTAATGAATTACAAGTAATTCGTTACTTGTAACTAGTTACTTCCAAGCTCTGACATAGACCCACTTGCACTCCACTCTCCATCCATCCAGCAAAAATCTCTTCCATGCCTTCTGTGCTGTGAAGTGCTGCAGTCTTTATAAGGCTGCTCATAAGGTTGGGTGGGACTGCAATGTTATAAGGTTGTTTCTTGATTTTAAATAGTGTTATGAATTTAATTTGATTGGCATTAGGAATTTAATTTAATATAATTGGCTTTAATTATTTAGGTCATCTTGTTGGTTTAATTATGTTGTACACTGCTCTGGGCTTCCAGTTGGGTGCAAGAGTGCTATAAAAACAAAATAAATGAAATTAAGTAATAAATTTAAAAATGGGGTGCACAACCAGAAAATACATGCACTTTGGTTCTTAAATTTTGTGCAAACAGGGTATGTTTGAACAAAATCTTTCTATAGAGCTATATAGAGTATAACCAAGTACATCTTTAGGAAGGGCTGTCGATGACTCTGGGCTGAAACCCTGAAAAGTCACTGCCAGTTAGCATAAATAACAGTGAGGTATATGTACTGATGATCTCACTCAATATAAGGCAGCTTCCTATGCAGGGTCAGTCCAAGACATTTTGCTGCCTGAGACAAAGGATATGATAGTCCCCCACCCACCCCACATTCTACATACAAGAGCCAGTTTTTTCCACTGAATCATCAGCACTGGTGATGGAAATATGTCCTAAGGGTAGCAGGCTATTTCACAGAGGAGGCCACATGGCACAAATAGCCCTGTCTTCCAACAGGGGAGTAGCTAGACACTCAGGAGGAATGTCACTGTGTCCCCATTCCCCAGCATCTGCCTCCTGAGGCATCCACCACACTCTGCCTAATGGTAGGGCCAGCTCAAAATATTTCTTCCTATGGTTCATATCCTTATACTTACTGAAAAGCCTGCCCTGAAAAGAATCTTGCATTCCTTAAGCAGAGATTAAATGTACTAAGGTGCAGCAACCCAAATCAGAGCTGTCTGAGCTAGGGATACCAGATGTACAGTTTTCAGCCGGATACTCCGGCTTTTGTGGGTCCTCTCCGAGTCTCCAGGTGAGTCAGCTTAATCTGCGGACTCTCAGCTTTCATTTTTTTAAAATTAAGTTTCTAGGTGGTCTGATTCTAGAGATATACACTAAAACATCACCCCCAATGTCCGTGAAATGATCTCTTAGCTGGTTGCTCTAACCCCTCCCTTTCAGGTTTATAGCCAATAAGTGAAGTCAAGATTGTGATTGACAAGGGATTTCTGGGCCTCCAGGCAATCCTTAGACTCCATTGCAAAGGTAGAAAACGATTTCCCCCCCTGTATATCTGAAAATCTCATAAACTGAGTAAGTATATAGCTTTCAGTAGTACCAAAAGTATTTTTTCTCTTGTGTTCACAAGTCAAACAACTTTAAATTTTCCTGGGCTGTAGAAGATGGCAGTGTTTTGAAAACCTTCCCAATATGAAGCTTTAATCCAGTACTTGCTTTTCTGAGAGTAACACTGCAATGCTAATCCCACATACCTGCAGTAAACCCCATTGAATTCAATAGGACGTACTTTTGAGTAGACAAGGTTAGGATTGTACTGTCAATTAATGGGACTTTTGAGTGAACATAGTAAAGAACAGTGCTTGTGTTGTAAATCTCTCCCCCTCCAATCCTATTTTTAAAGCAATTAGGCAGGGTTTACATAGATATCACTGTTTTTATTATGTAGGAAACTAATACTGATGTTATGTTTTATTTAAAAAAAGGTTCTGCAATGACCAATTCATTTGGACAATAAACTATTATATGGGGTCTATGTATTTTTACATCTCCAGTGTGTGTGTATATAGAGTCTTCCCAACAACCCTGTGAGGTAAAATTGCCAATTGGAAACCAAGCCAGCTTGAGAAATAAATCCCTTTAAAATCCAATAATCATAAAAAGTATAAACAGTTGCAAAACAGCTTAAAGTGGCATGATTCTGAATTTTGGGTGGGGTGAGTGTTCCTTATCACTTGAGGCTGCAGTTCTGTGCATGCTTCCGTGTTTGAATAAGCCCCGTTGAATACATTGGGACTTTTTTCTGAGTAAACAAACATAGGATTGCACTACAAATATCTTTACAGGTTGTGTAAATAATAAACATCTTTGACATTCATGCTTATATAAATATTTCTTCATTGAAAGCACATGACTTCCACTGTAGAATCCTAGGATGTGTAGTTTCCCCCTCACAGTTGTAGTTCCCACCACCCTTAACAAACCACAGTTCCCATGATTCTGTGGTGTGCTTCATGTGCTTTAAATGAATGGTGTGGATCTGCCCTAGGTATGATATGCATTCATTAGTGAATTGAAAAGAACAATTTTAAAAGATACTTTTTTAAACAGGGGAAGGGCTGTAGCTCAGTGGTAGGGCATATGATTTGCATGCAAAGGTCCAAAATTCAATTTCTGGAAAAGACTATTGCCTGGAATCCTGGAGAGCCAATACTAGTCCATGTCATCTGTACTGACCTAGATGGTATCAAATGTCCTAAGTTGGTATAAGGTAGATTATTTTGTTCCTAAACGTGGAAAGAGACGCAAGGGCCACAGTGACTCCAAAATTTATTTATGTATTTTATTTACAACATTTATATAGGCCTTTTTTGTAAAAAACCGAAAAGGGGTTTACAGAAGGAATTAAAACAATAAAATTATTTGCAAAAACAGTTAAAGACATTCAAAAATAAAACCAACAATGAGTTAAAAACAAAAAACACAATAGCTTCTACATGCCTGGATAGGTTTGCCTAAACAAGAATGTTTTTAGCAGGTGCTGAAAACAGTACAATGAAGGTGTCTGCCTAATGTCAAAGTTCCAAAGCATAGGTGCTGCCACACTAAAGGAATGATTTCTTACAAGAGCAGAACAAGTACTACGTGGCACCCATACCATGGAAAGCACACCTTGAACGTGGCCTGGTAGCAAATTGGCAGTGCAGATTTCGGAGTAGAGGTATTATGTGCTGATAGGGTCTCACTCATGTCAGCAATCGTGCCACAGCATTCTGCACTAACTGCATCCCCCGGGTCAGGTTGTGCTGCATGGGGATTTCTGTGACCTTGGCAGACTGGCTGTCAGGATTTTTTTAGTTTTGGTTTTTGATTAGGAATCCTGACTGCTTGAGGGATGCTGAGTTTTCTGTATTACTCATAGGAATTTTGTTGTTGTTGGTATGGTATTGCATTTAGGAAAACATCACTGTCTTTTATTTTTATTTTTACATTTCATTTACCTTTAACCTCACTCCCTTACATCCATAGAAGCAACAACAGTGGTTCCATGTGCTCAGCTCAACCCCCTTAAACCCACTGATGATGCACCTTGTTGGTTGCATGACCGTTTGTTTCTTGCCCAATAGTGGCAAAAGAGAATTCACATACTGGGAAGTGTGGCTGCAATTGTTATTCCCAAGCTGCTGACTGTGAAGGTAGATCAAACCATGTCTGCTTTCTCTCTGACAATTATTACTCACTGGAATTGGATTGGCTGTCAAAGTGAGTTTATAGCAGCCCACATGGTAGACTGAAAAGGGTAGAGAATCTTCTTACTCTTATTCATTTCTCAGACCTCTTTTGGAAGAGAAGAGACAGGGCATTCCAGGCAGGGGGTTGCCAACCCTGCTTGCATATGGATACCTTTGCAGAGGATCCCTAGTCAAGCTTTACCAGCAGCACAATCCTAAACAGTTCTACTCAGGAGTAAGTCCTGTTGAGTTCTATGGGGCTTAGTAAGTGTGTTTAGAATTGCAGCCTTCAGGAGCATCCATCTTCGCTCCTGAGTGCTCCTATCTAACATCTCCACAACACGAGGCTCCTTTCTTCCTACAATGGCCTTCTGGTGAGTGGCCTGGCCTGAGAGCACTTAAATCCTTCTTACCAGAATCAAATAGGCTAGATTAAATGTTCCCTACCCAGGCTGTATCTTTCAGCTAAGATTTCTATCTTAATTTCCAATCAGAGCAATGTTTTTGTTTGAATTGTATGCTCCAAGCAACTGTGGTTGATGCTTAATGTATCATGCTTAATGACATCACTATGGCCCACCCCTGTGACATCACTATGGCCCACCCCTGTGACATCACTATGGCCCACCCCTGTGACATCACTATGTCCCATACCCATGACTTCACTAAGGCCCACCCCTGAAATCTCAGGTGTTGGGATGCTTCTGACCTGGCAACCCTAGTCTGAGCATGCTCTTAGACAGGGCCGGCACTAGGCATGCCAGGGCCCTTGGGCACCATCTTGCTCTGGGCCCCGATGCACACATGCACACACACGCACATGCCCCACCTACCTGTCTCTCCTGTCTTTTGCAGCTGTGCATGCTGGGCTGCCATTAACCAAGATGGCGGCCGAGGTTTCCCTAAGGGGCCGAAGCCTCCTTTGCCATCTTGATTGATGGCATGTGCGCACATCCCTGCCATCAACCAAGATGGAAGCAGGGGCATCAGCACCTTAGGGAAACCTCAGCTGCCATCTTGGTTAATGGCAGCTCTGTGTGCACAGCCCGCACAGCCACAAAAGACAGGAGAGACAGGCAGGTGGAGCCAGCGAATGGGCGGGCAGCTGGGAAGCTCTCTCCCTATGATCTGTGGCAGTACTCTGCTGTAGATCATGGAAGGGGAGTGCTACTCCTTCCCCACTCTATTGAGGGGCCTCTGTGGCCACCCTTTAGCATCGGCCCTGCTGTTAAACATAAATTAGGTGCACACCACCAAATAATATACATGGTGAGAAAATAGGATACGCTTATTTTCAGCTATCTAAACAGTTACTGTTCAATTTAGATTCCTCTTGTAAAGAAAGCTCTGTTGAAGTCAAAGTAGTATGAAAGGTCAATTCAATTAACAGAGCCTCTGTGCCAAAAACAGGACTGCAAAACTTAAACATAAGAACTCAGAATTACCCAAACAACTTCACTACTGGCATTTTCTTTATTTTGCAATCCTGGGTTTTAAAAAATGTTCCTTTCCTAAGCTATCATTTTCTTCTTTAAATACAGTTCATGTACACACCATGTTGTACATGCAGAAAATGTGTAACTGTAGGCATTGCTATAACTGAAGGATAGAAAAATCCATTTAAAATATTAACACTGATCTTGTAAAATCTTAGTTAATCAGACTGAAGCTTCATTTGCCAGGTTTTAGTCTGGCCGGAAGTTTTATGGCTGTGTTATAATAACCCCAGGGAGGGCAGGGAGAGGTTTATAATTAAAATCATGATCCTAAACACAGGTCCATTGTAATATATTTGTTAAAATTGCCTGTTGATATACAATAGAAAATAGAAACAACTGGATCATAGAATTATATGCTGTATATTCCCATTGCTTAAATGTGGATACAACTCAGTTAAAATGCAGTAAAAACAAAATATATAGGTTGCAGAGATTCATCTCTCTGACTGCAAAGGGACAGGTATCTATTCTGCAGCCCAATGGAGTCAAAACCCTCGGATTTAAGCCACTTTGGTCAATTTGAAAACTATGGTTCTAAATCAAGTGCTAGATTTATTCTAGTTTCCTTTGTGTCATCTATAACATGCTGAGTGATGTGGTAGCTCCTGATCTGGCTACTGAAAGCTGCTGTTGTAGACTACCATTTCCCTCACTTCTTCAGGAAAAAAAATGCTGTTGGAAAGGTTTGTGTGGCTGAGAATTCTTAATCATGCTTATTTGCTGCTACTTCCCTGATCAGTTTGAAACTGCAATGACGGTTTTATTTTATAAGCCTAAAAACAGCAGTTCAGATATGCTAACCTGTATCTTCCACTGAGCCTCAGGTGACTACTGCAATGGGTGGCACATTGGGCAGGAGGCAACCACTCCACTGCTGCCACTGCTTAAAGCAATAGTGGCTGGTGGCTCCATGTCAGTGTGACAGTGGAATCCATTCTAGGGTTTAGTCCGAACTTTCAAGCAGCACTACTAAATCCAGACTAAAACCCGGAGTGGATTCCACTGCCCCACTGATATGGAGCCACAAGCCACCCCGGGCTTAAAGACAGAATCGGGGCTAAACAAAAAGCAAATTGCATGGACTAACACACACACTTCCTCTCTATGTTCTTGGGCAGACAGCTCCAGCCAGACTGCCCAAGTGTTGCAGAGGGCATGCAGCAGTTGTTTAGTCCAAGGAAT
This sequence comes from Rhineura floridana, assembly GCF_030035675.1. Taxonomy (NCBI): domain Eukaryota; kingdom Metazoa; phylum Chordata; class Lepidosauria; order Squamata; family Rhineuridae; genus Rhineura; species Rhineura floridana. Next base: position 87,140,828 of record NC_084485.1, on the reverse strand, counting down.
ATACTAGAGTAATTTGGTATAATTTCCATTTACAGAGTGAATCCAACCAGCTCAGAGCTTTTTTGTATCAATTTGATCTACAGGTTAAGAAAAAAATATTCATTTATTTAGTACATTTATATCCCACCCTTCCTCCCAGAAGGAGCCCTCAGAAGTTAACTAACAGAACAATCCAAATGACGGGAAGTGGGTGGAAGGGAGGCCAGCAGAGGAGGAGCTGGTGGAAAGCCCCATGGGATCCTTCTCCCATTTGGAGCTGCTGGCCTGGCTTAACACCAACTCCATCAGGAACTGTGCACACAAGCCGGCAGGGAAGCGCCAGCTGCCACGAACAGGCCTCCCTGTAGGCCACCATGGAAATGTTTTTACTGCGCTGGCCTTTTGGCTGGCAGAGCTTCCAGGTGGATTGGGACCCAGGGGAGGGCTTTGAACACGAGGAGGATCTCACACAAGCCCCCCCCATGGCTCTTCCCCATGCCCCATTTTGGGGGCTTCTGCCAGCTTCCAGTGGTCCGCACTATCCATTCCCCCCCCAGCCCAGCGGAAAGGTGAGTCGGATTGCCCTAACAAGATCAATGGAGAAGGATGTCAAATATCTAGGAATTTATCTATCTGTGGACATTTGCAAGACAAGATTGTATTAATTAATCAAACCACCCCTCTCCTATTATGATCCCAGGGCAGTTTACAACATATGTATTAAAAACAATAAAATTAAATTAAAAAAACAAATAAAATTCAATCTCCAAAGCCAAAATACAAAATCAGGTTTCAAACTGTCCTTTGAACCACAGACATCATTACTAGAGCATATTAGTCAAATTGTAAAGAACCATCCATGTTTGGTGAAGAACCTTTTAAACTATGGCATTTCAAATCAGTGTGCAATATCCCAAACACTACCAAAAAGAAAAGAAGAAGGGGTTGGCAAACTTAGATAATGGTTAAATTAACACACTTCAGTAGACTATATAAAACAGACATTCCACATTTTTGGAAAAATGGAAACCATGACTTGGAATAGAATTAAAACTTTTGAAAGCATTCAATGGGAAGTACAGAAATACCTCAGTTAACAAACTACATGCGTTCCTGGACATTACTTCTTTAACAGAAGCTTTGGTACCAGAGGTGGGAATAACATGGGAAGAATAGGGATAATTTCTTATACCACAAAAAAGAAAAGCAGTTCAACATATTTCAGCAAACTTTTTATTCAAAACTAACAATAAGCATGTCTGAAATGAAACAACCAGGCCAGGTAAGCCTTGTATATAGGGTTACCATATTGCCCAGTTATCCGGGTTTTACCCGGTTAGCCCCTTAGGTGGCCCGGATTCTCAGCTTTAATTTTTTTAAAAAAATAAATTTCTAGGTGGTCCGGTTCTCGAGATATGCATAAAAACATCAGCCGCCCCCGACTGTTAAATCTTTCTTTAAACAGTACTGTATAGCACTTTGTAGCTTTAACCCTGCCCAATCAGGATTGCAGCCAATCAGTGAAGCCAGGGTTGTGTTTCAGTTTGATTGACCTGAGGCAACATCTAGAAAACGTCATTGCAATGCCAGAAAATGGTGGTTTCCCCCCGTTTATCTGAAAAGTTCATAAATTGGGTAAGTATATAGATTTCAGTTTTTTTCCCTCTTGTGTGCAGGAGTCAGATCCTGGGTTTTGAAAACCTTCCCAATACTTGCTTTTGTAAAAGCAATGTTAATCCCATATGCCCGGAGTAAATCCCATTGAATTCAATAGGACTTACTTTTGAGTAGACATGGTTATGAATGTGCTGGAAATCAATGGGACTTTGGAGTGAATGTAAAAAAGAATTGTGTTTGTGTTCTAACTTTTTCTGTCCCCCCTTCCAGTCCTATTTTAAAGCAAGTAGGCAGGGCTTACTTAGGTATTACAGTTTTTATTCTGTAGGAAACTAATACTGATTTTTTAAAAACTAATACTGATTTTTCTGCAATGACCAACTGGTTTGACAATAAACTATTATATGGGCTGTATGTATTTATACATCTGCAGTGTGTGTGTGTGCGTGTATGGAGTGTTTCCAACAACCCTGTGAGGTAGCGTTGGAAACCAAAGCAGCTCACAACAAGAAATAAAGCCATTTAAAATCCAATAACCATAAAAACAAGTATAAACAGTTGCAAAACAGCGTAAAGTGGCATGATTCAGAATTTTGGGTTGTGTGAATGAAGTTGCTTATCACTTGAGGTTGCATTTCTGTCCCTGTTTGAGTAAGCCCCACTGAATACACTGGGACTTGCTTCTGAATAAATAAACCTAGGATTGCACTATAAATATCTTTACAGTTTGTGTAAATAATAAATATATTTGATAGTCATGCTTATATAAATATTTCTCCATTTATCATATTTTTGGTTTTTGGTTAGGAATCCTGACTGGTTGTGAGATGCTTAGTTTTCTGCCTTACTCATAGGAATTGTGGTTGGTATGGTATTGCATTTAAGAAATCATGGTACGAAATGGCCTGAATCAGTATAAGGCAGATTCCTTGGTTCCTAAAAGTGGGAAGAGACTCAAGGGCCACAGTGACTCCAACATTTATTTATGTATTTTTATTTACAACATTTATATACCGCTTTATTGTAAAAAAATCTCAAAGCGGTTTACAGAAAGAATTAAAACAATAAAATTATTGGGAAAAGCGTTAAGGACAGATGCTTAAAAACATTCAAAGTAATAAAACCAACAATGACTTAAAAACAGATTTAAAAACACAATAGCTTCCACATGCCTGGAGAGGCTTGCCTCAAGAAAACTGATTTTAGCAGGTGCTGAAAAGAGGTGTCTGCCTAATGTCAATAGGCAAGGAGTTCCAAAGCGTAGGTGCTGCCACTTTACAGGACTGATTTCTTACAAGAGCAGAACAAGTACTATGTGGCACCCATAACATGGAAAGCACAGCTTGAACTTGGTCTGGTAGCAAATCAGCAACCAATGCAGATTTCAGAGCAGAGGTATTATGTGCTGATAGGATCTCCTTCATGTCAGCAATTGTGCTGCAGCATTCTGCATTAACTGCAGTCCCCAGGTTAGGTTGTGCTGCATGGGGATTTCTGTGACCTTGGCTGATTGGCTGCTAGGATTTTTTTAGTTTGGGGTTTTGGTTATGAATCCTGACTGGTTGTGGGATGCTGAGTTTTCTGCCTTACTCATAGGAATCTTGTTGTGGTTGGTATGGTATTACATTTAGGAAAGTGTTACTGCCTTTTGTGTTTTTTTTTCCTGTTTGCATTTCACTTATCTTTAACCTCACTCCGTTACAGCCATAGAAGCAACAACAGCATATGCAAGATAATTAACTCCCATTAGTGATAAGAGCAATAATTTATAATTATTATTTTAATTAAAACAAGAGGTTTATCAGTACTTGGAAGAGGACCAGATATTTATTTTCTTTCTGAGCCCAGGACTGGGTCTTTTATGATGCCCGGTGGGGGGAGGGAGCAGGAGAGTAGTCGATAAGACAGACATCCTGGCATTGGTAATCTAATTAGCAAGGTATGTGTGGGGTTGTTGCACACTTCCAGGCCCAGTGGAACCTATGTAGATGTGGTTGATCAAAGGGAGAATAAATTTTGAGTTAAGCAAAGCTCTGCTTTTATAAAACCTAAGAAACATACACTTTGAATGTCTGAGTGCCTGCACCAGTGGAATACTGGAGGAACTTGTAAAACTTGCTGCAACAGTATTTAGAACTGAGCATGTGGCGTGAAAGACTCCTTTTCCTAACATTTTGGCTTCTTGTTTTTCTCCACCCACCACATCTCTGAAATATATTGTATGTGTAATGGTTAACCGTACTGCTGCCCTGACTTACTTTATGTTTGTTGCTATTTTGTGTTTTTATTATGTTTTTATATTGATTGTGTATTTTTATTGTTTTTATTATATTTGTAAGCTGTGCTGAGCTGTGTTTTTAACAGCAGAAGGGCAGGATATAAATCCTCTTAATAAATAAATAAATATTCCATAGTGTTGGAAACTAGTCTAGGCATTTAAGGCTGAAAATGTTGCTTTTTAAAAAAACATTTCTCACATCTTTCTCAAGTTTTTGGTGGTAATTCCTAGGCACAAAAAGAAAACAACTAGACAATCCAAATATTAATATGCAAATATTTGCACAATAGCAAATAATATGCATAATATGCAAATAATATGCAAATTAGCCTGTCCGGATTTGTGGAACTGGAATATGGCAACCCTACTTGTATATAGACCACGTGAAGTCTTCTTCCAAAATGCATCCAGGGATGCCTGCCTTGCCTTTCCCCCCCTTTTATTATGTAGGATCTTGCTATAGCAATCTAAGGCTTTGAGCACAGTTCTCCTCTCCATACACTTGAGCAGGCAGACAATGGGCAGCCATACACACCCTGTGATTGCTCTCTCTCTCTCTCTCTCTCTCTCTCTCTCTCTCTCTCTGTGCCATCCTTCTCTATACTTGAGCAGACATGACTACAGTAAACAGTGCTTCCAGAGCACCCAAAGCACTGTTTACTGCGGAGGCACTTGCATCACCTGGCAAGGAACACCGTTCCAGCCACACATGAAAGAGCTGCCTGCAGCAGCCACAATTCAGTAGGCAAGGAGCCACATTCTATGTCAGAGTGTGTGCCTCCCCCCACCCACACCCAATAAAGACTTTGTTAAAAGGAGTTTCTTTCCTGGAGGATTTGTTAACTGAGGTATTACTATACAGATATTGTGTAAGACAATGCTATGTATGAAATTTTTGTATGAATACCCCTTGGTTATACATACATGTATATGTCTTTCTTTTCTTACTGTATTTTGTCTTATTTTCTCTCTCTTTTTAGATCTTTTGTGTGTAGATCTAACAGTGATGACAATGAAATCTGTGGTTCTAAATCATATTGTGGTGCAGCAGTTAGAGTTGTTCGAGGATCTGGTAGGTCATGCTTCAAATCCCTACACAACCATGAAACTCACTGGGTGACCTTGGGCCAGTCATTGACTCTCAGCTAATCTACCTCACATGTTTGTTGGGAGGGGGCAGACCATGTCATGTCACCTTGAGCTCCTTGGAGAAAAGGTGGAATATAAATGGAATAAATAAACACACACACACAACATCCAAGTATTTAAGATTAGCCAGACTGGAGACTGGGCTACAATTTTTCAAGAGGAAATTGTACAAAAGAAAGCCATAGAATTAGTATATTGTGGGCATTGTACTCAAAGTTACTTCAAGTCAGGGTTTGTGAGCAAAAAAGAAAAAGGTAGTGTTTTGGTGTCTTCTTTTTGTGTGTGTTAATCAGGGGATGCAACATATTGGTATCATGGGAGGCTCCCTGCTTATCTCACATAATTTCACTTTGTACAGGTTTGTGCTGAAAGAGAAAAAATGCAACTTAAATTTGAAGAGCAAGCAAATATTATTGATATTGTGACAGAAAGCAATTTGCCATCCTAATGTTTTACTCTAGGATAAGGCCAGCTTCCTTTTGGCCAAAATACAGAGCTGACTATATTACATCTTACATCTATAGGAAAAGCTCTTTTCCATCTTAAATACATTCCTTCAGCTTCCACAGAAAGTGATTTAGACTTTGCTGCTTTAGACTGAACATAATTCCCACCCCCTCCCTGCAACTTAACATGTTGCTTTAGGACGGCTCCGTTAGGCAGAAGGATTCCATATGTGCCGTAATGTTTGTGTTTCTAAGCAATGCCTTGGTGACCACATTAGGGGTGCCTAAATACAAAAAAGAAAAAGAAAAGGCTGCTTTTTAATTTTCTGTTTCTGGCTATCTCCATTGGAAAATGGAGAGAAAAAAAGGTGGTCTGTACTCCTGGCACAGCATGTGCTGAAAGAAATGTCCCTCATAGGCCAAATTGTATACAGATCCCACCAATAAAATTTTGCGTCATGCGTGCCTATTTTAAAAAATGAATGGATTTCATTGGGATTAATTCAGCAGAAGGGAAGACATTAATTCTCAGGCACAGGAGATCTGGAACAAAATATCTTGTCATTATGAAATCAGCAGGTGTTGGACAGGCATGTTTTTGAGACTGCCAAAGTATCTCCGTTGGCTCAGTCTTTGGGGACATTTTTGTTTAACATTCAACCAAGTAGCTTCACAAATGTTACTAAACCAAAGACGTTCATGAACAAGCAAACAGATTACTTAGGCATGCTGACCAAAAAGTTCTTTATATGTTCAAACCTCCTTGAGGCTTATGGAATGGCTCCCTTTTTGAGTGGGCTTCAGATCAAGCACTGAGACCACAAAGCAAACAAAGAGTTTTTCAGACAATGCACAATTAAGCTATGTAATTCATGGCACTGCGACGTTACAAAAATTTCTTCCACAAGGACAAAAAAAGGGGGAGGGGGATTCTTAGGTAGATCATGCCATCAATGGCTAAGATCACTGGGAGGCACTTTATGTATTGCTTAATTTCTAACTGGTGGAAACTTGGGGCTCATCCAAATGACTGTATAATCTGGAATGCAATTGTTTTGTGTAGTGATTAATTTGTCGTGGTCCATATGACGTTGCAAGGTGTTGTGGATTTTCACTCTCACAAATCCACATTAGCGATTCCTGGAAAAAGCCAATATGACTTCCTAAAGCAGAAATCAATCGCATTGCACTTCCCAGGAGGATCCCTCTGCCTGTGCAGCTCTGAGACGGGCTCCCGTCTTGGATGAAACTTTTTCAGTTTTAAATTCAGTCAGAAGGGTCTTTTCTGACTGGGGATAATTTCTTCTGGATAAGGAAGAAACGTGAGATTTCCCACACAGCTTTGTTGTGATTGTTGGAGTCTGGAATTCGTCAGAATTGTCTGTGAAAGAAAGTCTTCCAGCAGCTCAGACGGAGTGAGGATTTCTATGCTAGCTCAGCTGAAAAAGTGACCCTTATTTTTTCTTTAAAGAATAATGGATTAACAGGCAAGCATCCTCCTGTCTACGCTTATAACTTTCTTATCTATACAGCTAAAGAGATTTGTCAAAGTAACAGCAATTAAGATAACCTAGGTGAGTTAAGACTTTCCTTTTTTACTCACGGAACTAAGAGGGAAGAAAATAAAAATAGCCTATCTTTCTTTTATTGCAAAAAGCTGACATGGAAAATAGCATTTTAAAGATTACATGGATGAGGGATTTCTGATTGGAAGAGAAAAGAAAAATCTTTTTGATTTATAAGACTTTTGTGTAATATATGTCTGGGACTATTTTTCCTGATCTATTTTTTTTTTGACGAATCTGCTCATTCTCTCTGCTACTAGTTATTTGGACGCTGTGAACTAAAGCTGTTTTTGCACTTCTGGGCATATAAGAGATAAGGGCTGTCTAGCGTGTGATGCCAGTTGGTTGGAAAGATTAACTCCTTTGTAACTGGATAAAGAAATAAACTGCTCTTTGCTTGGGACATTGAAAATTGAAGGAGTTTTGTTCCTTTGGCTTTAAGAATGACAATTAAGAAGATCATGGATGTACAAGAAGGGACTTTATCTTTAGACATGTTTCAGAAAATAATGAATGGGATTAACTCAATAAAACAAGAACTGAGAATAATAGACAAGCGTGGAGAATTGAATTTCACGAAATGAGACAGGAGCTGAAAGAAATTCAGGATTCTATGAGAAAGGAGAATAAAGATAGATCTGGAAAACCAAAAAAGGATGAAAGAGAAATTAAAGGCAAGGTTCAAAATATGGAGATTGGATTAAATATGGACATGAAAAAAGATTTGGATTTCCTGGCTGTGACGGATCCTGGAGACAAATATTACAGTTTGGAACTCAGCGCTGTCCTTGAAGGAATTGAAGAGATTGGAGATAAAGATATTATCGGTTCAAAAAAATTCCTGGACTGGAAGGATTTGATGGAACTTGAAATGGAGAAAGTTAACAGAATTAATCCCTGTTTTGTGTCATTGGAAAAATCTTCAAGAGATGTACTAGTGTATCATGTGGAAAAGAGGAACAGAGATGCGGCTTTGCAACAATACTTCAGTGATACGTTCGGAATTGATGGCAAGAAAATATCTGTGATGGAGGAAATTCCTATCAGACTTTTATTATATGACTATGACAGCAAGATTTTTGGGTGCGTAAAGATGGAAGATGGAAGATGGACCCAATAAGGATAATGACAGAAGAGCGATTTGAAATTACTGGACTTAGTAGACTTGATGAGTTGGATTATTTGACATGTTTATTTAGGAAAAAAAATTGATTGATATATATCTCAAGGATTGGAAACTTCTCTTTGACTTTTTGTGGAAGATTAAAATGATATGATGTTAATGAGATTTGAAACCAACTAAGATAACCGCTGGAGGAAGGTGATTTTATAATCTATTAAGAGATAGGTTTGTTATATATTATAGATTTATAGCTGAACTATGACAAATCAGAAGTCAATATTTTTATATATTTTTTATTGTATTAGTCATTGATTTGTGTTTTTTTCTTTTTGTATTGTTTTGGTTTTGAAAATTTGAATAAAAATTAATTCAAAAAAAAAGAAATCAATCGCATTGCCTCATGGAGCTCGGACGCAATGTCGTGGAGTTTACCTTGATAGGCATTCCAGGGGCAGTCCATGGGCATTGCCCCATCATATTCCAAGCCCCTTCTCTCCTTCCCAGCCAATAGCACATTCAGAGAACTGCACATGTGTGTGGGGAAAGCAGCAGAGCTCATATGGACCGATTGCAAGGGGCTCTGCTGGAATTTGCCAGCGCAAAGGCTTGGAGAGCAGCCCCATGCTGACTCCTATTCAGCAGGCCAGTTCTCTGAGAGCTTTGGAAGTTTTACTCAGCCATGCACTCAATGGAATTCCACCCCACCCCCACAACGGCGGGGCTCCTGTCCACCCCACACACACACACACACAGGAAAGGGGGAAAAGGGCAAGCCCTGTGGGAGACCGCCTCTCATTGTGTCAGTAAACAATTCCCCAACATTTATTCCCCCTATTGAGGTGAGGAGTTATTGGATGGCTTGTGTGACTTCAAGGGAGTGGGAGGTGGGGAGGAGCTGCCGAACACAGGCAGATGCACAGATCCACTGCCCTCATCACTGCTGCTTGGGATATCTCCTTTCCTTCCTTAAAAAAAATAAATTGCCCCCAAACGAAAGAAAGAATAACTTGATCTCCCAGGAAGATGCACTCCGGGAGTGGGGGGGGGGGAGAAAGCATACATGGAAAGGGGAGAGAGAAAAGTGTTTTGAGGGCATGTTGCTTGAGATGGCAGCTGCCCACCCAGGAAGGAGTTTGGTTAGGAAAAGGAGTGTGTGTGTTTGTGTGTGTGTGTACAGAGTAAATTCAAAATATCGGGCTCTTCCGCCCAGTCTCCCAAAGCGCATGTGCGTTGAAATGCAGATTTATTCTGCTTGAGGCAATGGGGAGGGCTAGCACACGTCATTTTTTGAGGACCAATTGGCTCATACGGGCGGAGTTACAGGTGGAGCATTGTGAAAAACCGGAATGAATGGGATTTCACGTCTGAGCGAGTAAACAGTTCATTTGTTGATATTGAACACTGCAAACAAACAGCTGGGGTGGGGACTCTCCGATGACAAAGCAAATATGGAAAATGTGGATTATCGAGGTACATTTGGACGGTGCCTTGGTGTGAATGGCAGAGAATGTACCTAGAGGCAGAGGAGTAATCCATTTGGTGTGCTTTTTGTAGCAGACAGATCCATTTCAAGAGTCCCTAATTTGCTTACAGATCAGAATGCAACCCCCAATTAGACTATGCCTTCTCTGGATTTTGCAATGCAGTTTGTCCACAAAAATATGTATTTAATGGTTAAAATTGTATACAAAATACATATTTTTCAGGAAAATGCATTGAAAAATACATAAATGTGTACAATGAATAAAATCTAAATGCAGATTTTTTGTGCATTCTTTTTAAAAAATCTGCACAAGGACCTATGATTGAATTCCAGTGAAACTGAAATGGTATGGAATTAGGCTGATCATCCCTAAATTCATTCATTTATTTATTACATTTATATACCGCCCCATAGCTGAAGCTCTCTGGGCGGTTTACAGGTTTAAATTTATCACTATAACAGCTAATGCATAGCCTTAGAGTGATGGTTTTTGAAGTGTTAATCTAGTAGCACATGTAAACATAGGTTTAAAGCAATGGCTGTTCAGCTAAGCTATACCTTACACTTGCAGTATAAATAGCATGCTTAAGACTAGCCATGCCTCTTTCGTAACAAAATTGATGGCAGGGGTCATAAACCAGATTAGGACTGTGGTACAGGAGGAAGAGATTTAACCTTTTCCTCTGCACTGTTTCCTGCTGAAAATTGTCCCTCTTGAAGCTGTTATTTGCCTGATTATTTATTTGTCTGTATACACCTTTGCAACTCCAGCATATATTGAATTGCCATCAGGAGCCAAAAACATGAGAAACATAGTAAAAAGCAGCCCCACAATGGCAGGTGAATGGGGGGGGGCAAAGGAGCATCAGCATCCTCCTCTCCTTGGCTGCATTCCATTCACCAGAGCAGGGGTGGGGTGGGGTGGGATGGGGTGAGGCAGCGGCAAGCTCAAGGAAGCTCTGGGTTGGTGGTCTGCAGGTAGCAAGGCCACTGACCTAACCACCACTTTGCTCTGTGCCATCCTCAAACACAGTGCTACTAATGGGAAGCACCACTGCCACTTCAAACACATGCACATACCAGGAGCAACATCAGCCTATGTAAGGAGGTATGCACATTCTGGAGTTTTTATTCTTTGGTTCATATTAATGGATCAGGGCATAGGAGCCCAAGCTATAGTGCACTCTGAGAAACAGCCCTCACTGTGACCCCAAACTTCAGGATGGCCAGAACTGGTTTCCTGAGCTAGGGAAGACACGTACTGATTAGTTAGTGAATAACAAGGAAGGTTCCAAATTGAAGGTAACTGAGTATTGTCCCTTTTACTGAACAATGGCCCCTAACCAATGTATAGGCCAGGTTAATGTAACACAAACAAGATCATCAAGTTCTTCCCAGAAACAGGCATCTATAATCATGCATAGCACAGGTAGACAGCAGGTATAATCTTTAACTTCACCTAGGTAAGGGTCCAAAGGAAATCCTTTCATGTCCCTAGATCATTCACAGGTACCCCCTCCCAGCTTACATGCACCCTAATGAAACCCAAAAACATATTCAAGGTAAAGATTTGGCCCAGGGCAAATTACCACTCATGGCTCCATCAGTTTCCTGGAGACTTCACATTGCTCTGGAAGAACACCAACTCACTACCCTGGACATCAGATCAAAGAAGGGTAAGATTATATGTGTTTGGTTGCTGGTTATTTCAGAAGGAAGAGCTTAACTCTCACCAGACATAGAAGTCTTGTTTCTGACTTTATGTCTCATTCATTCATTGAGAGCCATTGTTATCCAAAATTGTCGCCGTCATGTTATCATGAAGAAGCCACAAAATATTTACAAATTTATCAGGGCATCCAATTTTCAGAAGGAAAGTCCACAGAGCAGTTTGTTTTACTGTATCAAAGGCCTTAGTCAGATCAATAAACACCATATATAGAGGTCGGTTTTACTCCCAGCATTTTTCTTGAAGCTGTCGTGCAGTGAAGATCATGCCCACTGTCCCCCTGGAAGGGCGGAAACCATTTTGGGATTTGGGGACCATGTCTTCTGAGATAGGTAGGAGGTGATTCATGAGGATCCTTGCAAGGATGTTACCTGCAGGAGCAAGAAGAGAGATACCTCAGTAGTTCCCACAATCTGTTCTATCACCCTTCTTAAAAAGAGTGATAATTATGGCAGCCACAAGGTTTTCTGGGATCTCCTCCTTCATCCAGATATTTTCAATGAGCTTATGAAGTTGTTGTGTAAGTTCAGGCCCATCTTCTTTAAAGACTTCAGCAGGAATCCCATCAGGTCCACTTGCTTTGTTATTCTTCATTTGTTTGATGGCTTTACTGACTTCATCCAGATTTGGGGATACTGCAAGCTCGTCTCTGGTTTGTTGAGGAATTTGTGGAAGACATCACCAGCCACAATAGAGTTACAATTAAGGAGGTCATAGTAATGCTCTTTCCAGCGCAGTGCAATAGCCTCTTTATCCTTAAGAAGTTTGGTACCATTCTTTGAGTGTAAGTGATTCGTACCATAATTTGTTGGTCCATAGATGGCCTTTGTGGCATTAAAAAAGCCCCGTATATCATGAGCATCTGTAAAATGCTGGATTTCTTGAGCTTTCTTTATCTATCAGGCGTTCTTAAGTGCTCTACTTCTTCGTTGGACCTCAGCCTTTGCACTGGCATAGATTTTCTTCTTAGCAGTAGTCAATGTCATTTTGCCATATCTGGAAGGCCTTCCTTTTCTTGTCAATGATACGCTCAATCTCAGTATCATTCTCATCAAACCAATCCTGATGTTTCTTAGTTTGGTATCCAATAGTTTGTTCACATGCTGCTATGATGGAAGTCTTCAGTTTAATCCAGTATTTATGTCTCAACAGTCTTCATGAAAGGTATATTCTTCTGCTATCCTCTTCTTTCTTTCTCTTGTTTCTTTGGTGTGAGTCTAAGTGTTCACTATCTTGGGTGTGAACAGGTGTAGGACATCTCTATACTCTCATAGCTCTAGTGTGTGACTGTATTAGCTAGACACTGCCCGTATGTTAACTGTAAAGTTAACACTGTACTTTCATTTTCCTCTTTTAATAAACCAACCTTTATTATATCTTTGTGTGTGTGTTCTTGGGGTTATTAAGGGTAGGCTCACATCCTTAGAGCAATGTGCAGGTTTAAATAGCAGCAAAAGGTTCTGCTACACTTTTGGAGGGTACATTTAAGGCTCATGCGGGGTGGACACACATAGGGGGTTAGATGTACTTGTGTAACACCTCGGTGAGAGATCCTTGCCCTATGAAGAACTAACTTCTGACCATTTCTGGGTCCAAGACCCTCCAGGACCCTCTGTGCCGCAGAGATTCTGAAGCAGAGTGGCAGTCAGAACACCTGGGGGACGCTTGCAAATACTTTTGCTTCATAGGTGCCTCTTGTGTCTGTCTGAGAGATATCAGTTGCAGCAGCCCAGGTGAGGAAGCCCTGCCCTACAAGAGACTAATATCTGGCTGCTACACCTGGCTGGACTGGCCCAGAGCTGCAGAAGCAGGGGAGAAGCTAGGGCATCTGAGGTCTGGTGGTGGTGGAGGGGGGAGTTGTATACAGCTTTACCCCAACCTAATATTTTGTCTTACAGTATTTCATTGCAGTTGAAATATATTTTAAGCTGTCTCTAGAGCTGTGGTTAGTAGGTGGGATATAAATACTCAAAAGAAAGAAAGACAGCTAAACAGCTGCTTTAGAGAGATGTAAAAATAGTAGACTTCCTTTTAGGAGAGAAATTATGATTTGCAACAACTTATATGCTTAAATCCAGCCTTTTCCTCAGCAGGAAATAAAGTGTGGTGCATCATTTCCTGGCAGGGATTGTGGGACTTGTAGTCAGGCCCCAGGATCCCTGAAGGGAAAAGATGCTTCATGTGTCAATTACCACCAAAAGGAACACCCTTCACTGCTGCGATCCCTTTGCTGCCACACTCCTCACACTTCCTCAAAATAAGTTTTTTCCTTAGGGAAGGGCGAGCGGTTTAGAAGGGAAAATAGGTTGGTGGCCAAATCAAAGGGTTTCAAGTGTTCCAGATGAACATTCAAAAAGCTCCAATTTATTTTGGGGGCAAGCCATAGGGGAATCACCCTTCTATACATATGTAGTATTTCTCCGTGTGGCCTGTTCTAATGTCACTAGGTACAGTAAGTAAATTTGTTTGTTTCACCCTTACAAAACTAAAATATCAGTGCTGAATAAATCCAAGTACTCACAGAATTTCAAGACAAGAGAATGTGGGTATGCCTCAGGATCTGAGGAGCTGTACCTACCTGGGTTGCAAGATGACAACACTCTCTACTTCGCTGCCACCTCCATTATTCATTACTGATTCCTGACACCTTCCTCATCTGGTGAATGCAGAGTGTAAAATGTGAGCAGTGACTGGGTCACTTTTTGTGTTCAGTACAGCATCTGAAAGATTCAGTACTAAACTGCTATATAGTTATTTTCAATTCTATCAAATTGAGCCAGTGTGGTATAGTGGTTAGAGTGTTAGAGTAGGATCTGGGAGACCACAGTTCAAAACCCCACTCAGCCATGAAGCTCACTGGGTGGCTGTGGACCAGTCAGTCTTTCAGCCTATCCTACCTCACAGGGTTGTTGTGAGGATTTATTTATTTATTTTATTTATTAAATTTATATACCGCCCGACTAGCAATAGCTCTCTGGGCGGTGAACATAAAATAGCATAAAAATACAATGAATAACAAAATAATACTAAAATACAATCAACAATCCAATACAATAAACATTTTTAAAAGTAAATCAGTGTAACTTAAAATGCTTCAGAGAATAGGAAGGTTTTGACCTGGTGCCGGAAGGAGAGCAGAGTCGGCGCCAGGCGTACTTCCTCGGGGAGACTGTTCCATAGTTCGGGGGCCACCACTGAGAAGGCCCTAGATCTTGTCATCACCCTCCGGGCCTCCCTGTGAGTTGGAACCCGGAGGAGGGCCTTCGTAGCAGAACGCAGTGCACGGGCCGGTTCATATCGGAAGAGGCGTTCCGCAAGGTATCGTGGTCCCGCACCATATAAGGCTTTATAGGTTAATACCAACACTTTGAATCTAGCCTGGAAACATATTGGCAACCAGTGCAAGCTGGCCAGAACAGGTGTTATATGCTCGGACCGCTTGGTCCTTGTCAGCAATCTGGCCGCCGCATTTTGCACTAGTTGTAGCTTCCGAACTGTCTTCAAAGGTAGCCCTACGTAAAGCGCATTACAGTAATCCAAACGTGAGGTTACCAGAGCATGTACCACTGATGTAAGGTCCTCTTTACTCAAATAGGGACGTAGCTGGGCTACCAACCAAAGTTGGTAAAACGCATTCCTAACCACCGAGGCTACTTGAGCCTCAAGTGAGAGGGAAGAGTGTAAAAAGACTCCCAGACTACGAACCCGGTCCTTTAGGGGGAGTGTAACCCCGTCCAGGACAGGGTATATATCCACCATCCGATCAGAGAACCCGTCCACCAACAGCATCTCAGTCTTGTTTGGATTGAGCTTCAGTTTGTTAACTCTCATCCAGTCCATTGTCGCGGCCAGGCAACGGTTCAGCAAATCGACAGCCTCACCTGAAGAAGAAGGATAAAATGGAGAGCACCATGTACACCACCTTAAGCTTCTTGGAGAAAAGGTGGGATATAAATGTGATAATACATGCATACTCTTTGTCAAAAATCAAATTTTAATTTCAAATCCCATGCCAAATTTGAAAGTTGAAATATCATCCAAATCTGGTGAATTTTCAGTTTAGTTTTTGTCTGAATTCCATCACACATGCACAAATCAATTCCTTTACATAGTTCACAGCAAATAAAAAGAGTGCTGTACCCTCTCATACACATACGGCAGCATAGTTTGGTTTTTAGAGTGTCGCAATGCAATATAGCAGAGCAAGGGGGTGTAATTACAGCTTGCACAAACATGGCTTGAAAACTCTTTTAATGTAAAATGCATGACTAACGTCATAATTCTAACCATTAGCTAAGTTACATAATCCTGCATAAACATATATATGTCTATATAAAGCCATCAGCATCAGCTTCCGCAGATTTCTTTTTTTTACGGGCTTTATGAGTGATTAATTTTCTGCCCTTATTAACTGCAACATGTGTTAACATTTGATCAATTGCATTAGCTAATATTATAAGAACAAAATGAAATAGTTTCATCTGTTTTTACAAAAAGACAGAGAGCATCATGGGAGCAGGCACGGTGGTCATGAATAAAAGAGAAACATTCATTTATGATAATTGGTTGCAGCTCACCATTTGGCTGGTTCTTGTGACCTAAATGTATCCAGTTGTTTCCTTTCTTTCCTTTTGGTTTTTGGGTCACTCCTAATGGTTTAATTCAACAAAAAATGTCTACCATTTCCTGTAACCTCTGTCTTTTTTCATTCCACCTTCCAAACTAAGAGGGGTTTTTTTACACTTTGAGAGAAATCTCCCCCCCCTTTTGCTTCCTTCCAAGTGAACAAAGTCAATATTGTTGACAGAGGCAAAGTCCGCCTCTACTTTCCCCTCCCCACAAATGTAATAGCTATTTATTTGTTTCTCCTTTAAGTTCACAAAGCTTTTTTTTTTTTTTTTGGCTGTTTGATCCCTGCGGTCAAAACTTTGACACAAAACATGCCCCCTCTGACCAAAAGCAATTGGGGGGGGCAGGGAGAGACAAACATCTTCATTCATGTTTAAGAAAGCAAAGGAAATGGCTGTAGATTAATATTTGTGCATTTGTAGAAAAAGTTTTGATAGGTCTGTAACACATTCAACCACCCTGGTTGAAAAACGCACAAGGGGCAACGACCATGGAGAGTTGAGCTTTGTTACTCTTGGACACCTTTCAAAACATCAGCACGCCTTCAGCTTTCCTTATCCCGACTGTTTTCCAGCACAAAGTAAGAGCACCGTGTGTTGTTTTCAGGAATGAAGCACAGCTTGCCAACAGAATCCTTCAGATGCAAGGCTGGACTCTTCATTTTGTGCAAATTTTCGACTCTTAAGCAAACATTCCCCAAATTGGTTTTTAAATACCTCTCATCCTACAAGTGTCCCGCTTAGGAAAGGGCAAATCTGGAGTTTGATGCACAGTGGCTCAGGTACTTATTGAATGGAATATGCTCTAACTAGGTCATGCAGCTGTGGACTTGTGCCTGGATAGCAAGATAGTATTATATAAATGACTAATGCAAGTACAATTAAAGTACATACAGATTATGCAACCTTCTACCGCAGTCATGATAATTATTTTTTTAAGACCCTCATCATTATGCACCAGTGTTTTAGAAAACCTGAAACCAAAAACATCAGATACTGTAGCAAACCATCAGAAAGATGTCTCGAATTACTTTGAATGTGAGTAATATGTTAGAACAGAAGGCCACTGACAAAGGAAATGTCAGAAACAAAAGGTAGCTCTGCTTCCACCCCATGTCACTTTTCATTCAGAGCTTTTTCTTATGTTACTTTTGAACAATGTGGGTTTTTCCCTTAAATACTGATGTGTGTCTGAAAAAGCATAATACTGCAACTGTACTACATGAATCTATTTGAGTAAGAAGATTCATCTTTTACCTCAATGACCTCAGTGTGTATCTCCTCTCCAGGATATGGGTGTGCCAACCCTTTCATTTTGATACACCTTCAGCAGGACTGATCTTCAAGCTTAGGAGGTCTGTGTGCAAAGCAGAGTAGCTATTCCTGACTCCCTCCATGGAGTGGCAATTGAGAGGGAGGGCAGAGCACGTGTACTTAGTTTCTAGCACTGAGAGGTGAAATGTGGAGGTGGAGGCTGCAGTGTCATTGTACCTGACAGAAGAGTCTGACAGCAGATGTAGACTATGTCATTGTCATGTGCATTCTATTCTGCTATTCTGCTAGAAGCCTCATTCTCAGGCCCATAATAGTTGTGCCTGCACCCAGTGCCGGTGCCAGGCTATTTTGCACCCTAGGCAAGGCTAAGTACTTGCACCCCCCCAAAAAAATTGCTACCTTCAATTTTCAAAAACAGATGTCTTGTAGAAAAAATGAAACTTGAAAAGTTGCATTTTTTCCAAGGGTTAAAAAAAACTAATCTGTATAAAACTGTGCCCCTCAAAGATCAGTACTGCGCCCCTCTGAGGTCTGCGCCCTAGGCGGCTGCCTAGTTGGCCTAATGACAGCACCGGCCCTGCCTGCACCAAACAAACCCTTGGTCACTTCTGACAATTGTCACCATTAAGTCCATGGGCCTTCCCTACTTGGCCACCACTCAGTACTGTTCTTCTAACACTGATATGGATCTGTAGAGAGAAGGCATTTCTCACCCAGTGAAAGATAAGTCCCTTGATTGATTGGTAGGAACATGCCTGCCCATGCAGAGAGTCAGGAACATCAGGCTCCAAATCTCAGCTGTTTAAAGCCCCATTCATATGAAGGGGCTCCATGCAATTTAAGAGGCAGAGGGGCCACACTACTGATCCTATCCCCAAGGTTTCACAGGTATTCACTCCACCCCTTGATGCTAATGCACAAAGGCTGTCCCCCTACAGATAAGAATACAGGAAGCTTCCTTATCCAAAGTAAGACTCTTGGTTCATCTAGCTCAGTATTGTCTACACTGACTGGCAGCAGCTTTCCAGGATTTCATTCAGGGGGTCTGTCCTAGACTTACCTGGAGATGCCTGGGATTGAACAGGGACCTTCTGCATGCAAAGCGGATGCTGTCCATGATCAACCTGTGGATTGGGGAGGGTCTCAGGGAGCTGCACGGCCTTGGGGGTGGGGCCAGTGTCCCTTTAATCTTGTGAGACCCCTTCATACATATGATCCATTAAGAGGGCTTAATTCTCAGGATAATAACTTGATTATACCATTTTTCATAATTGTGCATATGAAAACAGAAGTGTGATATTGACAAGGATTGTTTTGAAAAGGTTCCTTATGACACATGGCAAGGCTAAAGAGGGGCAGAATTGTTTTCATTTTCCAAAAAAGGGGCTTAACTTTCAGAAATTTAGGAAGAACTGTATTAAGAAATTAGGCACACAACTTCTTTTAAGATAGCTTCATCAAGTTGAATTGCAGTTGGTGAATTAGTTGAACTATGTTTCCTTTTATTTACCCTGCAAACCCATTTCAACTGTAATCGCTGCCATGTTTTAAGAAGAAACACAGTTCCCTTCTGTTATGTTTTGATATAGGCATAATACAAATAAACACAAAGCATGTGACTCAGAGAGTTGATAGTTTACAAAAATACTGTTGCCTCTGGAAATGATAGCAGTCCACAGTATGTGTGATAAGAACTATAGGACCAGGGGCATTCAAATTAAATCCCACGTGTGTTTACTGAATGCATGAGGGAGAGTGGAATTACACCCGCTGGGTACCTCCCCAACAGATTTATTTTGCATTTGGCAAAGTGTGAAGGGACTCTACAGAGCTCCATATGTACAAGAGTAGACCTCTTGCATGTGAATGAGAGTCCTTGACACTTCCAAATGCACAGCCAGTGAAGCGCATGGCTGGCAGGTGCAGATTGGGCATGGCTTGTAGACATGATTCCACTTCCTCTCATGTATTAATTAAATGTGGAGGGGACCATTTCATATCCTTTCCCATTTAGAAGTTAATATTTGGGCTGATCCCAAACTATTTACTATTTTTGATTATGTCATGACATAACATGGCCAGCATTCATTGGCTCTGTAATGTCACAACATAATCTCCTTCACAGCCCGTTTCTTGATTGGCTAAGATAGTCCATGTTACTAACCCAAATAGGAGTGGAAAATAGCATTCAGAGACATAATGACATTGAACAAGAATCAAAAAGGTGAATATTCCCAACCATCTATATATTTTTCTAGAAAGGTTTCAAAGCCACTGAAGAGAATTATACTAGATATAATATAATGCTTCTGATATTTGATTTTGTGTATAGTTCTACATCCTGACCACTGGTGGCACCATAGTAATTAGAATTAATAACAACTATAACACTTGTAGTATTATAGATGCTGCTGTAGCTGGCAGCAGTTAATAGCACTGGTGGCATATCAGTTGTAAAGAAAAAGCTGTGGATAGGAGAATTTAGAATTAAGGCCAAACTGGCCAAGTCCCTCAAGAAACTGAATCTGCCAAACGCCAATGTAACTTTCTGTAAACAGGATAGCTGTACATCCAAACTCCTGATTACTTATTGTTTTGGGTGTCCCTGGGCAATGGAGAAAAATGAGCTTTTGCAGTCAACCCCAGATCAGATGAATTCACAGATTAGCCTTATAGGATTCTGAACATTAGCTTTTAAAAGTTGAAAATTTGACAAATGGTGTTAATTTCCTGAGTGAAAATAAATACAGGTTGTACTAATCTTGAATCAGCAGTTCCTTTCATGAATGCAAGTTTAGATCACATAATTTTTCACTCTAGTTTTTCATTCTTTCCTTCATATGAGTACACATTTCATTGCATATCAGTTTAGCACATATATACTAAACTGATGTATTCAAAATATGTTAGGATTGAGGCATGGCTTTGCATATTGGAATAGAGAATCCTACCTGCAAGTTTTGATGGATATGCTTCTAATTACTGAATTAGTTGGCTGCATGGGTAATTTATCTCAGATAACCCTGTAGATTGCATAGGATTCCCTCCCCCGAAAGCTTAGAGTTTACAAAATGTCTTATAGGGTCTGGACTAGTCACACAGACCACCCTCTCTAGGAACACAATGTACTGAAATTCCTGGTGGACCAACTAAGCAGCAGCATTCAAAATGGGAACTCAACACTGAGAGATTAACAGCCCTTCCCTTGGACTCACCTTCCTCTTGAGGCCTAGCTAGGCTTTCCATTGCTGTTGAAATGCTCAACTATTATGTTCCAGCAAGGAAATTACCGTAACTAAATACACACTCTCACTCTTTTCCTGGAGTGTGCTAAGGCAGCCCAGCCTGAAAAGACTGTTTAAAGCATTGTTACAATCTCTCACAGCCTCTTTCAAACAAGCTCCTTTGAGATCTCCTTGTGGAGGCAGAATGCTAGCTGTCTGCCCTTTGCTTTCTGCCTTGAGGTTTGAGAATAATGAAAACACACACATACACACACAGATCAAAACCAACAGCCACCACCAATAAGTAAAAAAAAGAAAGAACTTTTGTGCCTTAGATTCAGAAAGAAAGCTGCTCCTTGTACCTGAAATGTCTGTAGGGGATTTTGCCCTATTCATTCATGCCAACTTTTGGGTACAAAATGCTGGGAATCAACAGCACAAAGCAGCTCATGCACATTGGGCTTGATCTAAAGCCCACCAGAGTACATGAAGACATGACAATGGAAAGACTCCTGTTGTTTTTGGCAGGCAAAGGCCCATTGTTCGATGCCGTCAAAGAAATAAAAAGGAGTAAATAACCGAACAAGCCAGTCAATGAATTAAAATGCTAAGCAAGACTTTGCTTAGCCTAGGAGGATAGTCCTGTTATACAAGTAAAGGGGTGATCCTTTTTTTAATTGATGCATGGAGATTTATATGAACATAACTATTACTTATATGACGTTATCTTATACTGAGTCAAAGGCAAGGCTGTTGGTACCTCTGACTTTCTGAGAGACAGGAGAGAAGGGCTGTAGGTCAGTGGCAGAGCATCTACTTTCCATGCAGATGCTCCCAGGTTCAATCCCTGGCATCTCCAAGTGAGCCTCGAAAAGGCCACTCTTTGAAACCTGCTGTCATTCGTCTGACTTGGTATAAGGCAAATTCCTATGCCCTACATCCAGAGGCTCTGCAAGGTCCCTAATAAATACATTTATTTTACCTAATTATGTTGCCTCCCTTCTAAGAAAGACTGACAGTATTCCAAATAGAGCCCCACCAGCATCAAAATGTTAAATGCCTGATTCTAGGATTGCTTGCAAACAGGTTTGTTTGTGACAGGCATAAAGTAAAGCTCTCTAAACCTCTACAGATCCAGGCAACCTGTTTGTGATGCAACAGGCCTGCTGAGCCTCTGTGTGTTCCCTCCCTTGACACGGGCATTTTCCACAAAAAGTTCAATTTCTCTTTTGCCTGCAAGCTTCCTACTTTCTTAGATACCCACCCAGACACCACCAGTCTCTATAAGCTACTATCAACGCGCAAAGGATAGGATGGCCATGAATAATCTGTTGGCAATGCCATATTTGTTTACATATGGCAGTTATTATTTTGAAATAAATCCTGTGCATGCTAAGTTTGCCATAGAATCATAGAATAGTAGAGTTGGAAGGGGCCTACAAGGCCATCAAGTCCAACCCTCTGCTTAATGCAGGAATCCAAGTCAAAGCATTCCCAACAGATGGCTGTCCAGCTGCCTCTTGAATGCCTCCAGTGTCGGAGAGCCCACTACCTCTCTAGGTAATTAGTTCCATTGTCGTATGGCTCTAAGTTAGGAAGGTTTTCCTGATGTTCAGTCGAAATCTGGCTTCCTGCAACTTGAGCCCATTATTCCGTGTCCTGCACTCTGGGACGATCGAGAACAGATCCCAGCCCTCCTCTGTGTGACAACCTTTCATGTACTTGAAGAATGCTATCATATTTCCCCTCAGTCTTCTCTTCTCCAGGCTAAACATGCCCAGTTCTTTCAGTCTCTCCTCATAGGGCTTTGTTTCCAGTCCCCTGATTACGCTTGTTGCCCTCCTCTGAACCTGTTCCAGTTTCTCTGCATCCTTCTTGAAGTGTAGAGACCAAAAGTGGATGCTGTACTCAAGATGAAGCCTAACCAGTGCTGAATAGAGGGGAACGAATACTTCATGCAATTTGGAAACTATACTTCTGTTAATGCAGCCTAATATAGCATTTGGCTTTTTTGCAGCCACATCACACTGTTGGCTCATAGTAAGCTTGTGATCAACGACAATTCCAAGATCCTTCTCACATGTTGTATTGCTGAGCCAAGTATCCAGCATCTTATAACTGTGCATTTGGTTTCTTTTTCCTAAGTGTAGAACTTTGCATTTATCCCTGTTGAATTTCATTCTGTTGTTTTCAGCCCAATGCTCCAGCCTATCAAGGTCCCATTAAATTTTGTTTCTGTCTTCGATGGTATTAGCTGTGCCCCCCAGTTTTGTATCATCTGCAAATTTGATAAGCATGCTCTGTACCTCCTCATCCAAGTCGTTAATACAAATGTTGAAGAGCACTGGGCCCAGGACCGAGCCCTGTGGTACCCCACTTGTTATTTCCACCCTGTTTGAGAAGGAACCATTGATAAGCACTCTTTGAGTATGATTCTGGAGCCAACTGTGGATCTACCTGATATTTGTTCCATGCAGCCCTCATTTAGCTAGCTTGCTAATCAGAATATCATGGGGCACTTTGTCAAAAGCTTTGCTGAAGTTGAGATATATTATGTCCCACATTCCCACGGTCTACAAGGGAGGTTACCTGATCAAAAAATGAGATAAGATTAGTTTGGTAGGATTTGTTCTTCATAAATCCATGTTGGCTCGTAGTAATCACTGCATTGTTTTCAAGGTGCTTACAGATTGACTGCTTTATAATCTGCTCAGAGTTTTCCCAGGGATTGATGTTAGGCTGACTGGTCTGTAGTTTCCCGGTTCCTCCTTCTTGCCCTTTTTGAAGATAGGGACAACATTGGTTCTCCTCCAGTCATCCAGCACTTCACCAACCCTCCTTGATTTCGCAAAGATAATAGACAGTGGTTCTGAGAGTTCTTCAGCCAGTTCCTTCAATACTCTAGGACGCAGTTGATCGGGCCCTGCCGATTTGAACTCATTCAAAGTGATTAGGTATTCCTTGACCATTTGTCTATCAATCTCAAGCGCCAATCCTGCCCCTTCTACTTCACGTTTCCCAGGAGAGTCACAGACCCTTTTTTGGGAGAAGACTGAGCCAAAGTAGCAACTGAGCACATCTGCCTTTTCTTTGTCATCTGCTGTCATTTTGCCATCCTCATTGAGTAGCTGTGCCACCATTCCTTTTCTCTGTCTTTTACGATGGACGTACCTGAAGAAAGCTTTTTTGTTGCTTTTAGCATCTTTTGCTAACCTCAGCTCATTCTCAGCTTTAGCCTTCCTGATGCCATCCTTGCAATTCTGTGATACCTGCCTGTACTCTTCCTTTGTGGCCTGGCCTTCTTTCCACTTCCTATATGTGTCCTTTTTTGTTTTCAGGTCAGCTCTAAGCTTTTTATGAAGCCACATTTGCTTCTTCTGCTGTTTTTCCCCTTTTTTCCTTGTTGGAATTGCTTACCATTGAGTTTTTAGAATTTCCTTTTTTAGAAACTCCCACCCATCTTGGACTCCTTTTCTCCTTAGGGTGGCTTGCCATGGAACTGTACTTAACAATTGTTCTGAGTTTATTAAAATCAGCTTTCCTGAAGTCCAGGGTGCACATATGGCTACTCTCAGCTTTTGCTTCTGTTAAAATCAAGAATTCAAGTATGGTGTGGTCACTTTCCCCCAGAGTTCCCGTAACTGCCACTTCATGCACCAAATCATTTCTATTGGTTAGAATCAAGTCCAGATAGCTGATCCTCTTTCTTCCTCCACTTTCTGTAGGAGAAAATTATCTCCAACACAAGTCAGAAATTTCTTGGAAGGGCTGTGTTTGGCAGAATCCCAACAGATATAGGGATAATTGAAATCCCCCATTACTACTACATCATGCCTCCTGGAAACATTGGCAGTTTGCTTTTCAAAAGTTACATCCCCGTCTTCTCGTTGATTGGGTGGTCGATAGTAGACTCCAAGCACCACATTCCTTTTATTACTTGCCCCATTATTTTTAATCCAGATACTCTCAGTGGAGCTACCAAGCTCATCTTCCTGTATTTCTGTGCAAAGATATATATCTGTAACATATAGCGCGACTCCACCTCCCTTTTTATTCCTTCTGTTCTTTTTGAACAAGTTATATATCCTTCAATTGCTGTATTCCAGTCATGGGAGTTATCCCACCAAGTTTCAGTTATATCTATCAAATCGTAATTACTCTCCTGTATTAACAGTTCAAGTTTGTCCTGCTTGTTTCCCATGCTCTGCGCATTAGTATACAGACATTGAAGACCATGTGATTTGTGACTTGGCTTCCTTACTGCATTTTTCTGAGGACTGTTACTGGGCCCTATTAGAGCCGATCTCTCTGTTCCCATTACTGTGCACAAGCCTTCATCAGTCGTTACCACATGTTTACGTCTCCCTCTGCCTTAGGATTCAGTTTAAATCCCTCCTGATGAACTTCTCCATGCTGTGGCCAAACACATTCTTCCCAGTCCTTGTCATGAAGTGGTTGTGTTTTGTGATAATGTTTGACGAAACTACCTCTGTTAGTCACGCAGTGCCTACATTAGGGGTGGGGAACCGGTGGCCCATGGGTCAAATCTGGCCTCCAAAAGCTTTTCCGTCAGCCTCCCAGCCTCTTGTCTCAAGTTCCACCCCTGACATCAGCGACTGCAGTAATCTTTTACAGCACAGAAGCTCTTTCTTCACCACAACTCAACTCTTTCCTGAAAAGCTGAGCAGTAGGGATGGAAGATTATGGGAAGGGGAAGTTTTCTCCTCTTACTCCCCCCCCGCCACACTGTTAAGCTAGTTGCGATGGATACAATGGTAGGTTGCAAGGCTGACCAGCCAGTCCTGAGATTGCCATGACTTTGGAACTCTTTCCTCTCCTCTTGTCCCTTTATTTCTTTCATTTCCATTGGAGCAAAAGTCAGAAGAACTTACATTTGAACAAATCTTGCAAAGAAAATGGCGGTAGTGAACTAAGAGCCACAGATTTTTTTCTACACATACATCCTAAATCTTAAATACTGGGAGTATCTAAAAGAAATCAGGGTTTAAAAAGAAGATATATCTAGGAAATATGCACAGAGTGTTTGCTTATTTGTTTGTTTCAGAATTTATAAACCAAACTTTCAAAGAATACCCAGGTGGTATACTTAAATAGAATTTAAAACTTAATACAAATCATAAAATAATATTGAAAGCAAGACACCAACAATTACTAAAATTGTTTGTGCTTGTAACCAGCATAATACACTCCTTAAGTGTAATGAACAATCTGCTCCATTAATTTAGGGTAAGCAAGAACATTTAATATAGCAGTGTCAAAATAAGAGAATTTAGCTTTCCTAAACTACAGATTTACTATGATGTGTCTCAGTTAACTGCTTGTAATAATTAAAAATGAAAAATTAATTGTATGGGTGTCAATGGAGATCTTGCCCCAGATGTCTTCTCTGCAGTCTATTCCCCTTTATGAATTAAATTTGTTAGATTTTACACACAAAAGCCCTTCCTAAAATCCCCAATGTGTGTTTGGAAAAGGGATGTAGTCATCCAGGGCCTTCAGAGGTCTTAGACCCCTTACTTTTTTGGAAGCAGGGTCCCTATGTCTCTAGCATTATTTCCTGCTGATTGGAGCTATCAGAGCAAAAGGAAGCAGGTCAGCCACTGAAAAGACTCTTCACAGTAGCTAATACACTCCCCTTTCGTGCTGATTGGCTCCTAGGGACATCTGTTGTTGTTGTGGGAGAAAGCACTCACAGGAAAGACAGAGGAGTGTGGAGACAATGAGAGAGAACAAGCAAGCAAGCAAGAGAAAGTCGAAAAGGAGGTAGAGGAGGGGAAAACTTTGGCTGAAGGGGAATCTCTGTCTTTCTCACTGCTGCATGGCCTCCAGTTTATTTGTTAACAAGGATCTTACTCTCAACGATTCAGCAGCAAAAAAGAGGGGAGGGGGAAGATGCGTGGTTTTGTTCAGGTTGAAAGCCAAGAGTGGTAGGGGAGAAGGAGGAGGGGAGAAAGTGTGTAATTGTATAGGGATGGGGGAGAATATCTGCTAAATTGGACTTTGTGCTGGATTTCAGCTGAATTTGACAGTCTGCTATCTTTTTGGACTAGCACTGATTTCTTGTGGTGGGCTGTGGCTATAATCAGCATGGATTTTTTGCAGTGGGCCACAGCTGTAATCAACATGGAGTTCTTTTCAAATTTTTCCCTATTTTATGTAATGATCTTCATAATTTCCTCTATTCATAACAGAGTGAAGGTGTGATAAATGGGGAAAAAGCCACCACGTGGAACACCGTGAACATGTACATAGGCATTTACGTTAAAGATTATGCAGTATTTTTTGCAACCCAAACCCCCCCAACTGATTGAATCAGCAAGTGCCAAAGCAAGTGGGAACAAAAAAAGGGTGGATTGGGATCGAATGACGGACTATCAGAATACAAGCGGATTGGAACTAGGCAGTGAACCCCATCCCTATAATTGTGTTTCAGCTTTTAATAAAGTTGTGTATATATGTGTCATGCATGGTAAGGTGAAATGCAAATGAATATGCCTGGGAGAGAGAGAGAGAGAGTTGAAGCCAACACCAGAAGTTAGGTGTTGCTTAAGTTTCCTCCTAAAACTCATAAGCTCTGACTAAATGGAGTTACTCTGAGTCTTAGTATGGCAACCTAGAAGGGAAACTCAACAAAAGAAGTTCATTACCTTATTATTATTTATTTGATTTATTAAATTTATATCCCACCCTTCCACCCAGTAGGAGCCTAGGGTGGCAAACAAAAACACTCTAAAACAACATAAAATAGACTTTAAAATATATTAAAACAAAAATCTTTAAAAACATCTTTTAAAAAAAGCTTTCAAAACATCTTAAAAAGCAATTCCAACAAAGACTCAGACTGGGATAAGATCTTAACTTAAAAGCCTTGTTGAAAGAGGAAAGTCTTCAGTAGGGGCCGAAAAGATAACAGAGATGGCACACGTCTAATATTTAAGGGGAGGGAATTCCAAAGGGTGGGTGCCACTACACTAAAGGTGTGTTTCCTATGTTGTGCAGAAGGGACCTCCTGATGAGATGGTATCTGCAGGAGGCCCCCACCTGCAGAGCACAGTGATCAGCTGGGTATATAAGGGATAAGTTTCAGGTATCCTGGTCCCGAGCTGTATAGGGCTATGTACGCCAAAACTAGAACCTTGAACTTAGCCTGGTAGCTACTAGGTAGCTACTAGGTAGCTAGTGCAATTCTTTCAGCAGCGGGGTGATATGTTGGTGATAGCCTGCCCCAGTGACCAGTCTTGCCACCACATTTTTCACCAGTTGCAGCTTCTGGATAAACTTCATGGGCAGCCCCACATAGAATGCATTACAGCAATCCAGCCTGGAGGTTTCCAGTGCATGGACAACAGGGTCAGGCTATCCCAGTCCAGAAATAGCTACAGCTGTCTTACCAGCTGAAGCTAATAAAACTCACTCCTAGCCCCTGGGGTCACCTGGGCCTCTAGCGATAAAGATGCATCCAGGAGCACCCCCGGACTATGGACCTGCTTTTTCAGCTGGAATAGGACCACATTCAAAGCAGGCAACTGACCAATTATCTGAACTTGCGAACCACCAACACACAGTGCCTCCATCTTGCTAGGATTCAGACTCAGTTTATTGGCCCTTATCCAGCCCATCACCGAGTCCAGGCAGCAGTCCAGGGAATGTACAGCCTCTCCTGATTCAGATGTTACAGAGAAATAGAGCTGGGTATCATCAGCATACTTATTTATTTATTTTATTATTTATTTATTTATTTCATTTTTAAACCGCCCATAGCGAATAGCTCTCTGGGCGGTGAGCAAAACAAGATTAAAATACAATATTACAATAAAATTACAATAAAATCAGCAACAAGTTAAACAGAAAAAAAATTAAATGAAACACATTGAACATTAAAATGCCTGGGAGTATAGCCAGGTCTTAACCTGGCGCCTAAAAGAAAGTACCGAAGGCCATTTAAGAAACTACCGAAGTACTGCTGGCACCTCACCCCAAATCTCCTGATGACCACTCTCGAGGGCTTCATATAGATGTTAAACAGCACCAGGCACCCCACAGCACAACTGTCAGGGCCCAAAACACAATCACCCAATGCTATTCTCTGAAAATGACCCTGGAGGTAGGATCAGAACCACTGTAAAACAGTGCCTCCAATACCCATCTCACCAAGTTGGCCCAGAAGGATACCATGGACAATGGTATCAAATTGACCGATAGATCAAGTAATAATAACAGGATCACACTCTCCCTGTCCTTCTCCCGATAAAGGTTATCCATCAGGATGACCAAGGGCGATTCTGTCCCATAACCAGACCTGAACCTGATGGGAATGGGTCAAGATAATTTGTTTCATTCAAGAGTACTTGCAATTGCTGCACCACAAACCTCTCAATCATCTTCCCTAAGAAGGGGGTATTTGTGCCCCCGGGCGGTAGTTGCCACAAACCAATGGCTCCAGGGTGGGCTTTCTCAGGACCGGTCAGATCACCACCTCTTTCAGGGTGGCTGGGACCACTCTCTTCCGCAATGATGCGGACGTGCTGGGTTCACAGTGGCTAGCAGCTAATTAACAGATACCAGCCGCTGGTCAGACCATAAATCTGCTGGGCAGGAGGAACCAGGGGGCCAGCCAGCGTGTTTACCATTTGGGAAGCGCTGAAGGAAGATGCAGGGGAGTTGAGTCCTTAAGGTACTCCAAAGGTCCAGAAACCAAGAGATCTGATCAGGCAGGGCAGGGTCCAAGGCACGGGTCAACAGAGGAGCCGGAGCAATGTCTGCAGCAAGGCTTGACGTTGACTATAGCAAGAAATCTCCTTTTCCTTCCAGTCTTTTATGCTTGGCATTCAAGGCCAGGTACTTACAATCAGCATGTGTTCTTGTGAGCTCTCTGTGATGCCCCTGTAAAATGTAATTACTGTATTACTAATTACTAGAGTATATGTGGTAAGTAGACTGAGTGAGAGGGGGGAGTACATGGGTTGGAATATTGAAGAATGTTGTATGATGATTGGCTGAGCGTCTGAGTGTCTGAAGGTATAAATGAGAGGATGACAGTTGTTAGGGGGGCTTGGTTGGTTGGAGTTCTGAGAGGGGTTTTTGGAGAGGGTTGTTGGGTGAATTGGAATTAGGTGAGTAG
The DNA here is from genome assembly GCF_030035675.1 of Rhineura floridana. Lineage (NCBI taxonomy): Eukaryota > Metazoa > Chordata > Lepidosauria > Squamata > Rhineuridae > Rhineura > Rhineura floridana. The sequence continues at coordinate 87,111,190 of NC_084485.1, read as the reverse complement.
TGAGGTAGGTTATCTATGATTAAGAAATATAAAGAGTAACACATCTTATGAAACCACACGCATGTTGACTAAACCTTTAAGTAATCTTGTTATTCCCTGTGTAAATAAATAAATGGTTCTCGGTTTACCAAAACGCTTGATCCTTGACTGGGTTTCATAGACCAGAAGGGTGGGCAGGGCATATACTACGGTTGGGAAACAGTATCAATAGTGGTAGCGGTGAAGAGATAGTGTACCGTCATCAGGTATTCAAAACAACCCAGGGCTGTAATCTTTATAGGCACAAAGATACAGGGGGGTTGTGGCCTGTAAGTGCACCCAGACACAATGTAGCAATAAGCCAGGAGGAGAAGAAGGCACAGTCTCAAGGCAATATTGTTTACAGGGAGTGTCAGGTGGTGCTGCCTAGCAGTGGGATCTTGAGAAATCTGTGCTAGGGCCGGTGAGAGAACTGTTAAGAGACCAGGACCCTGAGGTGGGACCGTGACAGGGTGGTGGACACCGGAGGGGTCCTGACACTCTCCTGTTCCTTAATTGAGCTGATTGCCTTCATTGCTGCAACACTGTTGGCGTCTTCTCTCTGCTGGGGAAGGGGCAGCCTCCTGATTGCTTCCCGACTCTGACAGGCGGGCTCCCTCAGGGGCTTGCCCCTGGTCTGGCGAAGGATCCTGAGCTGTCTCCTTGCTTGTCCCCTCTCTTGGGTCTGTGGTCTCCCATTCCTCTTCCTCCTCAGATGAGTCCTCTGAGGGGCGCATGACAACACCCTACATCCAGTTGTTTAAACCCCCTCAGCAAGCTTTAATAAGCCAAGAAGGGCAAGAGTTGAGAGGACACATTGTTGCATTTATATTTTTTGTATTGTTCTGTGTGATTCTATTGTATTTATTGTAATGGTTGTACACCGCCCAGAGAGCTATGCTAGTGGGGCGGTATAAAAATTCAATAAATAAATATAAATAAATAATTGACCACATCGTCGCAAGTACCTTGTTCACATCATTAGGCTGTATCAATTTCTCTCTCTCTCTCTCTCTCTTTTTGGACCATTCTCCTTTAGTAATCCAGATAAATATAACCAGTTTTTAAAACTATCTACAAGTTGAAGGACCTTTTTGATAGGGGAAACCCACTCACAGAAGATAAACTACAAGAAACTGTACGAAACAATAGCTCTCATTCATTGCAGAGACTTCATGTAAAGCCACCTGCTTACAAAATATATAGTAAACAAGAATTGAGGAAGGGCCATAGCTCAGTGGCAGAGCATCTGCTTTGCATGCAGAAGGCCCCAGGTTCCCTGAAAACTATTTGAAACCCTGGAGAACCACTGCCCATCAGCGTAGACAACACTGAGCTAGATGGACCAATGGACTGGCTTAGTATAAGGCAACTTCTTGTGTTCCTATGTTATTTCTATTATTGTTACAAGCCCTAACTATATTTGAGAATCTTTGTCTCCAAAAAACAGTTCAGTTAAAGAGAACAATTTCCACTATATATCATTTATTGATAACATAAACACATAGAAATGGAAATGGTTCAAAGCAGACTTCAGAATGTGATCTCAGGATAATTATCTCAAATGATAAATGGAACTCTGTATGGGCTAAACCTGTGTTCAAATCTCTCTCAGCAATAATCAGAGAATCCTCTTCTAAGCTCATTCATATGTGGCACTATATACCTGCAAGGCTAGTTCAACTGTGATGTGGAAGGAGACAATTGTTTCAGTATGGGGCTGACGGTGGCATCAGGAAGAGGGGGAATACCAGGCAGTCCAATCCCTCGTGCTAGTTCTGTATACCTGTGAGATCTGTGAGATCATATTAATAATAGCCTCTCACCCCTGTGTTGGAGAAGCTGCAAAATAAGGGCATCTTGTTCCACTTTTGGTGGTAAGGTACCTTAGTGAAAATCTCTTGGTCTCAAGTGTTTGGTCAAGCAGCAGACATAAAATAAATAATGAGTCCCAAATGTTAATATCTAGATAATCAAAATCCAACTTCACATAAAGAAATAGTCATATTCATGTTTTAAATGACAAGGATTAAGGTAGCAAAAAATTGAAAGTTACCATCTAGCTATATGGTAAATGGTTGGATCAGCAGGGTTTGACAGATGATTCTAATTAAAAAATTAACATCATATAGTCATTTTATCAGAGGGTTAACTAAAAGGACAATTTCTTGGATGTGTGTTTCCTGTTCATCCCATACATGAATAATGGATCAACCAGACTTCAGCCACTGACTTTACAAACTTCCTTTCTGGCTGGAATACCCACCTAAAGAGTAGAAACAAAAACATGTAAACCACTTGTTTAAGAAATGTTTTGTAATGAACAACAAAAAATGGTACAGGCACAAGGTTAACGTTTTAAGTAACTTCTTTGGTTAGATGTTTACTGTTCTTTCATTTTATGAATGTTTGCTTGCCATATACAAAACTTAATAAAATGATGTAAGAGTGAAATTAAAATCTAGCAGGGATGTGTTTTTAAAAAGTAACAGAACTTTATTTGAAGAAATGTCTCACGACAGTGGATTGAAGCTGGTCTGTTGGATATAATTAAAGACAGAGTAAAACCTTGGGATCTTTGTGTGCCCTGGTTACAAACATAGCTCAAGGAGGTGTTTGGAATGAAGGAAATGGTGGTGCTTCTTCAATTTCCCATGAATATCATATGCACAGCTCAAGACACATGTTGCGTTGAATTGCCACATTCTTCAGCCGTGGGCACAGATGTGGGCTTGATCTGACAGATCAGGGTCTTGGGGTCAAGCAGGAGTAAATTGGGGGCAGATGATTTCAAAGTTTCAGCTTGTTTTTAGAAACAGAAAAGATGATAAAAACATTTCTATAATGTATCTAAGGAAGGAAAAGAAAACACACACTGATTTAAATTTCCTCAGGACAATCAACAGCTTCTTCAAGACAAGGACTGGGCATTGGGGTTTTTTTGTTTTTTTTTTAAACCTTAGTTAAAACAGGATTTCTGTTCACTTTCTGGATCACAGATGTTTTAGGTGAGAGATACTGATTTCTAAAATGATCTAATGCATTTATATAATGCTTTATTTGGAAGTGTTGTGTTCCATTGATCTCAGACACAGCTTCCCTGGATTTCTTACTCCTAAATGAACAATCCATGATACTTCACCCATACACACAAATATGTGGCATTACAGCAGCTGCCATTCTGCCCTGATCAATGGCAGCTGGTGGCTCCATGTCAGTGGGGCAGTGGAATTCACTCTGGGTTTTAGTCCAAACTTTCAAAAAGCTATACAAAGTGCTTCAGTTCAGACTAAAACCTGGAGCGGATTCCACTGCTCTGCTGACATGGAGCCACCCGCTGCCACTGACCCTGATATAGCTAGAAGCCATCTATGCACAGAAGCAGGAGCCCGTGTATGTATTCCAAGAGCCACCAGGTGCTGCATATACTTCTCTTCCCTGTTGGATAAAAAAAACACCAGGCCTGCACATGTCAATTCATTTTTTTAAGGTAGGAGACATAAGGGCTGGATTCAGTTCTTCCTTCCCCTTTGCTATCAAACAACGGATCATTGGGGTTTTCAGTTTTCTAAAAAGAGGCCCTGTACAAGGAGCCCAGTTTGCTGCGCACATACCCCATTGTATCAGAGCTACATATTTGAACCAAATTGAAGCTGCTTTGTAATTCTATGGCTTCCCTCAAAGAATTCTGGGAACTGTATTTTTGTGATTCCCCCAAAAGTCCTGAGAACTGTCCTCTTTTGTGTGTGTGTGTGTGTTTTGGAAGGTACAGGTTCTTTATTAGATGTCTTAAACTAATTCACATGGTTCCTTTGCAGAGCACTAAGATTTTTTAACAGGACTAACACTGGTTTAAATTTATAGGGTACTTGTGTTCCAAGAATAATGATACATAACTAGATTGCATGTTTCCTTTCTACAAATATCCCTGCTGAGCTAAGCAGTTACTGCTCAGGGTAGGAATATACCACAATCAGACTCAAGATGGTACACATTTTCTGACACAGTGTCTTGTGCTGGGTCATTCACAAGGCCCAGGTATAGTGCAGGGATGTTCCAACTTTTTTTATAATTATTTGCCTCTTCAGCTGACTCACAGAGATAAATTTTTACAGCAGCCTTTTGTCATGAGAAAGATAAACCACTAAAATGATCATTAAAACTCAATGATCAGAAATAAGGGTTTCTTTTTAGGAACATAGGAAGCTGCCTTATACTGGAGTCAGACTGATGGTCCATCTAGCTAAGTATGGTCTACACTGACTGGGGTCTCTCCCAACCCTATCTGGAAATGCCGGGAGATACCAGCCCTACCTGGAGATGCTCTACCACTGAGCTATGGCCCTTCCCGTAGAATTTCTCAATTACTATATGGTATTAGGAGTGGCCAGTGAGGAGGAGCAGTGGTGCTTATAGATCTCCTGTGCTGGCCTGCCACCTCATGCCTCATCCTTTCCCTCCTGGTAAGCCAAAGTGGCACTGGTGCTGGGAGTCTCAGTAAGCACCATTGCCTGCTCCTGCACGGTATACTATTCTCAGGCTTTACTTAGAACCTACGTCATTTCATATTTCTCATTGCTATGGCATATCTCTGAGAAACATCCCCCCCCCAAGAACACACAGACAAGTATGAGACAACTAAAACATAAATCTTGGTGCATGACTACAGAGCATAATCAAGAAACACTGTCATATTCAAAGTCTAAGTAATCTCTGTTCAGCAGGGCAAGGGGGGCAGAAGGCAATTTTCTTTTGAGCTTTTGATGAATGTTTGCCTTCCCTTGACCAATCAGCTCTGACTTGATGTGCCTTGGTTTATCTGCTCTCTGCCTACAGGCCTGGCACACATTTTCTAGGATATGTGGTAGGGCTGAAATTGTCTGCACCCTGGAGGTGACTTTCCAATCCAGTGGTTCCATGACCTTCTGATGCTAAGCTTGTATGCTTCTGAAACTTGCTAGCCTGCCTCCCTTGCAGAAATGATAGGTGGCAGGCATTAAACTGCTTAAGAATCCACATGCCTGACAGCATGCTGAAAGCAAAGACCAGGCTGTTCCAGATTAGCAAATGTTAATGCAAAACACCAAGCAATTTAGGAAGGAGAAGAGGGAGTGAATGTTCCCTCGTTGGGAAGCTATACCATTACATAACAGATAGTTTTATAGAGGAGGCAGGAAGGGAATTTCCTTGGCTTTCTAGTACCTCCAGCACCACCCACTTGCAAATAAATCACCAGATCTCTTGAAGAAATAGCGGGAATAACAACCTGAAGCTTTAATTTAACTGCTTACAGATGGGGGGGAAAGGAGTGCAGCAGAGATTCTGACAGCTCTAGAGTGGCTGAATTTCCTCACTTGTGGTGAAAGTGGTTTTCAGTAAATGAGCACTTATCACAATATTGACCCACTTGCAATAAGCAGGGATATTTTACTGCTCCTCAAGTGTAATATTGTGGTGTGTGGCTATCAACACAATGAGCTAAAGATTTCATTTCAAAACACTAGGCCACTCTGGTTGAGGGTTATGTTTAGCTCTGTTTCAGAAGTAGATGTGAAAAGTTCTCTCCCATCATGACAGTCACATGGGCAGCCTGTCTCCATTTGGTGGGACATGACATTTCATTACTGCTTTAACTGGGTCCCAAGAAAAAATATACAGTTCTGGACACTAATCTAACCTCAGACTTAGAGAACAGCACATAGAGTGAGTGAGTGAGTGAGTGAGTGAAAGCTTTTTCTCCTCACTCACCCCCTTATACTCCATGACAGGGATATGAAGGCCAGAGTAGTACCTAGTGACTGTGTGTTTGGGGTCACCAACATGGCACCTGCAGGCACATGCCTACCCACAAAGGCCTTCCCTGGGTTCCGTCTGCCTTCTAGTGGTGAAATTAGGCTTCAAAGAAGCACTGCATAGTAGTCAATAGAAGAGGCTGTGGTGGGTGCTTGATTGTGGTGTGTGTGTGTAGTGCCATGACTGCTTCTCTGGTTTGCGTATGTGCCCATTAAAAGTTTGGCGCCCCCTGCCACATGTGATAGAGATGGGCAGAAAGTGGAAACTCAGCTACACAAATTTGTAGAGATGAAAAGTGTGCTTGTCAAGGAGAGAGAGAAAAATATAACATTATGTAAAAAGTTTCCTAAAAATAGAGAGGGAATAGAAACTAAAGAAAAGATTTGAAGAGGAAGATGCATATGACAAAACTCATGTGAACTCTGAGCAAGCAGTGGAACCATTCCAGATCCACCCATATTGTTTCATCAGAATGAGTACATCTGTGTGATCTTTACATTTACTCACAACCTTCATTGGTTGAAAATTTTCAAGGGTTAAACTGCCTCTGTGGTACATAGACAAGAATGTGAGCACCAGCTAGGGATGGCAAAGAAATTTGATTCAGTTCACATTTAAAGCCAAATCTATCAAATTTGCAGTTTCTGAAGCAATGTGGAAAAAGAAACAGCCATCCTTTGAAATTCACACTTCTCTGAATTTTGCAATGCAATTCTCCAACCAACCAGTGCATATAAAAAATGCATGTATTAGGGGACTGTGTGCATAAAAATGAAGATATTAGTGAAAAGAACATATAAAAATGTATTAGGACAAATATGTTTGCAAAACTTTGTACATTAGTCAAAATTGCTTTCAAAAATGTATTTAGAAATTTGCACTAAAATGCTGAAGAAATTTAATGACTTTTTTTAAAAATGCAAATTCCTGCAGAAATGTGGAGAGCTGAGAAAACTGAAACTGACAGCTCCTTCCACCAGCATAGTATAGTTATTAGGGTGTTGGCTAGAACTGGGAGATCTGTTCAAATCCCCAATCCATCAAGAAGCTCACAGGATGACCTTGACCTAGATGTCATTTTTCAGCCTAACCTATCTCACAGTGTTGTTGTGATGATAAAATCAGGGAGGGAGTGGACCATGTATATGTCACCGTGACCTCCTTGGAGAAAGAGCAGGATGTAAATGTGGCAAATACATATCCTGGGTGATTAGGAACTGGCTGAGAAGTATGATACCCTGAAGTTATTTATAGTGTGCATGCTCCTTTAAAGTATTTTAAATCAACATGCTTTGGTGTTAATTAAACTACAGTTTAAATGATTTCAAAATTCTACTGAATAGATCTTATAGGGTCCATCAGTTGGGCTGCAATCTTCCCTTATAGCAGAGTAGGCAGTTTTGTGATTAGATGTGAGAAACCCAGTTCACTTCCAGATGAGCTGTTTACTGAGCATTCATCCTGATTTATTTGCAGGGAGATGTCATGTTAAGCAATTGTTACTGCACACTTTCCAATGCATTTTCATGTCACTTTCCTTATCGCAAAAAGTCCAAGGGTTTTTTTGGGGAGGGAGGGGTGAGTTTGTTGTGCAAGAGTGCCAAATCTGCATTAATTGTACAACCTGAATTTGCTGGTATGTGACTGAATCCCATCCACAAAATAGTGGCAGTCTATAGCGGCTCCAGATGTAAATCTCTCCACAGCTATGAAGGGTTACTTTGATCCATTCACTGCCAACCCAACTATCATGTCACGCATTGCTGTTCAAAGGAAATAATGTGAGATGGGGGGAAGGAACAACCCAGAATATATTTATTTACCAATGTAAAAGGGCAGGCACAGATTATAGAACTCTAATCTTTCATCCTATAGGGATTTACATATGCAGATTCCCACCCCCATGGGTATGCAATTTTTTTCAATGTAAAAATGCTTTGCTGGTTCCAAAATGTGCAAAACAGCACTATGTTAAATACAGATTTAAAACTTGGCTAGGAAAGCATCTCAGAAGGAACACTTTTGTGAATTATTGGCCAGTTTCCTCACTTTGTGTTCAATACGGTTATTTATGACACCAAGAAGTGCAGCACTTTCACTTATTCTGATGAGGAATGAGGTCATAGACCACAGAGCAAACCTATTTAGACATTTCCCAGAATCTCCAAAGGATGATCATGGTGCACTGAGAGACTGGATTCATTCTTAACAAATTTGCCAGCACTTCCCATTGAAGTAAATGGTCTGTGTATGGGGTGGGTCTCTCTCTCCCTCTCCCTCTCCCCCTCTCCCTCTCCCTCTCCCTCTCCCTCTCCCTCTCTCTCTCTCTCTCTCTCTCTCTCTCTCTCTCTGTGTGTGTGTGTGTGTGTTTAGCACTTGACCACCATAGTTCTTAGGAAATCAAAAAAGTGTTACAGTAATGTAGAGACTGAAGATTATGTGCACATGCAGCAATGGGTTTATACTGAACGTGGCATAAAGCTGCCAAGCTGTGCTCCATCTGCCTCACTGTATTCCATATAACAGATGGGGGCGGGGATATATAATTGTGTCTAGTAGTGTGCAATGCATATCACTCAAAATCAGGTCTATCAGTGGCAATGTATATTTTATTATTCCGTTGAGCCATTATATGGAATACATAGCTCAATGATGCTGGGGCTGAGGTGGACAGAAGCAGACACATAGCATATTTGTTATACACACCCTTTGCCATGCATGTGCATTGGCTTTGAGTCTCAGCCTTGCTGTTGATTAACAGCATATGTAACTGTTTGCAAATATACCACATTTGGATAAAGAGTGATATCACTAAATAATGGGTGTATGTTGCCAAGGAATGTATATTTGCATTAAATATAGGCAACCATTCCATCTGCACCTAATAATGGAAGTAAAGTTCATCCTGTGATAATTAGATGCAGCAAACAATGAAAAATTGCTTTATGCTTGTGCAAATGTGCTGTCATGCTTTTTTAAACCAGAGGACTGTCTTACTTATTAATAAAAAGGCTCTGTGTGTGTGTGTGTTTAAAAGGCACATCTAATCATTTTGTTGGTTAACTAGAATGTTTATCATTTCAGCATTTGAAAGGGGGAGGGGAGGGCTTCCTTGCAGACTGAATTATCCTATAGGACTATAAATGCAATTTCACTCCCCCTTCCCCGGTTTAAGATATCCCATCAGATTTACATCCAAAAGCAGGAACCCTTTTGGTGCTTCACTGCATATGTGACATTAACGACAATAGTTCCCAGATGGGGGGAAAATGAGTGGATGTGGAATGTCTGTGTAAAACAACTTCAGCTACAGCTCTGTAGAACAGGATCATATCAATGTTGTTTAACACAATGAAAAATTTAATTTGTTACAGATGACAAACAGGGATTCTATTTGACAGCACATTGGACACCCGGTCAATGGTTTACATCAACCTGTCAATCTCAATATGGGACTTCCCTTTTAAAAAGACTCATTTTGGCCCTTATTCCCTCTGCAAACCCTCAGGAAACACAGTGAATTATGGCAACATGTTTATAGTACTCAAATGCCATACAAGGAACCGATCCATATCTTTTATGGAGGGGTATATGGAAGGGTGTTTCACAATGTCCATACTCATTTTCTCAGTATAGCTTAGATATATAACCGCACAACATTATTAAACCTGTTGCTTTTGCATTGCTAAAACTGACTATCAGATCAGCTCCCAGCCCAGGGCAAACATTTCAATAAAACTGGTATAAATTTGACTACAGCATTTGTCTATACTATTGGGTATGAGGACTGGCAAGAAACAGTCCTTGGAATGTCACTGGTCCATGCGACCATCAAGGAAAACTGGAAGAGCATGTTACCTGCCCAAAGACTCATTCTTGATGTCTTTATATATATATATATATGTGGATCTGAAACGAATGTGAAAGTATTTCAGTGCAATTCTTGGCCCTGAACCAGAAACCTTAAGCATTACTTGGGGCATTTTCACACATGTGGCTTAAATTGGCTTTTCATTGAATCACTCTGGAATACAAATGTAAAATTTACACTGGAGAGAACGTGCCTTTGATTTCTCTTCAGTGGCCTCTCATATTAATAGCATTCACATATGACACAAATAGAGGAAGGATGTAGGGCAGGCACCAGGCATGACTGGGCCCTTCAGCACTAGCCTGCCCTGGGTGTGCAGCTCCTGCCTGTTATACCTACCTCTCTCGTCTTCGCTGCTGCATGTGCTGTGTGCACAGGGCTGCCATCAACCAAGATAGTGGTGGAGACTTCTCTAAGGGGCTGATGCCGCTGCCGCCGTCTTGGTTGATGGCACGCATGCACTGTACACTACATCCGTGCACATGCCTGCCATCAACCAAGATGGCAGTAGAGTCATCAGCCCCTTAAAGAAGCCAGCACCATCATCTTGATTGATGGCAGCCCTGCACGCACAGCAGCAAAGACAGGAGAGAGGTAGGTGGAGCGAGCAAACGGGCAGGTAGCCTGGAAGCTCCCTCTCTGTGATCTGCAGAAGGCACCCTGCTGCGGATCACGGAAGGGAAGCACTACTCTCCCACCCTAACGAGGGGCCCAACCTGGCCGCCCTTTGGTGCTGGTCGTGGAAGGAAGGTTCAAAGGTACATTTTGGTATCTTGTGTGACAACAGGCTAACAGATCTTACCATCTAATTGATATTCTGACACTTGACTCCCAGCTGAGTGACTTCTCTTCTTTTTGTGTTCTCATTTGTACTTATTACTTTGCAATAAACTATATCCTGTTGTTTAACAGAGGAAATCCAAAAGACCTTTATTATCTGCTCTTAAAATAGATGTGATGTACCTCTATAACAAAGGACTCTGGTTTGTGTCATATTTTTGTACAAGAATGTGAATTCTTCATTAGGTGTAGACTTTGTGCCTGATTGTAGCCTAGAAGTTGAATATTTTAAATGTTCTGCTGAATGAAATCATGTTTCACTTCAATTAGCTGCACCCTTTTTTAGAGGGGGGGCTGTAAGCACACTAGTTGCGAGAACATAGCATTTCCATTAGCCAGTGGCATCACTAGGGTTGGTGTCACCCAGTGCGGGAGGGACAGAGGGAGGGAGGTGCGTGGTTGCCAGGCGACAAAGAGCGCTCTTTCTCCCTCCCTCCCTGCCCCCCCCGCTCTTTTAATCTCTCTCACACAGACCTACCTGGGATGGGCCAGTGCGGGTATCCCTTCATCTTGGCGAAGACGAGGTCTCCGGCCTTGAAGCCGTGCGGCATCTCAGCAGGCGGCAAGTGGCGAGCAGGCCCCAGCCAGGCCTCAAGCTTTACCAGGCAACCGGGAGGGGGCGTGGATGCTGGCCTCACAGGGGGAGGGAAGGGAGGCCGAAGGTAAAATGGGAGGGTGCAGCCAATTGGCCCCGCAGACTGCCTCTCCTCTGGGGGTGGGCCCTCGTGGCTTATTGGCTGGGGTGGGGGTCGCTTATCTCTCTCTCTCTCCCCCTCTCTGGCGCACCTTTCATCATTGCTGCTGCTGCTTCCCTGGGTCCCTGCAACTGCCCCGCTTCCTGGTGCCTAGGGGCGGGGCAGCTCTGGGTGTCACCCCCTCGGATGGTGTCACCCGGTGCGGTCTGCACCCCCCACACCCCCTAGTGACGCCACTGCCATTAGCCACACCTGGAGGGGGAATAGCTGATCTACCAATCACATGCAAAACCTTTTGAAGCTGATTTTTTTTTAAAAGCATTCAAGCTGCTCCCACCAGGCTTTACAGTAAAAAGGGGCAGGGTTTGACTAGCATTGTGTGCCCGTATTTTCAAAAGAGAAAGGTGGAGACACACTGGAACTGGCAGAATAGTGAATGTGAAGAGAGAAAGAGAGAGATTTTTTCATAGTAGGAGCCTTCCAGTGCAATCAAGGATAGAGAACCTCTGGCCCTCCATTTATTCTTGGACTCCAAGTTCCATCAGCCCTAGCCAGTGATCAAGATTTATGGAGGTTGTAGTGAGATGGGGGGGTAGGTTGCCAATCCCTCTATATATCCCTCTATATTCCTCTGGCATAGCTAAATTATGAAACAAACAAAATTATTCACTTTTCAGTTCAACCTTTGCTGAGCTACTGGGGAGCTCGATATGCAAATATCTCTACTTCTCCACTCTCAGGTAAGTATGTACAGGATTGCAACCTTAATCCACTATTGATCTGTTTGTTTTGAAGCAATTTCCATCTTATTTGCTTCAATGGGATAATATCTGCATAAATGGTTCAACTTGCATTCCCCTACCTCCCCACTGCCTTGCCTCTCCCCTTTTCCCTCCCAGTAAGCAACAGCAACTCACCTCCTGGGAAGCCGGTGGAGCAGCTCTGCGCTACCCAGCAAGCTGCTTCTGTTGACTACAACAGGGGTTTTTGCCTGGATATCATGGACAGGGCCGGTACCAGAGGGCAGCCAGGTTGGGTCCTGGCTGACGGCCCCTACAGCCCAAGGGGCCCCCTGAAGAGCCTCTCCTTAGAGTGGGAGGGTGGCACTCCCATTCCATAATCTGTAGCAGCATCAGGTGCTACAACCCAACCCTGCTGCGGAATGCGGGGAGGGAGTTCCCAGGCAACCTCCCCAGTACAGATAGCGTGGAGCTGAATAAACACGCACGCACGCACACACCTCCTTCCTCTCTCAGCAGTGTTAATGCCATGTGCGCATGCCTGCTATCATCCAAGATGGTAGTGGGGGCTTCCCTAAGAGGCTAATGCCCCTGCTGCCTTCTTAATTAATGACAGGCATGAACACTATGTGCACATGTCACTTGCATGACACAAGAGGTAGGTGGGGCACATGGGTGGGCTTATTAGCCCCACACCACCTGTAAGGGGGGTGTTGGGCTATGGTGCTGCAGGCCCAGGTCAGGCTGGTGCCCAAAGGCCTAGTCATGCCTGGCACCGGCCCTGATCCTGGGGGTGGGAGACACAACATTCCTGGCCAATCTCAGGGGCACTTTAGCTCCCTCACTTTTGACCTCTCGATAAGATGTTACACAAAGTAGGAGCTGAAGTGGAGGTGAGGAAGAAAATTTTAAAGTACAAAATTAAGGCTGGATGTTGTAGCCATGAGGTCATATTGTAGACTCTATTTCAAGATAGAGTCCCTTCCAGGGGCCACAGATAACAGTTTAAACACCTAGGATTCTGAAATGAAGAATAAATAGTGCTCTCCATTTCTGAGAAAATAAAGTCTGTCCCTTGACTTAAATGAAACAAGCAGGTTCCTGAATAAGCAGAGAGCAGGTGTAAAGAGAAACATGACATTCCTTAATTTAGCAAAGCTGGGAATTAATTTGGGATGGTGTTGGGATAAAAAGGGTCAGTTGAAGTCGAATTGTATAGTTTGCCTAGTGGTTGTAGGGGATGTAACTCTCCAGATGAAATGTATATCTTTAGGTGCTGGGAAATTACCTTCCTCTGGTTGTATATTCCACTTGAATAGCTAGACTCGGCATTCAGTTCCATCTAGGAACAGAGTCTACAAGCGGGCCTCATGGTTACAACATCCAGCCTAATTTTTGTGCAGTACTTTTATTTCCTTCAACCCACCACCCCCACTCCCCCACTTTGTGTAACTTGTCCTGAACTCTTCATCAGAGTTCAGGAGCACAAAAAAGCTTGCAACAATTTTGTGACATTTTGGTTGGTTCTAATCGCCCAGTTGTGGATGTTGGTATGTTTTTTAACTTATGGACCAACAATGCTACCTTTGATTTAATGTTCTTGCCTTATCTCAGTCATGCTTAAGTTGTATGAGTTAGTTTACAGGATAATTTGGTGTTGGTAAAAACTGACATGGCTAAATTATGAAACAAAGAAACAACATTATTTACTTTTTAGTTCAACCTTTGCTGAACTACTGGGGAGCTTGATATGCAAATATCTCTACTTCTCAAATTGCCTCTTTGTTTAATTACGTTCAGTGCAAGCATCATTTTCAGATGGCTTGATGAATCAATAACTATCAACACACTTCACAGTGAAGAAAGTAAACAGCATTCCATAATAGGATGGTCATTTTTTTTACACCTTTAGTTTAATTCAAGGAAAACTTTCCTTTCCTTTGTGCAGAAGGTAAGCATGGAACATATTATTTAATCCTAATGCAAATCACACCGACAGGAAATGTTGTAAAGAGAAAAGTAATCTTCTGAAGGAAAAATAAATTATCAACCATGTTCAGAAGGAAAAGAAACATTCTCAAATAATTTCTCTCTTTGTTGGTACTAGCTGGCAGTATAATCCTTCCAAGTAAATTGTAATTTCCAAATTAGATTATACATTATGTCATATTAGTTTTATATTAGAAAAACAAACTGATTTAAGGGAAAAGTGCCAGATTTGGCTTGCCTGGCAATGTAAAATTGTGAGCTTCTGCTGCGAAATGTGTAAAAAATGTTTTGCAAGTTTAACAGTAAGTATAAAACCTAAATTAAAGCAAGATTTTTTTTCCTGTGGCCAAGCATTGATCAAACCTTTATGGAGAAAAAAGGAAAGGAAAGATTTTTAGCACACCCACAGTCATCTTAGTAATGTGAACTATGGGATAAAGGCGGGATTCAAATAGCAAAAACATACATTGACGATCAAAAGACATGGGCTGCAGCTGTATATATGTAAGTTGTCAACACTGATCCATATATATATGTAGTATGTTTATATCCTATATACACAGACACATACAATTACTGCCAGTAACTGATGCCCACAGAAGTTCTACACATGTATTTATTGAGCTCATCAGTTCTGAATTTCTGAAGCTTTTTGAGTAAAAAGGAAGGGGTTTTTAAAGGATTTTTTACTTATAAAGTGGTATTTCCCCCCCTGCTTTCACATTTGAACTGTGTAACTTGTGGCAGAAAGCTGTGTAATCTGCCTGAGTTTCCAAGTGCATTAGGTAGCATTCTGTGTCCTTAAAAGGGAACTCTGCCTTTGATTATTAGAAGCTGATATTTCATAAATGCTGCCCTATTGTCCTGATCAAGCAGTTCCTCAATCAACAATTAGTGAGGTGAAGAGGCAGGTAGTAATAGGCTGCTTCTGAGTGGTGGACCGGCATGGGGTGTTGTGCAACAGCATTGGAGGTAAGAGGAAGCAAGGTAAGCACGTACAGGCTTATGGTTGGCTGCTGAATGGCCAATACTGCCCCACATGGACTGATGCATCATCACCCCATGTGGAGCACTGCTGACCAGTCAGCATCTGGGTAGCTTCATCAGGAAGGAGAACCTTTTTCACCCAAGGGCCACATTCTTCCATAGGCATCCTTCTGGGGGTCACATGCTAGTGGTGTGCAGGACCAGATGCAACAGTGGGTACAGCAATGGAGGTGACTTTTATCTTTGTACAGTAGGTTACATTCCAGTCACACAAAAGCCAGAGGTTTCAACACAATCCCAAATCTCTCCATCCTCCATCCAACAAGCAAGAGGCATTGCATTAGGAGAGTGTAAATAAAAAGGCAAGACACAAGGTATGACATTTAAGAAGGGCCACTTTATTAACTACAACTTAAGAATGTGCAATACTTCTAAACAGCATAGGGGAAATGGAACTATGTGAGGGAAATATGCCAATCCCCTCTCAGGTTC
Organism: Rhineura floridana; assembly: GCF_030035675.1. Classification (NCBI taxonomy): domain Eukaryota; kingdom Metazoa; phylum Chordata; class Lepidosauria; order Squamata; family Rhineuridae; genus Rhineura; species Rhineura floridana. The sequence goes on along the minus strand of NC_084485.1, from coordinate 87,095,765 downwards.
CTAAACCTGTTGTGACTTGGTGAGCCTACCCTACATGGTGCCAAGCTGGCCTGTATTCCAATTCTTTCCCTCTGCCACACCCCTTGGGGTGAGGAGGGAGGTCTTCCTGACTCATGCTCCCTCAAAACTAACCAAGTGAATGACACAGGTTAACCTCAAAAGTGAACATTACCCTGTCCCATGGGTCACAGTATGCTCAGTATGCAAGTCTCTGGCATCACTATTCACCTGAAAAGTGCCTAAGGGTAATCATCATTTGTGTCCATCTCTTCCGTTTCCTGCACAAGTGACCAAAACCAATCAACTTAATTATCCAGAATCCACTGCTCACTGCTCCTACCTGGCATTATGGTATGGAGTAGGTGAAAAAATCCCCTCCTGCCAGCCTACTACAGAAGAGAACTAAAAAAAATCACATTTGGCCCCAAACATGGCAACCAGCCAATTTCACGCTGCATACGGAGAAAGTGGGCTGGGAGCCACCTCACCTAGAGAGGAAGGAGGAGGATGCAGGTGGGAAGGCCCTATAAGGCCTATACCTGCTCTTTCCTTGTGCTGGTGTGCCCATCAGGCAAGGGCCAGAAGTTCTGGTCCCCTCATAACGTGCTCCCACTCAGACACTTTTTAGTGCTGGATGGGGGAACGATGTCACAACAGTTCAAAGACACATTCCAGCTGGACAAAATCACTCAAGGAGGGCATGGAGTTGGACAGGTGAGGAGGTGGCTTGAGCCTAGGAAATGGGGGATGGCCTGGAGTGATACCTGAGAGTTGGATAGAGGGGCTAGAGTTGCATTTGGCCCCCAGACCTGATGTCCCCCAACTCTGAGCTACATGGTACTGATTTAACTCTCCCCAGACTACAGTGCAATGCATCCTGGTAAGGGTATGGAGTACATACCCCTTGGTCGCTGCTCAGTACAGGGAATTCTTCAGGCAACAGAGTGCACATTAAAATAATCAGATCCTAAAGTTCTCGTGCCTTGTGATGGGGGAGGGGGGTGTCCTCAGATAATTGCCCCACTAGACAGTGTCTCTGCTGCTGCCCACCCCAATGTCTACTACTAGATGAGCCAACTAGGGCTCCTGGGGGAGCCACTGACATAGCAGGGGGGGGGTTGGAGTTTCTGGGCAGAAAAATCAAGCCAGTTGTTTTCCACAATTCCAGTTGTTTAGTTTGTCCTTTATATAGCAACCAGTTAAAAAGTTTTTCCTTGATCCTTCAGCAGGAAGGAAAATCTAAATGTTAGGAATAAGATTAGAAGGAGGGGCCCTCAAGGAAAAGTTAACACCTTTTGGCATCCCCTTGTTCACTGTATCCTTAACATCCTTTTTTTCTTATGAAACAAAAAAAAAATGCCAGTCACTTAATTCCTAGTGTTCATACTAATTTTTTTTTGTTTACTTGACCTTTACATAGCCCTTTATGTAAGTTAATGCATACTCTGCATCGAGGAAGAGTGAGGGGGAAGGCCACTGCCTTTCACTTCCCCTGGCCTGGCCCTCACATCCTCTCCACCAATGAGGCAGGGGGGTTAGCTTGTGGTATGTGCCCCCTCAAAATGCCCCACCTAGAAATGTGGCTGCCTCACCTAACAAGGCAGGCAGGCTACAAGGCTGCAGCAGCCACTATTATTCCAAAGGCCCCGTCATACCAGGAGCTGGCCCTTAACGGCATCCATATGGCCCATGAGCACTTGAGGATCAGGGCAAATGGATATGCACTTAAACACTGTAGTAGGAGGAATGCCTCCGTCTTCCTTTGACCCTTGCAGTGTCCACAACTCTTGCCTGACAGTTAGCCCAACCTGGCTTTTCTAGGCATTGAGGAGCAGCTCTTTCCACCAGCTGTTGTTTGCAGTGTTCCGAGAAGCAGAAACATTCCCCTCCTGACCACTTGTTTGCCAACAATATCAGATTGCTCCCAGAGTTCAGTTGTGACCCTCCTCCAGGTATCTTGTGACTTCCAGTTCCCTGAGTACCACCCCACAGTTTGAGATCCTGTGAAGCCTTGAACTAGAGAAAGAGAAACAGAGGAGAAATCTGCTCAGGAAGACCAGACAAACATTACTGAGGCTTCCTGTAGTAATGAAAGTGCTTCAAGATGTCCAGGTTTTTACTGAAGTGATTTTTAATCTCTCTGGGAGTTTGGACAACTTATGTTTTCTGTCTAAAAGATTAGGCTTCAAGAAGCATAAGGACAGCCAGAACAAGCGGTTTTATTTAATTCATTTTTTCTTTAAGATTGTTGCTGCCAATAAATGAATAATGCTATTTTAAGGATCTCTCCATCTACCTACAGAACCTTATAAAAATGATTTGTAGTGCTGACAACCAGATTCCTAGAGAAAAATTTATCACTCATCAGGAATCCATGTCTATAGCTACACACATCTGCTTATGAACTAACTTTAAATTAGATTATGTAGATGGCAGGTTGGAAGCCATTTTGTAGTTAGGATATCATGCAACCTCTCTGACCTTAGTAAATGGATTGCCTCAAATAAGTTTCTACCTAAGCTGGCAGTTAACTTTCTTAAAATTTTGAGGTCCTGTGCACATTCTGTGGTACTGGTAAATTTACCTCAGACTGTTCAACCCAAGCATCATTCAAATGGTCAGTCACTGAGGTTGTACCATGCTCCGAAACAATTGAGTTTTAATGTGAGGAGTCACATTATGTAGAAATCACATCCCATATCAGAATTTATCACCTCAGTCAGGAGATTTAGCTTTTATAAGGGGTGTTGGGGAGGCAGAAAGCATGTGAAGTAAAGTGGAAATTAGAATGAATCACCAATCTGAATTAGGACAGTTCACACAAATATATTCATCACTTATTGACTATAACATTGTGACAACTTGCATGCACCAGCCCTGATTAATCAGGACCAATGTTATATGGTCCCAATAAGCTAACCCATTCTACCTCCATTGTGGAAGTCCTCTCTATATCAGTTGCTGGGAATTACAAGTGAAGGGAGTGCTTTTGAGCTCAGGTCTTGCTTGTGGGCTTCCCATGGGCATCTGGTTGGCCACTGTGAGAACAGGATGCTAGACTAGATGGGCTATTGGCCTGATCCAGCAGGGCTCTTCTTATGTTCTTATGAAGAGGAACCAAAACCCTGCCTGCTTTGTACCAGCAGGCAGTAAATAGGAGGTGGCCTTTTACCCTTTACACACACACACACCACTGTTCCTTGCTATTCAGTCTCTCTCTCTCTCTCTCTCTCTCTCACACACACACACACACACACACACACACAGAGGTTCTAATGCAGACTCCTTTCCGGCCTCTGCACACCATTTCAGGGATGCTTCTGGGGGTGAACCTCCCTTCTTGCCCATGGAGAGGGATCTCCAATATATCTTATGGCCCCCGAGACACCAACCCAGGAATCATAAGGGTTCAGGCCTGAAACTGAAACTGCCTATCAGGAGAGGAACAGGGAGAGTAGGACCATGTTGCTCCTTCTTGAGCTCTCATTACTTTTAATATCATCGACCACAGTACCTTGCTGGACTAGCCCCATGAGTTAGGAGTTGGGGGCAAGGTGATACAATAGTACTGCTCCTAACTTCAGGGCTGGTTTCAGAAAGCAGCACTGGGAACCTGCTGTTTAACATCTATATGAAGCCACTGGGTGAGGTTATCAAGGGTTTTGGAGCAGGTTTCAAAACATTGATGACACCCAACTCTATTTATCTTTGTCAGAGGAACCAGGTGAAGCTGTGTGGATCCTTGTAGGTGAGGGCCAATAAACTGAGATTGAATCCTGACAACATTTCCATGCTTAAGAATTATGCAGAAATCCTGCTCTAGATTGGTTCACACTCCCCTTGAAAGAGAAGGTGCATAGTCTCAGGTGTTCCCACAGCCATCACTGTCACTGGAGGCACTAGTAACTTCAGTAGTAAGGAACACCAAACTTCAGCCGGTTCACCAATTCCTGGACAGGAATAGTCATACTTCAGTTAACCATATGTTGGTAACCATATGCTGGTAATACGTTCTATGTGGAGCTCCCCTTGAAGACAACCTGGAAGCAGCAGTTTGTACAAAATGTGGCTCAATTGTTGAATAGATTAGCTTATTGGGACCATTTAACACTGGCCCTGAAAGAGCTGTGCTAGCTGTCAATATGCTATTGGGCCAAAATCAAAGTAAATGTTCTTATACAACTTGAAACCTGAAGGAGCAGCTCCCGTACCACCACCCATCAACCTGCCTGTGAGCTAAGACAGTTTGACTGGTCTACAGCCAACTGAGATCTGCTATGTGACAACCCAGAAAAGGACCTTGTCTGTGGTGGTGCCCTGATTCTGGAATTCTCATCTCTCTGATGTACAGCTGTTGCTGACTTTTATGAGTTTTCATTGCCAGCTGAAGATCCAACTATTTGCACAAGCATTTGCTGAGAAAGAGTGTTCAATAGTCTTCTGATTTTGTTATTATTGCTGTTTTATTTTTGCTCTGGTTGTAGTTGGTTTTTATCTGCCCTTGTTTGATTATATTTTGATGAAATTGTTTTATGTTTTGTTTTATTTTGCCCAACGTGGCGATTGCTTGTTGATGAAGGGTGTGTTAAAATATTTTTTTTAAATAAAATGGTGAAAAGCAGAAAATACATATGGTGATAATTACATTATCAACTGTGACCATTCACAAAAAAATGTTGTGCTGATAATACAGACTTCCTGGTGTTGGTGAGCAAATTAGCACACATAGAGTGCTAAAAGTTCATTGTGCCAATCCAATCCACAAGCAATAGCCTCATTATGGTGCAAAGTAAAAATTAAACTACACGAAGAATACATAAGATTGGTATAAACTGTGTGTGAGACCAAAAAGGCTGATTAACATACAAAATATTTTTTTCCTAAAAATCATGGTGAGTATAAATCCAAGCTGTTTACTTCTGAGGACAATATATGTGCAATAAAAATAAAACTTTGTGGGGAAAAGTCACTGTAATTAGAGAGGGAGAAATGGTGAATGGGGTAAATGGTAGCTTCATTTAATTTCAACCTTATCAAGAAAACCACTGGTTTCTCCATTCCACCAGGATTCAGTTATGTTCGCTATATCAATGCTGTCCTCTAAGTCCAAGGACTGTAGTCCAAGCACTCCATCTTGGCTTGGAGACTTCTAGAATTAGCATAAAAACACTGATTTTATATACATATATACAGTCTCTCTCTTCAAGTGTCTTTGGAACTTTTGATTTGGCCTGTGGTACTTTGGAAAATAGAAAATGGCCTCTCTAAATAGCTATTCTGTGCCCTAGTAAAGGACCCACCACATTTAAACTTTCATCAATTTTTATGTCTTTATCCCAGGAGGGAGATTTGTTCTGAATCGGACCCTCCTCAGCTCCTGTTGGCTGTCCTCCTCCATCAGTTTAAAAGCTGCTCTGCCACCTTTTTAATTTTAAGCACCAGCAGTCTGGTTCCATCTTGGTTCAAGAGGAGCCCATCCCTTTTGTACAAGCCAGGCTTGTCCCAAAATGTTCCCCAGTGCCTAACAAACACAAACCCCTCCTCCTCCCAACACCATCATCTCTTCCACACTTTGAGACTGTCTAGCTGAACCTGTTCCAGTTTGTCTGCATCCTTCTCAAAGTGCAGTGTCCAGTATTCAAGATGAGGCCTAAACAGTGCCAAATGGAGAACTAGTCTCTCAGAGGCCTACTGGGATAACTGGTTCAGGTTGGTTTTGTTGGTGGGCTCTTTTTGTGCCAATATCAGGTGTTTAGGAGGAGTCTTAGATAGGAAATACATGGGTGATGCCATCCCAATCTCTGTGATCATGGGTAGAGGGAAGTATAGCCATGGGGAGATGGTGAGCTACCATAGAAGACAAAGGCAAGGCTATCTACACCTTGTTCCTCACTCCCACCCCTCCCATTGACAGGTTCTTCATTGCTCATGTACTGTGCTGACTGCCCTGTGTGTACTGTTCTTTAACGTCAGATCAGTACACAGTAAGACCCCACTCATCCATGATTTAATCATAGATAAGGTGCCAAATGTGTGTGCATTACTGAGATCTGGGTGGGTGAGCTGGAAGGAGTTGATCTGACCCAGTTTTGCCCACCTGGATACTCGGTGTAACACCAATACAGAAAAACTCTACTTGACGGCTCCTTGAGGATGCAATGGAGCCAGAGAAGTGGGCCTTCTTCGCTGCCCTCACTGCCACACAGTAGGCATGGTTATGATGTTTTACTCATGCCTGATCAGCCTCACAGCATGTCTTTTGCCACTTGCACTCTAGCCATCATCCAGCCTGTTTCACTGTCCATGGGGATGGGGGGGGAGAGGTTGCTGTGGTCTACAAAACTTCCATCTCTGTCACCAGGAAAGCACTCTGTCTTGGAGCTGTCTCTGAGGGCCTGCACGTGGTATCAGGCCAAGGAGACAGTAAACTAGGGTTGCTGCTGGTGTACCATCCACCCTGCTGCCCGGCAGCTTCTCTGACCGAGATGGTGGATGCCATCTCAGCGGTGGTATTGGAGAAGTGCAGAACAATAGTCCTGGATGATTTCAATGTCCATGTTGAGGCTGCCTCTAGTGTTCTGATTCGGGACTTTATGGCCTCCATGACGACCATGAGGCTGTCTCAAGTTGGCACTGGCCCAACACAGGGCAGGGCACTCCCTCGACTTGGTTTTTGCTCCAGATGCAGAAAGGGGTGTTCTGGAGATGGTGGGGTGGATGTCACCCCATTTTCATGATCAGACCACTTCCTGGTGAAGTTTAGACTTACGGCTCTGATCCTGCTCTACAGCAGTGGTGGACAGATTAAGATGTTCTAGCCCCGGAGACTAATGGAATCCACTGGATTCCTGGATGCCCTGAGGGAGTTCCCAGTAGATAGAGCAAGTGACCCTGTTGAAGTCCTTGTCACACTGCAAAACAACAAGGCACGTCAGGCTGTTAACATGGTTGCCCCTGAGCACCCTCGCCAGCACTGTGGAACCTGATTTGCACCTTGGTACACCAGTGGACAGTGAAACAGGCTGGATGATGGCTAGAGTGCAAGTGGCAAAAGACATGCTGTGAGGCTGATCAGGCATGAGTAAAACATCATAACCATGCCTACTGTGTGGCAGTGAGGGCAGCGAAGAAGGCCCACTTCTCTGGCTCCATTGCATCCTCAAGGAGCCGTCAAGTAGAGTTTTTCTGTATTGTCAGGGATCTGTTGACATCAACTCCAGGAAATGGAGTTTTAGACCCTTTGGAGGCCCACTGTGAATTGTTTGCAAGGCACTTTGAGGGTAAAGTTGTTCACCTCCATAACAATCTTGATGCCCCATCCACATCTACTGTAGTCCTGAGTGAGTTGTCCAGTGCAACGTCTCTTGCAACTTCCTGGGATTTGTTTCAGTTGATACAGCCTGATGATGTGGACAAGGTGCTTGTGACGATGCGGTCAGCAACGTGTCCTCGCAACCCTTGCCCTTCTTGGCTTATTAAAGCTTGCTGAGGGGGTTTGACTGAGTGTTCAGGGTGTGGTCAACGAATCATTGCGGGAGGGAGTGGTTCCAGCCACACTGAAATATCCAGCTGCTCCTGAAAAAGTCCATCTTGAAGCCACTGGTTTGTGACAACTACTGCCCGGTCACAAATACACCCTTTTTTGGGAAGCTGATTGATAGAGTTATGGAGCAGAAATTGCAGGTACTGCTGGATGAAACAGATTAATGCCGAGCATAAAAGACTGGAAGGAAAAAAAGACTTCTTGCTAGAGTCAACGTCAAGCCTTGCTGCAGACATTGCTCCGGCTCCTCTGTTGAGCCGTGCCTTGGACTTCGAGGCTGGATTACTGTAATGCATTCTCTGTGGGGCTGCCCATGTGAGGTTGGTCCAGAAGCGGCAACTGGTGCAAAATGCGGCAGCAAGATTGCTCACTGGGGCAGGGTATTGCCAACATGTCACTCCACTGGTGAAAGATTTGCACTGGCTGCCCATTAGCTATCGATCTAAGTTCAGGATTCTGGTTTGGAGTACAAAGCCCTATACAGTTTGGGACCAGGATACCTGAAAGATCATCTTACCCGTTATATACCCAGTCGCCCACTACACTCTGCAGGTGAGGGCCTCCTGCAGATACCATCTTATCAGGTCTGTTCCACACAACATAGGAAGCAGACCTTTAGTGCAGTGACATCTGCTCTTTGGAATGCCCTCCCCTTAAATATTAGACAGGTGCCATCTCTGTTATCTTTTAGGCCCCTACTGAAGACCTTCCTCTTTCAACAAGCCTTTTAAGTAAAGACCTTAACCCAGTCTGTGTCTGTGTTGGAATTACTTTTTAAGATGTTTTTAAAGCTTTTTTAAAAAATGTGTTTAAAGTTGTTTTGTTTTACTATGTTTTAAAGTCTTTTTAAAAATATGTTTTAGAGGGCTTTTATTGTTTTTGTTTGCTGGCCTGATGATAATAATAAAGTACTTCACCCGATTTAGAAACTATACTTCTGTTAATATAGCCTAAAATAGCATTTGCCTTTTTTGCAGATGGTCTGCCTTACCTCAAGATATTGTATAGGAAAGCTGGAATAGAGCTGGGAAAGGTTCAGAAAAGGGTAACCAAAATGATTAAAGAGATGGAGTGACTCCCCTATGAGGAAAGATTGCAGCATTTGGAGCATTTTAGTTTAGAGAAAAGGCAAGTAAGAGGTGACATGATAGAAGTGCATAAGATTGTGCATGGTTGGAGAAAGTTTTTCTCCCTCTCTCATAACACTAATGGACATCCAATCAAGCTGAATGCTGGAAGATTCAGAACAGACAAACGAAAGTACTTTTTCATACAGTGCATTGTTAAGCTGTAGAACTCCTTCCCAGAGGGGGCTATATTGGATGGCTTTAAAAGAGGATTATACAAGTTCATGGAGCAAAACTGCATCACTGCTGCAGAGTGAGACTGTGCTGGGACCATCAAGAGGCAAGCTTTTCCACCTGCCTTGCCCCATCCCTCTGCCTGGGCCTTATAAGGAGGAGCTGCAGACTGAGAGGTACTGCTGCAGGGGTGAGACTGTACTAGGACCATCAAGGGGCAAAGCTTTTCCACCTGCTTTGCTCCTCACCTGTTCTTAGTGACATTTTTCTGGGGACTGTCCTTTACCAGGAAGATGAATGCCTTTGGTTTTTAGCTGTTGTTGCGTTTTAGAAATGCTAGGATTTTGTTGGCTTGAATTTTTGTAAATTGTATTGTTTTTATTTGTATTTTGTATTTGTGTTTTTCTATTTGTGTGTAAGCCACCTTGGGGGCCTTGTTGGCCAAAAAGCGGCCTAGAAATAAACCATAACATAACATAAAATAACAAAAGGCTATCAATAGCTACTAGCCATGATGGCTAAGCTCTGCCTCCATAGGCAAATGCAGTATGCCTCCAAATACCATTTGCTGGAAACTGCAAGAGGGGAGTGTAAGGACCCCTCCCGTGGTCACTGCCTTGTCACGGTTCCACCTCAGGCTCCTGCTCTTAAAACGGTTTTCACCGGCTCTAGCAAAGATCTCTCAAGATCCCCCTGCTAGGCAGCATCACCAGACACTCCCTGTAAACAATATTGCCTTGAGACTGGGCCTTCGTCTCCTCCTGGCTTATTGCTATGTTGTGTCTGGGTGCACTTATAGGCCTCAACCCCTCTGTATCTTTGTGCCTATAAAGTTTACAGCCCTGGGTTGCTCTGGATATCTGATAATGTTACACTATCTCTTTACTGCTGCCACCATTGATACTGTTTCCCAACCTTGGTATATGCCCTGCCCACCCTTCTGGTCTATGAAACCCAGTCAAGGATCAGGCGTTTTGGTAAACCAAGAAATATTTTTTTATATACACAGGGAATAACAAGATTACTTAAAGGTATAGTCAACAAGTGTGGTTTCATAAGATGTGTTACTCTTTATGTTTCTTAGTCATCAATAACCTGCCTCACTACTTGTCTAATCCAATCCACCCTATCCAAAACCAACCCACAGAACCAACCAACCGAACTAACAGAACCCCCTCTCAGCTGTCATTCTCTTTTATACCTTCAGACACTTAAACGCACAGCAAATCAACATACAACATTCTCCAACATTCCAACCCATGTACTCCCCCCTCTCACTCAGTCTACTTACCACATATACTCTAATAAACCCACACGTACCATATTTACGGTATTATATATACAGGGACATCACAGGGAGAGTGTTCTTTTACTTAGGTCCTGCTTGCAGGTTTCCCATGGGCAACCCGTTGGCCATTGTGACAGCAGGATGCTTGATTAGATGAGCTATTGGCCTGATCCAGCAGGCATGTTCTTATGGAAATGTTTAATCTACTTCACGCAAGAGCATCTGAAGTTGAATGGCAACCACTCTTTTGAGCACCTTCCGTAAGAAGGGGATATTTATTACTAGACCCCCTCTGGCTAGATCGTATCAGTGAAGAAGGGCAATGGTTGAGAGGACACACAGTCAGCTGCACTCCTTCAAGCCACAGAAGCATTAAGAACTGACCCTACATGAGGAAGGAGCACCACCAGACTGAAGGGCTGACTGACAGGTCAACCTACACCTTGGTGTATAAAAGAAGAACCTGCAGACCTCACTATATGCAATTACTCCCAGACCTGGGTGTTTGTGTTTGTATACATATATGCACGTGTGCATACACACACACACACACACACGCACCTGCAACTTAAGACAACATTTCATGTCTCTAATGAAGTGGACTGTAGTTCACAAAAGCTTGTGCCTTAATAAATTACTTAGTTTTTCAAGGTGCCACAGACTGCTACCCTTGTAGAAAATGAATAGATTTCTTGTTTTTTGTTTTAAAAAACTGCTTGATTTTTAAAAAAAACTTGCATAAGCTTCCTTATCTTGGAATCCTAATGTGGGTTCTCATTATTTACCCAAGATGAGCTGTGTTAACACTTCAGAGCCATTTTAATTAAAACCTTAAATCCCAATGCAAAGTCATTTTATTTTATTTCCTTTGTTCCTAAAGGAACCTAAAGAAGAGAATCGAAAAAACAGATTAGGTCATCCAAACATCTATCAAGGGGCAAATCAAAACTTTGGACTTCCATTTGCAGGCCATAGTGGGAAAGGAGCATACAAAGAGGTATTGTAAAGATATTGCTCCCAGCTAGGTTTGTCTAAGACATCAGGTCAAATCTATTCCAGCCAAAGGCTGCACAGCTGAATGGAGGTGGAAGTGGAACAGTGTAAATCAATGCAACCCAGGCTTCCTCTTCTGTGGGATCTCAAGTGTTCAAACAGTGATGTACTTGTTCAGGGCATTTATAACACCAAAGCTACACAGAGGATGGGAAGTGAGTTGCTTCATATTAACAAGGCATTAAGATATTCTGCAGTGATTCTTAAAAGAGCACCTTGTCTTGTACTACATTCGGCCATCTTTTCCCTCAATACTTTTTCAGCAGTCACTTTTCCATGGAAAAGTGGATTCCACGTGTTTCCAAAATATCCATACTGCTATTATGGAACTATTACTATGGCATACGACAAAAAGACCTTGTTGAAGCTAAGCAGATTTAAGACTGGTCTGTACCTAGCAGGAAGAAAGATGGGCACAGAATAACTAACAGAGAATTCAAACCCTTGATCCACTGTGCTGGAGAGGTTTTTGGGTAGAGTGGAGGTGTCTTTCCACCCATCTCTGCCATTAACAGGGAAGCCCTGTCAGCAAGGAGCACCCCAATGTATCTGTTCAAATGGCATGTGGAAGCTACTGCCTGCAGCATCCCTGCGAGAAATAACCAGTAAAATCCCCCCCAATAGGGTGTGTCAGGGCCTGGGCTCGGATATGATGTATCCCGTGTAGATCTGTTGCTGTCACATGATAACAAAGAGCCTGATCTGGACCTCTTTGCTGCACTTTCTTCCCTGTCTGGTGCAAGCACTGTGGCTGTGGTGCTAGCTGCATCACTCCATGAAGCCCCACTGCTGCCAGCTAGGGTTAGAACTGTGGATTAACTCACTCACTCACTCACTCACTCTAAGCTCAGTGACAGATATGGATGAAAGGTTTTTCTGTACTTTCACCACTATTCCTACTGTATTTACAGCTGCTCATTACATAGCTGTAGAGATAATACATACAGGTGTTTTAACTTCCCAGAGTTCTGGACCTCATCCAGATTGTGTTCCCACAATCTTTCCCATGTGGTAGTCCCTACAGGGGAGAAGGATATACTGAGCAACAACAGCAACAACAGCAACAAAAACGTGACCAAGAGACAACCTGATTACATAAATGAAAATAACCACAGCAATTAATTTTATTCTTATTTTAGTAACATTTTGTTGCTTTCTGTTTTTAAGCTACTAGACCTGACAGTTCCCAGTATCAAATGGTTCTTTGCCAAGAGCCTCAGCACATGAAGACTGGATTAAACCATTCATTTGGAAAATGTAGCTTGAAAAATACTTGTCTTCTGTTATTGCCTTGGAAATTCTTAGCCTGACACTACCATTAACAGCTAAATGAAAGAAAGTGTTGCTCAAAGTATTCTTAAAATAACAGCTATATGCACATATACATATGCACATATACCAACTTAGCAAAGTTACTGTGCACAAAAAGAAAAGATCCCAGCAAATGTTCCTAGACAGATAAAATTGCCTCATGTTGATTAAGATCACAAAGCATTTGAAAACGAGATTTATTCTCCAAAAAGAGTATGCTAGACCCTGAAAATAGCTTAGGAGGGATATGCTGTCATACCTAACACTACATTAAATGCAAACTGAGAACTTGATATATTTTAGGAAAATTCAGCACTTTCTAGACTAATAAACAATATTATTGCACATGTTCATTTCACTTTGTACAAATAATCATTCCCTTCACATCTAATAAGTCTGCCTGACACATTTATAGCCTTATAAAGGTAGCTTCAAGGGGCTTATTTTGAGGAGCACTGATAATTTATTTCCACAAACCCCAATGATGGATTATTTCAAAGACATCACATTCTTTGTCGTGCATTTTGTCATGACAAAACTAAGAAATGATTTAACTGGGGTATTTTAATTACACACTTGGTTTGTTTGAACCATATCAAGGAGAGTCTGAAATTGGTCAGAAGAGTTTGTATGGTTTGTAGAAGAATCATAAGAATTGCCATGCTGGAGGGGAACTGCCAAAATTCTTTGGATATAAGGCAGCCATGTTCCTTTCCATTTCTTCACAGGACATTCATGTACTGTAGCTTTGCCTCCTTTTCTCTGTGAGGAACTTGGGTTTTGCTTATCAGGAAATTGACTCCTCGCTACATTGGAGCTGCCTTATTCATTTGGATCTATTTCTATGAAAGGACATATGTGCAGAAGGACAGCATGGGGAGAATGTGAATAGAGGAATAGGTATGTAAGTTAGTTTGAAGTTACTAACACAGTAGGATCTAAAGCCGTAGTTCATCAAAAACATCCACCTTGATCCAGCTGTTTCCTTCAAGCACAGAGGCTCCAATATGAATACACATCTACAAAGATTTCCCCGTGTGCTTCATTGGAAGAAACAACTCCATGAGCCTCAAAAGATAGGTAGAACTGCTTCCTTCATTAAAGTGAGTGCAAGAGTGCTGGACTGTTGAAGAAAAAGTCCTGGAGTCAGGAGTGGCTGGCATAGTGAGGCAATACCATGGAGCTACCTTCCCGACAGTGGCATTTCTGTTGCATACCTGAATGATGTGGGGATGGGACAGGTGGTGGCAAGGTCTGGAATATGCTGGCACACTGGTGGGAGCACTAGATCGCTTTGCCTGCACAGCCCTGACCTTGCTGCTACCTTGCCTCATCCCTGCACCATCCAGTTAAGCAGCAGTAAGGCCACTGTTGGGAGGGTGGCTCCATGGCACTGCCCTACCATGTCAGCTGTTCCTGCCTAAGGAATGAGATCCTGTTTTGAACAGTGGCCATCAAGATGCTTCCAGGAAGCTCTCAACCGACCAACCGGCCATACTGCCTTCCCCTGCTATTTGCAGTCAGAAAATTATGTTTAGAGGTCCAAAGTTGCATCCAGTGTTAGTCCTACTCAGAGCAGACCCATTAAAAATAATGGACATGACTAACTTAGGTTTTTGATTTCAATACATCCACTCCAAGTAGGACCTAATTAGATACAACCCAGTGTGTCTCTGAACCTAGAAAGGTTCAATTTCCAGGAGGATAGGTTGCTGAAACCTGTTCTCCATTATTTTGTCAAATTCTCTTTTAAAGCCTTCTGTGCCTAAATATCTTTTGGCAACAAAATACCCTGAGTTAGTTATGGGCTTTGTGAAGAAATACTTCCTTTTGTCTACCTTCAGTTAATCATAACTTCTAGCATTATGAGAGAAGAAACAAATCTCTATCCACTCTGTCCACAGTATTTGACAAAGCTCCATCATGTCACTCCTTAGTCACAATTTCTCTATACACTTAAAGAACTGAACATTTTAACTTTTTCTTATGGAGAAAGTACTCTTAAGTCTTCGGATCATTTTGATTGCCCTTTCCTAACCTTTTCCAGCCATACATATCTTTTGAAATGGGGCAAACTGAACTATACACAATAGTTTGGATCCAGACTAAGGGGACAATCCAAACCCTGGCCACGAACTGGTGGGGCTTATGAAGCAGCAGGGCCACCACCCTATCCATAGCACTGCTGTGCACTACAGCCATGCTGGAGCTGGTGCAATGATTGGGCCTGATGGCATCACATGACAGCAGTGGGCCTGGCTCAGGATCCAACAGATTCTGGGCCAGTTCAGCTCCTCCCTGCCTCCACTGCCTATTGCTGATAGGAATCAGCAATGGCATTTCCAACCACCATTTGATGGACAGAAGGGAAAGGTCACAGTGGTGTGGCATTTGTATCACTCTGTTGGCAGTGGCTGGTAGGACACTGGCTTAGCTCAATGGAGGGACAAATCCACCCAGTCCAAATTCTTCCCAGCCCAGCTTGGAGTGGTGGTGGATTGTTTTTTCCATTAGTTGATCACATTCAAATAAATGACACTTAAATTATGGCTAAATTGCTCCATTTATTTCAGTGTGACCTACATCAACCTGAATAAGAGCTTCTGTTCAAGGTATGAAAATTCAGCCTTGCTCCATGCAGCACTAATTTTGGTGCCAGCTGTGTTTGAGAAACAGCATGGCCATTGGCATGTTCCTAGCACAGCTATTTAGGATCTGTTTAGGTGTTATAGCTCCCATGTAGAGCAACACAGGAACAGGGCCATGCTGAATAGCCTCCCTTCTGATATCTTCTGACAGCCACCACTGCTGCTGCTGCTCCTGAAGCCACCACCAATGCCGCCCTGTGATGGGGGAGGTTGATGAGGCCTACAAGGAAGCATTTAAGAGCCCAGCAGAGGGGCAGCTGGGCCACCTTTACTTTTGAAAGCCCCAGAGCCACCAAGTGCCACCCTCCCGTCTCTGCCACAGCATCTTTTTTGGCACCGCCCTCCCCACTGGGCCTCTCGTCATCTAGCCCGGTAATGATGGCAGACCTGTACCAACTCTCCGACGACATGAGCTCCAGTGTCGGGGCCTCCCGAGGACAGATCCACCTACACTGAGCCAGCCTCCACCTCTTTCCTCTCCTTTCCTCTCAGAGCCCATCATTTCCATCTCTCCCACAGGCAGACCCACCCACGCCAAGCAGGCTTCCACCTCTGTCCTCTCCTTTCCCTTCGACCCCTCATTTCCATCTTTGTGATGACCTACAAGAGCAGCCTGGCCAGCCAGGGCAGGGAGATTGTGGGCTGTAACATCAATCGCTTTGTTCCCATGATCAAGTTGAAATACTGCTTACTGTGGACACTGTCTATGTTGGCAAAAAACCTGGACTGCTCCTGCTCCCTTTCCTGTATCAGGACTGGCAGGTGCAGTACCAGCAGGACACCCCAGTGGTACCATGCTTTGATATCAACATATTGATGTAAGAACTAGTAGACATCATCTAGTTATTAGGAATTTATTAGGAAAGTATAAGGAATGTGTTGCCTGTTATTGTATTGTCATTGAAAATTGTTATTCCTGCTTTTTAATAATGTTAATATTTCGTTATCTAATTTTTGTAAATTGTACTGTTTTTCTTGATGTGTATTCTCTATTTGTGTTTATTTTTTGTAAGCCGCCTAGAGGGCCTTTTGGCAAAAGGTGGCATAGAGTCAAGAGCCAGGACTCACACCAGTTCAACAGCACAGGGAACCAGGAGGTGCAAAAGGCCTCAGTTCACTTTCAATCCTCTGTCTGAGGAGGTGGGTCATTAGGAGCTTTCCATGGTGCTGAAACAATCAACCTATCTTGCTGCTTTGCCCTCTGGGCTCCTCTGATTATTTCTGTTTGTCTCCTTGCAGGGCCACAACAGGACAACGCCTTTGTGCAGGAATGATAGGCGCTCAAAGTTATGTGGAAGCCTTTTCTCATACAACATTCTCAGCAGGCACAATGTCAGGAACAGAGCTACTCAGTGCACCCTTCACTCCCATGTTGCTCTACACGTAAGTTATAATATCTGAGCAGGGCTCCTATCTCAAGGAAAAGCAAGTGCTGCAGAATACACTGGGATGTTGAGGACAAAGCAAGTTCTGTGTCATGTTCCCCAAGGAGAAGCTTCGTCTAGATTGGGAGGAAGAGTGGGTTTCAAATATTCGGGAAGGGACTGGGGAAATCCTGGCTAAGACATTTCCAGAAATCTCAGACAACTCTGAGTTTAGTGAGGTTAATGAAGCCCATCCCCCCCTTGTCTCTGATGACTGGTGAGGTTCCCTCACTGGCACCCAGCCAGACCTAGCTGTTGGACAGATAACACTTAATGAATAAACCGGAGTTGTCCAGAGAGAGGAAAGTGAAAGCAGTCAGTTAGACCCAGAGTTTACGCTTTCACCAAGGTAACAGAGATTAGTGGATGGAGATGGGTGGATGAGATGAAGGTGTTGCTACAACAGTCTGTCATTGCCTCCACATACTTAGTTTGTATCCTGAGATTATACAGCAATGAGAGTGGCTGTACACTATAGCCAGCATGAATTTTTTTGCATTCCACAGTGTTAAATTGAAAATACCCCCATATCATTCTGCTGCTTCCTATAAGCTCATTTCAAAACAAAACCTTACAAAACGTATAGTCCTGAACTCAGAAAAGCTTGCTTAACAACCCTCTAAGTTTTCATGGTGATACACGAACCACTCAGAGAGAATCCAGAGTTCAAAGTGTAAAACAAAAGGAAAAATAATCCAGTCCCCTATTGGACTTCTTTCTGTCAGTAGTCTCATAATTTGTTGAAATTAAATAAAAATCAGCCACATTCACAGAGTATCTGTAATCCTATTACTGACCTTGCCCCATACTCTGACCTTCATCTTCTGCAGTTTAAAAGTTAAAAATGCCTGGCTGAGTTTTAATTAATTTAAGAAATTTAACATTGAAGTCAATGATAAGCATGGGCATGGTCAGTAAGAACCAACTGGGAGTGTTCTAAAAGCCAAAGCCAAAGCTGTTTGGCTTGGCTAATCAGGTGGCCACACCCACATCAGACATTTATTTCTTTTATTTCAACATGTGCTCAGAGGCACATGTTACCAGATTCTTCCAAGCTACACAGGAAGTGGATTGGACTGTGAAAGACCAACCCAAATTGTGTTTGCATTTTTACAGATTTGTAGGGCAGTACAATATCTCAGAGAAAAGGTCAGGTCTCCTGCTCCCCTGGTGCATTCACTATAGTTGTCCAATTTCCCTGCTTTTAAAAGTTTGCTAAACTTTTTAAAAACTTTTAAAAGTTTGATAACTTTTTAAAAAAGTTTGTTGGCTATAGGTACTTTCTTAAACTACAACTTTTTGCCTATTAGTGAATATGTAATCTGCAGTTGCTTCCATTTTTCCTAGTCTGTATCCTGAAAGATCCCTAGCCTCTTTATGAGAGATGACTAGCCTGCTTTTAAGATATGTCTAGTCTGCTCCTGTTCTGTATCCTGAATTATTCTTAGAATGACTGATGCTGACTTCTGGAATAAACCTCATTAAAACCCAGTCCTCA
This sequence comes from Rhineura floridana, assembly GCF_030035675.1. Classification (NCBI taxonomy): domain Eukaryota; kingdom Metazoa; phylum Chordata; class Lepidosauria; order Squamata; family Rhineuridae; genus Rhineura; species Rhineura floridana. The sequence goes on along the minus strand of NC_084485.1, from coordinate 87,077,699 downwards.
CTCTGCTTCTCTGGTTGGGAGCCAGGACATTCTGACAGCTCTAGTTCAATTGTTACTTTAACCAGGAAGTAACTGGTTGCTGTGTGTTCTTCTTGCTACAGCTGCCTGCAATTATAGTAACTATCACAAAAGTAGCACAGTCTGGGGCAGTGGGCTTCCCGAGTTTGTCTACGTTGGAGTCTTTGTCCACCCTTCCACCTAACTGTGAGCAAAATCATAAAGTTTTGAGACACTGGTTTAATGATTCCAAATTGATAATGTGGCTATGCTGGAACTGGGCCCAAGATGGACGCCCAGAAGTAGTGTACATGTTGTACCTCCTAGAATAGGAGTGGGGAACTTCTGGCCTTTCACATGTTGTTGGACTCACAACTCACATCATCCCCAGCCAGCATGGCCAATGATCGAGAATGAAAGGAGGTGTAGCCCAGCAACTTCTGGAGGCCCACAGGTACCTCACCCCTGTCCTTTAATCTTGTAATGCTGTTGTTGTTGTTGTTGTTGTTGTAATAAATGAATATCCTGCCCCTCCTTCCAAAGCAGCCCAGGGCAGCACAAAAACAAGTGATAAAACAAACTTCCAATACAGGTGCAGACTGAGATAAAGTTCTCTACTTAAAAGGTTGGTCTTCAGTAGGCACCACAAAGACAACAGAGACAACCCCTGCCTAACATTTAAGGGGAGTGAATGCCAAAGGATTGATGACACAAGACTAAAGGCCCAATTCCTATATTGCACAGAACTAACCTCCTGATAAGATGGTATCTGCAGGAGGCCCTCACCTGCAGAGTGCAGTGATTAATAACTGTCGAGCAGTGAGATATTTTCTTCAAGAACATACACCTGTTTGCTGTAATAAATATAAGCAGCACTGCTGGCTTTATTGCAGTTGGGGCAGTTTTCATTAGTTTAGTATATAGCCTAGACTTGGGAAACTCCAGGTACTTTCAATAATTTTTTCATTGCCCAGTATCAGCTCCAGGTTGCTCCAAACACCAAGCCATTCAGGGACCAGTTTTGTATTGAGTGAATTCACATGACAGACAAGTGTCAAAATGAGAATCAGCTGGCAGACAGTTGTGAGTTAGCATCATTTAGAAATAAACAGCATCCACCACACCCATGTGCATATCACACAATCAGTCCTCAAGTGGTCCCATGTGTTCAATCTCCCTTTAGAGTTTTAGAGCAGGAAACCTGCCTAACTAAGCACAGAATGTTTATACCTAGCACTGATGTTCTGATGAATGCTCTGACAAAACAATTCTGCACTGATTGAAGAAATGGCTGGTTTTTAAGGCATTCCCCTTGTAGGTTGTTTTAGCAAGCCACTAAAATCACAACATTTTCATTAGATGTATGTTGGTTGATCCATGAGCAGAAGTTAACCAAAAACAGAAACTTCATTCCACTTACAACCTCAGATCCAAGCTCAAATGAAGTGCCAGGGAAACATGATATAAATAGGAAAATTATAATCACTTACGTAACAATGCAAGCATTTTGAAGCTTGGTTTACCATAAAAATGGATATAACACCACCATATTTTACTGAGTCCAGATTACTTTCAAAGCAAACTGAACAAGATTAGCAGCTTTATGGAAACACATGTTAACTAGTTGTACAAGATTTTGTTTTCACCAAAAGCTATGTCTCCATCACTGGGGCTATTAATGTCATACGATACCTTGTAGGGCAGTGGGTAAAATCAATTCCAGAAAATAGACTAAAAAGGGGCCATAAATCTTCGGAGAACCATTGAAATTCAAGGCCTCTTCTTAATGTTCACTTCTTGCTCATTTTACCCTTTACTTCAATTTCTATCCTCATCCACTTTATCACAATGTAGGTTTTGAACCCCAAACCATCAGTAATGTCAGATGAAATTAAGTCCTGGTTTAATGTGATGTAAAATAGAGTTGAAACAAAGCGGAGAGACCATTTTCAAACAAATTTTCCCAGCTCAATTCAGTTCTTTTCCTGACAGAAATTTTTATGTTAAAATCTACTGATTAAAAGCTAATTTGCTCTGGGACAAATATAAAACACTAAACTCCATCAAGGAGGACTACAAGTCACTTGGACATTGTTGATGGAAAGATGCAAGATAAGCTCTAATCTGTCTTTACCACTGAGGGAAAGGAAAACCAGCCAGTCTTTCTTGACAGAATGAAGAATACATAGGTTTCAGCAATGTCGAGAAAACAAACATGACTCTATAATTTGAGAGAGGAATACCCAATGTCTACAATGTTTCTTATGGACAAGTGTTAGCAAGACTCATCTGTAGACACACGTTTCACATACCCACATTCTAGGAGTAGGGTTACCAGACCTCCGGCTTCCAGATGGAAACTCTGGCATCTAGGGGTACTCTCCGGACCTCCAGTCAGATCACCCCCAAGTCACTAGATCTCCGGTTTTTCTGGGCTCCTGCTCAGCCGCACATGCATGTTCTATCTTCTTAGACATGCATATGCCATGTCCCTGGACTTCCACTTTCATGGCCGATTCAGTGCCTCCTTCCTTTGCCTCAGCGAGGATGGGTGGGGGGAGGGGCACCAACTGCCCCCAATGCTCTCCCTCTCCGTTTTGCACATGCGCCACTTCAATACATGCGGCATGTCACACTACCCGCCCTGGTGCGCAGAGAGGGCCTCACAGTGGGACAACCCACCAAGGAGAGGTCTGGATGGGACGGGGTGGGGAAGGACTGTTTCCAGCTCTCTGGATTTTGGGGGTCCTCCCCAGGTCTCCGGGGATTCACTCCAATCTCTGAGCAAGCAAGGGATCATGAGAGGCCACGTGCAAACTTGAGTGACCCCTAACATATATGGAGCAACAGCTGCAGCAGTGAGCAAGCAAGCCCAGGCCTCCCAAATGTTGAGCAGGAGGGAGGCATGAGTACCCAATGCGGGGCAGTGATGAAAGAAGGTGATAAGTGGGGGGATAGGAAGTGTCTGGGGGAGTGAGTGGGATGAGTGAATGGGATGGGTAGATGAGTGAGGGGCAGAGGGAGTGAGTGGGGTGGGTGGGGAGGCACAAGAGAAAATTAGTGGGATGGGGATAGGTATGAGAGTGCCTGGGGGAGTGAGTGGGGTGGGTAGAAAGGTACCCGTGGGAATGAGTGGGGGGTAGGTAGGAAGGTGCCAGGGATAATGAGTTGGTGAGTGGGGGGTAAGAATGTGGCAGGGGGACTGCCATCACTAGGACCCCACTCTGCGACATCTCACTGGGGCCCCACCCTATGATCTCACTAAGACCTGCCCCATGATGTCACTAAGGCCTGCCCTGTGATATCACTAGGGCATGCCCTCATGACATCATTAGGGCCCACCTCTGAAATCTCAGGGTTTGGGATGCTTGGGACCTGGCAACTCTATCTAGGAGTCTTCTGAATTAGGGTCTTTAGACCCTAGCAACAGTGCATCTTGGCAGATTTATTCATTGACTTACATTATGAACCTGCCCGTACACTTTGTTCTACATCGAAGGCCCTCCTCCGAGTTCCGACTCATAGAGAAGCTCGGAGGGTGATAACTAGAACTAGGGCCTTCTCAGTGGTGGCTCCCAAACTCTGGAACAGTCTCCCTGATGAGGTGTGCTTGGCGCCGACGTTATTGTCTTTCCGGCGCCAAGTCAAAACCTTACTCTTTTCTAAGGCATTTTAATCTAACTTAATTTAGTTTTAATATGTGTTGTAATTGCTTTTAGTTTTCTTATTCTTTTACATTATTGTTGTATTTTACTATGGAATTTTTGTATATTTTTGCACTTTGTTGTACACCGCCCAGAGAGCTATGCTAGTCGGGCAGTATAAAAATCTAATAAATAAATAAATAAATTCACACAGGTCTTAAAAATGGGGTATTGAGCATCCACACAGAATCAAAATATACAATGGGGAAGAGCTCAGCAATGATACATATCTATTAACATCAATGAAGATAGCTCAGTAACAATTGTATGTCTTTGGTGTGAGGAAATTAAATAACTAAACTGGTACACATACACATTCAACATACACACAAATATAAAAGAGAAAGCACCAAAGCATAAGAGGAGAGAGTTGAGTCCAGCACAACTGAGGAAGGCACACTAGACTGCCCTTTCTCTCTCTGGGCTTACTTTGCAGACTAGGCCTCAGTCATACACAGCTGGGCAGGGAGTCATACACAGATACACAGGAAAAGGGAGCAAATGTGGAAGCTACAGCTTGAGGGAAAGGACCTCCAGAACACAGGATAGGGAGCAAGAGAAACCTTCCCCAAACCTGATGGGCAGTCTGAAGAAGCAGAACTGGGGCACACTGAAACTCCTGGATCAAGCAGGGAGACAGCAAAAGCAGCAGGCAGGCCCTGAAAATGGCTTCTTGGATCTCTGCTTTAGCTAGCACAGATCCAGGGGAACACAGTAAAAGTAGTGTAGCCCTGACTTTTGAAGCAGCTTCAGCAAGTGGGGGCCTCGGTTTCAGTGAAGGTAAGACAGGGGAGTCAGACCACTGGGCTGAGTAATTTAGCAAGTGATTTCAGCAGAATGGAACTGGGTAACCGGGATCCAGAACCTGAAAAGGGCTCTAGGAGTCCAGTTTTACACTTTTCTGAACAAAAGCTTCAAAGGAGAATCCAGCGTTGATTGGATCAGGGAGGTGTCATTCCTCAATTTCCAAACCTATTATGTTGTATGGTCAGGGTGATGGGCTTTTCTTCTGGGAAGTCAGATGATGGTATTCATTCTCCAGCTAAGTTGATAAGATCTGGATTTGAACAATGGCTCCTCTCCTGAAGGCCAAACATTTACAATTGTAGGGGTGGAGTGTCTCCCAGGTTTATAAGTATGTAGTTAGCATGCCAAGAGGAGGAAACTGCAATTTTAGTCAATATCAAGCTATCCAAACCACCTACCCACTCCCCACTACCTATGGGACTTTGAATAATATCATGGGTGATGTGTTTTTAGGGGCAAAGTTGAAACTGTTAATTCCTTTTTTATTTTTGCTATATTGCCAGGAAGCACAATGTTGCCTGCTTACAAATGTAATATTATATTTATAGTACTGAAAAGTTTTTTTCTGTTATGTTACTGTTTATTATTTTTGTTATAATAATTGTTCTTGTACTTGCTGTTCACTTAGTTGTAAGCCACTTTGAGCACAATTTTTTGTGGAAAGGCAGCGTACAAATAAAATTATATATATGCAAAAGAATGTTTCTAGGTGTTGCCAACATTACAGTGGGTGTGTGAGATTTTGTCAGCTAACATGAGCTTGTTTAGCTGGCCAGCTTGAGCCAACATGAGATAGCCTTAACCCTGGTTTTAAACTGGCAGATTTTTTAATCGGTGAATATACTGGGGTCTAGAGTGGTTGCAACAGTGGCTTTCCTCCTGCAGAATTCTGATATTTTCCTTTGAGTTGTGTTCAGTTCAGCATTCTCACCAATTCACCATGGATAGATTTGTTATTACACTGCAGAACGCCCATGCTGATGCTTCCACTGGTGAAAGTACATGTAAACATTCTGCAGAGGACACCTGAATGCAGGGCCAGGAGGAATCTCCATTATTTCTTCCTTGACAGGAAACTTAGCTAAGAGAGAGAGCTCCTAATGATTACCTTTATGAAAACTTCACTAAAACATCTTGCCTTTCAACAGGGAGAGAATATAAATCTGAGATAATTTTGCCCCACCAGGTGGAATATTATAGCAGCTTCCTTACAGTCAGTTGCTTCTAATTATAATTATGGTTAAGAGTCTGAAGTGAAAAGATTGCCGTTACACTACTCAGAAACGGAGTTAGTGCAAAGAAACTGTTTTGCAGTCTGCACTGCCTCAGGGACTACAACAATGCCTTTACCAAATAAAGGCACCCATGATGCTATAATTTAGTTAATTTCATATTGCTAACTCACCCTTTTGAATGAAGAAGAAGCAAGACTCCTGCAATTGAATACCATAGCCAGGAAGATTATATTGTTCCCCTAATATAGGCTTTTCTGTGTTGCCTTTCTTAATGTAAAATTTGTGTCCATTTATTCTCTTGTGTAGAGACTGTCCAGTTTGTGCATGCATGTACATTTTCAGATCTTAAAGTGACCATCCTAAAAGCAAATTTCAAAGACAGAACACAATTGGAGACCACTGAGATACCACTATAACCACTGGCCTGTATTCACCTTTTCTTAGGTTTGTCCCAGAACCCTCTGAAATTGGAAAGTCTATGTCTCTGGTGATTCCTGCTGAAATCATATTGTTTCATTACATTTATTTTATGTCCTGAAAGCAACTCAAGATGGGCATACATGGGTCTTTCTCGTTTTATCCTTACAACAACTCTGTGAAGCTTAGGTTAGAATATGAAATAGTGAGAAGTCACACAGGAAACTTCATAGCTTAGTCAGGATTTCAACCTGAATTTCCTCAGTCCTAGTCCAACACTCTAACTGCATTGGCTCTGATAGGTTTCTTTAGTAAGGCTCTCATAGGCTCTCATAATCATAGGGTTCATTTAGTAAGGTTAACTCACTACTGTGGTCTGGGCTGCTGCTTAGCATTGCTTACTCACTGAGCGAAGAGGCACCAGTTTCACTTCAACAGATGAAACAACAACAAGTAACAAAAGGTGAAGAACTTGTTTCCTGCTGAGTACTGTAGTCATTTTCTCTTCAGTTAAGCTGAGAGCAAGGCAGGGCAAAGGCAGTGCATGGATGTGGAACATGGCCCATAATCAACAAGATTAGAGCTTGCTCAGACTTGTAAGGAAACCTGATTAGGAAGCCTTATAAAGTCAGGAAGAGCCGATTGGTGCAAAGAGATGTAGTAGTCACCCTGTAGCCCCCTGCTTTGGCCAGAACTGTGTGGTGGTTCACAGGTTGAATCCCTGTGTGGCATATTGGTAGTTGTAGCTCTCTCTTTGTGGGTTTGTGGATAGGGAAGACAACAAAACGTATAAACTTCTTCCATAGCCCCAGATCTGAGACCTGGCAAAGAAAAAATATCAGCCCAAATCCATTTTTCTAATATATTTGAGATAAGAACTCTAGCTCAGTCAAAAGTGGGTCAGCTGGCTGAAACATAAAACTAGCATTTGAAAATGTATCCCAAAATCACAGGCTCACGCTCCACATGTTTGGGGAGATTTATGAGCACCTTAGAGAAATGATGGTGGCTGTGCAGCTCCTTAAGAACTGCACTCAGTGTGTTTATTCAGCTCTACTTTTTGTGCTCTTGCCCACTTTCATTTCTATTGGAAACCTACCAGGAAATATACCAAAACCCCTTAAATCAAATCAAGCCACATTAAACTGGAGATTAATTTCATCTTTAAAGGTTAGCTCCATTTTCATTCCACTATTTCTGCCTGCAATTTGTCTTCCTAACAAGCACTAATTAATATGCCTGCACAGCCTTGGAAAACTGCCTTTAATCTTCAAAAAGTGTAAATACTCACAGTCGCTAATGTAAAAATCTCACTCCACAATTCATCATTAGATTAGAAGGCATCATTTTCTCTTACTGTAGTTTACGGACCAAAAGGGCAAAGAGCACAGGTGAAGCTGAAAGGAATAGTGCTTCTGATGTTGAATGTGTATTTTATTTTTCTGTTCATGGTACCAATGAGCTTACAATTTCACATGTCATTGTTGCATTTTTAAGAGTTCAGGGGCCTAATTCTCCTCTGGTGTACAGAGGTGTAAACCAGAAAAGAAAAAACAACAGCCAATAATTGGTCCCCAAACAGCGACCTTGAAAGATAGAAAAAAATTGCATTTGTAATTATCACTTCCTTTTATAATGATGTAAGATTATTTATTAACTGTGAGGGGCTATTCATGTGCCATGACTTAAAATGCATTTTCATCAAACACTTATTTTTCATGTCTAGAGCTAATTTGTATTTGATTAAAGGATTTCTAAGCACTTACAGGACAAGACTATTCAAACTGATTTGGTTTGCACAAATAAAAAAAAAAGTTGGTGAGCCTTGCCAAAGAAGTGGTTTTAAATGCATATACTTTTATTTTGTGCACTACGATGAGGACATTTCACTTCCTGAAATTTTAATCTATACCATGCTAGTAATTAAATGAATTAATATTACAACAGTAAGGGGTAGATGTTCAGAATTCTTCAGAACTGCCCAAGAGACAGCTCATTGGGCTACATGGATACAGCTCAACAAGTAATAACCCATGGGTCATAAACACTTTAGATAAGAAATCATAAGCATGTCAGCCTTTATTGGGTTTTTGAATTCATACATTTCTAGCCCTTGTTTTGTGAAGAAATAACACATGAGATGCACTGGTATATCAGACCATTAATTCAAGAAATTAGTACTAGCTTATAAAATCCTAAATGGCTTGGGATCCAAGTACCTATATGAGCACGTCCCCAGATATCAACCATCTCAGGCCATACACCCAGCTCAGGAGGCTCTGTTGGTGCTTCTCTGCTGGGTGCTGCCCGGTTGGTGCTGACTCATGACTGGGCCTTCTCGGAAGTGGTTCCCTCCCTGTGAAATGCCCTCCCTAGTGAGGAGCATCTGTCTCTTTTATTATTAATGTTTTGACGGAACTTAAACACCGTTCTTTTCACGCAGGCAGTTGATGGCTAAAAAACACTGTTCCTGGTGATCTTGAAATTATTAGCTATGAGGGCATGTATCTATTTTTAAAATTGTTTTCTGATCTTATGATTGTTAAAGGTTTTTAGATGTTTTAAAATATTTTTAATTTAATTTTAAATTGTATTGTTTTACTGAGTGATTATTTGACACCCTGGCGGGATAGATATTTAATAAAAAAGAATAAATAACCATTATTTCTTGCATTCTGCTAGTGTTATGACAGCAACAAAAACTGTGACTGCGAAGACAGTATTCATATATTAAAGGTTGTTCCTAGGTTCCATATCTTTGTCACACTATATTATGACCAAGAAAGAGAACCAAAGTGGGACTATGCAGATGAAGGGGAAGGCCTTTGCTAAAACGTACAAATTTGGTTCACAATGGCACTCCATTCGACTTGGTCCTATGAAGCAAATTACACCAGCTGCAGTCTGGTATATTCTGGAGGGTTGCTACAATTGCCCTCTTCTCCACACACTGAGGTCACCAGGTAGGGATGGATCTGTCAATTTCAGTTCTCTAATTTTCTTGTTTTTCCAGTCTTGAATTCAGTTTTCCACCTTTCTGCAGGAATTCAAGATTTTTAAAAGAATTCTCATGAAAATTCTACAGCATATTAGTGCACATTTCTCCTACTAAATACAGTTTTGTTTGCAGTTTTGACAAATGTATGAATTTTTGCAAGCAATGTCTTTTAATCTAATGCATTTTTGTATGTTATTTTTACTGACATTTATTTTTATGCATGTTTACACTTCTGTAAACATTGTTTGGTTGGAGAATTGCATTGCATTCGGATAACTGAATTTTGAAGAATGGCTGTGTTTGGTTCTCATATTGTTACAGAAAGTGTGAATTTGATAAATTTGGCTTTAAATGTGAACCAAATTTAATTTCTCCCTCATCGCTATCACCAGGGGATGAGACAGGTTTGGTTCCCATCAAAATGGTGCATGAGTGATGCTTTTATTTCCCCCCCATGTCATTTATGAATAACTGACAGCTGCTTTCTCTTACACAGAAAAGTGTTGCACATGAGGATACCATTGCAGTAGTGCCAACTCTTCCATTCTACTTTAGACACTATATGGGCCAGTCTCCATGTGATCAGAGTGACCAGAACACACACATCCAGTGGATGGATACAGGCATGGACTTGACAGACATACAACAGCCTGATGAAAGCTGTGTGCAAAATTCTATCCCTGTGCACAAGGCTTACTTCCATGGATCACGGTGACTGACTTAAATTCCCAGTTCAAATCTCACCACAGTCATAAACTTCTTAGATGGTGCTCAGCAAGCTACTTTCTCATCCTCTACAATCTGCAATACGGGTATAATTACATAGACCTGTTTTACAGGATTGTTGTAAGGGCTACTAAGGTAATGTAAGTGAATCACTTCAAACAGTACTGTATAAGAGGTAGGTATTATTCCTTGTTGTTGTTATTATTTTAAGCTGCAGGGCCAAAATACATGGGAGATTCAAGATCAGATCTCCCAACACTTTAAATGTTAACACACAGCAGCAGTGGGTGGAGAAGGGAAGGAGTAATTATTACTCTTTACACCATTTTCCAAACTAATCCTTCCCTCCCCTCCACACACACAAACACACTTTACCCTCTACATGTAAGTTTTACCAAAATGGAAATGGACTGCCTTCAAGTTGATCCTGACTTATGGCGACCCTAAGAGGACATATAACTTAGCAGCTTTGATGGATGGTTTTCATTGGGAAAACGGTGCTCTGGGGAGGGGGTAAGGTTAACACACACACCCATCCTAGCACCACAGTCCTGATCTGAATCAGCCCCGTCCACAAGCAGAGGCTGCTATTTCCCAAAAAATAAAGAAACAGGGTGTCTGATCACAGATCTTGGTAGTCTCATCTAGCTTGGCTTTCTAGTAATTTAGGGTATCACTGGCCCTTTTGCTTCCTCATTTCTTAAAATAACTTTTCCCAACCTTTCCTTCCATTGTTGCTCTGGTTCTCTGCAGGCAGAAAATGAAACACAAAGTGTCTGACCTGAACTCGGGAAGTTCTCCCAGCTGATAGAAAAGCTTACTCACACACACCAGTGTAGTTATTAGGCCACTCAGATATTCAGTATAAATAAATTTATTCCTAAGAGCACTTAGGACAAACCCAAAGGTTAACAAACACTTCACCGTGCAACTACCCAGCTGTGACAAATATTTAAGAAATCTGATACTGCTTGCCTAAAAATTATTCATTTGCAGGCCTCGTTGCCTTTGAGGATCAACTGTTTTATTTGTAATTTTTGACATTCCCCTTCTTTTCCTGTTTGGCCTATGAATTTGAAGGGGTTGTAAACACGCATTCCAGCTCACCGCCTTAAGGCACCACGTTGTTTGTCAAGATGCCAAAAAAGAGGTGGGGGCAAGGGGGTGGAGGACCTGAAAGGTCCTTTGGAGCATTCCGGTCTGAAGGGCTTGTAAAGATAGTATTTGTTTGTTTTCTTGATCTGACTTTGAATCTGGCTCTAGCACTTGCCCTTCAGGGAAAAGCAACTTTTAAATAAATGCTTCAAGATTGTGCAAACATTTCAGTAGAGTCCTGGTGTTCTGGGTCATAGAAGGAAGAAAATACATGTCACTCAATAAAGAGATGGAAACGATAAAAGATGGATAAGGCTGTAGCAGTAATTTTTCATGGCCTGGGTGATGGGAGCTCCACAGCTTTGCAGGACTCACATGCAACTGTATCAGTTTATGAAATGCACCAATCTACAATCTTGCCATTATAAATGAGTGAAATTATCACTAGCTCTGTTTTAATGAAGCCTGTCAACTGAATAAATTTTGTAGACATTCCCAGTCCTGAATATTTGCACCACTACATCTGCTTGTAGCGCTGTCAAAAAGTACCTATCTGGAATCCTAAACATAATGCATCATTATATCTAACTGCAATGAGAATCCAAGAAATGCTTGCAATGTTCTAAGATTGTTGCTACAGATCCTAAGCATTTATATGACGGCACAGAAAGAATTAATTCCAATTCACAAGGCCACTGTCGAAATGGAAATGTCAGCATACGTTTCTCTTATTAAAGTAGTCTTCTGAAAGCATCTCTACCCAAAATATGAAATTTCTGCTTTTATAGCACAATACTATGAAAAACGTTTGCTTCCTAGGCAAATAAATAAAAAAAATGAGACTCTTGCCCAGCCACTTCACCAACTGAATAAGAATCAAGTGGAGAGTGAAGGGAATGGTCATCCAATGACTTTTTCATTGGATGTGTGCACTGTCACCTATTCCCACAAGTGAAGCCTGGGAAAGAAAATCTGCATTAGTACATAAATACAGGGAAGCATTTTTGGTAAAAAGAAATTTCATCCCACAAGTGACCTGAAACAATGTTACTATTGCTTTTGGTACGCTCTTGTTTTATTTTCTGTTTATGAACAGATGCTGGCCTAAACTAGCTTCTTTAGCTTTGCTTCAGTGACATCATTTCACTGAAGCAAAGCATTCAGAGATGTAAACAGATCCACACTTTTATCATTCAAATGGATGTACCTGAGAAACAGCAAAGAGTCACCTATGCCATGAATAACCTCAGAAGTAGGTGGGACAGAATCTATAAGACACAAAAAAATGCTAGGTGAGCAGGGCGAGTAAGATGCCAGACTGATGTAGAGGAAAATGTAAATAAGTTTATTTTGGTCAATGACCAGACTGATGTAGAGGAAGAAAACCCTTGGCTAGGAGACACGGTGCCTGCAAAGATATATTGGTAATACAGGGGAAAGAGATGTCAGTGATTGGCTTGGATATTTTGTCCAAAATAGAGGACCAAAGGTGCCCTACACACACCCCAACACCTAATTCATGGACATGATCTAAAAAAGAATAAAAATAAAATAACTCAAGGTAATGGGGTCTGCTCTAGTTAACATCACAGTGAGCAAGTTAGAGTAGGGAGAGGGAATGCAAATTAATCATCTTCCATTTTGTCTTTGCTCAGATGTTGCTTTTCTCATGTAACTTTCTGGCTTTTGATATAAATCACATACTCCATAAAAACGTATACTTTTAAGAGAAAATTCTGAACCAGTATGTCCTTTGGTCCCTGATAACTGGAATACAACTAGTGACACTATGATTATCATAAAGAAAACACTGTAATTGTGTTAAGGCCAGCTGTGATCTTATTTATTTATTAAATTTATATCCCGCCCTTCCTCTCAGAAGGAACTCAGGGTATATTGGGAGAAAAAAAACCTCAGAAAGCATCCCAAGCAACTTGGTGACTGAAATAGGAACAGGGTATGGTGAAGAAACTAGGAGTATGTGACCAAAATATTCCTATAGAACCTTTATGGCACATATCTACTCAGAAATAAGTTCATTGACTTCACTAGAACTTACTCCCAGGCAAGTAGATATAGAATTGCTGCCTTGGTGGTGATAGCAGGAATTGCAAGAAACGTATTTATTTATTTATATTTTATTTATATCCTGCCCTTCCTCCCAGCAAGAGCCCAAGGTCAGCGGCATCACTAACGGGAGTGCGGGGGGGTGCGGACCTCCGGTGCGCGCCCTCCCAGGGGCATGGACGAAGTGGCTGGGCTTGCATGTGAGCGTGCGTGCATGCACACTCAAGGCCAGCCACCCTGTCCATGCCCCTGGGAGGGCACGCGCCGGAGGGGCACCCAGCCGGAGAAGGCCTGGGAATGCCGGCGTGCCTCCCTCGCCCCACCGACGCTGCTCCCGGTCTCACCCTCCCGCCTCCGAGGAGGAGTTGGAGCAGCCTTGCCGGGCAACGGCGTGGGGTGGGGAGGCTCTGGGTGTCACCCCCCTCATGGTGACACCCAGGTGGGGGCCGCACCCTCCACACCCCGGTAGTGACGCCCCTGCCCAAGGTGGCAAACTTGAATTACATTTTTATGTGAGGAAAGAAAAAAAGGGAAAAGAGGGAAATTGTTACTGAAACATTGTAATTTGGGACTTGAACCTGAGATTTCCTTCCCCAAATAGAACTGTGTGCGCACAACCCTTTTTAGAAAATATTCCATAAGCCTTATTTCACTCATTTTCACAGAAGACAAGGGCAAGGCTATCTGCGCCTTGTTCCTTGCTACCACTCCTCTCATGGATGGGTTCCTCGTTGGTCATCTGCTGTGCCCACTGGCCTGTGTGTGTTGTTTAACGCCAGATCAGTACACAATAGACCACTCTCATCCATGATTTGATCATGGATGAAGGTGCCGACTTGGTGTGCATTACCAAAACCTGGGTGGGTGAGCTGGGAGGACTTGATCTGATCCAGCTTTGCTCACCTGGATACTCAATGCAAGACCAGCACAGGATACAGGGATGGGGGGAGAGGAGTTGCTGTGGTCTACAGAACTTCCATCTCTGTCACCAGGAAACCACTCTGTCTTGGAGATGGCTGTGAGGACCTGCACCTGGTGTTGGGCTGAGGAGACAGTAAACTAGGGTTGCTGCTGGTGTACTATCCACCCTGCTGCCCGGCAGCTTCTCTGCCTGAGCTGGCGAGGCCATATCGGCTGTGGTGTTGGAGGAGCCCAGAACAATAGTGCTGCATGATTTCAATGTCCATGCTGAGGCTGCCTCTAGTGTTCCGGCTTGGGACTTCATAGCCTCCATTATGACCATGGGATTGTCTCAAGTTGTCACTGGCCTGACACACAGAGCAGGGCACACCCTTGACATAGTTTTTGCTCCAGATGGAGGAAGGGGTGGTCTGGAGATGGTGGGGTGGATGTCACCCCATTGTCATGGTCAGCTCACTTCCTGGTGAAGTTTAGATTTATGGCTCCGATCCTTTCTTGCAGGGGTGGTGGACAGATTAAGATGGTCCACCCCTGGAGACTAATGGAATCTGCAGGATTCCTGAATGCCCTGGAGGAGTTCCCAGTAGATAGAGCAGATACCCTGGTGAAGCCCTTGTCATGCTGTGGAACAGCAAGGCGCATCAGGCTCTTGACACGGTTGCCCCCAAGCACCCTCTCTGGCATTGTGGAGCCTGGTTTGCACTTTGGTACACCAGTGAGCTAAGGTCTATGAAACAGGCTGGATGACAGCTAGAGCGCAAGTGATGAAAGACGTGCTGTGAGGTTGATCAGGCAGGAGTAAGACATCATAACCGTGCCTACTGTGTGGCAGTGAGGGCGGCGAAGAAGGCCCACTTCTCTGCCTCTATTGAATCCTGAAGTAGCTGTCCAGTGGAACCTTTCTGTATTGTCAGGGGTCTGTTGACATCAACTCCAGGAATCGGAGTTTTAGACCTTTCGGAGTCCCACTGTGAATTGTTTACAAGAACATTGCTCACCTCCGTAACAGTCTTGATGCCCCATCCATATCTACTGTAGTCCCCAATGAGGTGTCCAGTGCAACGTCTGCTGTAACGTCTTGGGAACAGTTTCATTTGATGCGGCCTGATGATGTAGACAAGGTGCTTGTGTTGATGCGGCCAGCAATGTGTCCTCTCGACCCTTGCCCTTTTTGGCTTATTAAAGTTTGCTGAGGGGGTCTGACCAAGTGGATCCAGGGTGTGGTTAACACATCATTACGGGAGGGAGTGGTTCCAGCTGCCTTGAAAGAAGTGGTGATGCAACCACTCCTGAAAAAGCCCCCTCTGGACCCATAGGTTTGTGACAACTACCGACCAGTTGCAAATACCTCTTTCTTAGGAAGGTAATTGAGAGGGTTGTGGTGCACCAATTGCAAGTACTTTTGGATGAAACAGATTATCTTGACCCATCCCAGTCTGGGTTCAGGCCTGTTTATGGGACTGAATCAGCCTTGGTCACCCTGATGGATGATCTTTATCGGGAGAAGGACAGGGGGAGTGCGACCCTGTTATTCTTACTTGGTCTCTCAGTGGCTTTTGATACCACTGACCATGGTATCCTTCTAGGCTGACTTGGTGAGATGGGTATTGGAGGTAAACAAGATGGCCGCTGCAGTGAGAGGAGTGTTTGTATCGTCTCTCCTCTTTTAAATTTCGCTGGACTATTCTTGCTTACTTCCGAGTGACAGCGCCCAGGCTACTACAGCATTGAGGACATCCCGGTTGTGGGCGAAATTGGCATGAATTTCTTGGACCAGTCTGTGATTAAGAAAGGGCAGGTAAACGAGCTTTGCTGCCAGAGTACCAGACTGTGCTGCTCCCCCTTGCTTCCCGTACCGCCGCTGCCGCCGCCTCTTCTTAAGGCCACGACGACTAACCAATCTGCCATCATGGCCGGCGGGAGCCATCTACACAACTTGCCGCTTGCCATCTGTTTGCCATCTATTGTAATATCGCGGGCTGCAGGTGAGAGGGTGGCCTTACCACTTTCCTGTCCCTCTCACGGCTGCTTGTCCCGCTGCTTGCGGTTGGTTGCTTTGCGTGCCCCCGCCCGCTTCGTCTTTTTTGGCTCTGGATCTGGAGGTGCGGTGCGGGGGGGACTTCGGGGGGCAGGGGGTGTTGCCGCTGTTGTTGTCGTCTGCTGGAAGGACAGTTGCTGTTGTCGTTTGCAACGGTGCTGCTGCTCTTTTCGATTGTTGCCCTCATTGGCTTTCCCAGTTGGACTGCTGCGGATCGGCTGGTGCTACGTTGACGTTGTGCCTTGCAGGACTGGATCCCGGACGTTTGCTCAGCTGTGACTAATTTTCTCTGCCTGCCTGCCGGAAGAGGGGCATCACCGCTGCTTGAGGAAGGAGAACTGTGATTTCTGTTAGTTGCTGTTGCTGCTGCTCCTCTGGCTGTTACCATCGTTGCCCAATATTTTGGAAGGAGAGTTGCTATTATTGCTGCTTTAGCATCTATTGCAACTTTTGTTTTGTGTGAGAGTGTGGTGGTGTGTGATGTGAGTGAATGTGTGTGTGGACTGTGTGTGTAAGTCTTGGGTTTGCACCATGTGCCTGGGAGAGAGGATTCAGAGCCGAGTGGGAAGATTTGAGGGGGCCCCAATTGGTGTAGTGACGGGTAGAGGGAGATATGGCGTTGTGCGGAAGACTTGCCAGGTGAGGGGAACTCGGCCCAGAAAATTAACAGCTGTGCCTTGTTCTGGTCTCCCCCACAACCACAGGTTTGTTGGTTGTCCTATCAGCCAGCTCTCAGATCTCCGGATGTTGCTTCTGAATGCCAGATCGGTACTTAATAAGATCTCTCTCATTCATGACTTAATTGTGGATGAGGTAGCCAATCTGGCATGTATAACTGAGACCTGGGTGGGTGAGCAGGGAGGAGTTAGTCTCTCCCAGCTGTGCCCACCGGGGTACTTGATTCAGCATCAGGGTAGATCTGAGGGTCGGGGAGGGGGGGTTGCTGTGGTCTATAGGAGTTCCCTCTCCCTCTCCAAGCACCCTGTCCATGTGACTACTGGTCTGGAATGTTTACATCTTGTGTTGGGCCAACGGGACAGATTGGGGATTCTGTTGGTGTATCACCCACCCAGCTGCCCAACGGACTCCCTAACTGAGCTGACGGAGGTGGTCTCGGATGTATTGTTGAGATCCCCCAGACTGTTGGTGCTGGGGGATGTTAACATTCATGCAGAGACCGCCTTATCTGGGGCAGCTCAGGACTTCATGGTTTCCATGACAACCATGGGGCTGTCACAATATGTTATTGGCCCAACGCATGTAGCAGGACATACTCTTGATTTGGTTTTCGCAACTGGACAGGGGGATGGTGATCTGAATGTTGGGAGTTTTACATCAGTCCCTTTGTCATGGACAGATCACCGTGTTGAGGTTTAGACTTACAGCGGCTTTTCCCCTCTGCAAGGGTGGGGGATCTATTAAGATGGTCCGCCCCCAGAGACTGATGACTTCTGGTGATTTTCAAAGAGCTCTGGGGAGTTTTCCAGCTGACAGGGATGGCGCTCCTGTTGAAACCCTGGTTGAACTGTGGAATACAGAAATGACCCGGGCAGTTGACATGATCACTCCTGTGCACCCTCTCCTGTGTAGAGCTCATAAAGCTCCATGGTACACTCTGGAGCTGAGAGCGATGAAACAGTCTAGGAGACGGCTTGAGTGCAGATGGAGGCGAACTCCTCATGAATGCAATTATGCACTGGTAAGTGCCTATACTAAGTTGTACTTAGGGGCGGTAAGGGCAGCAAAAAAGCAATATTTTGCTGCCACTATTACATTTTCCATCTGCCGCCCGGCGGAGCTTTTCAAAATTGTCCGAGGTCTATTGCATTCTGGCCCTAGGGACACGGTGGAGCCATCTGAGGCCCGCTGCAATGAATTTGCTAGGCACTTCCAGTATAAAATCTCTTGCATCTGCCAGGATTTAGACTCCAATGTTATAGCAGTTGAATTGAATGAGGTGTCCAGAGCTCGGCCTTGTCTTGATTTTTTGGATGAGTTTCAGTTGGTACAGCTTGAGGACGTTGACAAGGTGCTTGGACTGGTGCGTGCAACCACTTCTAGGTTGGATCCTTGCCCCTCTTGGCTGATAAAAGCTAGCAGGATTGGGACAGCCGGCTGGGCCAGGGAAGTGGTTAATGCCTCATTGCGAGAGGGAGTGGTCCCTAGCTGCCTGAAAGAGGCGGTAGTAAGACCACTTCTGAAGAAATCGTCTCTGGACCCAGAGAATCTTAATAACTATAGGCCGGTAGCAAATGTTCCATTCCTGGGCAAGGTCCTGGAACGAGTGGTTGCCAACCAGCTCCAGACACTCTTGGATGAGACCGATTATCTGGATCCATTTCAGTCGGGTTTCAGGCCTGGTTTTGGTACGGAGACAGCCTTGGTCACCCTGTATGATGACCTTTGTTGGGAGAAAGACAGGGGGTGTGTGACTGTGCTGATTCTCCTTGATCTCTCAGCGGCTTTTGATACCATCGACCATGGTATCTTTCTGGGGAGACTCACTGATTTGGGAGTTGGCGGCACTGCTTGGCAGTGGTTCCGCTCCTACTTGGCGGGCCATCTCCAGAGGGTAGTGCTGGGGGAGCATTGCTCGACATCCTGGGCCCTCCAGTATGGAGTTCCGCAGGGGTCAGTTCTGTCCCCCATGCTTTTTAATATCTACATGAAGCCGCTGGGTGAGGTCATCAGAAGTTTTGGAGTGCGTTGCCATCAGTATGCTGATGACACGCAGCTCTACTTCTCTTTTTCATCTTTTTCAGGTGAGGCTGTCAATGTGCTGAACCAATGCCTGGCTGTGACAATGGACTGGATGAGAGCTAACAAACTGAGGCTCAGTCCAGACAAGACTGAGATGCTGTTAGTGGCCGGTTCTCCTGACCGGATGGCGGATGTTTGATCCGTTCTGGATGGGGTTGCACTCCCCCTGAAGGAGCAGGTTCGTAGCTTGGGAGTTCTTTTAGAACCATCCCTGTCACTCGAGGCACAGGTAGCCTCGGTGGCACGGAGTGCTTTTTACCAACTTCGGATGGTGGCCCAGCTACGTCCCTATCTGGACAGAGAGAACCTCGCTTCAGTTGTTCATGCTCTGGTAACCTCCAAATTAGATTACTGCAATGCACTCTACGTGGGGCTGCCTTTGAAGACGGTTCGGAAACTGCAGCTCGTGCAAAATGCAGCGGCCAGATTGATAACAGGGACCCAGCGGTCTGAACATATAACACCGATTCTGGCCCTCTTGCATTGGCTGCCTATATGTTTCCGGGCCCGGTTCAAAGTGCTGGTGTTAACCTATAAAGCCTTATACGGCTCGGGACCACAATACCTGATGGAACGCCTCTCCCGATATGAACCTACCCGTACACTACGCTCAACATCGAAGACCCTCCTCCGGGTGCCTACTCATAGGGAAGCTCGGAGGGTATCAACAAGAAAAAGGGCCTTTTCAGTGGTGGCCCCCGAATTATGGAACAATCTTCCTGATGAGGTACGCCTGGCGCCAACATTATTATCTTTTCAGCGCCAGGTTAAAACTCTCCTCTTCTCCCAGGCATTTTAGTATGTGTTAAAATTGTTTTTTTAAACTTTTTTAAGAATTTAAAAAATTTAAAGTTGTTTTAAATTGTCTAAATATGTGGTTTATTGTATTTGATGTATGACTGTTGTGAACCGCCCAGAGAGCTTCGGCTATGGGGCGGTATATAAATTTAATAAAATAAATAAATAAATAAATAAAATTTACAGTGGTTTTGATCCTATCTCCAAGGTTGTTCTCAGAGAATAGCATTGGGTGACTGTCTTTCGGGGGCCCGGCAGTTGTGCTGTGGGGTGCCGCAGGGTACCATCTTGTCCCCATGCAGTTTAACATCTATATGAAGCCCTTGGGAGCGGTCATCAAGAAATTTGGGGTGAGGTGTCAGCAGTGTGCTGATGATACCCAGCTCTGTTTCTCCATAACATCTGAATCGGGATTGGCCATGCAAGCCCTGGACTACTGCCTGGACTCAGTAGTGGGCTGGATGTGGGCCAATAAACTGAGTCTGAATCCTAGCAAGACTGAGGCGCTGTGGGTTGGGTGGTTCCCGAGTTCGGATAATTGGTCAGTTGCCTGCTTTGAATGGGGTCGTACTCCCTCTGAAAGAACAGGTTTGTAGTCTGGGGGTGCTCCTGGATCCATCTTTGTTGCTAGAGGCCCAGGTGACCTCCGTGGCTAGCAGTGCCTTTTACCAGCTTCAGCTGGTAAGACAACTGAGCCGTTTCTGGACTGGGATAGCCTGAACATTGTTGTCCACACACTGGTAACCTCCAGGCTGGATTACTGTAATGCCCTCTATGTGGGGCTGCCCTTGAGGTTGGTCCGGAAGCTGCAGCTGGTGAAAAATGTGGTGGCAAGACTGCTCACTGGGGCAGGGTATCGCCAACATGTCACTCTACTGCTGAAAGAATTGCACTGGCTGCCCATTTGCTACCAGGCCAAGTTCCAGGTTCTAGTTTTGGTGTACAAAGCCCTATACAGCTTGGAACCAGGATACCTGAAACACCATCTTACTCCATATATACCCAGTCGATCACTGCGCTCTGCAGGTGAGCACCTCTTGCAGATACCATCTTATCAGGAGGTCCGTTCTGCACAACGTAGGAAACAGACCTTCAGTGTGGCGGCACCTCCCTGTGGAATTCCCTCCCCTTAAATATTAGACAGGCGGCATCTCTGTTCTCTTTTCGGCGCCTGTTGAAGACCTTCCTCTTTCAGCAAGCCTTTTAAGTTGAGACTTATCCCAGTCTGCATCTGTGTTGGAATTGCTTTTTAATATGTTCTTAAACCTTCTTTTTAAAATGTTTTTAATCTTAGATGTTTTGAAAGCTTTTTTAAAGAAACCTTTTAAAAGATGTTTTGTTTTAATGTGTTCTAAAGTTTGTTTTTATGATGTTTTTATGTTTTTGGTGTTTTTGTTTGCCGCCCTGTGCTCCTGCCATCTCTGCTATCTTTTCAGCGCCTTTTGAAGACTTTTCTTTTTCAACAAGCCTTTTAAGTTGAGAGCTATCCCAGTCTGTGTCTGTGTCAGAATTGCTTAATATGTTTTTTAATAATGTTTTTAACCCTTTTTTAAAAAGTTTTCAAAATGTTTTTAACGCTGTTTTGTCTTAATGTATTTTAAGATTTGTTTTTATGATGTTTTAAAGTGTTTTTAGTGCCTTGTTTGCCACCCTGGGCTCCTGCTGGGAGGAAGGGCGGGATACAAATTAAATAAATAAAGTAATAATAATAATAAAATAATAATAATAATAAAATAATATATAAATAAATCCTTTGAGATTTCTGTTCATTGGGGAGTCCCATATTATTTGACAGGTCAAATGAGGCTGAGAATTCCTTAAAGCTGTCAGATGAGTACTTGGAGGAGTGGCGTACGAATTCAAGGCTTCTCTACTGAAGAGCATGAATTGCCACAGGATGGTGGTGGTGGTTGTTAGAATAATTAATTTCTTGCATTAGTATCTCCTCTTAATTAAATAAGGCAGAAATGAATAAATCAATTCAATCTGATACATTGAGCAAACATACCCAGAAAGATTGTTCTATCCACTTTCAGAGAAAGGGCAGCTCTTTATCCAGGTGAGATGCCCTCTTTCATTGAAGTTAGTAAAGAAACCATCTCATGCAAGAGTTCTGATCATATGTGCATCATTGCACACATGGGACACTGCATTAAATTATGCAAACAATGACAGTCATTTCAACTGGTTGTTTGAATTCGCCTTTAGAGAACTGAGGAAGAATGTTTAGTTTAGTGGTTTCCCTGCAGCCACATAAAGAACTGACATTGAACTTAGTTTGAATTTAGGATATGCCAGATTTCAGGTCTGTGGTCAGACCATATATTAGAGCTGTCTTTTTAACAGATGAGACAGAGGAATGCAATTTCAGGGGAAGCTATCTTGGTTCTCTGGCCTGCTCCTCCCCCCACCCATTTTCAATTCAGAGACAAATGTTTAGTCTGCTCATTTCAAAAACAACCATAATTTTCATCACATTATTGATTGCAAATGGTGGAAAAGAACACAGGAAGTTTGTGGGTGATTTATTAAACAACCAGCAAGAAGCGTTGGGTTAGAGAACAGCTTCAGGTAGATACTGAGTAAATTCTAAAACTTGAAAAAGACTTTAAAAAGACATCTTGCTGATTTTAAAAATGAAAGTTTGAGTTTGGATTTTTGTTTGAATTCCCCCTCTTAAACCACTCCCCACTGTGTTTCATTTTTATCAAAACCACACCAAAAATCTTTGATGCATGCCCTGTTTCATCTTCACCAGGAAGAAGAGCTCAAACTATTACTGTACCCAAGTGTAGTACAGGCAATGTTTGGTGGTGTGGCTGGCAGACCTATTGTTTGAATTTCAAACAATCCTCTCTTTTTCTTCTTTGGCTGAAACTGAGCTCTTATTTTCAAACCAGATGCATACTGAAACTGAAATTCAGGCACCAATCTTGAAAATTGATAAATAATTTTAACTTGTGTATCAAGTTCAAGACCTGAAGTCCAGGATTGCAAATATCCACACATACAAGCAAACTCAAAATCTGAAGGTGCTGAAAGGGGGGCTCCTGAGGTCTCTCGTGTGTCTCATACAGACAGCATTCCTGAAACCTGCCTGTGTCCATTTTAACCTATCTTCTGCCCATCTGCACAGAATTTCCAGGCCATCGTATGGTCCTTATGGATAACAGGTATTTTATTTACTTATTATATTTTCATCCCATGTTTCCTTCAAGGAGCTCAAGGTGGTGTACAAGGTTCTCCTCTCCCCATTTTATACTCTCAACAACCCTGTAAGATAGGTTAGGCTGAGAAGCAGTGACTATCCCAAGGTTACACAGTGAGCTTCATGGCTGAGAGGAGATTCAAACCCCAGTCCCCCAGGTCATAGTTCAACAACTTAACCATTACACCACACTGACATCAGGTGCATCAGGAATATGGGTAGGGTTGCCAGGCTCAAGGCCTGAGAATGATTCTGTATCTTTAAGAGAAGAGAAAATTCAGCCAAGTGCAGATTTTCTTGCAACACTGTAATGGGAAAAACCACAAGGTGAAATTTTCCCTTCCCCCTGCACAACTTTTAAAGATACAGAAGACCTCTTGATTGCCTAAGCATGTATCAGATTCATTTAAAATATTGTAATGGTTTGATTTAATTTTTATTGTGCTAATTTAACCTGACTTCCTAATATTTACCCCAAAAAAGGTCCTTAACTTGGGTCCAGGATATCTTAAGAGCCACCTGATCCCTCAAATCCCTGCCTCATCACTGAGATCTTTAGTGGAGTCTTTGTTGGTGGTCCCCCATGGCTCAACTGCGCAGCTTGTAACTCCTAGAAGCTGTGCAACTGCATTCAGCATTGTGGGCCCAAGCCTGTGGAATTCTCTGCCAACTGAGATTATACAGTTCTTCTTCTTGCTGAACTTCAGGTGCATGACAAAAACTTTATTTCAGGGGGCATTTTAAGGTAGTGTTCAGTTTTATGATGATTTTCTATTGTTCTTATTCTTTGTATGGTTTATTTTTTGTAATTTTATGTACACCACTTTAAAATGTTAATGATTATGTGGTATATAAATACCTTAATTAATTAAATTGTATCACTTTAAAATGTTGTATAATAATTTATTATAAAATGAAAATAATAATAAATATGGTTATAAAATAGAATTTCACCACCACTATAAGTTTCAAATTTAAATATTTTTTTAAAAAATTAATACTTTCCAAAGAAAGAAAGAAAGAAAGAAAAAGAGTTATGGAGCCTGATGACCAGTTGGGAGGATAATGTTGCACATGATACTCAAAAGAAGCATATGAATTGTTAGCAGCAGACCACTTAGCCAATCTAACACAAGAAACACTGTTAACCTTCATAGCCATAAAAGTCGGGACTGTGTTCTTTGGATGCCGGGTGAATTTATGTTGTTTTTTATTCGTAGCAATTAACAGTTTGTGGGAAGTGTGCGACTCTAAGGCCACATTCACACCATATATTTATTCCACTATTATTCCACTTTAAATAGTCATGTCTTCCCCCAAAGAATCCTGGGAAGTGCAGTTTCTGAAGGATGCTGAGAGCTGTTAGGAGACTCCTAATCTCCTCACAGAGTTACAATTCCCAGAGTGGTTTAACAGTCAGCCCCTCTTCCCAGAGAATTCTGGGAATTGGAGCTCTGTGAGGGGAATAACGGTCTAATAACTCTCAGTACCCTCCACAAACTACACTTCCCAGGATTATTTGAGGGAAGCCATGACTGTTTAAAATGGAATAATAGTGGAAGTAAAGGGCAGGTTCCTGGCTATCAGCTGCAAACTATGCACTTTGGAGAAGTCCTCATTCAAATCTGCCCTCCAAAAGAGGCTCCTTTCCTTCACTGCATGTGAACATTTTGTGGGTTCTATTTAGGTGGCCAAGATTTGGGAATTTGTCTAGAAATAGAAAACAGATTAGCAGGAATAAGATAAAGGATTAAATGCAACCAGCAGGCCGCCACATTTCTAAAAAGACACAGATGAACACAATTAAGCTTGCAGCATGTGGTAGAGTCTGGATATTAAAAGTCGGAAACCGGACCCTAAATCCCAGAGGGCTTTTATGAACACACTGCTGAGCAATGGGTGGGATATTAATTGCTCTTCTGTGTGGCAATGACACCTAAAATGTCCTCTCTGGGCCACCATTTTTTTTCATACCCTGCTGATTCCCTTTATTCTTCGGGCCAGTAGTACTTCCCTATTATTTTATTTCAGCAGTGAATTGACATCTTGGAGGGTATATCCAGATGAGTGTAATAGAAGGAAGTCAATGCATCCCATTTCCCGCAGGACTTACTTCAGTTCTCACTGAACTTTGTCAGTCAGCACAGATGGCAGGGGACGTTGTAGGACCCACATACACTGTCGACAGTCTGCCTTTCCTGCTTTGAACATGAGGGGTCCTCTGCCATTCCCCATATTTCCAGGTTTGCAGTAGAAACCCTAAAATACAATCTGCATACCTCTGGGGTCTTTCCTAGTCGGTTTCTCAAGGGCACAGGAACTCAAATTCACTAACCAGATGCTAGTAGTCCTTCACCCGTGGCACACAGTAGGCCTGTTATCAGACCCTGGTCTCCTGAGGCACCTGATGAGGGCCCATGGCTGCTTATGCCTGCTCTTGGTGGGCTTGCCCTCCCACTGATGCCCCATGGCCCTGTTTTACCTTGTGTGGTGGGTGGCTGCAAACCATCCACTATTTCAAATGGCAGAGCTTGGAAAAGTTACTTTTTTGAACTACATCTTCCATCAGCCCAAGCCAGTGGCCATGCTGGCTGGGGCTGATGGGAGTTGTAGTTCAAAAAAAGTAACTTTTCCAAGCTCTGTCAAATGGTGCTCTGATGTTGCATCTCTTTCCAGCATTCTGGGAAGTTTAAAACGGCAGGGAGATCACACTCGCAAGGTAAAACTGGGTCATGAAGCACAGGTGGAAGGGGAGACATCAGGTGTGCATGTAAATCTATAAGAAGAAACCTTACACATCCTTCTTAGTATCAAGACTCTCCATCTCTGTGGAACATAGCTGGATGATCCTCCAGATTCTGAACAGGTCTCTAAGAGAAGAGGAGCAGGTCTCTTCATTCCTCCCCCAACAGAGGATTCAAGCTGTGTATTCGTGGGAGCAGGGAAAAGTGTTTCTTCTAGCTTGGAGTCAAGAAACTAACCCTGATCACAGCCACCCGGTCAGCCCTCTACCACCATCATATCAGCATGCTCATTAGGTGCCTTAGGGTGATCAAACTCAAGGCAGCTCCCAACTTCTTAAAAAACAATCTATAGCAACATTACAAATAATAAAATAACCAAATGCTAGCAGTCCCTCACACCTGGCACATAGCAGGCCTATCATCAGTCTCCTGAGGCAGTTGATGAGGGCCCATGGCTGCTGATGCCTGCTTCTGTTGGGCTTCTAAAAAGCATAACAGCAGCAGATTAAAGCAATACCAGCACATAAAAACAATACACGTGCAAAAGCAGACAGCAAAAATGGCACATTAAAGATGGCTACCAGCAAAAATATACCAACATGAGGTGTTATTCAATGTTAGTCCTATTCAAAGACCCATTGAAGTGAATAGACATGACTAACCTAGATTCATTAATTTCAGTGGGTCTACTCTACTGTGAGTAGGCCTTAATTGACTACAACCCATACATTTCAGTTAAAAGCAGTATGGAATACAAAAGTATTCCAGGCCTGTACAAAAGTCATCAAAGCAGGGCAGGGGTAGCCAATGTAGTGCCCAGATGTTGCTGTACTCCAGCTCCCATCAACCTGCCTCCTTTCAGCTTGCATCTGATGACTGAGTTTGGCTTAGAAATGGAAGTCTCAAAAATGGGGTCCAATCCCAACAGTCTGCTGGGACTGGAACAGAGTAAACTGTGTCTGAGAGAGACTCTAAGCATGGAATATTGTGTGCTGGCAAAGACAGAGAGTGGTCCATTTTAAATTCACTTGTTCAAAACATTTCTTGGACATTTGTTTTTCTTAATGTTTTTTGTTATTTAGTTTAATTTTTGTAAATTGTATTGCTTTTATTGATGTATTTTTATACTTGTGTTTATTTTTCTTTGTAAGCCGCCTCAAGGGCCTGTGGCCAAATGGCGGGGTATAAATAAATTTAATAATAATAAATAATAATAACCAGCATGGCCAATGGTCAGTGATTATGGGAGTTGTAGACCAACAACTTATGGAGGACACTACATTGACCACCCTTGACATTGGGGCTATATGTGCCAATATAGGGAGGAAGGTGTGTCTTAAGGTGCCTTATCTGCCAACAGCCTCACAGTGTCTCGGACCTGGGAATAATCAGCTGAGCATCTTTCATTCCTGTCCTTTTCAATAGCATATCTTAGTTTCATTGTCTTGACATTTAAGATTCCAAAGGTTGCCAAAACAAGATAACAAAATCACATATGCACCATACATTTAAATTATACCACTTTAACAGCCATGGCTTCCCCCAAAGAATCCTGGGAACCGTGGTTTATTAAGGATGCTGAGAGGAGACCTCTATCAGCTTCCAGAGCTCCAGATCCCAGAGTTGTTTAACAATCAATCCCCAAGGAACTCTGGGAACCATAGCTCTATGAAGCCCCCCAAAGAGAGCAAGATCCTGCCTTATATGCACATGAAGGTTGTAGTCAGGATTCCCACCACCTGCAGTAAAAAGTGGTTCACACAGCTTCATGTAATTGATAAGGAAGAAAGCATTATTTATATTTATTTATTTTATTATTTATTTTTAAAACTTATATACCGCCCGACTAGCAATAGCTCTCTGGGCGGTGAACATAGATACAATAAAATACAATATAATACAAAAACATCAGTCTAAAATCAAATTTCACAATCTAAAAACAGCAAAGGCTAAAATCAAATTACAAACATTACAATCATTAACACAAAATTAAAATGCCTCGGAATAGAGAAAGGTTTTAACCTGGCGTCGAAAGGATGATAGTGTCGGCGCCAGGCGAGCCTCCTCGGGGAGACTATTCCATAGTTCGGGGGCCACCACTGAGAAGGCCCTTGATCTTGTCACTGCCCTCCGGGCCTCCCTATGAGTCGGGACCCGGAGGAGGGCCTTCGTAGCAGACTGTAGCGTATGAGCCGGTTCATAGCAGGAGAGGCGTTCCGACAGATATCGAGGTCCCATGCCGTATAAGGCTTTATAGGTTAATACCAACACTTTGAATTTGGCCCGGAAGCGTATTGGAAGCCAGTGCAAGCGGGCCAAAACAGGTGTTATATGGTCGTTCTTGTTAGCAGTCTGGCCGCCGCATTTTGCACCAGCTGTAGCTTCCGAACCATCTTCAGAGGTAGCCCTACGTAGAGCGCATTACAGTAATCCAAACGTGAGGTTACCAGAGCATGTACTACTGATGTAAGATCCTCCTTACTCAGGTAGGGATGTAGCTGGGCTACCAATCGAAGTTGGTAGAACGCATTCCGTGCCACCGAGGCTACATGAGCCTCAAGTGACAGGGAAGAGTCTAGAACGACTCCCAGACTACGAACCTGTTCCTTTAGGAGGAGTGTAACCCCATCCAGGACAGGATATGTATCCACCATCTGATTGGAAAAACCATCCACCAACAGCATCTCAGTCTTATCAGGATTGAGTCTCAGTTTGTTAGTTCTCATCCAGTCCATTGTCACGTCCAGGCAACGGTTCAGCACATTGACCGCCTCACCTGAGGAAGATGAAAAGGAGAAGTAGAGCTGCGTGTCATCAGCATACTGGTGACAATGCACTCCAAAACTCCTGATGACCGCACCCAACGGCTTCATATAGATGTTAAAAAGCATGGGAGACAAAACCGAACCCTGCGGGACCCCACATTGGAGTACCCACGGTGTCGAGCAATGTTCCCCAAGCACTATCTTCTGGAGACGGCCTGCCAAGTAGGAGCGGAACCACTGCCACGCAGTGCCTCCAACTCCCAACTCCACAAGCCAATCCAGAAGGATACCATGGTCGATGGTATCAAAAGCCGCTGAGAGATCAAGGAGAATCAACAGAGTTACACTACCTCTGTCTCTCTCCCGACATAGATCATCAAACAGGGCGACCAAGGCCGTCTCAGTGCCGAAACCGGGCCTGAAACCCGATTGAAATGGATCTAGATAATCGGTTTCATCCAATAGCGCCTGGAGCTGGTCAGCAACCACTCGTTCCAAGATCTTGCCGAGATATGGAACATTTGCCACTGGTCTGTAGCTGCTGAAATCCTCTGGGTCCAGGGAAGGCTTTTTCAGGAGTGGTCTCACTGCTGCCTCCTTCAGACAGCCAGGGACCACTCCCTCTTGCAAGGAGGCATTTATCACTTCCCTGGCCCAGCCAACTGTTCCCTCCTTGCCAGTTTTTATTAGCCAAGAGGGGCAAGGATCTAGTTCCGAAGTGGTTGCATGTACCTGTCCAAGCACCTTGTCCACGTCCTCGAACTGAACCGACTGAAACTCATCCAACAAAACATGATAAGACTGTGCACCAGACACCTCACTAGGGTTAACTGCTATAAAATGAGAGTCTAGGTCCCGACGAATGCGTAAGATCTTATGCTGGAAGTGCTCAGCAAACTCATTGCAGCGGGCCACCGAAGTATCTACCGTGTCCTGAAGGCCTATATGGAGTAGCCCTTGGACAACTCTAAAAAGCTCCGCTGGGCGGGAGAGAGATGCCTTAATAGTGGCGGCGAAATATTGTTTTTTCGCTGCCCTCACCGCTCCTATATACCGCTTGGTGAAAGCACAAACCAGCGTATAGTTGCATTCATCAGGAGTTCGTCTCCATCTCCGCTCAAGCCGCCTCCTATCTTGCTTCATCGCCCTCAACTCTGGAGTATACCAAGGAGCTGAATGAGCTCTGGAAAGGAGAGGGCGCGCAGGAGCGATCGTGTCGACAGCCCGGGCCATCTCCGCATTCCACAGATTAACCAGGGCTTCAACAGGAGCGCCGGTCCTATCAGCCGGAAAATCCCCCAGAGCCCTTTGAAAACCTTAAGGATTCATTAGTCTCCGGGGGCGGACCAATTTAATAGGTCCCCCACCCTTGCGGAGGGAAAAGGTCGCTGAAAGTCTAAACTTCAGCAAGCAGTGATCTGTCCATGACAAAGGGAGAGATGTAAAACTCCTCACATCCAGATCACTATCCCCATGTCCAGTAACAAAAATAAGGTCGAGTGTATGCCCCGATATATGTGTTGGGCCACTAACATATTGGGACAGCCTCATGGTTGTCATGGAGTCCATGAAGTCCTGAGACGCCCCAGACAAAGTAGCCTCAGCATGAATGTTGACATCCCCCAGTACTAATAGTCTAGGGGATCTCAACAATACCTCCGAGACCACTTCCGTCAACTCAGTTAGGGAAGCCACTGGGCAGCAAGGTGGGCGGTACACCAGAAGGATTCCTAGTCTGTCCCTCTGGCCCAACACAAGGTGCAAACATTCCAGACCAGTAGTTGTATGGACATGGTGCTTGGTGAGTGAGATGGAACTCTTATAGACCACAGCAACCCCACCTCCCTGACCCTCAGATCTACCATGATGCTGAACCAAATACCCCGGTGGGCAGATCTGGGAGAGACTAACTCCTCCCTGTTCGCCCACCCAGGTCTCGGTTATGCATGCCAGATCGGCTGCCTCGTCCATAATCAAATCATGGACGAGGGTTTTTTTATTATGAACCGATCTGGCATTAAGAAGCAGCAGCTGGAGATCTGAGAGTTGGCTGAGAGGACAACCAACAACCCTGCGGGTATGAGAAGGACCAGAACAAGGCACAGCCACAACATGTCTGGGCCGCGTTCCCCTTACCTGGCACGTCCTTCTCATAACACCATACCTCCCTCTGCCCGTCACTACAGCAATTGGGGCCCCCTCATGTCTCCCCGCTAGATGGAAAGATCTCTTCCCCAGGCACATTATAAACTATAAATACAAAAAGAAAAATACAAAAAACTCAAATACATAAAATACACACTCTCACAACATGCATTCATATAAGCACCCAGAAAGAAAGCAGCAAGAGCAGCAGCCTCTCCTTCCCTTGGGGCGATAGTCTCTTCCTCCTGCAGGCACTGGGTCTCCCAGGCCACCTCAGCCAGCCGGCTTATGTATCCCTCCAAAGAGGGACAGGTGGTGAGAATCAGTCCTAGCTGGCTGGGTACCTGGGGCCTGGTCCTGCCAGGCAGAAGACCCTCAGGGAAGGGTGGTGGAGGTGGTGGTCCCGCAGCAGCAGCAGCAGCACAGCAGCACAGCAGCACAGCAGCACAGCAGCACAGCAGCACAGCAGCACAGCAGCACAGCAGCACAGCAGCACAGCAGCACAGCAGCACAGCAGCACAGCAGCACAGCAGCACAGCAGCACAGCAGCACAGCAGCACAGCAGCACAGCAGCACAGCAGCACAGCAGCACAGCAGCACAGCAGCACAGCAGCACAGCAGCACAGCAGCCTCTCCTTCCCTTGGGCAATGGTCTCTTCCTCCTGCAGGCACTGGGTCTCCCAGGCCACCTCAGCCAGCCAGCTTATGTATCCCTCCAAAAAGGGACAGGTGGTGAGAATCAGTCCTAGCTGGCTGGGTACCTGGGGCCTGGTCCTGCCGGGCAGAAGACCCTCAGGGAAGGGTGGTGGAGGTGGTGGTCCCACAGCAGCAGCAGCAGCAGCACAGCAGCACAGCAGCAGCAGCCTCTCCTTCCCTTGGGCGATGGTCTCTTCCTCCTGCAGGCACTGGGTCTCCCAGGCCACCTCAGGCCACCTCAGCATTAAAGATCTCCTTGTCATTATTATTTATTTATTACGGTCATAGACCTGAGCTGGTTATATACAATTTAAATATACAGGTAAGTACATTTAACAGTAATAGAATTAAAAGTAAAACAAGATAGAAATAAGCCAAAGTTCAGTTTTAAGCTAACAGGCAAAATTCTTCGTCTAGCAATTTATCAAGAACAGAGAATTAAAATAAGTCATTAAATCAAGAGTGCATAATTCGAACCTGGTTTTTACGTATGGATTGTGATACATAGAGAAATTTGGCAACTAGTTCTGTTAGAGTTTTGTCTTTATCGGACAAAAGAAAGTGAACAATCCATTCTGGTGTTCTATCAGAAAAGGTAGAAATGGATGGTAGAATTAATTTAACTCTTGGAACATTGTATATCTCACAGTTAAGTAGGACATGTTCCAGGGCTTCAGGTAAATTCTGATTACAAATACAGCAGCGTCTTTCTAGCGGGATACCTTGATAACGACCCGTTAAGAGAGCTGATGGTAGACAGTTGAATCTGGCATGAGAGAACAGAAATCTATAGTGTGAGGAGGTTAACTCTTCCAAATATATTGCTGAAGACGGAAAACGGAAACTTAAATTAAAGTGCATTGGGGAGCACGATGTGTGGGCCTTTGAGATTAGATATTGTTGGTCAATATCCTTTAATCGTTGGATGATGGTAGACTTAGCCATCGCTAGGTTTCAAGATGATAATAGTTCAAGAGACAGGCCTAGGTATTTTAGCTTCCCACTAAAGGTTTTGGTCCATGTACTTTCAAAGGGATATTTCCAAATTAGGTGCAAGAGCCCTAAATGGGGCTCAGAATAAGCTATTTTAAGCCAAAACCTATAGGCCTGTATCCAGGCTGTACATTCTATTGAGGAGATTCCGGCCTCTAGGCGAAGGCCAGCAGGAGAGGCACATTTTGGAAGTCCAAAAATAGAACGGAGGAAGCTTGAGAGTAATGTTTCTATTTTATTGTGGAAATTTAAAATCCAAATTGGGATACCATATAATTGTGAGAGGATTTTGGTTTTAAAAATTGTTAGTGCAGCGGGAATAAAACGGCCACCTTTGGTATGAAAAAATCTGATTGTAACTCTAATGGTGTTATAAGCAGCTTGTATTGCAGCCTGGATATAGGAGGTCCAGGAAAGTGTAGAGCAAAATATAATTCCAAGGTATTTATACTTTTTGACCTGTTCAAACATTTTGTCCTTTATTTTCCATTGTGTATTCGGTCTCTTTTTGGAGAAAACCATTACCTTAGATTTGTTAAAGTTAATAGAGAGATAGTTTTTTTCACAATAATTTATAAAAATCCGAAGGAGGCGCTTGAGACCGATTTTGGAAAAAGACATCAGTACCGTGTCGTCTGCATAGAGAAGCATGGGACTTCTCCTTGTCCTTGTTGGTCAGTCCGACAGTCCTTCCATACACCCTCTGCTGGTTGAGATCTCAGACAGCATTCTAACTCAGGCTCAACTATGCCCTAATTAACTGCAGCACATATCTTGTGCATGTTTGGAGGTGTGTCATTGGCATCTTGTGAATGTGCTTTGGGCTGGGCTAAAGTCACAGCCACTGCTGGAGTGCCACTGCTAAAGGGGAAAATCCAATAGCTGTAGGGGAACAGCAAGCATAGGGGCCACCTCTCCATTCTTTTGCCTCTTCTTTAAGCTGTAGTGAGAGTGCCGTTTTGACATGAGAAGAACATAGTGGCTCTTGGTATCCTGTGCTCTTACTCTATGTCTGGAGACTCAGCTGGCGGTCACCTGACCTATTTATTGTTAGTTTCTTATTTATGGAAATGTTTGTACTGATACATTTATTGGTTTAATGTTTATGAGTTTAGTATTATGTTTATTTTAATTAAAACCAATCTTGAACTAAAATTATATTCTTAGGTTATTGCAGCATTTTTATTGCTGGAATTTGTTTCATATTTTTTCTTTTGATATTTATTTTTGTATGTTATTGTTGGACACCATTCAGATGTTGAATGAAATCATAAAATTATAAAATAGTAGAGTGGGAAGGAGCATGTAAGGCCATCAAATATATCCCCTTGCCCAATGAAGAAAAAGATGAACTGGTTCATACTGCTACTAAAAATCATAGTATTTTAGAATTGGAAATGACCTGTCTAACCCACCCACACCCACGTGCCACTAGCAAGCAAATGTCCATCTAGTCCAGCTTTTGGTTTCCTACAGCAGCCACACACTGTATCCAAAGATGACAGTTGCACCAATTAAAAGTCATTTATTTTATATTTACATTCACACCTCAGACAATAGTTCACAAAAAGTTACAT
The DNA here is from genome assembly GCF_030035675.1 of Rhineura floridana. Taxonomy (NCBI): domain Eukaryota; kingdom Metazoa; phylum Chordata; class Lepidosauria; order Squamata; family Rhineuridae; genus Rhineura; species Rhineura floridana. The sequence continues at coordinate 87,044,008 of NC_084485.1, read as the reverse complement.
AAAAACACATTACATATTCTGTTGCCACTGCTCCATTTAAGGAGCTGAGATTTTGCGAAGATCTTACTTTGGGGTAACAGATCAGCTCTTGAGAGACTGTTTATTTTAATCAACTGGTAAAAAGCCGAATTCTTGGAATGAGCTCTTAGACTCACCAAACATTTGGCTCCTGAGTATATTTTATATAAAAAAAAGACACTTCATATTGCCACACTGCCATTTTTTAAAGTTTTTAATTTTAATTAACTTGTAGTGTTTTAACTTGCAGGAAGGTTGAGGCATGGACCTTGCTTTCATCTAGCAAATAGCTCTTGCAAACCTTGCTATATTTCAATTAACTGTCAGAAAGATGAGTCCTTGAGAAAAATTCTGATCTTACACACACACACATTAAAAAAACACCACTACACCCTTGGTTCTTCAAAAGTTTCCTTGGGTGATGTTGCTTGGTAAAAGGGAAGAGTTCATACAACTCTGGTTTGACCCAGTAATTCAGCTGTTTTTAGCAGAAGAGAACTACAGTAGGGCCCCGCTCATATGGCAGGTTCCGTCCTGGACCGCCGCCGTAAAGTGAAATCCGGCGTAAAGCGGAACGCATTGACTAACATTGTCTAAAATGGTGCCCGACGCCCAGAAAATGCCATATAAGTGGAACAAGTGCCGTAGGAGTGGGGCTTTCTGCAATTGACAACCGCTGTATTGGTGGAACGCTGCAAAGCGGAGCACCGCAAAGCGGGGCCCTACTGTAACCAGAACTGTCAAAAACAGTAAAAAAAAAAAAGATTAGGTACATTAGCATTTTATAGGCTTGTGACAGGCCTATGAACTGGGCCCCAATGAACCTCTTAGGATCTTATGTCAAAGAAAAGAGTGTCATTCTATAATAAATGCATTGGCTGATTAATCTGCTTCTCTAAGCACTAGCCACCATGGAAACCCATTTTGTCACATTTTAAAGGGCCTTGTTGGAACATTTACCAGGTTTAACAGAATTCCCTGCTATACTTTCATAAAGACTGCCTTACAATCTTTTTAATATGGAGAATATTCCATTATAGGTAAGTTAATGAATAAATGGGCTAATTCAACCTAACCTAATTTGGGGAACGAGATACAGTAGCCATTATATGGAAAGCAAACCCCAATTCTGAAATGAGTCTGCATTTTTTGTCCCATATTCTGAGAAGAAATATTATTTCTTCTTCTAATATACTCTATAGTTAAACCACCAATAATATGAAAATAAACTACACCTGGGGCAATCCAATATTGTACTAACAGTCTGTCTCTGATTAACCCCCTTTATCATTGCATGCATCGTATTAGTTTGTTTCAAAGAATTCACAGAGAAATTCAACCTTAAAACAGAAAGTAAAAACACAGCTGATTCAAATTACTCGCTGACCACATGCACTGGGTTAGGTAATAAAATATGGAAGCAGTAAGATATGTAATGCTTTATTAAGCTATCTTAGATACAACAGCATGCATACCAATTACGCCTGCAGGCTACTGAAAGCCTAAGCGAGAGCTATCCTGGACCACCCAGAGAGCTAGCTAAACAGGACCTGCTCTTCACAAAATAGACATCTATAAATAAAAAACACTATATGCTACAGAAGTGCCTGCTTAGTCCAATGCGCCTGTAAACCCACATGTTTATCAAACGTACATCGTCTCAACATGGGCCTATTCTTCTCAGCATTGTTTGAGACTTTTTTTTATAATGTGTTCCCGATGTGGTTTTAAGCCTGGCTTAGGGCTCAAAGTTTATGAATGTTCAAATAAAACAGCTGAAAATTAAATAAAGACCAGAGAGATGGATGGATATGGATTGGAGGGGGGGTAGAGGAAAAGAGGAAGCTGAACTACTTTTTCTATATCAAAGGGGGGGGAGAAAAAACCTATTATATAACTTGTATAAAAAAAGACATGAAAAATCATTTGCCAGTTTGCTGCACAAATAAACATCGTGTTTCTGCTCTTGGACTCTTGCACATACACAAACGAATCTAGTGAGGGTGGTAAGATCAAAGGGCAGGTCTGGCCATAATACTAAAATTAACAATTTACGGGGCTCTTGTCATAAATGAGAGCTGCAAATGTGGATTTAACCAGATCAGTGTGCTCAGACAGTAATTTTTGAATTACTTTAAACCAACATGAGCCCATTTTATATGGTCCTTCCAGCCTTGTGTTGCCCTTAACATGTAAACTTACACTAATAAAACAGAATGCTATAGAGTGTGTAATGAAGAGAAATGGTGATAAACAAAACAAAATGTCGTGTTCCCCCCACCAACACACACACAAAGGTTCAGCTGAAAGACATATTGTCAGTGCATTGTACAACAGTTTATACAGCAACTTGGTTTATAAAGAGATTCAGGTTTCAGACGTAAATTTTCCTAACCTTAGAAACAGAGGTGGAGTCAGATGAGTCAGCTTTTTCCTTGGCAAACACTGAAAGTGAAGCACAGCTACTGCACAAGTGGAAACCCACTATCATCTGAAGTAATCCAGGGTACAAGGTACTCCAGACAAACTCCACTCTTACACCTTGTCCAACACTATAGAATCCATCCAGCATTTGAACTTTTCCAGCCAATCATATTTCTTTTTATAGTCATAAGATACATGCAGCAACTGAGAAAGACAACCAGGGCAAGAAAATTATTTATCTGAATCTACGCCAGAAAGAATGTTATCCTAATTATCAGGGCTAACTACTACAGATTTGTCTGTTCTAGGAGTTGGGGAATGGATACATCCTCCAGCCATGTTCTGTACAAATAGCACAAGGGGTTTGCATCAAGGGCAGAAGAACTCAGCAACAACCTATTACTATAGAAAGTCCCACTGGCTGCTGGATTCCAAGGTTGAATCTAGGCTGTGCAACTGCTCTGACCGAATCCCAGTTCTTGAACTGAATCAGGCAGATTTGAATCAACCTGTGATTTGGCCAGAGTGGATTGAGAGCATTGGTTCACCCTAGGTCAAATCAGGTCCACCCAGAGCAAACTGGGATTGTCCAAAGGGGGGGCAGCAAGGGGGGAAGAAGAAGAGGCAGGCAGGCTGCTTGTGTTTCCTTCTTCCTCTTCCCAACCACGTATTTAATTATGTTTAAATCTGGGTTGGCACAAGGCAGGTCGGCCCAATCAGGGGAACCCAGATCAGAACCACAGGGCGGATCTGGGAGTCTGTGTACACTCCCACTACTATCAGCTATGTTTGGCTGACTATCAGATAAACACTGAAGTCCTGCAGCCTGCCTACAACTGCAAAAAACTGAGTGCTTTCAGCCAACTACCTGGCAGGCCACAAAACATGGTTTTTAATGGTGCCTTTGGCTCGGTGAGTCGTAAGTTACACAGGCCTGGCCTAGATGATCCATTGACAGTCTTCCAACTCCACAATGCTGTGAGTCAACAGTGTATAATTTACAGAGTTTTTGCTACAGAGCTCACCCTTCATCTCAGATATATTTTGTATAGGGCACACCCAGCCCTGCCTGTGATTCTCTGAGACAGTGTTGCTCACTGCTTTCAAACAAACAGCAATGGAACAGTAAAGTGCCTTCTCCAAGGCCACACAGGGAGTAGCTAGCGTAGCCAGAGTCTGAAGAATCCAGGAGTTTTGGCTCTCAGCCCTATCTGCTAAACAGAACTCCCTCATCACTGTGCAGATTTGAGGGGTGGGGTAGGGTACATATGGTTTCCGACAACTGTCCCAGAGGATCACACTGGGTGGGTTTTCCAAATAAAGAGCAGCAGCCTGCTAGGAGGAAAGCAGGAATTCTTATTGACAGACAACCACCAGGCTTACAACAGAGAGTGCAGCAAACTGTTGCTCTTTTGCAATCTATTTATAAACAGTTGTTTGTTTTATCATCTTTATTTAAAACAGCTTAGGCAGCAGAAGAACTTCTGGAAAGAGGTTTTTAATCAAGATGCCTGGAATTTGATTAGCAATGCATTGTAGTCGGCAACAGTGTCGTGCTGTGCATGAACATATATCTTTACACTTTTAGTGCTGTTGTCACTCAAAAAGTATGTGGGTTTATGACTGCACTCCTAAACATGCTTACTGTGGAGTAAAACCCCAGTGGACACAATGCAGCTTTCTTCTGAGTAAACATGCATAGGAATGCACTGTATGAACATATATCTATCTGTATTTTAATAGGACTTCAAATTTTAATTGAATTGTGAATTGCTGTAGGCTAAAATGCTTCCACACAATTGGTTCATTAATCAGGGCTGAGAGCCTATAGGATTTAGGAATACTCAGCATTTGACTGGTAGATTGAGATTATGTGGTCTATGTTCTCTTTTCTCCAAGGGCAACGGTCAAATCTTAGACAAAAGAACACTTAAGAACTCCACAAATGAAAATCTTTAAGATCATATTTCCCTTTCAAAAGTTCAGTTTTTACTTTTTAAAAAAATCATAGGCCACCATCCAAAACCGTCAGGTGTATTTGGTTTGAACAGACTTAAACCAGTGTTTTTCCGAGGAATGGTGGGTGGGTGGGTGTGTTTAATTTTCATGCGGGGGGGGGAGAGCTTAGGCTCTAGGGATGGGAGAAAAGTTTGATTCTGTTCACATTTGAATGAGACCTAACTTGCACTTTCTGAAACAATATGAGAACCAAAACACAGACATTCTTTGACATTTACACTTCTCTAAATTTTGCAGTGCAGTTCTCCAGCTAAGTAATGTGTACAAAAATGCATATACTGGGATGCATATATTACTGAAAATAACATGCAAAAATACATTATTTTAGGGGAAGTTGCTTTGCAAAAATGTGTATATCAGGCAAAAAATATATACAAGCATGTAAATATTAAGAGAAATTCTCACTAAAATGCTAATGAACTTTCATGAAGACTTTAAAAAATCACAAATTAATGTGGAAATGTGGAGAACTGAAAAGACTGGAAACTGAGAAACCAAAATTGACAGATCCCTCCCTCCCAACTCTTTGCTCTTTGCGAATGTGGATCTAGGCTGTATGACACCTAAGTATAAAATGAAAAAATGCTTTACAAATGTGATCTGGAGTTTTTACTTACTGCTAGATACAGTTACATCCTTGCTTTCTTGGTATAATTTTGTATTACTCTGTTAATGAACTTCTCAACTGCAGTGCATTCATTTTCATTTGCTTATTATTATGCATCTGTTAGTGCAAGTCTCTTGACTGATATGCATACTGATTCATTGATATGACAAAGTAGAAAACAACTTCTTTCTAAGCATATAAGACATGCTTGCAGGCTTTCCACAGGCATCTGGTTGGCCGCTGTGAGAACAGAATGCTGGACTAGATGGGCCATTGGCCTGATCCAGCAGGCTCTTCTTACGTTCTTATGACACAGAATTTTAGCTGTATAGAATTTGGAAGTAGCCAGAGATGAATTCCTACTTCATTCATTCCAGGAAACATAGGACCAAGATAAGATCAAAATACACATTTTAAAGCTTTTTCTTTAATTAACTAGAAAATGTTCTGGTGGGTGTAGGGAATTCTGTGGGTTAAGCATATTTAACTTTGTGCTGGATTGTGGCCATAGACTGTAACCATGCCCCTAGTTACACATGCATAAATCTCACTGAAATCCATAAGACTTAACCTTTCACATCTTTTGGCAGAATTGCACCAATAGCATATGAACATAAGAACAGCCATGATGGATAAAATCAGAATTCCACCTAGTCACATATTCTGTTTCTAACAGTGGTCAGCCAAATCCTCTAAAGAAGCTCACAGGCAGTTCATGAGACTCTATTGTTTTCTCTCAGCAACTGATAGAAGCAAACTGCCTCTGAAGCTGATGACTAATAATAGCCTTTGATAGTCCACAAATTTGTCAATTACCCTTTAATGTCATCTGAGGCATTGATCATTGAAAAGTCAATTGACTGCTGTGTAAGAAGGTTTCCCCCCACTAAATCTACTGCCAGTTTCATTAGATAACACTAATTTCTTATGTTCAGGGAGAAGGGAATATAGGTATATGTATCTCCTTGGCCATCTTTTTCTAAACTAAAAATGCTAAAATCTTTTTGCCGTGCTTCATAGGGAAGTTGCTCCATTCCCAGGATTTTTTCTGGATTTCTTCTGGAGCGTTTCCAGCTCTGTGATATCCTTTTGAAATGGGACAAACAGAACTGTGGACACAATATTGCAAACGTGGCCACACCAAAAATTCATATAAAGCATTAGGATGTTGTTGTTATGTGCCTTCAAGTCAATTATGACTTATGGCAATCCCATGAATCAGCGACCTCCAATAGCATCTGTCATGAACCACCCTGTTCAGAGCTTATAAGTTCAGGTCTGTGGCTTCCTTTATGGAATCAATCCATCTCTTGTTTGGCCTTCCTTTTTTTCTACTCCCTTCTATTTTCCCCAGCATTATTGTCTTTTCTAGTGAAACATGTTGTTGGGTTAAAATGAATTATGGTTGAAATAAAATTAATTTCAGTTTATTTGCCCCTAACCTGACCCCCATCCCAGGAAGCTTTGCAGGAAGAACTTTGGTTCATAATGCAAGCTGGATTCATCTTTCATATGCTCATTGAGCATTTACAAGATATGTGCCACAGGATGAAAACCTTTGTCCCAGCAAGGATGTGTTTTGCGTTTGTTTTGTGCTCTGCCTATGTTTAATGTACTCTCCCTACTTGTTTTGAGATCTCTGGCTCCAGCTTTTATCTCAAGGCTGTAGCAGTCTGCAAAATCTGATTTACCAAGGGGCAGCATGCCCCCGGCAAATCCGCTCATCTCCCCTTGTTCTCCTTCCCCCCCTCTTTCTTGATGTTTATGCCACCGTGTCATTTCTTTATGCTGTATTAGGTTCATCCCCCTGACCTGTAGCCCCTCCTTGAGGGTATATAATCTGAACCCCTTTCAATAAACGGGATTCCCATTTCTGGAAGGCATCTGGCTGGACAGGTTTGGGTCCCCTTTGTCAAAGGTTCTTGTTGTCGTTATTTTGTGGGTCTCTGGCAGTGGGTTCATGTGACTCAGCTCCGCACTCTTCCTGGGGTGAACGTGAGGTGAGTAAGGTCAAGAGGACAGCTCAGAATTTTAGTTTTGACCTAACAATGTCTTCTCATTATGTATCCAAAGTATGATAACCTCAGTTTCATCATTTTAGCTTCTAGTGATAGTTTTGGTTTAATTTGTTCTAACACCTAAGTCCATGGTATGCGCAAAGCTCTCCTCCAACACCATATTTCAAATGAGTTGATTTTTCTCTTATCCGCTTTTTTCACTGTCCAACTTTCACATCTATACATAGAGATCGGGAATACCATGGTCTGAATGATCCTGACTTTAGTGTTTAGTGATACATCTTTGCATTTGAAGACCTTTTCTAGTTCTCTCATGGCTACCCTTGCCATTCCTAGCCTTCTTCTGATTTCTTGACTCTTGTCTCCGTTTTCATTAATGACTGTACCAAGGTATTGATAATCCTTGACAAGTTCAATGTTCTCATTGTCAACTTTAAAGTTACATAAATCTTATGTTGTCATTACTTAATCTTCTTGATGTTCAGCTGTAGTCCTGCTTTTGTGCTTTCCTCTTTAACTTTCATCAGCATTCATTTCAAATCATTACTGGTTTCTGCTAAGAGTATGGTATCGTCTGCATATCTTAAATGATTGATATTTCTCCCTCCAAATATCACACCTCCTTCATCTTGGTCCAATCCCGCTTACCGTATATGTTCTGCATATAGATTAATACACCCCTGTCTCACACCCTTTCTGATGGAGAACCAATCGGTTTCTCCATATTCTGTCCTTACAATAGCCTCTTGTGTAGAGTATAGATTGTGCATCAGGACAATGAAATGCTGTGGCACCCCCATTTCTTTTAAAGCATTCCATCGTTTTTCATGATCATTCTACACAATCAAAGCCTTTGCTGTAATCTATAAAGCATAGGGTGATTTTCTTCTGAAATTCCTTATTCCGTTCCATTATCCAACGTATATTTGTGATATGATCTCTGGTACCTCTTCCCTTTCTAAAACCAGCTTGGACATCTGGCATTTCTTGCTCCATATATGGTAAGAGCCTTTGTTGTAGGATCTTGAGCATTACTTTACTTGCATGGGATATTAAGGCAATAGTTTTAATTACTGCATTCCCTGGGATCCCCGTTCTTTGGAATTGGGATGTATGTTGAATGCTTCCAGTCTGTGGACCATTGTTTTCTTTTCCATATTTGTTGACAAATTTTTGTCAAAATTTGGACAGATTCAGTCTCAGTAACTTGTAGCAACTCTATTGGTATGCCATCTGTTCCTGGTGATTTGTTTCTTCCAAGTATTTTAAGGTTCTTCATCATACGGTTCCTCCATGAAAGAATCTGTCATCTTTGTATCTCTTTTATAGAGTTCTTCAGTGTATTGCTCAGTGTGTTCCCCTGTTGATTATTCAACATCCCTGCCCTTGGTTTAAATTTCCCTTTAATTTCTCTAATGTTTTGGAATAGGGCTCTTGTTCTTCCCTTTTTGTTGTTCTCTTCTATTTCTATACAATAACCATTGTAATAGTTTTCTTTGTCCCTACGTACTAGTCGCTGCATTATTGCATTTAGGGTTCTAACCATGTTTCTATCTCCTCTTGCGTTTGCTTTCCTTCTCTCTTTAACCATTTTAAGAGTTTCTTCAGTCATCCATTGATGTCTTTCTCTCTTTTTAATGAGAGGTATTATCTTGTTGCATACTGCCCTTTTTTGATCTTTGTCCCCTTTCTAGATAATCCTCAACATGAACTGGTTGCCGGCTCAGACAATGGTGGAACAGTCAGTGCATCTGAAGCCCTGCCAACTGGCTTCACCAAGTGCAGGAGGTGGGGGAAAGGTTTTTCTCTTTTTTTACCTGTTTCATTTTTAATTGTTTTCCTCTCCCATTGACTCAAAATTATGCAAAATTACTATGCCAAGCCTTGTTGGTGGGGTGCTGGCAGAAAAAGGGGGCCTAGGTTCTTGCAAACCCATAGACTCCACCAATATGACTCCAAAATGCCTGGTCCCCCCCTCCCAAGCTTTACTGTGTGTACCAGGAAAACTCTGAGTACTGCCCTGCATTTGCCCCCTTCTCCTACAGCACTTCCAATGGTCCCTCTCTGCCTATGTTTTTAGCAATATGTTCCTCTGATTCTTATTATCAATTTTCATTTGTTTTGCCAGAATTTGTGCTCTTTTTGTTCTCTCATTGGGAGTTCCACTTTTTAAAGCAGGGATGGGAAACAGTTCCCATCATTCCTGACCAGTGGCCAGGCTGGCTAGAGCTGATGGGAGATGAAGTCCAACAACATCTAAAGGGCTACAGGTTTCCCATCCCTGTTTTAAAGGAAGCCTTCCATATTTATTAACCATGCTGGCTCCCTCTTGGATTTGTCTCTACCTTTCCATTCTCTCTGAGCCACTATTAATGTGGTCCTCAGTAACCACCGAGCATTTTGGAGATATTTCATTCCATTGATTATCCTTTACAACTTCCTTTCAGCTAAGGCCCTCATTTTCCTTTTACAGGTTTCCTCTTATGAAATAAAATGTGACTGTGTTGTACTACCTGAAAATGGTGTATGTCAAATTTGATAACATTGTGCTCATTATTCTTGATAAGTTTGACAACAATTAATTTTTAATTTGATTAATTAACTAAATTCCATTAATGAATGAATGAATGAATTGCAAGGTCACTTCCCGTTTAGTCAACAACATGACTAGCAGCTCAGAGAGGCTGAAATAACATAAATAGCATTGTAAAATATTTAAAAAACAAACAGAATACATTCTAAAGCCTTGTAAATTTGTAAGCCCTCTGCAAATGGCTGAGGTTGTAACAATGTCCTTGTAACAGTTTATTTATTATTTTATTATAAACTTTCCAAAAGTCTCATTGTCTAATAAATCATTTAATTTTTATGTTATGTTTTGAACATTTCCAGGTATATTTTGTTTTAATACAGTGATACTTAATTTTTACATTATGCTCAAAGAGAAACCATATTAATTGGGTCTCTGTGTAATCAAGTGTCAGCATGGCATGGAATGCCCAGCTTGCATGTTATGCCATCTGTATAGACACAAGAAAGAGGTATGTCTGCCTGCTGCTCCATCACATGAAGAGTTACACTGCAGGTTATAAGGCAGGCCTGCCTTATGCCCTCCTGTTGCTATAAGACTACCCAATGTCTCTTGTTTTCCATTCTATGTAAGTAGAAAAGTTACATCTTCCCGCCAAATCCCAGTACATGTGCTAAGAGAACGTTGCTGTCTAGCACTCTGACCGCCACCTCCCTCCCCGGCCATTGGGTGGCATTCAGAGCTAGTCCTATTCAAAATAGACCCACTGAAGTTAATACACAGGAGACCAGGGCTCAAATCCCCACTCAGCCATAAAGCTCACTGGGTGACCTTGGCCAATCACAGGCTCTCAGTGTATACTACCTCACAGGACTGTTGTGAGAATAAAATGGGAGGGAAACCATGTATGTCACCTTGAGCTCTTTGTGGGGAAAATGGGATATAAATATTATAAACAGGTTCATTAATTTCACTGGGTCTACTCTGAGTAAGACTGAGATGAATACAACCCATTGCTTCATCCTATAGCCCTGGGCATTTTTCTGGCTATAGATTATTTACTTTATTATTTATTTATTTATTAGATTTATAACCCGCCCTTCCTCCCAGCAGGAGCCCAGGGCAGCAAACAAAAGCACTAAAAACACTTTAAAACATCATAAAAATAGACTTTAAAATATATTAAAACAAAACAAACATTAAAACAAAGCATCTTTAAAAACATTTTTAAAAAGCTTTAAAAACATCTAGTTTTTTAAAAAGGTTTTAAAACATATTAAAATGCAATTACAACACAGACAAAGATTGGGATAAGATCTTAACTTAAAAGCCTTGTTGAAAGAGGAAAGTCTTCAGTAGGGGCCGAAAAGATAGCAGAGATGGTACCTGTATAATATTTAAGAGGAGGGAATTCCAAAGGGTGGGTGCCACTACACTAAAGGTGTGTTTCCTATGTTGTGCAGAAGGGACCTCCTGATGAGATGGTATCTGCAGGAGGCCCCCACCTGCAGAGCACAGTGATCAGCTGGGTATATAAGGGATAAGTTTCAGGTATCCTGGTCCCGAGCTGTATAGGGCTATGTACGCCAAAACTAGAACCTTGAACTTAGCCTGGTAGCTACTAGGTAGCTACTAGGTAGCTAGTGCAATTCTTTCAGCAGCGGGGTGACATGTTGGTGATACCCTGCCACAGTGAGCAGTCTTGCCATCACATTTTTCACCAGCTGCAGCTTCCGGACCAACCTCAAGGGCAGCCCCACATAGAGGGCATTACAGTAATCCAGCCTGGAGGTTACCAGCTGTCATTTCATTACCAGCTGGCTTACCAGCTGAAGCTGGAAAAGACACTCCTAGCCACTGAGGTCACCTGGGCCTCTAGCGACAAAGATGCATCCAGGAGCACCCCCAGACTACAAACCTACTCTTTCAGAGGGAGTACAACCCTGTCCAAAGCAGGCAACTGTCCAATTATCCGAACTTGGGAACCACCAAACCACAGCATCTCAGATTCAGTTTATTGGCCCTCATCCAGCCCACCACCAAGTCCAGGCATGGCCTCTCCCAATTCAGATGTTACAGAGAAATAGAGAGCTGAGTATCATCAGCGTACTGCTGACACCTCACCCCAAATCTCCTGATGGCCACTCCCAAGGGGTTCATATAGTTGTTAAACAGCATGGGGGACAAGGTGGTACCCTGCAGCACCCCATAGCACAACTGCCAGGGGGCCAAAATACAATCACCCAATGCTATTCTCTGAAAACGACCCTGGAGATAGGATTGGAACTACTGTAAAACAGTGCCTCCAATACCCATCTCAGCAAGTTGGCCCAGAAGGATACCATGGTCAATGGTATCAAAAGTCGCTGAAAGATCAAGTAAGAGTAACAGGGTCACTCTCCCCCTGTCCTTCTTCCGATAAAGGTCATCCATCAGGGCAACCAAGGCCGATTCAGTCCTGTAACCAGGTCTGAACCCAGACTGGAATGGGTCAAGATAATCTGTTTCATCTAAGAATACTTGCAATTGCTGTGCCCCAACCCTTTCAATCACCTTCCTTAGGAAGGGGGTATTTGTGACTGGGCAGTAGTCACAAACCAATGGGTCCAGGGTGGGCTTTTTCAGGAGCGGTCGGATGACCACCTCATTCATTATATAATAATAATTGACATTATTGTTGTTGTTGTTGTTATTTCATTACCCACCCTTCACTCTGTGGTCCCAGGGCAGGTTACAACACTTTAAAATACATCCTTACTTGTGGTTGGCTGGAGACAGCTGCCTCTCAATCAGGACCCATCTGAGTCCAGAACGTTTTCAAAAGTTTGCTGTTGCCAAGTAGTCCTTTGTCTCTCAACGTGACCATCTATGCAGCTACATTATGTGGGAGGAGACCAGAAGCCTGTTTGTAAGTAGCTGCTACAGGATAAATTTCAACTAAAACATTCTCTTTATTTTTATTTTTTTAAAGTACCATTCTGCTTCTTCCTTTTGTCCTCATCTCTTTTTATTCTAAATAAACTTCAAAAAATTGGCTGTGGGGTTTGTGTGTGTACTTTTGCTGGACTCAAAGGAAATTTCCCCCTCACATGCCGAGATCAACTTGGCTCATGTTCCATGTTTGTATAAGTCAGGTTTGACAGAGAAAAGCAAGCTACCTTGCGCCCTGGAAAGGGGCGGGTAGGCTGCATGCTCACTCTGTCTTCCCTCATAAGTAACTACCTTGGATCTCTACAGAACACTTCCATCTAGGATTAGAGGGACCCTAAGGGAAGTGTCATGGCAGCATGCCTAAGAGTCTCTGTCATGGCTGACCCACTTGGACTGGAGCCATAGAAGGAAGGGGGAGAAAAGTCCTTTTCCCTTCCCGCCACATAGGTAACTTATGAAACAGACTCTAGTTATACATGAGGCTATAACTATGAAGAATGTAGTTGCCAAAAGGGCTATGCAGCAATTCATGGGAAACTAAGCATTCTGAAAACCTTTAGATGTGAAGCACAAAATTTGGTTGGGTAAAAAGGGCATTCATCAAGAGTTCAAATTTTGAAATTCAGATTTTGAAAAACAAAATCTGAACTTGGTATTCAAACTTAGAAGTTTGACCAGATACCAAGATACAAGGGCAAAATTGTACGCACTGAATGGGGAATTCCTGTGTGCTCAACAGGGTTTGGAAATCTCCTTCCAATTAATATGCTTCTCCCAAAACTTGGGAACTTTCAAAAATGGCTTCCAATGAAGGATGGGCTACAGTCAGAAAAGGAAAATAGGGGAGTGATGCGTTATTGTGGCTAACAGAGCAATACAACTCAGGGGAAGCAGGCAGAAGTGGTGCCGGCGAAGGAGAAGCTGGTAGGAAGCTCCATGGTATCCATTTGCCATTTGGGAGCTGAAGGGCTGGCAGAGTGTCAGCTCAGTTGGGAGCTGTGTGCATGAACAGAAAAGAAAAAGCTGGCTGTCACAGATACCCCTACTGACTCCCCATTTACTTCCATTATAATTATTATCTCAGACTGGCCTTTTTCTCAGTGTAACTTTTGCCTGGATTGGGACCTGCAGGAGTGCTCCGAATGGGAGTTGGATGTTTCTTAAGTCTCCCTTCAGCCCCTCCTCTGACACACCTCCAGAACACTCCTTTTTGGGTCTTCTACCGGCACCCCTTCTGCCAGGCTAGGCTTCCCTGGCAGACCCCCAGCTGAGTTGGCAGGGCCCTGGTTCCACCATCGCTCTGCCAGGGCCAGGGGCTTCCGCCAGCAGGGCCTGGTGGAGCCCAGTACAGCCAGGACCATTGGCTCAGTCGGGGGTCTGCCACATCCAACCCACCTCAGCCCAGGTTAATAGGAGTTGGATTGCACCCTAATGCAAGGATCTTTAGGTCTTAGTAATAAAGATGTGGGAGGGAAGTACTATTAGGTAGGGATGTAAGGAGGTAGCAATTTCTCTCCAAGCCTATGTTTGTCACAATCAGCACTGTTTTCATTCCTCAGTAGTTTTGCTTCTGCTGAAACCTATGTTATTCATCTCGCTATCCACTATGGCCAAAACTACCATCACTAATTATGTAAAAAACGTGGGATTTCTGTTCCTGACCTCTGATGAACATACGAATTGTAACAATTTCTGCTCCCATGTCCATTTCTAACGGAATTCTCCAACATCCCTGTCATTAGGATTAAATGCCTGTCCGCATCTAAAAAGAAAAAAAGGGGAATGATGTGTTCAGCTAGAATGAGAACACCATTCAAAATACATAAAAACAATAAAGGAGATATTTCTCAAACTTAGTAACTGAAACTGAAATAGTAGAAATTGAATGAATAAAAAGGAAAAGGGAAATTTCTCCATATAATATTGTTACGAGGTGCAAGGCTCGGAACTATAACTCCCACTCTACACCCCCACTTATTTTGTGTGGCTGGATATGCATTTCTGAGGTATTGTGCAAAGGATAAGGGCAGTTGTTGAGACACAAAATTAACTAAAAGCTACTGAATACATGTTGGCAGAGTTCCCTCACGTCTAGCAGAATAATCCCATTGTTCATTAGAAGTAGCCTGAGTTTTCTCAGGGTCAGCAAGAACATGCACACAAGCGCACACACGCATGCACACACACACACACACGCACACACACACACACACACACACCTCATGCCCAGACCCCTCCTTTGCAAGGGGGGGTGAGAGAGAAAAAGTCTTTTAAAACCGGGGCTTGAATCTAGAGAAAGAAGAACAGGGATGATGGTGATCTGAGCTCCAACACATGTAGCCACGCTCTCAAGGAACGCATCGAGGGACAGCAGGGACAGAACCAGGGAGAGAGTCTATGTCTCGGTGCAAACCTGGAGACTAAGAGATTCCTTCCTGTTTTTGGTTCAGAGTTCTTACACATCACTCCAGCTGTATTCAACTGCCCACTCTGGGCCTAGAATAGGTAATCTCTACTACCTGTCACTCTTTATAGTAATAGGGTCCTTTGATCTCTTAAGTTAAAAGTTACAAATGGGTTAGGATTTAATGATTAAGCTGCCATGCACCCAGTAATTTTGTAATGCTATTCTTCTCTTTCTCTCAATAAAATCAAGCTTTGCTTTAGTCTGACTTGGACCTGCATTTCTTGGGTTATATATATATATTTATTTATTTATTCAGCTTATATCCTGCCCGACTAGCAAACAGCTCTCTGGGCGGCAAACATAGCAACATATACAATAATAAAATTACAAAGTCAGTATAGCAAATATAAAAATACACCATCTAAAATAGAAATTACAGCATTTACATAAATAACTTAAATTAAAATGCCTCAGAGAAGAGAAAGGTTTTAACCTGGCACCGAAAGGATAATAGTGTCGGTGCCAGGCGTACCTCCTCGGGGAGACTATTCCACAATTCGGGGGCCACCACTGAGAAGGCCCTAGATCTTGTTACTACCCTCCGGGCCTCCCTATGGGTCGGGACCCAGAGGAGGGCCTTCGTAGTAGACCGTAGTATACGAGCCGGTTCGTAACGGGAGAGGCGTTCCTGCAGGTATCGTGGTCCTGCACCGTATAAGGCTTTATAGGTTAAAACCAACACTTTGAATCTGGCCCAGTAGCATATTGGAAGCCAGTGCAAGTGAGCCAGAACAGGTGTTATATGCTCAGACCGCTTAGTTCTTGTTAGCAGTCTGGCCGCCATATTTTGCACTAGCTGTAGCTTCCGAACCGTCTTCAAAGGTAGCCCTACGTAGAGCGCATTGCAGTAGTCCAAACATGAGGTTACCAGAGCATGAACCACTGATGTAAGGTCCTCCTTACTCAGATAGGGACGTAGCTGGGCTACCAACCGAAGTTGGTAGAATGCATTCCGTGCCACAGAGGCTACATGGGCCTCAAGTGACAGGGAAGAGTCTAAAACGACTCCCAAACTACGAACCTGATCCTTTAGGGGGAGTGTAACCCCGTCCAGGACAGGGTATGTATCCACCATCTGACCAGAGAAACCATCCACCAGCAGCATCTCAGTCTTATCAGGATTGAGTTTCAGTTTGTTAGTTCTCATACAGTCCATTGTCGCGTCCAGACAACGGTTCAGCACATCAACCGCCTCACCTGAAGAAGATGAAAAGGAGAAGTAGAGCTGCGTGTCATCAGCGTACTGATGACAACACACTCCAAAGCTCCGGATGACCGCACCTAACAGCTTCATATAGATGTTAAAAAGCATGGGAGACAAGACCGAACCCTGCGGGACCCCATATTGGAGAACCCACGGGGTCGAGCAATGTTCCCCAAGTATTATCTTCTGGAGACGGCCCGCCAAGTAGGAGCGGAACCACTGCCAAGTGCCCAAGAATGGAACATTTGCCACTGGTCTATAGTTGTTAAAGTCCTCTGGGTCCAAGGAAGGTTTTTTCAGGAGTGGTCTCACCGCCGCTTCTTTCAGACAGCCAGGGACCACTCCCTCTCGTAAAGAGGCATTTATCACTTCCTTGGCCCAGCTGGCTGTTCCATCCTTGCTAGTTTTTATAAGCCAAGAGGGGCAAGGATCAAGTACCAAAGTGGTTGCACGTACCTGTCCAAGCACCTTGTCCACGTCCTCGAACTGAACCGACTGAAACTCATCCAACAAAACATGACTAGACTGTGCTCCAGACACCTCATTAGGACTAACTGTCACAAAATGGGAATCTAGGTCCCAACGAATGCATAAGATCTTATGCTGGAAGTGCTCAGCAAACTCATTACAGCGGGCTACCGATGTATCTGCCATGTCCCGTGGGCCAGAATGGAGTAGCCCTCGGACAACTCTAAAAAGCTCCGCTGGGCGGGAGAGAGATGCCTTAATAGTGGCGGCAAAATGTTGTTTCTTCGCCACCCTCACCGCTCCTACATACCGTTACAGCGCATAATTGCATTCGTCGGGAGTTCATCTCCAACTCCGCTCAAGCCGTCTCCTATCTTGCTTCATCGCACTTAGCTCCAGAGTATACCAAGGAGCTGTATGAGCTCTACAAAGGAGAGGGCGCGCAGGAGCGATCGTGTCCACTGCCCGGGTCATCTCTGCATTCCACAGATTAGCCAGGGCTTCGACAGGAGCGCCACTCCTATCAGCCGGAAAATCCCCCAGAGCCCTTTGAAAACCATCAGGATTCATTAGTCTTCGGGGGCGGACCATTTTAATAGGTCCCTCACCCTTGCAGAGGGAAAAGGCCACTGAAAGTCTAAATTTCAGCAAGCAGTGATCTGACCATGACAAAGGGAGAGATGTAAGACTCCCCACATCCAGATTACTATCCCCATGTCCAGTAGTAAAAACAAGGTCGAGAGTATGCCCCGATGTATGTGTTGGGCCACTAACACGTTGAGACAGCCCCATGGTTGTCATGGCGTCCATGAAGTCCTGAGCTGCCCCAGACAAAGAAGCCTCGGCATGGATGTTGACATCCCCCAGTACTAATAGTCTGGGGGATCTCAACAATACCTCCGAGACCACTTCCGTCAGCTCAGTTAGGGAAGCCATTGGGCAGCAAGGTGGATGGTACACCAAAAGGATTCCCAGTCTGTCCGTCTGGCCCAACACAAGGTGCAAACACTCCAGACCCGTAACTGCATGGACACGGTGCTTGGTGAGTGAGATGGAACTCTTATAGACCACAGCAACCCCACCTCCCCGACCCTCAGATCTACCATGATGCTGAACCAAATACCCCGGTGGGCACAGCTGGGAGAGACTAACTCCTCCCTGCTCACCCACCCAGGTCTCGGTTATGCATGCCAGATCGGCTGCCTCATCCATAATCAAATCATGGACGAGGGAGGTTTTATTTTGTACCGATCTGGCATTAAGAAGCAGCAACTGGAGATCTGAGGGTTGGCTGAGAGGACAACCAACAACCCTGCAGATATGAGAAGGACCGGAACAAGGCACAGGCACTACATGTCTGGGCCACGTTCCCCTTACCTGGCACATCCTTCTCCTAACACCATACCTCCCTCTGCCCGTCACTACGGCAATTGGGGCCCCGTCTAGTCTCCCCACTTGATAGAAAGATCTCTTCCCCAGGCACATTGTAAACTATAAAAACAAAACTCATATAAATAAAAATACACACTCACTCATATCCCTAAAAGACAATAAAAAATAAAAATAAAAATAAAAATAATAAAATAAAAAATACAAATACAAATAAAAATAAAATAAAATAAATAAAAAAGAAAGCAGCAGCGCAGCAGCGCAGCAGCAACAGCAGCAACAGCAGCAACAGCAGCAACAGCAGCAACAGCAGCAACAGCAGCAACAGCAGCAACAGCAGCAACAGCAGCAACAGCAGCAACAGCAGCAACAGCAGCAACAGCAGCAACAGCAGCAACAGCAGCAGCCTCTCCTTCCCTTGGCGGTGATGGTCTCTTCCTCCTGCAGGCACTGGGTCTCCCAGGCCACCTCAGCCAGCCAGCTTATGTATCTCTCCAAAGAGGGACAGGTGGTGAAAATCAGTCCTAGCTGGCTGGGTACCTGGGGCCTGGTCCTGCCAGGCAGAAGTCCTACAGGGAAGGGCGGTGGAGGTGGTGGTCCCACAGCAGCAGCAGCAGCAGCAGCAGCAGCAGCAGCAGCAGCAGCAGCAGCCTCTCCTTCCCTTGGTGGTGATGGTCTCTTCTTCCTGCAGGCACACTTCAGGGCAAAGCACTTGTTTTATCCGTAGCAAAAGATTCCCCTCCTCTCAAGGTGGTGTGTTTCATGGGACATGTGGGTGGCAAGTTCACACACTCAAGTTCCCAAGAGCACGTGTCATAACAAATATGGAGACAGTACCTAGTGTTTGGATTTTCCAGATACAAATCATGGTTGGATCACAAATCATTGCCCACTCCTGGTGTTTACGATGCTAATTGGCTACCAACATGACACCATGAAAAGCAGCTTTGGGAAGTGGGAATTTGGATTTGGTGAAACCAGCACTTAACCCTTTCCTACCTACAGCTTCCCCACTGCAAATCCGACCCCTACCCCCCAATGTCTTTTTCCCTTCCTGCAGGATTCAAAACGCGATTGCTCTCAGATGCTTGCCATCCAGAATCCTATCTGGCACATGGTTAGCCTGCCTAAATCCCCTTGACTTCAATGATATTTAAGCAACCTAGTTTTTGTGCAGGTTTGTCACAAAAGCCTGCCTTTAATTTTCTTCAAAAAAACCCTTGTGGATTTGTAACATATCCTCACACTTGCTCTTTTCTACCACAACACTATCCAATTAGCTCCTAATCACTTGAGATTCATAATTTAAGAGACTCTGCAGTGATCTCAAAAGGTTACTCAGCAATTATGCTAATATGACACCTTTCTCCTGAGACACCATGCTTTCTCCTCAAGATACTTTAAATCACACTCCAGCCATTGACAAAGCACACAGTTTTGCTTAGTATGAGACCTCTCACTATTTAAGTGGGAGGTTCCTTTAGGACTGATTCAAGCATAGCAAATGTGGTCATCAAGTAATGTCAAATGTCAAGTGATGACAAAATGAAGAAGTAATGATAATCCATGAAGCAATCATAGGTTCTGTGATTGTTTGGATTGATCCTTGTGCGTTCTAGAGAGTCGTGTGCCTAGCAGTTGGGTAGCAGCAAATGGTGATTCAGAACCCATTAAATTATTTAACTTCAGCAAACTGGAGATTAAGAGCCAAACAGGTGTGATATTATTCATGCAATTGCATGAATTTCTTTGAAGAGTAAATAGACATGTCCCCCCCACCGCCCACCCTGAAGCTGAATTAGGACCACAGCAGATGGGTCCCAACTGTTAGAAGTGGGGCAAGAGCAACTCCTGTTTTGTTCTTTTGTTTGTGCTCCAGAAGGGAGATAGAGCTAGGGTCCTCCAGATAGATAGGCTTGTTTACCTTTACCTGTGATGCTCTGACTGACTTCCTTCTGTCACTAGACTGTTACATCTTTAGGGAAGCTTACCTGCCCCTCCTCCTTCCGCCCTTTCCACTCCTTTCTTCTCCGGCTGTCCAGGAGAGAGGAGACATCCCTTTGTCTCTGCTCTCTCCAAGCCATGAGGCTAACTCCCGCACCTGGGCGTTATGCCTCCAACTTAGTTAGTTAGTTAGTTAGAACTAGGTTTGCCTTTTCTATCTACTATGTATTTCTATAAATAAAGTAGCTTTTCTTATTTTACTAAGTCTCCAGTCTCAGTGATGCTGATGCAGGGTAAAAGCCTGCTTTCTTAGGTAAACGCACGCACATGCTGGCACACTTGCATTTCAACATCTGCTGTTACCATGCTGCTGTGGTATTGCTTTAAACGAAATTAAGCACACACAAATACACACAGCCCAACACCAACTATGTTCCCAGTTTAGATCAGCTGCTCCAATGCAGTTATTTACTTTAAAAAAATACACCACAAAGTTGCAACTCATCTGAATAACATTGGGCCTGTCTGGACCATATGAGAAAAGGGGAATAGGTCTTAAGCATAATTTTTAGTTACAGGAAACCTGAACATCATAAAGAAGTAACCTTGGTGTGAGTCTAGACATTAGAATCCTTCGAGGTAATAGCTATCCCACTTTATCATAAAAATTCCAACTTCATTACTTATGATTTTAAGCAGTACTTTGCTGAAGGAAATGGATCACTGGTTCTCTCACAATCCATTGTTTTGGTGGGAGAAAAAAGAATGAAAAGAATGGGGGAAGGTGTTATGCTTGCCCCACTTATCTGAGCGGTGAGCATTTTCCTGGCTTTGGTTTCCTTTTATCCCTGGAGTCTTATAGCATTTTGTAATATTTGAATATATTACATGCAGGTTAGGCTTTCATGGAGACACACAGATTAAACACTCCAACAGAGAGTCAAAGTTTGGAGAAAAACAAGGAGCAGATTTTTTGAGTGATAGAGTGTGAGCTAGTTGTAGAATTAAAAACAAATTCCTGGGGTCAGTATGTTCTCACAAGCACCCTTTTCCTTAATTTTCTGTGAAGGTGGGCACCCTTCAACCACTATTTTGTACCTGGTTACTGTTGGTGAACCTCAGGGTTCAAGCACAAAACAAAAGGAAAAGGAAAGGACTGCCTTCAAGTTGATTCTGACTTATGGGCGACCCTATGAATAGCGTTTTCATGGTAATTGGTATTCAGAGGTGGTTTAACATTGCCTTCCTCTGAGGCTGAGAGACAATGACTGGCCCAAGGTCACCCAGTGAGCTTCATGGCTGTGTGGGCATTCGAACCCTAGTCTCCCAGGTCATAGTCCAACACCTTAACAAAGTAGAACTAAAAGTCTAAAGCAGCCTTTCCCAACCAGTGTGGCTCCAGATGTTGTTGGACCACAACTCCCATCTTTCCTGACCATTGGCAATGCTGGCTGAGGCTGATGGGAGTTGTGGTCCAACAACATCTGGAGGCACACTGGTTGGGAAAGGCTGGTCTAAAGTCTGTCCATCCCTGCCTTTGGGTAATCCACAGGGACAGTCCTATTCACAGAAATCTGATCAGAACAATAGTGCTGGGTGGTTTCAATGTCCATGCTGAGGCTGCCTCTAGTGTTCTGGCTCGGGACTTCATGGCCTCCATGACGACCATAGGGCTGTCTCAAGTTGTTACTGGCCCAACATGTAGGGCAGGGCACACCCTCAAGTTGGTTTTTGCTCCAGATGGAGGAAGGGGTGGTCTGGAGATAATGGGGGTGGATGTCACCCCATTGTCATGGTCAGATCACTTCCTGGTGAAGTTTACACTTACAGCTCTGATCCTTCCCTGCAGGGGTGGTGGACAGATTAAGATGGTCCACCCCTGCAGACTAAAGGAATCCACAGGATTCCTGAATGCCCTGGGGGAGTTCCCAGTAGATAGAGCAGGTGACCCTGGTGAAGCCCTTGTCACACTGTGGAACAGTGAGGCACGTCGGGCTCTTGATACGGTTGCCTGCTCTGGCATTATGGAGCCTGGCTTGCACCTCGGTACACCAGTGAACTAAGGGCAATGAAACAGGCTGGATGACCGCTAGAGTGCAAGTGGCGAAAGATGTGCTATGAGGCTGATCGGGCATGAGTAAAACATCATAACCATGCCTACTGTGTGGGGGTGAGGGTGGCGAAGAAGGCCCAATTCTCTGGCTCCATCGCATCCTCAAGAGCTGTCCAGTGGAGCTTTTCTGTATTGTCAGGGGTCTGTTGACATCAGTTCCAGGAAATGGAGTTTTAGACCCTTTGGAGGCCCACTGTGAATTGTTTGCAAGGCACTTTGAGGGTAAAATTGCTCACCTTCATAGCAGTCTTGATGCCCCATCCACATCTACTGTAGACCCCAATGAGGTGTCCAGTGCAACGTCTGCTGCAACTTCTTGGGAACAGTTTCAGTTAATGAGGCCTGATGACGTGGACAAGGTGCTTGCGATGATGCGGCCAGCAATGTGTCCTCTTGACCCTTGCCCTTTTTGGCTTATTAAAGCTTGCCAAGAGGATCTGACCGAGTGGATCCAGGGTGTGGTCAATACATCATTACGGGAGGGAGTAGTTCGAACCACCTTGAAAGAGATGGTGATCCGACCACTCCTGAAAAAGCCCACCCTGGACCCATTGGTTTGTGACAACTACAGACCGGTTGCAAATACCCCCTTTTTAGGGAAGGTGATTGAGAGGGTTCTGGCGCAGCAACTGCAAGTACTCTTGGATGAAACAGATTATCTTGACCCATCCCAGTCTGGGTTCAGGCCTGTTTACGGGACTGAATCGGCCTTGGTTGCCCTGATGAATGATCTTTATCAGGAGAAGGACGGGGGAGTGTGACCCTGTTATTCTTACTTGATCTCTCAGCGGCTTTTGATACCATTGACCATGGTATCCTTCTGTGTCGACTTGCTGAGATGGGTATTGGAGGTACTGTTTTACAGTGGTTCCGATCCTACCTCCAGGGTCGCTCTCAGAGAACAGCATTGGGTAACTATCTTTCAGCCCCCTGGTAGTTGTGCTGTGGGATGCCACAGGGTACCATCTTGTCCCCCATACTGTTTAACATCTATATGGAGCCCTTGGGAGCAGTTATCAGGAGCCTTGGGGTGAGGTGTCGGCAGTATGCTGATGGTACCCAGCTCTATTTCTCTGTAATATCTGAATCAGGACAGGCCGTGCAAGCCCTGGACCAGTGCCTGGACTCAGTGGTGGGCTGGATGAGGGCCAATAAACTGAGTCTGAATCCTAGCAAGACGGAGGCACTGTGTGTTGGTGGTTTCCGAATTCGGATAATTGGTCAGTTGCCTGCTTTGAATGGGACCGTACTCCCTAGAGCAGGTCCGTAGCCTGGGGGTGCTCCTGGATGCATCTTTGTCGCTAGAGGCCCTGGTGACCTCCATGGCTAGGAGTGCCTTTTACCAGCTTCAGCTGGTAAGACAGCTGCTGCCATTTCTGGACTGGGATAGCTGACCACTGTTGTCCACGCACTGGTAACCTCCAGGCTGGATTACTGTAATGCCCTCTATGTGGGGCTGCCCTTGAGGTTGGTCCGGAAGCTGCAGCTGGTGCAAAATGCGGCGGTGAGACTGCTCACTGGGACAGAGTATCGCCAACATGTCACCCCGCTACTGAAAGAATTGCACTGGCTTCCCATTTGCTACCGGGCCAAGTTCAAGGTTCTAGTTTTGGCGTACAAAGTCCTATACAGCTCGGGACCAGGATACCTGAAAGACTGTCTTACCCCTTATATACCCAGTCGATCACTGCACTCTGCAATCGAGGGCCTCCTGCAGATACTATCTTATCAGGAGGTTTGTTCTGCACAATATAGGAAACATACCTTTAGTGTGTCAGCACCTACCCTGTGGAATTCCCTCCCGTTGAATATTAGGCAGGCGCCATCTCTGCTATCTTTTCGGTGCCTTTTGAAGACTTTCCTCTTTCAACAAGCCTTTTAAGTTGAGACCTATCCCAGTCTGCGTCTGTGTTAGAATTGCTTGTTAATATGTTTTTTTAATAATGTTTTTAACCCTTTTTAAAAAGATGTTTTTAAAGCTTTTTTAAAAAAAATGTTTTTAACGTTGTTTCGTTTTAATGTATTTTAAGGTCTGTTTTTATGATGTTTTAAAGTGTTTTTAGCGCTTCTGTTTGCTGCCCTGGGGTCCTGCTGGGAGGAAGGGCGGGATATAAATCAAATAATAAATAAATAAATAAATGGTGATACCTGATTCCATATCTGGGATAAAAGAAGTAACTAAAATTCTTCCTGCTATCCACATTACAAGGAAAATCAAAAGCAGGAATAACAACTCATTACTGGGTTATAGTGGTATATTGTATCTGGGCAGTTCCTTAGCTCTCTAACACCACTACTAAAAGCAGTGGTATAATATGTATCATATAAATGGCCTTTCAACTGATATACACAAATTCCCTTTGACAGAAGTGGCTGCAGTGCCGATGTCATGTGGGAAGAAGTTGGTGTGATCTGACCAGAACACAGCCAGCAGCATTTCTCACTGCAACAACATTTCTTCCCACTACCTCAATTGCAGGAGGTGATGTGGTTGTATCTATGTTTCCTCATGGGTAAGTGCATGGCTGAAGAGGTCTTGTGGCTGTTTGTGAACAAGGGAAACCAACTGTGTGATCTGATCCTGAGAGACAGCATAAGCTGTGCAGATTTCATGAGTCTTTTCACTGAGCCATCTGTCTTTTTTTAAAAATCCAGGTGTTTTTTCCTAGCTTGGTTTCCGCTAATGAGCAAATGTTATGTTTGTATAAATGTACAAAAAAAATTGCACATACAAAAAAGAAAAGGTTAGTTTTCTTTCCACCCTGGGTGTGGGAGTGGGGATGGGGAATCTGTGGACCTATGTTCATGATGAACAAAATAAAATGTGGAATATGATACTTTGACTTATTCATTTTAAAAGGTAAGGCTGAAACTGCATGTTCTGTCTTTATCTCAGCCGCTGCGTGTGCAAATCTAATGCAAATCAGGTCTAGGAAGGTGCCCTTTCCAGTGGAGAAGTGGTAGGCAGAGCACTTACCAATCCTCATCCACTGCTTTAACCCTTCAGCTCCCAACCTCCACATGAGCTGCTGTTCTATGATGCCAAATCCCATGTCTGATTTTGTAGTGAAACATGGGTCTACAACTCTTGCTTGGGGAACAAATGGTGGGGAAGAAGCATGGAGAGGAAAAGTGGGTGACAAGAAAAGGGTTCCAGCCAGGCAGCTGTGCCTTCTTTTAGGATACTCCATTCCACTATACCCCAATTTTCATTACCTCCTCTAACAGATACTCTCCATACTGTGGCACCAACACAGTCCTCATTGGGTTGGGTGTTTTTGGAAGGAGAGCAGGGTTATCACCTGGGGGGGTGGTCCTAAATTATTATTTTTACCTCTACAAACCTTGGAGCTCCCCAAGCATATTGGTACCTCCCTCTTGTTTCTTAGCATCCCTGTTTTCACAACTTACTCAGCACCTGAGTTCGCTATTAGCATACATAAATATTTTATGTACATTCTGCAATGACACTTATGATGACCAATGTTTGGAGCAATGGGCTGAGAAACACAGCAGACTTTCCTGGGGCAATTCCTGCTTCTGTCTAGGCTGAATTAACTGCATATATTATTTTCTTTTGCTAGTCTGCTTTCTTTTGGCCATACTCTGCCAATTCTCAGCTGGAAGCCAGATGGATAGAGAAGAAGGAAAAATAAAATTGTGGAGGGGAGAGAAAGGAAAACCACCTAGTTTGGGAGGATTTACAGCCTCTTTGTTGGTTGTTTCCATTTTTAAACTACAGCATATATAAGGCCCAAATTCCCATGTTTTCCGTAATTAAAAAAATCCATGTTGTCCCAGTGCTTTTGCCACCAATGGTGATTCACCCATTGTTCCAAAAAGGCAGATGCTTTATTTCTAGAAAAGGAGGTTAATGGTATGTGACTATAACCTTACACCAGGGGCGCACAAATTAAATATTTCAATTATTAATTTTATTACATTTATACACCACCTTTCCTCCAAGGAGCTAAAAGTGGTGTACATGGTTCTTTCCCCTTCATATCCCCACAACAACCCTGTGAGGTAGGTTAGGCTGAGAGACAGCAACTGGCCCAAGGTCATCCAGTGACCTTCATGGCTGAGCGGGGATTCAAACCCTAGTCTTCCAGGACATAGTCCAACCTCTACATCAGACACTGGTTCATAAATATTTTAATGTTTTGGATGCGAAAATTTCAGCCTGCTTTTGAAAAATGTTCTATCTGTCTTTCTACACCACCTTTTGGTCTCAAAGGAGGTGCCCAAGGTGGGTTACAACAATTGAAATCTCAGTACAATTAACACTTGAGAGCATTAACATAAGCCAAGTTGAAACAAATAAACAAAATCCTCAACAAATATGATTAAAATATACTAAAACCTTGGTGGAATAAGCCCATTTTTGCTGCCCACCTTAAAATCAGAGAGAGGCCTAATCTAACATAAATAAAGTGTCATTACAAAAATCAAGTAAATTCTGAACTTGAAATAGGCTTTACAACACAATACTCCATACCAGTTGCTCGCACTGCAAACCAAAAATCAACCTTTTGCACTACTGAGGAATAAAAATGCAAGTACTACTGCTACTTAATGTAGATACCAATTGGACCTCTAATTGCTTAAACGCAACCTTAATAAATTCAGAACTCTTACCAATTGCAGGACAGAGATTTACTTTATTCCATCAGAAGTGAAAAATACAAGACTATTCTAGTACAACACTAAATAAAGTTTATTTTCCCCAAGAATGTCAATTTTGAAGTCTCTCTGCATTGCTTCCACTGCCTGTGTTTTCCCTCTCCCATTCATCCTATAGTGGAGAATGATCTGAGAAGTCATACTCTTTTTCTCTTAGTTTTCATCCAGGTGCATCCAGGGAAGGTAATCCAGTGAAATTAACCAGCAGCAAGTTCAGGATGAAGCAAGAGAAGTATGTATTCAAGCAGTTCACACCTGTATTAACATTGCAGTGGCCACTGATATAAGATGAAATATTCCAAGCATTATATACATTTACACATAACGCTAGAAGCAACATCTCCATATTCAGAATTAGACAGATGCTAGGAATGAGCAACAGAGGCTGTCTAAGGACCAGTAAGCTTGACATTAATTAATTGCACCAATTAAATTAATTGACATGCACATTTTTGTTATGTAACTAGCAGCGACAGGGAAGCCTGGGCAGACTAAGGACCATGAAGGGTTAGCAGGGGAAATTTAATTCCTACCATGGTCCCCACAAAAACTGCCCACCCTGAAGCTGCTATTTCCAATCCAAGGCAGTTCCCATTTACACCAATGGAGGCTTCACTTGAAATTCAAATAGAAGCTTTAACGTTTAAAGTTTAGGTTGACCTTGATATTGTTTTGCTCTGTGTTTGAGCTTTGTTGGTGTGTCTGCCTGACTATTATTAGAGAAACAGTACTGATTACATGGAGTTAAAGTCTGACCCAGCATCACAATGCTTACACATTTATATATTCAAAAGGACATAATCTATTTAAGTCATACTCAGGAGTACACTCATTGCAATAAATTGACTTAAGTTGCAATAAAATCTTACATGTCTGAGGACCCCAATACCTCCTAAAATGTCTCTACCTCTATGAACCTGCTTAGAAGAACCCTTAGGTTGTCATTGGAGGCCCTCCTTTGGTTGCCCCCTACAGCAGAAGTATGAAGGGTGGCTGAAGAAGAGAGGGCTTGTTCAGTAGTGCCCCCCCACACACACACACAATAGAATGATCTCCCCATTCCTGCCTGGCATCAACAATGACACCTTTTCAGCCCCAGGCCAAAACATAACTTTATTCATAGGCATTTAATGGTTGAGATTTCTTAACTGCTGCTGTGGGGATAGTTGTTGTGTTATGCAAATATTATGAAAATATCTAAAATACTTTTAGATATTTAGTGTGGCTGATTTCAGTTGGTTTGAATTTTTATTATATATATTCTGTATTTATTTGAACACTGGTCTCCCAGTGTCCTAGTCCAACACACTAAAATAATAACAATAACAACATACTATTACTACTACTACAACTAAAGTTCATTTTATTTCAGTTGGTCTGCTGTGACTTATCTTTGTTAAAGACAGCCCACAATTTGGAATTTCTTGTACATGATGTAGGTCAAAACAGAGGGAGAAAAATAATTGGAATATTTCCAGTATTGACAATTACTAGCCCTCCTTTAATTGTCAGATGCTCCTGAGATGTTTACAGGATATCAGGCAATTCTAAAGTGAATGACACATTTCATGGATACCATTGATACTTCTGAAAACAATTGGTTAAGAGAGTTCTTGGCATGCAGCAGGAACCCAAGACCACATGGCTATATTAGAAGAATAAGCACTCAATCAAGTATACATTTAACTCTTAAATCATTAAAGGGCAATATGAACAATTTCACATCAATTCCAAAAGTTTAAAAGGTCATTTGTTGTTGTTATGTGCCTTCAAGTTGATTACAACTTATGGCGAAAAGGTTATACTTCACCAAAAATTTGCAAAAAGGGGAACAGCTGCAGCACTATGGGGAACTGAAGAAGACCTGCCCTGGGAGTGAGTATCTGAGCATCTGGGTGCTTGCTGCTTGCTCCTTTGGGCTGCTGTCTTTTGAGATAGCTGAAGTCCCTGGTATGTGCTGCAAGGAATGGGACCCCCTGCCTGACCCTTGCTCCAGAGAGAGGCTGCAGTTAATCTTGCAGTCTCTTGCATCAGCTCCTGGCTGCCCTTGGGTGGTGGGTCTGCCACCGGCAGGGTTGCCACCAAAGGGAGTTACCCCTTGGGGAGTCCCTTACGGAGTCGCAAGGGAGAGGGCACTACCCTCTTCCATTTCTTTCTTTCTTTCTTTCCATCTGGAGGAGATTGGATAGTAGAGAGGGTGTATGTCTCATATGTACTTCCTGTGCAGGGTGAGAGCCTGTGCAGTGAACTGAATGATAGGAGAAAGTCACCAGATGCCTTCAGAGTGAGGGTCTGTAACTGGCAGAAGGCTGGCTCTCCCTGGGTGTGAAACAGAGGGGGAGTAGATGTGCCCTGTGTGAAAAATATTGAGTGGGTCTGACTATTCCTAATTCTCGTAGAGGCCTACTGGGATAATTGGCTCAGGTAGGTTTTGTTGGTGGGCTGTTGGTGGATCCATATCAGGTGTTTAGGAGGAGTCTTAGGAAGGAGGAACATGGTTGATGACACCCCAGTTTCAGTGATCATGGGTACAGGGAAATATAGCCATGGGGAGGTGGTGAATTCCATAGAAGATGAGGGCAAGGCTATCTACACCTTGTTCCTCACTCCCACTCCTCTCATGGATGGGTTCCTTGTTGCTCATCTGCTGTGCCCACTGGCCTGTGTATGTTGTTGTTTAACACCAGATCGGTACACAATAAGACCACACTCATCCATGATTTGATCATGGATGAAGGTGCCAGTTTAGTGTGCATTACTGAGACCTGGATGGGTGAGCTGGGAGGACTTGATCTGACCCAGCTTGGTCCACCTGGATACTCAATGCAACATTAGCACAGGCTGCAGGGACTGGGGGGCGGAGGAATTGCTGTGGTCTACAGAACTTCCATCTCTGTCACCAGGAAACCACTCTGTCTTGGAGCTGGCTGCTAGGGCCTGCACCTGGTGTTGGGCGAAGGAGACAGTAAACTAGGGTTGCTGCCCAGCAGCTTCTCTGCCTGAGCTGGTGGAGGCCATCTCGGATGTGGTGTTGGAGGAGCCCAGAATGATAGTGCTGGGTGATTTCAATGTCCATGCTGAGGCTGCCTCTAGTGTTCCAGCTTGGGACTTCATGGCCTCCATGACGACCATGGGGCTTTCTCAAGTTGGCACCCGCCCAATGCATAGGGCAGCGCACACCCTCGACTTGGTTTTTCCTCCAGATGCAGGAAGGGTTAGTCTGGATATGGGGGGGTGGATGTCACCCCATTGTCATGGTCAGACCACTTCCTGGTGAAGTTTAGGCATGGCTCTGATGCATCCCTGCAGGGGTGATGGACAGATTAAGATGGTCCACCCCCGGAAACTAATGGAATCCACTGGATTTCTGAATGCCCTGCGAGAGTTCCCAGTAGATAGAGCAGGTGACCCTGTTGAAGCCCTTGTCACGCTGTAGAACAGTGAGGTGTGTGAGGCTGTTGACATGGTTGTCCCCGAGCACCCTCTCCGGCATTGTGGAGCCTGTTTTGATCACTGCATTCTGCAGGTGAGGGCATCCTGTAGATACCATCTTATCAGGAGGTACGTTCTGTACAACATAGGAAATGGACCTTTAGTGTGGCGGCACCTATCCTGTGGAGTTCCCTCCCCTTAAATATTGGACAGGTCCCATCTCTGTTATCTTTTCGGTGCCTATTGAAAACCTTCCTCTTTCAACAAGCCTTTTAAGTTGAGACCTTATCCCAGTCTGTGTCTGTGTTGGAATTGCTTTTTAAGATGTTTTTAAACCTTTTTTTTTAAAATGCTTTTAACCTTTTTTAAAAAGATGTCTTGAAAGCTTTTTTAAAGAAATGTTTTTAAAGATGTTTTGTTTTAATGTATTTTAAAGTCTATTTTTATGATGTTTCAAAGTGTTTTTAGTGCTTTTGTTTGCCACCCAGGGCTCCTGCTGGGAGGAAGGGTGGGATATAAATCAGATAAATAAAAAAATAAAAATTCTTACTTCATGATCAGATTTACGATACCTAATCAAATCGGGCATTTTCTTCAATCTGCTAATAATATAATACTTAACATTTCGTATAGCAGTTATCCTGCATGTTCAAAGTGTGTCACTCACATCATTTCAGATAGTGCCCTTCTTACTGTCTTTTACACACCAGGCAAAGACATTTGTATTCTCCCATAGTTTAAAACTTTAGAAGAACCTGCCCTTAATAATCTCTTCAGTTTTTACTCTTTGTTCTGTCCTGATCTGTTGGGTTTTATTGTATTCTGTTGGACACTGAGAACTGTCAGTTGAAGAGGGGTATGCACATATCTAAATTAAATAAAATACCTTCCAGTAATCTTTACAATGGGTTTGGGGAACCTGTGACCCTCCAGATGTTACTGGACCACAACTTCCATCACCCCTGCCATTGGCCATGTTGGCTGATGGGAGCTGTAGCCCAACAATTTCTGGAGGGCCACAGATTCTCTACCCCTGCCTTACAACATTGTGGTAAGAGAGGCCAGCGATATTATTTCCATCTTGCGGAGCGAGGGCTGATGAACTGAGGCTATTCATTGAGATTATTCATTGATGCTGTTCATTGAGTTCATGGGCTGAGGTGAGATTTAAACCAGGAACTTCCCAGATCTCAGCCTACTCTATTAGCCATCATACAATACCAGATCTCATGTTGAATTCCTTACCCAATGCATAACAGGACAGTTCCATATTACATTGTACTGATAAACAAAGCAACTGGTTGTATTCTGTGTGTATCCTAAAAGAAGAACCAAACATTTTCAACATTGACTTGCATACTTTATGCCATAAAGTATGTGGCAACAGTGGAGAACCTGTGGCCCTCCACATGCTGCTGTACTACAGCTCCCATCATCCCTGGCTATTGGCCATGCTCATTGAGGCTGATGGGAGTTCAATAACATCTGGAGGGCCACCCCTGATCTATGGTTATATTATAACATATCCCTTCATTAAAAATACATTTTGAAAAGTCTCATGTTAACAGCAGATTTAAGTTCGACAAAGCCAGGACAGAGAAACAGATGCCTAATTGGGTTGTTGGTATCCAGACTATAAAGAGATGATATTTTATGGGGGTAATTGTATATGAAAATAATAAAAGTAACTGTTTAGCTGCACATTCTTATATGTCTTTTGGTGTTGATTTGTTCAGAGGTCACGGCAGTGTGATTGCCAGACTACTGTTGCACAGATGCGAATGAGTTTCTGATTGCATTTTGCAAATGTGTTGTTAAGTGCACTGGGTGTTCTCTTGTTTTCCTTTACTGCCTGGGAATCTGTCCAATTCTGTTTCACACACTCCATAACACCTTGGCAATAGTTACAGTTATGAGGCTGATTGTGTCTCTGTACATATACAGTGTAGGGAGCGTTGAAAGATGTATCTGAGCTTCACTTCAATTTTCAAATGTGCTGTTGAAATAGATAGCTAGATATGGGATAAGAGTTCTCTGGTTTACAGTAGAAACAGTATCTAATAAAAGATGTGGGTAGCTCTGCTTTGCCTTAGTGGCCTATCCCTTTAAGATATCCCAGGTCTCTAGTTCTCCATCATGTCCAAGCAGAGATGTCACAGCCCTATTTCCCAACTTCCCAAAAGGTGCTAACAGCACCTTCCTGGCTACCTATAGTCTTTCTGATTGGCTGCTTGAAGCCACCTGTCAATTAGAGCCCATCTGAGTCAAGAGTCCTTAAAAATGGAATGCTGCCAACATTCCTTTATCTCTCATCCTACAACCAACTCTAGAGGTTACTAGCATCAAAGGTGACCACGGGAGTAAGTTTTGCTATGTTAGTTTGAGTTTGCCTAGTGTACAGGATCAGTTAGACTGCTATTCTGTGTAGCGTTTTGTTTTCCTTTTGATAGTGCATATTTCTTGTTTCTCCCTCTTTCCTTTTCTCTTAAATTAGTTGGGCTGTACTGGTTTCTGTACACACTTCAGAGACTGAAGTTGCAAGGAGACTTGGAATTCAGCTAGCAGTCCCTTTACTTCTAAGTAGACTACCATAAGGCAGTGAGAGTCCCACATCCCTTACCCTAGGTGACAATAAGTGGTTGGTGGCAAGAAAAAAGAAGTAGAGTGGATAACCCATTGCCAGTGAGCTACTCTACTGGGTTGGTATTGAAGTAGGGTGTTGCTGTCCATCACAAAAGGAATTTCCATGGACTTACCCTGATTGATTATTGCTGCCTTTTAACAACATTGGGCACAATCTCCAGAAAGCTATACATGCCCCATTTAAAATAATGAGAACTGTAGAATAATAGATTGTCTGGGATGGGGTTTGGAATAAGGAAGGTGACTTCTTATGCTCTGAGGCGCATAAGAGCCCAGGTTTTCAGTAGCAAAAATAACATTTTGAGACCTGCCTGAATAGTGTTTATCAAACAGTGCAACCTGAATCTATATATGCAATTGAATTTTGAATCTATATTATTTTAGCAGTAGAAAGCCCTTTTCTTTAGTATCTGCTTATATAAGGGAAAATTCTTTTAAAGTAATCCATAGGAAGTTCTATTGTATCCTGGAACACTTAGGACATATCGGGTCTGCCATGTTGTTGGCACAGATGCCCAGATAAAGGAACTTACTGGCATATGTTTGGAATGTGGGTGGGTATCAGTATTTTGGGACAAAGTGCTGGGGGAAAGTGATTCTGTGATCTATCTCTACAGCCTCATTCATATACTTATCACATCACGGATCTTCTTCATATGGTTGAGGACCACGATATGCAGCATGCCTCTTACTTCTACTATGTGTAGATGCTCAGCATGGAGGCCTTGGGCAAGCAGCAGGGAAGGATCATACAAATCAGCCCTTCATGTGAAATTCTTTTTTTTTATGTGCCATGCATCTCAGCCACATAACAAGTCTAAACAAGGTTTATTTTTATAAGCAAAATGTGTACAGCTGCTGCATCACTCAGTATGTAATTCTAAGTGCAGGTCAAATCACTTCTCTTTACTGTCTGTTTCCTGTGGAATTAGACTAGAGCGGCATACACACTATACATTTAAAGCACATTTAAACCATGTGACTTCCTCCAAAGAATCCTGGGAAATGTAGTTCGTTATGGATTCTAGGAAATGGAGCTCTGGGAGACGTAAATTACAGTTCCCAGAATGCTCTGGGGGGAACCATGTGCAGTGCTTTAACTATATGGTACATACACAACCTACATCTCCCAGCAAGCATACATTATATTATCCACGTGGGAGAAGGAAGTGGTGCATACCCATTTCTTTGCCATGCAAAGAGGATTGGCAGCTCATATGAACCAGACCTGTGATGCTAGGCCCACTACCAATGTCTCAGTGCCCACCACTAAATATTGTCCAAAGCCATAAATCCTGAAACAATGTAAAATGCAAACAACCTTTTTTGAGCTTTAGTTGAAACTCTTGTGGAAACAACAGTTTCCCTCCTTCAGCTTGTTATCTTGCCTGCCATTTGAAATGGCTCCATTTACAACAGTGGATAAGGTACAAGTGCTAAGTTAAAGTAGGCTTTGTGATCCGTTTTGTTTGACAGGACAGTCAAATGAGTAGAAGGCTAAAATTAAAGATTAACTGGTGTCCTTAGATTACATATTTTACTACCTTGAACCAAGGCTATAAATTCCTTAACTTTATATTGAGCCACATTGATGTGAATGATTTCCTGTCTATAAAAATCATTGCCTTGTATGATTTATTAGAAAGAAGAACAAACATTTTCACCATTTCTATTTAAGTTGGAAATAAACCATTAGAACCTTTAAAGGATCCAGGGACAATTTTGCAATTTCCACTGACAGAACAGGAACATTATGAGTGCATGAGCTTGCAGTTCTATGTACATTTACCTGGACTAAGTTCCACTGAACTCAGTAGGACTTATTTCTGTGAAGACATGCATAAGACTGCGGTGTAGGTCTCCTTGCTTTGTATTTGTAGATTTGCACTATTATTGTTTTAATATTTTTATTAGAATTTTTTAATTATTTTAGTTGCATATGATTTTAAAGGTCTTTGCTAGCTATTGATCGACTTGTGCTAGTTTGTCGTTTTCTACTTTACACTGAATATACACCAATATTTAAAGCACATGACATCCCCCAAGGAATCCTGAGAACTGTATTCTTAACTGTATTCTTAACTGTATTATCTTCAATTGCATTTTAAAAATGCTATTTTTCATGGTAATGCATTTTAATGACTTTTCATTATTTGCTACCTGCTTTAGAATGTTCTGTGAAAAGTGGTATTAAAAATATCTGTAAATAAATAAAACATTTTTGTATTGTTTGTAGTAAGCTGTTGGGGGGCAAAGGTGGGATTGAAAGTACTGCAAACAAATAAATAAACTGCTAATGTGCAAAACTTTGCATGCTCATTTCCATGCCAAAACATCACATGAAAACTGAAAGCAGCAGCCTGCTAAAAAGGGGGTGGTTTGCCAAGATATTATCCATGGAGCTCACTGTTGCATGTTTTTTTATCTACTGTGGTTCCAGGCTCTTCTCTCCCATCTTTGCAAAAGTTTCCCTGCAGAGTTCTTGGACTCAGTTCCAGTTTGGTATTTTTTGATAATACAGTTGACTCCAGGATGCTTCTGAGGCCTCTCAGTTTGGTTGCATCCATTCATCATCATCATTATTCAAATTTATAGACTGTTTCACAGCATATAGTCATTGAAGTTTTACAAAGGAAAAATATTTATTACCCCACCCTTAGCGTAACTTGGAGCTCAGTGTGCAGGGTTTCTTCCCCCATTTTATCTTCACTACAGCCCTAAGAGATTATGGCTTGCCCAAGGACACCGCCCAGTGAGCTTCATAGCTGTGTGGAGATTTGAACCTAGTGATGGGCAAATCTGTCAATTTCGGTTTCTCACAGTTTCTCATTTTTTCTTAATTTCAGTTCTCCACATTTCAATACCAGTTTGTTATTTTTTTAAAAAAAAGTTCTCATGAAAATTCAACAGGATTTTAGTGTGAATTTCTCCTCATATTGCATTTTTGCATGCAGTTTTGACTAATATACACATTTTTTCAAAACAATTGTTCCTAATATAATGATTTTTTGTAATTGTCATTAACATATGCATTTTTATACACACTTTATCCTAATATATGCATTTTTGTACTTGGCTGAATACTTGCATTGCAAAATTTGGAGAAGTGCAGATAAGAAAGAGGGACAACTCCTTTGTGTCCTGTTCCCTAGTATTCAGTTTAAATTAAAATGCTAGACTTCTGCAGAGGGAAGTGCTTGCTTTCTCCTAGATTAAGGCTGACAGCTCACCAGAAAGAGACATTGCTGTGTTTTCTTTCTTTGGGGGCAATGGCTAGAAAAGCAAGGGACAGTGCCATGTCCTCAGCCTTTTTAAAAAGCTGTATATTAAAAACATGAGAAAACCCCTGCTAGATCAAGTTCTTCATGTCACAGTGGCCAACCAGATTTATTGTTGTTGTTCTTGGCATTAACATTTATTACCCACCCTTCACCCAAAGATCTCAGGGCGGGTTACAACAATTTTAAAACACAACATTAAAAAAAACCCAAAAATAAAAAAAACCAAAAAAATAGGGTGGGTCCTAAAAATATACATCTCAGGTGTCAAAGGCCAGGGGAATAAAAACCTGGCATGGAAAAAGTAATCCTTGACCCAAGACCAAATAAAGAAAAGCAAATAAAGTCAAGGTCCAATCAGACATATGATTCTAAAATATAGAAATTAATAGTGGAAAAAATAGACAGATTCCCAGGCAGTAAAGGAAAACAAGAGAACATCCAGTGTACTTAACACATTTGCAAAATGCAGTCAGACTCATTTGCATCTGTGCAACCGTCGTCTGTCAGTACTTAACATATTTAGTACAATGAACTAAATTTACAGAACTGTTTACACAATTCTTTACCTGAAGTTTTAATTTTTTCTACACACCAAAATAGAAGAGATTTCTCATGTTTAAATTTCAAAAAGTGTAAACAGTTAGGAAGAAGGGAAATATTTTGGATATTAGACACTTTAATGCCAAATGGGTTAAATGAAGAACTAGATTAGATGCCTATTATGTAGTATTATATCTTTCTGTTCATAGATTTATTTATTGGTTATTCATAGCTATTGTCTGTGAGTCTTTTTGGCTCTGCTTAAATGATTCATGATTCTTTATACATTACATGCCAAGTTCTGTAAATTTAATTCATTGTACTAAATATTGTTATGAGTATGGGGGTGGGGATGGATGATTCCTGTGAGTCCCCTTTCCAGCCTCTGATTTGGAATCCTGTGCCTTGGAATGAGGAACTCTCTGCTGGTCAAGTAAGTCTTTTGTTAACCAAATAGATTGGCCAAGTAAGATAATGGGCCGGTCAGTTGCCTAGCAACGGTGAATGGGCCAGGGAGATCCTTTTGTCATTGAAATTCTTCAGGAGAGCCTCCTTTCCCCCCCTGCTGGAGCCCAGGAGAGTTTTGTGTTTTTAGTGTGTCTAGAGAATTGCTGGGGACTGCAAGGCAGGCAGAGAGAGAGACTGGCTCTCTGCACGATGGCCTTTGGGGTGCCTCCTGCAATCCAGATGGAAAAGCTGGTTATTAGACTGCTGATGCATTGAACCCCTCCATTCTTGAGCTCAGGTTGGAATGTGTGTAAATAAATAACCCATATTTCATAAAGACACCGCAGTCTCCGCTGAACTTCTTCCCAAAGAAAACCAAACCCTGGACGAGCGCAGGGACCCCGAAATCTCACTGCTCGGAGATTGGGGGAGGCGCGCAACAATATGTTAAGTACTGACAGAATGAAGCCCATTTACAGGGGTGTTAGTATTCCATCAGCCCTGAACAACTCAACATTGCATCATCCTTATACTGGATGCTGAGTCATTATATAAAAAATATATTAACCAGCTTATTTTTGAGTGTGGACTTAGGACAGAAAACATATGCATGCTGTATAAGAGTGAATACAAGAGTTAGAAGTCATTACAATTGGGTGAGTGTATTTTTCATGGATAATTGAGATAAATTCTGTTTTATATTCTTACCTGATTTCGAATATAATCCTTAGAGGTTGTGTTTACAGGGGCTTATATCATACTGCTTTACAGAATAATTGTAAAGTTATTTTCATAAATATCTGCCGCAGCAACATAGTTTATATGGTAATCCTGATTTTTAATTTTTAGTATATTTTTAGTATGAATTAGTACATTTTTAGGTTAATAAAAAGTATTTTCATATATCTTTATTTTATATATATTTTAAGCATTGTATAACCTGAATCTACGCACAAAGAGAAGCGCTCCAAATAGATGCCACTGATGAAGACTTGAATCAAGTCAAAATGCATTTGGCATATTTTGGCATATTTGCCATAGTATTTGAGATTTGTTGTGCATTTTACCTTTGCATTTTATATTTCTGTATTTGTACACCTCTGCATTTTACTGCTGTGTTGCCATTGGGAATTGTTAGAGCTAACAATTCATATCATACCCTGTGTAGTAAAGTGCATGTGCATTTGAAATTGGGCATTATTGTGTATTGTCGGCTATTAGCCAAGACTATTTTTTCCACTATTCATTGCTATATTTTAGAATCATATCATGTCTGATTAGACTTTGACTTTAAAGGCCACGGGAAGTCAACACACAAGACCTGAGTTCAACAGCACTCCCCCCCCCTTGTGATTCCCAGCAACTGGCATTCAGAGGCATACTGCCTCCAACAGTGGAGGCAGAACATAGTCATCATGGCTAGTAGCCATTGAGAGCCTGGGGTTATATTTGGAGATGATACTTTTTATATTGGAATCTATGCCTCAGCTCTTCAAAAATGCTGGACTGCTGTACCCCAAAATCACTCACCTCAAACAGCTGGGCTCCAAAGCCAGAACTGCCCCAAATCACTGGCTCCACAACAAGGTGTGCCCAACCCCCTGAGCTCTCTGACTCCACCCCTGAATCTAGGGGGCTCCACCCCTAGACCCCACTTAATGCCAGAATTGACAGTTCTATAGTAGTTCCTCCTGTGTGATATCCATGGTAGGAGGATGGAAATGTCGGCAGCAAATGGGAGAGGGATCTCTTCTTGTGCTGATCCCATTTTTTGGTGGGCTTTGCACTTCTGCAAACTGTGGCAGTGCATGTGAGGGTAATTATTATTAGGTCATCAGCAACCAAAGAGCACCATGCTATTACTGGAGGATACCAATTGGTGCTGGCAGAATCAAAAACCAGGCCAGGATTTTATGGAGCTGCACAGTGTGGGCATTGCACTTACAAAATGGCAGAACAGGCCAATAACATCATTGGCCTGCACCCCTACTAGGCGCTTCCTAGGTATAATCACTGTCCTGTGTAGCTCTGTGCAGCCCATTTATTTGCTTCCTCTGTTGCTACCATGTAAAAGTATCTTGCAAAAGTCATACCTACTTAGTAGTGGTGGTCACAAAATGCATTCAGCTCTTCTACCATGTACCATCAATACTGAATTTTGATTGAATTGCGTTACTAAATGCTCTACAATTATTGTAATTGTGTTGGAAATAACTTTCTCCTACAGAAAGTGGCAGAAGGAACTAGAGGATCAGCTATTCTTGACTTGATTCTAACCAATAGAGATGACTTAATGGATGAAGTGACAGTTATGGGAACTCTGGGGGAAAGTGACCATGTTATACTTGAGTTCTTGATTATAAAGGAAGAAAAGCTGAGAGTAGACATATGCATCCCTAGGAATTCAGGAAAGAATTTTAATAAACTCAGTAATGATAAGTAAGGTTCCATGGCAAATGACTCTAATGAGAAAAAGAGTCCAACATGGGTGGGAGGTTCTAAAAAAGGAAATTCTAAAGGCACAATTGCAAAAAATTCCAACAAGGAAAAAAGGGGAAAGACAGCAGAAGAAGCCAATGTGGCTTCACAAAAAGCTTAGAGATGACCTGAAACCAAAAAAAACACAGGAAGTGAAGGAAGGCCAGGCCACAAAGGAAGGGTATAGACAGGTAGCATAGAATTGCAGGTATGGCGACACGAAGGCTAAAGCCGAGATTAAACTGAGTTTAGCAAGGGATGCTACAAGCAACAAAAAATCTTTCTTCAGGTACATCCATAGTAAAAGACAGAGAAAATAAATGGTGATATAGCTACTCAATGAGAATGGCAAAATGATGATGACAAAAATAGGCAAAAGTGCTCAGTTCCTACTTTGGCTTAGTCTTCTCCCAAAAGAGGGTCTATGACCTACCTGGGAAATATGAAGTTGAAGTGAGTGGATTGCAGCTTGAGACTGATAGACAAGTTCAAATCTCCAGGTCCTGATGAACTGCATTCTAGAGTATTGAAGGAACCAGTTGAAGAACTGTCAGAACCACTGTCTATTATCTTAGTGAAATCATAGAAGAGGGTGAAGTGCCAAGTGACTTAAGGAGGGCTAACACTGTCCCTATTTTTAAAACAGGCAAAAAGGAGGAACCTGGGAACTATAGACCAGTCAGCCTGACATCAATTCCTAGGAAAATTCTGGAGCAGATTAAAAAGCGGTCAATCTCTTGCCCAGTGCCGGATTTAGGCATAAACTAAACAAGCTACAGCTTAGGGCCTCACAATCTGCAGGGGCCTCAAAAAACTTCAGAATTTTTTGGGGGGGCTTTTAAAATTTTATGTGTACTGAATATATATATATATATATATATATATATATATATATATATCTGGTGTAATTTTTTAACAAAGGGCCTCCAAGCTTTATATAGCTTAGGGCCTCACCAAGTCTAAATCCAGCACTGCTCTTGCCAGACTAATCTTTTCTCATTTTTTGATCAGGTAACCTCCGTGGTAGACTGTGGGAATGCTGTGGACATAATATATCTTGACTTCAGCAAAGCTTTTGACAAAATGCCTCATGATATTCTGATTAGCAAGGTAGCTAAATGTGGGCTGGGTGGAACAACTATCAGGTGGATCTACAGTTGGCTACAGAATCATACTCAAAGAGTGCTTATCAATGGTTCCTTCTCAAACTGGGTGGAAGTAACGAGTGAGGTACTGCAGGGCTTTGTCCTGGGCCCAGTGCTCTTCAACATTTTTATTAATGACTTGGATGAGGAGGCCAGAGTAGGCTTATCAAATTTACAAATGATACAAAATTGGGAGGGGTAGCTAATACCCTGGAGGACAGAAACAAAATTGAAAGTGATCTTGATTGGATGGAGCATTGGGCTGAAAACAACAGAATGATGTTTGTTTGTTTGTTTGTTGCATTTGTATACCGCCCCATAGCCGAAGCTCTCTGGGCAGTTTACAACAATAAAAAACTTAAAAATATACAAATTTAAAAACACATTTTTAAAAAGCAATGTAAAAACACATGCTAATATTTAACAGGGATAAGTGCAAAGTTCTACACCTAAGAAAAAGAATTCAAGAACACAGCTAAAAGATGGGGGATACTTAGCTCAGCAATACTATATACGAGAAAGATCTTGGAATTGTTATCACAAGCTGAATATAAGCTACAATGTGACTGCAAAAAAGGCAAATGCTATTTTAGGCTGCATTAACAGAAGAGTACAGATTCCAAATTGCTTGAAGTACTAGTTCCGCTCTATTCAGCACCGGTTAGGCCTCATCATGAGTACTGCCTCTCTTTCCGGATACCACACTTTAAGAAGGATGCAGCCAAACTGGAACAGGTTCAGAGGAGGGCAACAAGGATGATTAGGGGACTGGGAAAAAAGCCCTATGAGGAGAGACTGATAGAACTGGCCATGTTTAGTCTTGAGAAAGGAAGACCGAGGGGAGATATGATAGCACTCTTCAAGTACTTGAAAGGTTACCATAAAGAAGAGGGCTAAGATCTCTTCTCGATCATCTCAGAGTGCAGGACACAGAATAATGGGCTCAAGTTGAAGGAAGCCAGATTTCAACTGAACATCCGGAAAAAATTCTTAACTGTCAGAGAGGTACGACAATGGAACCAATTACTTAGGGAGGTGGTGGGCTCTCCACCACTGGAGACATTCAGTGGGCAGCTGGGCAGCCACCTGTCGGGTATGCTTTAACTTGAATTCCTGCATTGAGCAGGGGGTTGGTCTCTCTGTGTGTATGTGGCCTCAAGTTGATTACAATTTATGGGAACCCTATGAATCAGTGACCTCCAATAGCATCTGTTGTAAACCACCCTGTTCAGGACTTGTAAATTCAGGTCTGGGGCTTCCATTATGGAGTCAATCCATCTCTTGTTGGTCTTCCTCTTTTTCTACTCCTGTTTTTCCCAGCATTATTGTCTCTTCTCATTGTATGTCCAAAGTATAACCTCCATTTCATCATTTTAGCTTCTACTGACATTTCTGGTTTAATTTGCTCTAACACCCAATTATTTGTCTTTTTTGCGGTCCATGGTATCCAAAAAACTCTCCTCCGACACCACATTTTGAATGAGTTGATTCTTCTCTTATCCACTTCTTTCACTGTCCAACTTTCACATCCATCCATAGAAATCGGGAATACCATGGTCTGAATGATTCTGACTTTGGTGTTCAGTGATACATCTTTGCATTTGAGAGCTTTTCTAGTTCTCTCATAGCTACCCTCACCAGTCCTGGCCTTCTTCCGATTTCTTGACTATTGTCTCCCTTTTGATTAATGACTG
Organism: Rhineura floridana; assembly: GCF_030035675.1. Classification (NCBI taxonomy): domain Eukaryota; kingdom Metazoa; phylum Chordata; class Lepidosauria; order Squamata; family Rhineuridae; genus Rhineura; species Rhineura floridana. Next base: position 87,001,533 of record NC_084485.1, on the reverse strand, counting down.
TGCCAAGGTATTGATAATTCTTGACTAGTTCAATGTCCTCATTGTCAACTTTAAAGTTATGTAAATCTGTTGTCATTACTTTAGTCTTCTTGACATTGAGCTGTAGTCCCACTTTTGTACTTTCCTCCTTAACTTTCATCAGCATTTGTTTCAGATCATTAGTGGTTTCTACTAGCAGTGTGGTATTGTCTGCTTATCTTAAATTATTGATATTTCTCCCTCCAATTTTCACACCTCGTCATTGTTGGGTCCAAATCTAAGCGCCCCCCTTCCTCCAGAAGGGGCGAGCTAACGCACCCCTCCGCCCTGGATGGGAGTGCAAGCTTGGCAATGTAATTTACCTGTCTCAGTGGTTCAGCCAGATACCAAACATAAACAGAAAGTAGACACACAATACTGCTTGATCAAGAGGGGTCTCTAAACTGTACAGACAGCAGTCTGACAGGGAAGAGAGCACCGTTTAATTGAAGCATCATTATATAGATTTCATAAGCACAACAAGGTATACTGTTACTAAAATCATAACAAGAAGGGAATACAGTATTACATAGATAAAACAAGCGCATCTTCTTATCCTTGTTTCATTTCTCATAATTCTTAAAAAGCGAGGAATTGATAAAGAATTTATACACTTGTCAATCTAAGAAACTTAATTCGAGATAAGAACAAAAGAAGGCGAGAAAAAGAGTTAGATTGACACCAGTGAAAGATAAAGAAAGGGCTTGTATGCCTGTAAAAGTTATCCACTCAGCAGTATGACGTATACACTTCTAGCAAAGTATTTTGGGAACACTTCTTCCTTTGTGCTGAGTTTGCTACACTGCACAGGATGTGTAAAATGAAGCAAGACAAGAGAAATAGCAACAATCTAGAAGGGATACACTTTATCTCCTTTCCAAGATGTTACAGCCCGAGAGGCGCCTCTGGGTGTGATCTCTCATGAGGGAGAAGAATCGAAACTTAGAGGTTTCTGTTCCCCATCTGCTCGTAGTTCCATCATTCATTGCGGCATTAGTTCTGACTACAATTTAGCATCTCTGAACAACTCTTGGGGCCTAGAAATAAAATATTTCCTAACCTCCCTTTCAGCGAAATTTAAAACACGGCTTGTTTAAATTATAGCTGCATCATTTTGTCCTAACCATTTGGAGTCACTCAGAGAAGTAAATGGTCGGCTTTGGAGGAGAAATTCGCTTGGGAAAGGGGACCTCCTTAGACACTGATTCCCAAGAGTTGAGAAAAGGGATAATAAATTGGGTAGGCATTGTATACAGCAACATAAGAGAACAATACCAGAAATTCCCACAAAAATGTAAATTAAAAGCTTGTGGCAGTTTGGCCAGCTATCAAACCATTTAGTTAGACTTGGTAAAGAAGAGAAGGTCTTAATGCTTTCCACGTCGTTATATACTGTGTTGAGGTGATTTAAATGTTGCAAAATATCAGCCTTTGTATCATTAATGGAGGTACAACATTCACTACCAATCAATGAGCAAATCCCGCCCAAACTGGCCAATAAGTAATCAATTCCTAATCTATTTTGCAAAGTTATGGTTCGAATCTGTCCTTGCTCATTAGTCAAATCTCGTAGTGAGGCCGTGGTGTCATTTAGGAAATCCTCAAAGTCTTGAGACAACTTAATTAAATCTTGGTAGTTCTGTCCTGCCCCATAATGTGGAAAAAACCCTCGTAGGACTGCCTCACCGGTGTCTTTTTGATTCCAGTGTCGGGCTGTTGGAAGAGAAGTAGTAGTTCTAATTCTGGGCATTACTCTTCCTAAGGTACATGTCCATCTTACTAGGGATGGCAGCCTCCGCTGAGCCCTATGCCCACACAACCACCATAGTCCCCTGGGCATGGGCTTGGTGTATAAGGAAAGAATAAAAGGGAATAAATCAGGGCTCCGAGTGTCTTGGGGAATGAGGGCACCCCAAGCCTGTGACCAAGTATCGTTGTCGGCAGTTGCTGCATTAAGTAAATGAGTATCATTGGAAACCCCCCATGAGCCCCCCTTTCTCCGACTAATAATGAACTTACAGGATAGACCCATGTAAGCGCGTAGGCTGCTGCTTACACACATCTCTCCCTGGAGCGGGCCGCTTGTATCCAAGGGGCCGTCGAGTTCTTTGGCCTGCTGTTGGTTCTTAAAACTTGAAATCTCTTTTAAAGGGAGGGGCACACCTATGAGGGGTACTCCTGCAGTTCCGTGCGGAGGAGTGTAGGCGCATACATAACAGGATCCGTTTTTGGGGGCTGAGGCTTCTAAGAGAGAGAGGAAAGTGTTCGCCTTCCAGTTGTCCCCACGAGGCACGAAGGGTGGGGGTGTGATACGCTTTAAAAGGGGCTTGGATGTTAATTCGGGTGTGCTTGGGGGAGCGAACCCATTGAACTGGCTCTTCCGTAGAGTAGTATAGCAATTATATTCCCCTATACCAATGCAAAACTTAGGTGCTATAGTACCCAAATTACGATAAGTAAAGACAGAATATTCCTTAGTGACGGAGCTAGGGTCTAGGGATGTAGGGCATGCTGAATCTTTGGTTAGGCCTGGGGCTGGTGTACAGTTTACAGCCAGATAAACAGCCCACGCTGTTTCTGCCCGCACACACTGAGCGACAAGAAAGCCGTTGAGGCGGTTTTGAAATACCACAGCGGCCTTTTGACACCTAGTCTTCCATCCTGCAATATCTACAGTGAAGGGTTGATTATGATTTAAAAGAACATGATATAGGTAAGGATCAGGGCACTCACCCAGCACCTTCGGGTCTGGCAACCCATTCCGGATCCCAGCAAGAGGGGGTTTGTAGTCATCCCCCGTGCATATTTTTATTCCATCAGGACAACACAAAGGAAAAACAAGGCTGAATTGCAGAAGCAAACAAAGAATACAATAGAGAACCCCACAGTCCTGAGGATTACAATAATTCATGATAGTTCAGCTGTGCAGAAAGGGACAGTCTGTGGTGCCCACAAATCAGTTACTGGATCCCTTCGTAAGTGTAAAGCAGGCACAATTCTGTCCTCTAAGTCCACAAGTCCGTCTTGGGAAGGCACGTCCGGTGCGTCCGTGGGGCTGAGGTCCACTACTGCGGGCTTGACGTGCGAGTGATGAATCCAAGACTTTCTCCCTTCCAGGAAGACCATGGTCTGGGTAGATAATAAAACCTGGTGAGGACCAGTGAATTTCGGATGGATCGGGCTGCGACGGACAAACTTCTTTGCCCAAACGAAGTCACCTGACTGGAAGGGATGGACCTGTTCCTCCAACGGCACCGTCTGCGCATACCGGGCAACACGCCACAATGCTTGTAATCTGTTGTGTAAAGAAAGAAACTGAGAACAGGTCACATGCTCCCCCCCCAACAGGGACACATTGGGCTTTGGCAGGCCCCCACCCTTGGAGGGCGGATGACCATACAGCAACTCGTAAGAAGAGAGAACCAAAGCCCGTGTGGGCCTGGTGTGCATGTGGAACAGGATGATAGGCAGTACCTGAGGCCATTTTAATCTAGTCTCCCGACAATATTTTGCCAAAAATGATTTCAATTCCCTGTTCTGTCTCTCTGTCTTTCCAATAGATTGTGGTCTATATGGGGTGTGAAAGAGGTGAGAGATACCCAAGCCCTCCTCTACGTGTTTTAATACTTGTCCTGTAAAATGTGCGCCTCGGTCAGAGTCTATGGTTTCTGGGACCCCAAACCGCGGAATGATTTCCTTCAGCAACAACTTTGCTACAGTGAGGGCTGTGGCATTTGTAGTGGGGTAAGCTTCCACCCAAGACGTGAGGGTACATACAATAACAAGTAAATGCTTTTTACCCATTGCTGGTGGTAAATCGACAAAGTCCATCTGTAAATGTTGAAAGGGTGCAGCGGCTGCTGGCCGCCCCCCTTTCGGTGCTGTGTTTGGCAGAGCAGGTCCATTAGCCTGGCATAGACTACAGGCTTTTACAGTTGATGCGCATACAGATTGAATGCCAGGGGCGTACCAGTACCTGGTGATGGTGTCTACTAAAGCATGAGTCCCGTAGTGCCCCCCTTTACTGTGGTGCCAGGCAATTGCCACGAAATACATGGAGCGGGGTAGGCAGGCAAATTATTCCTGTAGCTGGCTCCCAGCGCTTCCAATGCTTGGGTCTCTTTTGGTGGTACAGACGTTAAAGTAGTGGGTTGAAAGTCATCAGTAATCAATGCCAATGTGGGGAAAGAAAGAGGGAGCCGTGCTGCGATCTTGGCTGTTCTGTCTGCGAGGGCGTTTCCCATCGCTATGGGATCGCGTTCCTTGGTGTGCGCCTTACAGTGGACGACTGCTATTTCCGCTGGTTTCTGAACTGCTTCCAGCAATTTCTGTACTAAAGACAGGTGTTGAATAGGCTTCCCTCCCGTAGTTAAAAGCCCTCGATATTTCCACAGGTGTATGTGGCAATGAATTACCCCAAAGGCATATCTACTGTCCGTGTAAATAGACACAGTCTTACCCTCTGCTATTAGGCAGGCTCTAGCCAATGCATATAGTTCTGCTGCTTGTGCCCCCCACCGACCGGGCAGAGCGGCTGCTTCCACGGGTTCCCATTGATTAACAGCAGCATATCCTGTATACCGCGTTCCTTCAATGTAGAAAGAACTCCCATCCGTGAAGAGGATAAGATCTGGATTGGACAATGGCTCGTCAGACAAATTTTGTCTTACTTGGAGGGTGGAGTTAACCACGTCCACACAATCATGATTGTCCAGTGGTGCAGGGAGATCAGGTAGCAGGGTAGCTGGATTCAATGGGCCGCATCTCTCGAAGGTCAAGTTTGGATCCTCCAGCAGTTCCGCCTCAAGTTGCTGTTGTCTTTGAGCTGAAAAAATCTGGGTAGTACCCCTGCGGAGTAGAGCTGATAAGGCATGGGAAGTCCATATAACAGTGCTGTGCCCCAGAGTTAAACCTTTACTCTTTCGCACTAAGAGCGCCACTGCCATTAAGGTGCGTGTACATGAGGGGGTGCCCTTTGCCACATTGTCTATTTGTTGTGAATAAAACGCCACCGGGAAGTGGCTAGGGTTCCACTTCTGGGTTAACACTCCGCTTGCCACACCCTCCCTTTCGTGCACAAACAAGTGAAAGGGCTTACTATAGTTGGGCGGTTTGAGGGACATTGAAGTTGCCACACCGTCCTTTAGTTGCTGGAATGCTAGTATCGACTCGGGGCACCACACAAGGGGATCTGCAGCCTTCTTAGTCATGAGAGCATGAAGAGGTTTACAGAGTTCCCCACAGGAAGGGAGCCACTGTCTGCAAAATCCAATGATGCCTAAAAATCCCCTCAGCTGCTTCTTGGAGCTGGGTAGTGGGCATTGCTGTATTGCAGATATCCTTTCTGGGTCCATCTGTCTGCCCTCTGGTGTCAGTATGAACCCCAAGTACTTAACTTTCTGGGAGACCCATTGTAATTTCTTTGGGTCTACCTTATGTCCTCTGGAATGGAGATAGCTTAGAAGTGCCTTACCATCCCCCCGCAGTCCGCCATCATTCACATTGGTCAGCAGGACATCGTCTACGTAAAGAATGATAGTAGAGCCTCCAGGAGGGGTGAAGTCTACCAGATCCTCTCTTAAACATTGGCTAAGAATTTGTGGACTATTTCTGAACCCTTGTGGGATTCTATCCCAGACCATACTGCAGTGGTCCCATTCAAATCTGAACAAAAATTTAGATTCCGGGTGCAAAGGGATCCTAAAAAAGGCATTTTTTAAAATCTATTACTGTGAACCATTGAGCATCCCAAGGAATTTGGCTGACAATAGTGGCCGGATCTGGTACTACAGTGTGGAGGGGCACAACATATTTATTGACCGCTCGAAGGTCTTGGCAAAATCTCCATTTAACAGGATCCCCTGGTTTTTTTGGAGGTTTCTTGATGGGCAAAATGGGAGAATTGCATGGAGTACGTTGGGGGTGTATAATTCCTTCTCTGATGAATCCTTCGATGATGGGATGGATCCCTTCCCGTGCCTCTAAAGACAACGGGTACTGCGGGATGCATGGAGGGGGGAGGGTATGTTTTACCTGTATTTTGATTGGCTGTACTGATTTCAAAAGTCCCACGTCAGTGTCCTTTGTTCCCCACAACGAAGCAGGTAGTTCCTTCAGGTCTTCGTGTAATATAATGTCTCCTAACGTGTGTGCATCATCCCTTACCCCGAATATGCTGAGCAACAATCCCACCCCTCCAGGAGTGCAGGTTAAAGTGGCCTCAAGTTTACAAAGCATATCCCGCCCCATCAGAGACATGGGACAATCTCTAGAAAACAAGAACACATGGTTAAACATTCGTCCCTCATGCTCAACCTGCAGAGGTTTTGTAATGGTGAGCTCCTGAGGAACCCCCGCATTCCCATTGCAAGTTTTGAGTCTTCTGTAAGCCATGCATTTGGTGCCTTATTCACAAGAGAATAAGTTGCACCTGTGTCAACCAAAAAGGGAAACTCAGATCCTTCCACCCGCATTGAAATAACGGGTTTGGCCATTGCAGGGGGAAGGAGGAGGAATGTGCCGGCCAAGGACAGAATTGCAAGCATTCCTAGCTCCTTCCAGGAATGGGCTGTTTGGTTAGCAGGTCCGGTTAGTCATTGTTGTGTCTGTCGTTGGGGCATTACTCCGATCTGGTTCCATGCGGTTGGGATTTGCTGCTGCTGAGGCGATGGCGCACTTGGAGACATCGGCGGAGGGAGTGCACTGTTATCTGCAAAAGTAAAAGGATTACCGTACCCGTCCAGAACGCTAGCCCCTTCTGCCAGTGGGCAGTCTCTCCAGAAGTGAGATGGATCCCCACAACGGTAGCACCCCAAATTGCTCCCGGTGCCCCCCCAAGGCTGTCCTCGTCCACGACCTCAGGAACCTTGGCCTCTCCCTCCCCGGGGGTATCTAATTCCCAAAGAGCCACGGAGAGCGGATGCAAGCATTTGATACTGTTCTTTCTTCTCGCATTTCCAACCTTTTTCCTTCTCGTTTTCCCAAACGACAGCTGCTACTTCCAAAATTGCAGCGACCGACTCAGCACCCCATCCTGGCCTATAGTGCTGGAAGTAATCCTGTATGGACAGAATTGCTTGATGCACAAATGAGGCAACCAACGTGGGCTGATCCTCCTTTTCTGGGTTCAAATTGGTATAATTGCGTGCCCCTTCTAGCAACCGAGTCCAGAATTTACGTGGAGCCTCGGTGGATTCCTGCCTAATGACCAGGAATTTGGTCTGATTGGGTGGTTTTTGGGCCATTTGTTTTAGGTGGGTGAGAAGCCGGTCCCTGTCTGCCCTAAGCTGTGTACGTCTGTCGGGAGTCCATTCATTACCTGTCCAGGAAGCGGCTGCTTCTGCTCTCCTTTCCCAGGATCATCTGGTGGTTGAATTCTCGGCAGCCCAGGCAGATTCCAGCGCCCAAAGGCGACTTCGCTCTTCTCCAGTTAACATTCGGTCTAAGAGGTAATTGACGTCTCCATAAGTGGGATTATGGCTATTGAACAGTCTCCTCAGCAAATTCTGGATCTTGGTAGGAGATTCTTCGAAGGATCCTTCCATTTTACTCCATTCCTTAAGATCCCATTCCAGCCATGCTTTACATTCCGGGAGCACTGCGTGTTTCATGGCTCCATTGGCGTCTATGTATGGCTGTTGGTTAATCATTAAGGGAAGCACTCTTTTGACTGGTGGTTGTGGGGATGTCGGCGTTACCCGTTGCGCCTCCTGACTTGCAGAGGATTGGAAAGATGAGCCTGTTTGTGGAGGTGTTTGGGGTATATGGGAAAGAGAAAAACGCGGGGAAGGGAAGAGGGTATCAGGGGAGGATAGAGTGAAAGGGGTGAAAGAGGATTGGGCACAGTGGGAACATGCAACGGGCACAGGTGTTGGATGTGGTGTAAAACAAATGGACGTTGGTAAAAATCGATGTTGGGATGTCGAGCTTACACCCTCGGTAATGTTTTGTTGGCTCGGTGATTGTTGAGTGAGAAGCCGGCGTAATATTGGACCTTGTGGTTGTGCATCTGAAATATCACTATGTGGTGTGCTTGTGTGTGTGTGCTGTAACTGGCCCTCTGCGTCCATATCCCAACCCGGTCCCTGCGTTTGGCTTTGGCCCCTGCTAGGGTGGGTAGAACCAGTTTCTACCTTGGGTTTCCTCCCAGACGACTCACTGCCGACCCGTGGGTTTGAGTCAGACAATAACCCCAATGAGGTCCCACCATCCAGAGGGCTTGGAGGTGGCGGGGCGAATGTGATTGTGGTGCGGCCAATCGGCTGCCGTCTGGGTGGGTCCTCGGCAAAGTAGCCAGGAGGGGGACAGTTGTCAGTTACGTTCGTACCCATCATCATTATTCTAGCAGCAGCCCAGTTCTGTGCCCCCACTTCCCATAGGGACCAGAAAGCCAGCTGCGCTGGGCTATCCTTTTCTAGCCGCTTTTTCACCTCATGTAAATGAGCGGCGTCAAAGGACCCAACCCGAGGCCACCTCTTCTCTGGTGCCCCAACTGCAGTTACCTTTGTCCATTCCTTAACACATAACTTTACCATGGTTTTCTTTTGCATACCTACCTTAACAGGAAGACGTCCTTCATCCCAGTACCTACACATCAGACTTAAAGGGGTTACAGCATCAATAGGACATACAACACATGCTTTACTATTCCCTTGCCCCATGATATCTGGCAGGCACCACTTTACTTCAATGTTTATTCCAGCAGTTCCGTTGCCCAGTCCCTCAAAACACCATTTGAGAGAAAGTCTCTCAAGGCACCTGTGGGTGTTTTGCAAAACCTGGCACGGAGTTGTTGTGGGAGACCTGTACGGGCCACCAATTGTTGGATCCAAATCTAAGCACCCCCCTTCCTCCAGAAGGGGCGAGCTAACACACCCCTCTGCCCTGGACGGGAGTGCAAGCTTGGCAATGTAATTTACCTGTCTCAGTGGTTCAGCCAGATACCAAACATAAACAGAAAGTAGACACACAATACTGCTTGATCAAGAGGGGTCTCTAAACTGTACAGACAGCAGTCTGACAGGGAAGAGAGCACCGTTTATTAATTGAAGCACCATTATATAGATTTCATAAGCACAACAAGGTATACTGTTACTAAAATCATAACAAGAAGGGAATACAGTATTACATAGATAAAACAAGCGCATCTTCTTATCCTTGTTTCATTTCTCATAATTCTTAAAAAGCGAGGAATTGATAAAGAATTTATACACTTGTCAATCTAAGAAACTTAATTCGAGATAAGAACAAAAGAAGGCGAGAAAAAGAGTTAGATTGACACCAGTGAAAGATAAAGAAAGGGCTTGTATGCCTGTAAAAGTTATCCACTCAGCAGTATGACGTATACACTTCTAGCAAAGTATTTTGGGAACACTTCTTCCTTTGTGCTGAGTTTGCTACACTGCACAGGATGTGTAAAATGAAGCAAGACAAGAGAAATAGCAACAATCTAGAAGGGATACACTTTATCTCCTTTCCAAGATGTTACAGCCCGAGAGGCGCCTCTGGGTGTGATCTCTCATGAGGGAGAAGAATCGAAACTTAGAGGCTTCCATTCCCCATCCTCTCGTAGTTCCATCATTCATTGCGGCATTCGTTCTGACTACAATTTAGCATCTCTGAACAACTCTTGGGGCCTAGAAATAAAATATTTCCTAACATCATCTTGATCCAAACCCGCTTTCCATATGATATGTTCTGCATATAGATTAAATAAATAGAGTGATAAAATACACCCTTCTCACACCCTTTCCGATGGGGAACCAATCAGTTTCTCCATATCCTGTCCTTACAGTAGCCTCTTGTCCAGGGTATAGGTTGTGCATCAGGACAATCAGATGCTGTGGCAGCCCCATTTCTTTTAAAGCATTCCATAGTTTTTCACCGTTCCATTATCCAAAGTATGTTTGCAATGTGATCTCTGGTACCTCTTCCCTTTCTAAATCCAGCTTGGACATCTGGCATTTCTCGCTCCATATATGGTAAGAGCTTTTGTTGTAGAATCTTGAGCATTACTTTACTTGCATGGGATATTAAGGCAATAGTTTGATAATTACTGCATTCCCTGGGATCCCCTTTCTTTGGAACTGGGATGTATATTGAACGCTTCCAGTCTGTGGGCCATTGTTTAGTTTTCCATATTTGTTGACAAAGTTTTGTCAAAATTTGGACAGATTCCATCTCAGTGACTTATAGCAACTCTATTGGTATGCCATCTGTTGCTGGTGATTTGTTTCTTCCAGGTATTTTAAGAGCAGCTTCCACCTCACATTCTAACACTTCTGGTTCTTCTCCATATGGTTCCTCTGTGAATTAATCTGTCATCCTTGCATCTGTTTTATATAATTCTTCCGTGTATTGCTTCCATCTTCCTTTTATTTTATCTCTGTCAGTCAGTGTGTTCCCCTGTTGATTATTCAACATCCCTACTCTTGTTCTACCTTTTTTATTATCCTCTTCTATTTCTGTACAATAATTATTGTAGTAGTTCTCTTTGTCGCTACGTACTAGTCGCTGTATTATTGCATTTAGGGTTCTAACTGTGTTTCTCTCTCGTTTTGCTCTTGCTTTCCTTCTATCTTTAACCATTTTAAGAGTTTCATCAGTCATGCATTGAGGTCTTTCTCTCTTTTTAATTAGAGGTATTGTCTTCTTGCATTCGGTTTAAAGCCTCAAATCTGTTCCTTATTTGATCTTTATATGCTTCTGGGATGTTATTTAGATTGTATTTTGGCATTATGATGACTTTGATGTTCTTTAGCTTTACTCTGATTTTCGATATTACCAGTTCATAATCTGTACCGCAGTCTGCTCCTGGTCTTATTTTCTCAGAAAGTATGGAACTTCTCCATCTTCTGCTACCAATTATATAGTTGATTTTATTCCTATATTGACCATTTGGTGATGTCCATGTGTACAATCGTCTTTTCAGTTGCTCAAAAAATGTGTTTGCAAGAAACAAATTATTGGCTTCACAGAATTCAATAAGTCTTTCTCCTGTTTCATTTCTGTCTCCTAAGCCCATTTCCCCACAATTTCTAGTTCTTCTTTGTTCCCTACATTTGCATTCCAGTCCCCCATGATTATCAGAGCATCCTGATTTGGTGTGTGATCAATTTCTTCCTGTACTTCTGCATAACATCTCTCTTTCCTCTTCATCTGTGTTTGCCGTTGGAGCATAGACTTGTATGATGGTTATGTTGATAGGTTTCCCATTACGTCTCATTGATATCACTCGCTCAGACTTTGCGTTATAGCTTTTATTATAGCTTCTACTATATCAGCTCTACTATTCTGTGATTCTATAACCTTTCTACAGATGAAGTATTCTATGCAGATGGACATTCTATAGCAAAGAAAGCAAGGAAATGGCTAAGGGAGAGCAATAAAGAATATTTATGACTCCCAAGTTCTGAAAGGCCCTGATGAACGTGATTCAAATCCACCACCACAGCCACCAATGAAATAAACAAGCAGGGATAAGGAAGAGGAACAACTGAATCAATATATCCAGAAAATACAGTTTAGAAGCACAACAAAGTTCTATTTGGTCAAAGTAACTCCATCTTGTTGATATGATACTTAGCATAATCTCCACTGAAATAGTGAATGCCCATTATGGAGCAGCAGAGTGTGATGGATTTATCCCTTCTGCTGGGAAAGCTATATTGCCTTGTAAACTATGTCCATCATGTTATCTCATGTTGTGTCCAGAATCAGATGTATACCTCTTGAATTACATCTCTTCTAGCTTTGTTGCAGCAGCATTTGGAGATATCGAAATGTTTCCTTTCATACCACTGTGCAAATAGTACACATCACAGCAGTTGGCTCAGGGGCTTTGGCCAGCCAAATCCTACATCCATAGCTTCTACATGAAAGAGCAATGTGGTGTGCAGCATCATTACCTTTCCCTTAAACCCACACTCTCACAAAACACACACCCTGAAATATGATCCCAGATTCCTTTAGCCAAAGGACCACAGGCTTTGTGCAGCCCACAACAGAGCCCCACCCTCTTGCTTCCTCCATAGGCCCTGAGTAAACTTCCAGGGTGAGCCTTTAGTTTTCATTTCCTGTTGCTCAACTTCTGCAGCCTGGACTAGTAGTTCTGGAAAACACTACAGCCACTAATTCTTTCTATAACAGTATAGGATATGGCAGAGAGGTTAGCTATTTAAGAAGAAAAGCAGAAAATCCCAATGGATTAGCTCAAGCTCCCTGGATGGGTGCGAAAGAGCTCTTTGGATACTGACCAACTTGAAGAGTGAATGCTGTATGCCAGTGATGGAAAACTTGCAGCCTTCCAGATGTTGCTGGACACCAACTCCTGTCATCCATGATCATTGGCCATGCTGGCTGGGGCTAATGAGAGTTGGGGTCCAAGAACATGTGGAGTGTCACAAATTCCCCATTCCTGCTCTAGGCCAACTTGATGGATTCTGAAGGGGTAATAAAGCAGAATCTCTTCTTTCTTTCTTTCTTTCTTTCTTTCTTTCTTTCTTTCTTTCTTTCTTTCTTTCTTTCTTTCTTTCTTTCTTTCTTTCTTTCTTTCTTTCTTTCTTTCTTTCTTTCGCCAATGTGGTGCACTGTTGGACCTGAACTGGGGAGAGCCAAGTTCAAATCTTCACCCAGCCATGAAATTTACTGGATGACCTGGGGCCAGTCACTTTTACTTAGCCTAAGCTCCCTCACAGGATTGTTGTGAGGACAAAATAGATGAGGGAGAGAACTCTCCTAAATTTCTTGGAGGAAGGGTAGGATATAAATATTATAAGTAATAACCATTTCTTTCTGAAGAAGGTTGATGGCACACTGATCTCTCCAGTGATAAAGTCACATCTGGAATATCCTAAGCCTCGTCTCCTGCTTCTGTTGATTTAACCCTCCCCAGTACAAACAGGCACTGCTGGAAAATAAAGTTCCTCAAATATCCTTTCATTTATCACAGTTTTGGTCTCTTTCACAGATCATTACATCTGCAACTGGGACCATTACTTTCAATCAGTCTCTATAAAAAGGGCAGTTGTGTGTCCCATTATGTTGTTTAAATATGCAAAGACCATGATACCAGATGGAAAAAGTGCTCACGTCATGTCATGCTATCCAGAGGAGATGCCAAAAAATGGTTTCTTCTGCTGTCTTTAATGTGGAGGGAAAAGCTACAAAATCAGATTGCAAACACTGAGCATTTTTGACATTTAAATATTTTCATAACAGGAACACATGACAGCTCTTCAAACAAGCATGTTTTCTTATTTTCACAAGGCCCTCCATTAACTCGTGTTGTTTAGATTGGTAATACTTGCAATGGATAAACGTTCTCAGCACATGGCATGTGAAAACAAATAATGTCCCCATTAGATGTGCATTTCCTCTGTCAAATGTGGAAAATAAATGGAGTTTTAGAATGAGATTTTATTGGCAAGGTTCTAATATAAATGCTGGGGGATTTTGGGGGGGATGAAACCTTTGGCAGTCAGTGATTCAGCTGCCTGATTGTCACAGTGGGACTAGAAAGTCAGAAATGCTTCAGACTTAGGGTAGCCCTTTATGCATCACAAAAGAAGAGGACAAAGAAGTTACATATATGCATAAAATTTGCATATGCTAATGTGTATGTATAGAGGCACATTTAAAAAAAATTACTCTACTTTAAATAAAAAACACATCTCACCATGGTGAGCTAGACTGCAGTCAGGGGACTGCTCAGTCTGCTCTCCAGGTGCTGATGGTCAACTTTAGGGCCCCTGTACAGCCTTTTTATGGTTCTCTATTTTTTTAAGTTTTAATTTATGCATAAACACAAACACAAAATAAATAAAAAAGCAGAAAGAAAGGCCAATCCATGGTATTCCAACAAAAGAGATCACACCCATGAACAGAGTCCATATAATGAAAAGATCACATCACAGCATCCATATTTCCTTCACCGAAACAGATAAAAACTTTTACATCTCAGTATCAGCAGAATATGAGAAAAACTCCCACCATGTTTCATAAAAGTGTTCTGGGTCTTCAGACCCATTAGATGCCCATAATTCATGGGTCAGTTTCTCTGAGATTGCTAAATTCCACACTTTTTTGTACCATAAAGGTAAGTGAAAGTTCCGGGCTGTCTTCAGTTGTTATGCGACAGAAATTCTGGCCACAACCAACATCCATGTGAACAACTTTTTAGCTCAAAAGCTTATCATCTGAGAGTTCCATAAATTCAACAGAGATAGCTGCAGCATGATTGGAATGGTTGTCAGGATTACTTTTGAAATTTCCTGAAATACTTTCACCCAAAAATCATGAACAGGGGGACACTCCCACCATAAATGTAGGAATGTTCCTCTGGTTGCACATCCTCTCCAACAGGCTGGGGATAGGCTTGATGTTATTTGAGACATCTGCCACCTGTGGGCTTTGATAGAGTTTTCTCTAATATATGACAAAATGGATTTGTAAGGTTTGGGTGCCCATAGCTGCTGCCATTGGGTAGTGCTAATATCCATATTGATGTTTCTGTATTTTTAAATGGGACTTGGACCAGGTAGCCCTTCAAATATCCCTAATAAATAAATAAATAATTACTAATTCTCCTTGTACAGCACACTGCATACCAGTGGGACTCTCAAGTTTACTCTGAAATAGGACAGGACAAAGCACAGGCCAAAACAAGTAGTTAGAAAGAAACAAAAGGTAGAAGAGTGTATGAATGGGAAGGATACTCCAGTGGTTGTGATCTGCAAGGTGTGTGCCATGTTTGCTTTCTTGCCTGAGAACAACATGGCGTATATGTGCAACAAGTAAAAGCTCGTGGCAATATTGGAAGAAAAAGTGAGAGGCCTGGAATGGCGGGTGGTCACACTGAGGACTATAAGAGAAGATGAAGGGTTCTTAGACAGAACGCTGGAACAACAGCAGCAAAGAGAAGTGGAGGTGGAAGAACAACAGCATGTGGTAGCAGAAGAGGAGACTGCTTTGGAGAGGAACAACAAAGTGAAGGAAACTCTGTGGGAAAGGGTGACATTTAGGAGTAGAAGAGCTAGAAGACTCCCTTCACCAGTGGAACTATGGAACTGCTTTCAACCACTCGAGGATGAGACTGGAGGACAGCCTGTGGTGGAAGAATTACAGAAGACCCCATGCGACAATGAGCAAGAAGCTTAAACAAGCAGGGGCAATGAAACCACACCCCACAACAAGAAGAGAAGAGTATTAGTAGTGGGATACTCCCTACTGCGTGGGATCAAAACCCAAGTATGCTGAGAAGATCCATGGACTCGTCAGGTATGCTGTCTACCAGGAGGACGGATTAGAGATATGTCGGAAGGGTTGCTATCACTCATCAAGCCTGCCGACAGGTACCCCTTTCTCCTCATCCATTTGGGAACAAATGATACTGCCAAGTGGAGCTATGAAGAAATCACATCAGACTTTGAAGCTCTAGGAAAGAAACTTAAGGACTTTGGGGCCTAGATAGTTTTTTCATCCATCCTTCCAGTACTTAGATAAGGAGTAGAAAGGGAAAGAAAGATACTCCATGTGAATGAATGGCTACGAAGGTGGTGCTGATGTGACATATTTGGATTCTGGGACCATGCTTCCTGGAAGATGGAGTGCTGACAAGTGATGGGTTACTTCTCACAAAGACTGAGAAGAATGTGTTTGGCCACAGCATGGAGAAGTTCATCATGAGGGATTTAAACTGAATCCTAAGGGGGAGGGAGACATAAACTTGGTGGTAATGACTGATGAAGGCTTGTGCACAGTAACGGGAACAGAGAGATCAGCTCTAATAGGGCCCAGTAACTGTCCTCAGAAAAATATAATAAGGAAGCCAAGCCATAAACCACATGGACTTTGATGTCTGTATACTAATGCACAAAGCATGGGAAACAAGCAGGATGAACTTGAACTCTTAATACAGGAGAGTAATTACAATTTGATAGGTATAACTGAAACTTGGTGGGATGACTCCCATCACTGGAATACAGCAATTGAAGGATATATAACTTGTTCAAAAAGAACAGAAGGAATAAAAAGGGAGGTGGAGTCGCGCTATATGTTAAAAATATATATCCCTGCACAGAAATACAGGAAGATGAGCTTGGTAGCTCCACCAAGAGTATCTGGATTAAAATTAATGGGGCAAGTAATAAAAGGAATGTGGTGCTTGGAGTCTACTACTGACCACCCAATCAAGGAGAAGACGAGAATGTAACTTTTGAAAAGCAAATTGCCAAAGTTTTGAGCATGCACGATGTAGTAGTAATGGGTGTCAGCTCTGCACCGAGACAGCAGTGCAGGTGGGGGCTGGAAATTCCTGGGTATTTACCAGGGCAGGAAAGTCCTTAGCTGGCAGCTTGGTCGTAAATCTGCCAGGCTAACGAGGATGAAGCGTGATAACGGCAAGGCCCTTTCCAAGCTTACGTGCCAAGCCAGAAGTCCAGAAGCGAGGTCAGTAGAGGTCCGGGTTCAATTGCCAAGGGGTCAGTCCAAGATAAGGTTCAGGAAATCTGGAAACACACGAAGCCACGCCTGACGTTGTAGTCAGCAACAAGCTGAAGCCAAGGTTTGTCTTTTAAGGAGCAGGTTTGTCAGCAGGTGTGAGCCATCAGCGTTTGGGCCTTAAGTGGACAGCCCTGCCCCTCTTCTGCCTGACCTTCTGTTGCCTACATTCTGCAGGTGAGGGGGGAGTATCCTGTTCACTGTCTGTGTCTGGCTCTGGGGTGCTCTGCAGCTGCGGGGGAGAAGGGGCTGGGTTCTCAGGAGTTTCCTCCATTTCTCCTTCTGGGTCTGCTGCTTCTGGGTCTGCTGCTGTTACTCCTGAGTCATCCTCATCTGATGAGTCCTCCGATGGGGCCATGACATGGGGGACTTCAATTATCCTGATATCTGTTGGGAGACAAATTCTGCCAAACACAGCCCTTCCAAGAAATTTCTGACTTGTGTTGGAGATAACTTTCTCCTACAGAAAGTGGAGGAAGCAACCAGAGGATCAGCTATCCTAGACTTGATTCTAACCTATAGAGATGATCTGGTGGATGCAGTGTCAGTTACGGGAACTCTGGGGGAAAGTGACCACACCATACTTGAATTCTTGATTTTAACAGAAGCAAAAGCTGAGAGTAGCCATACGCGCACCCTGGACTTCAGGAAAGCTGATCTTGATAAACTCAGAACAATTGTAAGTACGGTTCCATGGCAAGCCACACTAATGAGAAAAGGAGTCCAAGATGGGTGGGAGATTCTAAAAAATGAAATTCTAAAAGCGCAATGGCAAGCAATTCCAAAAAGGAAAAAAGGGGAAAACAGAAGAAGAAGCCAATGTGGCTTCACAAAAAGCTTAGAGATGACCTGAAAACAAAAAAGGACACATACAGGAAGTAGAAAGAAGGCCAGGCCACAAAGGAAGAGTACAGGCAGGTATCACAGAATTGCAGGGATGGCATCAGGAAGGCTAAAGCTGAGAATGAGCTGAAGTTAGCGAGAGATGCTAAAAGCAACAAAAAAAGCTTTCTTCAGGTACATCCATAGTTAAAGACACAGAAAATAAATGGTCGCACAGCTACTCAATGAGGATGACAAAATGACAGCAGATGACAAAGAAAAGGCCAAAGTGCTCAATCCCTACTTTGGCTCAGTCTTCTCCCAAAAAAGGGTCTATGACCCTCCCGGGAAATGTGAAGTAGAAGGGGCAGGATTGGAGCCTGAGATTCATAGACAAACAGTTAAGGAATACCTAATCACTTTGAATGAGTTCAAATCAGCAGGGCCCGATAAACTGCATCCTAGAGTATTGAAGGAACTGGCTGAAGAACTCTCAGAACCACTGTCTATTATCTTTGCGAAATCAAGGAGGACTGGTGAAGTGCCGGATGACTGGAGGATAGCTAATGTTGTCCCTATCTTCAAAAAGGGCAAAAAAAGAGGGACCGGGGAACTACAGACCAGTCAGCCTAACATCAATCCCTGGGAAAACTCTGGAGCAGATTATAAAGCAGTCAATCTGTAAGCACCTTGAAAACAATGCAGTGTTTACTAGGAGCCAACATGGATTTATGAAGAACAAATCCTGCCAAACTAATCTTACCTCATTTTTTGATCGGGTAACCTTCCTTGTAGACTGTGGGAATGCTGTGGACGTATTTCAACTTCAGCAAAGCTTTTGACAAAGTGCCCCATGATATTCTGATTAGCAAGCTAGTTAAATGTGGCCTGGATGGAACAACTATGAGGTGGATCCACAGGTGGATCCAGAATCGTACTCAAAGAGTGCTTATCAATGGTTCCTTCTCAAACTGGGAGGAAGTAACAAGTGGGGTACCACAGGGCTCGGTCCTGGGCCCAGTGCTCTTCAACATTTTTATTAACGACTTGGGTGAGGAGGTACAGAGCATGCTTATCAAATTTGCAAATGATATAAAATTGGGGGGCACAGCTAATACCATGGAAGACAGAAACAAAATTCAAAGGGACCTTGATAGGCTGGAGCATTGGGCTGAAAACAACAGAATGAAATTCAACAGGGATAAATGCAACGTTCTACACTTAGGAAAAAGAAACCAAATGCACAGTTATAAGATGCTGGATACTTGGCTCAGCAATACAACGTGTGAGAAGGATCTTGGAATTGTCTTTGATCACAAGCTGAATATGAGCCAACAGTGCGATGTGGCCGCAAAAAAGCCAAATGCTATATTAGGCTGCATTAACAGAAGTAGAGTTTCTAAATTGCGTGAAGTATTAGTTCCCCTCTATTCAGCACTGGTTAGGCTTCATCTTAAGTACTGCTTCCAGTTCTGGTCTCCTCACTTCAAGAAGGATGCAGAGAAACTGGAACAGGTTCAGAGGAGGGCAACAAGGATGATCAGGGGACTGGAAACAAAGCCCTATGAGGAGAGACTGAAATAACTGGCCATGTTTAACCTGGAGAAGAGAAGACTAAAGGGAGATATGATAGCACTCTCCAAGTACATAAAAGGTTGCCACACAGAAGAGGGCAAGGATCTCTTTTTGATCCTCCCAGAGTGCAGGACACAGAATAATGGGCTCAAGTTGCAGGAAGCCAAATTTCGACTGGACATCAGGAAAAGACTCCTAACTGTTAGAGCCATATGACAATGGATCCAATTACCTAGAGAGGTAGTGGGCTCTCCGACACTGGAGGCATTCAAGAGGCAGCTGGACAGCCATCTGTCGGGAATGCTTTGACTTGGATTCCTGCATTAAGGAGAGGGTTGGACTTGATGGCGTTGTAGGCCCCTTCCAACTCTACTATTCTATGATTCTATGAAATAGAGCAGGGGTGATAAACAATTGTAAGCTGAAATACTGCATTCTCTATAAAAACCTTCCATGGGCCACATGCAGAGCTGGAAAAGTTACTTTTTTGAACTACAACTCCCATCAGCCCCAGCCAGCGCCATGCTGGCTGGGGCTGATGGGAGTTGTAGTTCAAAAAAGTAACTTTTCCAAGCTCTGGCCACATGCTACTGATAGACAAAGTGAGAGACAAAAACAAACGTGGGTGGAGCCAAAGGCAAAAGTCAGTGGAGCAATGGGTATGACTCTTGCCTTCATACAGCAGGCTGTTATAGGCACAGAAAAGTAAGAGGCTGCCTCCTATGCATCCGCATGTACATATGCACATACACCCTTACATACACACACCTCTAACCTCTATCCATGCAAGCAAGAGGCAGCATTGTAACAGTTCAAGGGCACATCCCTACCTGGCAAAAGCATTCAAGAAGGGTGCAGAGCAGTTGAGAGGTATGGCTTGGGGAGCAGGCATTGCATGGGAGAGTTCCAAGGACTAGATAGAGATGCCTGGAGGGCTTGTGGCTCCACCTCAAGGTTCCCCACCCCTGGAAGAGGGGATGCCTTCAAACATAGGACTGCCCTTAGATCATCCTCTGTACAGTAGGATACATAGCTCCTGAATGTCATTGATACAATTATTCTGATCTCAAGTCTGCCATTGGCTGGTTTGCTCTGATCCTAACAGTATCTAGCTGAAGTATTCTTGACCCTAGAGAGGTGCAAGGGAGGTTGATGATCCTAGGAAATGATGGGCAGCAGCAGCAGCAGCACAGAGCATTGCTTTCCCCACTGCATTCCTTCTTTATTCTCTAAACTAGAAGTGAGGGTTTCCCGGGATGGAGATCCACTGCTTTGCTAACTGTTGGGTGCTGCTTCTGGCTCAGCACTTGATCCTTACAAGCTCTGGGAGAGATCCAGTTTGAATTCAGTTGCAACCTTCCCCAGATATGAGACTTTGAAACCTAAAGGAAGTTTTAAACTTGGAATGTTGGTATGGATACTACAGTAGATTTTTATGGATGGATGAAAAATTGAAAGAAGGGATGAATCTTAGGGTCACCAAATGACTAGAAAAAATGGCCACCATCCTCATGTGGCTTATCAATAGTTTGATATACAGGCATTAGCAGATTAGGCTTTTTTACAGCATGGACTAGAGATAACCCTTATCACTTCTCAGTAGTTGCACACCAAATGGCTGGTCAGGGAAACAGCTACAAAAGCTGATTTAAAAGCTGGCAACCCTACTAAGAGTTAGTAAATAATAATACTAAACAATGCACAGCTTCAGCTATGGACTTTTTATATTGTCTGTGTGTGTTTTTAACAATGCCTATGTTTTCAATAAAATCTATTTTTATATGAAATGGTAACAAGCATAACAATGTGCTTTCTCATAATTCTCTCCTAAAGTTCTGGACACACAAACAGACATTCGCACACAAAGAGTGGTTATGTATTTTTCCATGCTTGGAAGAAAAACAAACAGTTGAGTACTGTTACCTACAACATGAGATTCTCCTCTTAAGACTCTGGCCAAGAAAAATATTATCCCAACTAGTTTGTTATGAAAATGTTTGAATAAAAGAAGCGGCTTCAATAAATTATGGGGGGAGGAAACCTCAAATCTTTAATCAGCCGAACCTTAATAGGTTTGGAGATAACAACACGACGATTTTGCCAAGAGCATAAAATAATCATAAAATACTATAATTGATGGCCTATTCTACTTTATTGTACCATACACATGTGATTGATGAATACGTGAAAAAGAAAATGTTGGCTTCCACATCAACACAGATACAATATCTGGGTTTTGAGAATTTGGTGCTATGTTTTTTCCACTAAAAAGGTGAAAATGTTGGGTCACAGAATCAGCCTGTGTATATTTTAAATTTACGCCATGAAAAATGCTGACCCAGTATGTTCTAGAAAATGAACTTGACAGAGAATCCAGCAAAAGCATCTACAAAATATATAGCAGCTGATATCTCATATAACAGTCAACAGTGATTCGACTTAGCTTCCAATTGGCTGCAAATAACTGCTAATAAAAGAGTTTGGAAGGCGCTAAATCTTTATTTAGTGTCAGCTGAGGCAGAATTTTCTTGTTGCCCTGACAGTTTAATGGTATGACAACAGTATTTGCTTAAAATCTTTGGCTCCATTAATTTTGTCTCTTGCTGCAGCAACTGCTAAAGCCGATGACATATTCCAGTTATTGTGGATCGTCCACTTGCCCATACCACTGTTTTCCCCCATGAATTGGAATAGCAGTTTTCCCTCAAGAGAGCAAGAGCACAGTAGTGCTTCCAAGCAGGCATAACGGGCTAAATCTGTGGCTTAAAATGTCTGATGGCCATGCTGGGGGCTATGAGCAACATAAGATATTTCCCAGAACTTTAACTGTTCTCCTTGTTTGCTCACAGTTGCCTCTAATATAGACTAATCTCCATAGGAAATCATAGAATTAGCACCTGTTAGAACAACTTAACCTTCAGAGAAGAAAAAAAACACCTTTAATTTCTCAGGGATGTTCTCTCTCTTTTTAGCTAGGATCCCATTTTTATGATACAACATGGAACACAATCATCATGATAGTGGCAGGTGTGTTACTTAAAGGAGGTA
Organism: Rhineura floridana; assembly: GCF_030035675.1. Taxonomy (NCBI): domain Eukaryota; kingdom Metazoa; phylum Chordata; class Lepidosauria; order Squamata; family Rhineuridae; genus Rhineura; species Rhineura floridana. The sequence goes on along the minus strand of NC_084485.1, from coordinate 86,979,573 downwards.
AGAATATCTGGCTGGAAGGGATATCACGCTTAAACCTTCACCTAGATGGAAAGACCCTCCACAGATAGGCTTGGATCCTAAATTTTCCTTTCAAGAATAGAACACTGTTTATATACCTGGAAGAGACCTTTCCTGCCACTGGAGCTCCCTGCACCCCCCAAAAAACTGATCCTGAAGGTTAGTGGACCCTTGGGAATGATGTGGGATATGGGGGGGGGAGCTAACAGAGAGGAGATACTGGAAATTATTCCTCCCTTGTATGAGCCAAGGAGCAATTTAGGATCTAAGGCATACATCCACATTGACAGCCCAGCCCAGCCCCATGCAAATTAATGCTCATCACTTAGACTGAAGCAAGAACAAGGAAGACTGAACCACATAAGAGAGAAGAAATTGTTTAGACCTTTAAGACTCTACTGCATAGTTAGTACTCTAACTTTTCAAGCTTGTTGTTGTTGTTATGTGCCTTCAAGTCGACCATGACCCATGGCGACCTTATGAATCAGTGACCTCCAAGAGCATCTGTCATGAACCACCCTGTTCAGATCTTGTAAGTTCAGGTCTGTGACTTCCTTTATGGAATCAATCCATCTCTTGTTTGACCTTCCTCTTTTTCTACTCCCTTCTTTTTTTCCCAGCATTATTGTCTTTTCTAGTGAATCGGGTCTTCTCATGATGTGTCCAAAGTATGATAACCTCAGTTTCATCATTTTAGCTTCTTGTGACAGTTCTGGTTTAATTTGTTCTAACACCCAATTATTTGTCTTTTTCTCAGTCCATGGTATGCGCAAAGCTCTCCTCCAACACCACATTTCAAATGAGTTGATTTTTTTCTTATCCCCTTTTTTCACTGTCCAACTTTCACATCCATACATAGAGATCGGGAATACCATGGTCTGAATGATCCTGACTTTAGTGTTCAGTGATACATCTTTGCATTTGACGACGTTTTCTAGTTCTCTCATAGGTGCCCTCCCCAGTCCTAGCCTTCTTCTGATTTCTTGACTCTTGTCTCCATTTTGGTTAATGACTGTGCCAAGGTATTGATAATGCTTGACAAGTTCAATGTCCTTGTTGTGAACTTTAAAGTTACATAAATCTTCTGCTGTCATTACTTTAGTCTTCTTGACATTCAGCTGTAGTCCTGCTTTGATGCTTTCCTCTTTAACTTTCATCAGCATTCATTTCAAATCATTACTGATTTCTGCTAGTAGTATGGTATCATCTGCATATCTTAAATTATTGATATTTCTCCAATTTTTACATCTCCTTCATCTTGGTCCAATCCCGCTTTCTGTATGATATGTTCTGCATATGGATTAAACAAATAGAGTGATAAAATACATCCCTGTCTCACCCCCTTTCTGATTGGGAACCAATTGGTTTCTCCATATGCTGTCCTTCCAGTAGCCTCTTGTCCAGAGTATAGGTTGTGCATCAGGACAATCAGATGCTGTGGCAGCCCCATTTCTTTTAAAGCATTCCATAGTTTTTCATGATCGACACAATCAAAGGCTTTGCTGTAATCTATAGGGTGATTTCCTTCTGAAATTCCTTGCTCTGTTCTATTATCCAACATATGTTTGCAATATGATCTCTGGTGCCTCTTCCCTTTCTAAATCCAGCTTGGACATCTGGCATTTCTAGCTGCATATATGGTAAGATCCTTTGTTGTAGAATCTTGAGCATTACTTTACTTGCATGGGATATTAAGGCAATAGTTTGATAATTACTGCATTTCCTGGGATCCCCTTTCTTTGGAATTGGGATGTATATTGAATACTTCCAGTCTGTGGGCCATTGTTTAGTTTTCCATATTTGTTGACAAAGTTTTATCAAAGCTTATCTGTTCCTAGAGATTTGTTTCTTCCAAGTATTTTAAGAGCAGCTTCCACCTCACATTCTAAAATTTCTGGTTCTTCATCATACAGTTCCTCCATGAATGAATCTGTCATCCTTGCATTTATTTTATGGAGTTCCTCAGTGTATTGCTTCCATCTTCCTTTTATTTCATCTCAGTCAGTCAGAGTGTTCCCCTGTTGACTCCACCCACAACTGGCATGTGGCACCCTCGGGGAATAGGCCCTTGGGTTGAAAAAGGTCCCCTGCTCTAAATCAGTGGAAGCTGGTCCATTTGGGCAAGCCACAAGTGGGGCATTTCCCCTCCAACCTCCAACTGCTAACCCCAAGTCTGTGGGGTGGCACCACCCACCAGCTTCCTCTTCCTTAGTCTTGTAGACTTCATCAGAGAGGAGGATGGAGACAAAGCTAGAATTAGATGGCTCTTCCTGTCTTTTTCTCTGGCTCTACCTACTGTTGGGCTCCCTATCTACTGCCCTACCAGTCCCAATGGGCACCACTCAGTACTGTCTAAATGTTATAAATGCAGCATAATTCTTGCATGTGTAGCAATGCCATCATCACTGTGTATACAGTAGAGAGGGGAAGGTTGCAGTAGTTCAATGGTGAAATAAAAGAATTCTGCATATGCTCAGAAGCACATTAAGACAGCTGCATGTATTTTGGACTCTACTTGGCAGCATGGCTATGGACATGGTGGTGTCGCTGTGGCCTCTGTTTTTTGAGGGTGTGGCTCTGCAGGCTATCTTAATGAACTCCTGCACTTCAAAATTGGCCAGCACTGCACTGGTCTTCAGTCCTAAGTCCAGTTCCATTCCTGCATAATCAAGCAGATAAGCTGGTTCAGACAAGCACGTTCTTCATTGCAGTCAGGTAACGAGAATGACTTTCTCTGCAAAACGTTCCTAAGGTACTGCAAAATGTGCAGACCCAGGTGCACCAATCTCCCACACACACACACACACTACTGAAGCAGGGAGCAGTTACCATGCAGACAATTTACTCCATAGCACCCAACTTATCCCTGTTTAAGCAGCCTCAGAACAAAATTTTTGAGAGTTCCAGCCACAGATTAAAAGGGGACAATCCACAGCACCACTATAAAAAGGTTTTATGGGCTCCTTTCTTTCCTTTGAATAATCAGTATCTTCATGTGAAAGGTCAATGTCACCAAACAAGAAGCCTGTGTAAGAAGCAGTGATCCTTGACTACCATGCAGCATACTTAACATCTGAAAGGCAATTGTTGTAAAACCTGACAGGATTGCCTTTAGCAATCTGAGTTTATTGTCATTTGTGCAATGAAGATTCAACACTTTCCAGATATTTTACCTTGGGGGGGAAATAGTGGATATTTGATAAAAAAAAACTAGAGCTCCACGGTTCATGGCCATGTTTACTGTTCCTTACCAGAGTGTACATATTTTGCACAAATTACAAACTACGTCTCTGAAAAGAAGGGGGGGGGAAGAAAACACTTTATTCAGAAATGGATACATCCCAAGGTCATGTAAGATAATATAGAAGTTTGTGCAGTGGCTCAATGCATTAAAGACCTGAGGAAGCAGGCTACTGAGGGCTCTCCAAATCCTATATGCTTCAGCAACCCATAACAGAAGCATGCCGCTATGGCTTCCTCATAAGCTCTGATCTCATGAGATATAGCAAGCAGCTGCCTACCTTTTCTGAAAGTTGTTGAACCTTTTCAACTTGTCTCAAAGGAAGAAGATGGCCTGGTGAGCAACACAACATTTCCCTGTCAGTTATACAACAGTCACTTGTAAACAGTATTTTCCATGTCATGGAGTAAAGAAATTCCATATATAGATTCTCTCTCTCTCTCTCTCTCTCAGAAACCTGTTCCTGTTACTATGCTCCTAGGGCCACATTTGAAACATGCAACAAAGGTAATGTTCATTGGATAAGACTGCAGTGCATATGCTGGAGAGCTATAGTGTATATCTACAACTTTAAAAATTTTTATGAGAGGGCATACTTTCACTGGAGGGTTTGTTTTCTTTGTATTGTAGCACTTTTGGAATGTTTTGTTCAGCTCTGGTCACTGCACCTCAGAAAGGGTACTACACAGCAGGGAAAGATGCAGAAACGGGCAACCAAAATGATCAGAGATTGGAATAACTCCATAGCAAAGGTTACAATATTTTTAATTTAGTAAAAAAAAAGGCAAGCAAAGAGGGGGCATGATGATAGAGGTGTATAAAATAAGGCATGATGTGGAGAAAGTGGATAGGGAGAAGTTTTTCTCCCTCTCTCATATGAGACTATAGAACCCAGGATCATCCAATGCAGCTGAATTCAGGGCAAACAAGAGGAAATACTTCACACAGCACATAGATAAAATGGAATTTACTGCCACAATTTTTGGTGACAACCACCAAGTTTGGCAGCTTTAAAATGGAAAAGACAATTTCATGGAGGAAAATGCTATCAATGGCTACTAGACATCATGGCATCATGGCTATAAACTAGAAGTGTTCACCAACCACAAGATTCAGTTGGGAGTCTAATTTGCTACTTTAGAAAACCACTCAGTTCAAAGTGCTTTGGAGGCTGCTGGGTTTGGTTTGGGTCTGAATCTAAATCCCAATGCAGAAAAACATTGTGCTTCTCCATTCACTATTATGGAGAAATCAAAATCTGGCTATAACTTTTTTTTTCTTTTGACAGAATTCAGTGAAATTTGCAGGCATAAGAGCCCCCCTGGGTGGAACAAGCTAGACAAACTACAGACAAATAAGTACAGAAGTTTTGTGCTGAGCACCTATAATTTTTCTTTTTAAGGAACTGTCTATAACTTTTTTATTTTTTGGCAGATTGGATGATATTTGCAGACATTCTGAGACAATGGAATGCTACTCAATTTCAGAAAAATAACTACAGTGGTTTTCCTGTAAGGGTAGATCTCTGTTTCTAGGTGGTTAAAAAAGGAATCACTAATATTTCTTATTGTTTTGTGGGCAATATGTATAAAAATAACATACATGAGAGGTGGCAGTAGGAAAGAAACCTGCCAAATTATTGTCAAATTGATCCTGAGTTTTTTGTACTAGGCACCTTTAAAGTTCATTTAGGGGAGGTGGAACTAGAAGGGATTTGCTTCCTTCCCTGTGGTTTTGTGGGCAGCACTTTTATTATAAACATAGCATTTGCAGGGATGTAACCTGCAAAGTTTCAGAAAGTGCGGGGTTTTGGCTGAGGCCTAAGCCAAATCAGCCCTCTTTGGAGGTATTTGTACCTTGGCCAAGTCAGGCTGAGATAGCCCCAGATCTCTATGGGTCAGGATGGGAGGCCCAGAGTGATCTTGGGCTATCAGGAGGTGGGATGCCAGGCAGAAAGGAGAGGCAGGCATGCACCAAAAAAAAGAGAAACTGGAAAAAAGAGGCACTTCTTTGCAAGAAAAGTAGGTGCCTTTCCTGCCTGGCCTCTCCTTCTTCTGACCAGGCCTTCCCATGCCTGGGACAGTTTCTAAATCCCTTATGTGAGTGGCTTCTCTGCATGCACCTTGGTGATTGGGTTTTACACAAAGCTTTATTTCAGAAGTCAGTACAGGAATGGAGCATCAGTCATTCTAGGCATGATTCAGGATACAGAACATGAACAGACTAGGCATATCTCAGGATACAAACTAGGCAGGTGGAGGCAACAACAGATTGTTGTTGCAACCACCTAATCATGCCCAGTCACACTAGATACAAGAGAGGTGGGCAAGGACATTACTTGTCCAAGCATTCTCTAGTACTTTCCAGATTTTGCTGCAAGGCAAAGGGTTCTTCTAGGAGCAGAGAACATTTTCTGAAGCTGTCACTGTCTCTTTTCTAATCTACATAACCTTGGTGAAAGTAATCTCTGATGCCGACATGCTACTTTCACTTCACTCTCTCTGGAAGTCTTCAGGCTGTTCATCAACAGCTAGGTCTCGATTGGGTGCCAGTGGGAATTCCTTTCTCTCTGCCGGGGGGGGGATGGGCACCACTTGACTCATCAGACTCAGAGCTGCCAGAGATTTCTGGAAACATTTCTCCTGTGTTTTCCCTCACTTCCTTCATGACAACTGTAACCCATTATTCATCTTCCCAATCCTGCCAAAGGTTCTCCTTGGGGCCCATGACACTATATTATCAGTTGGTAAGCATGAAGAATCATTCTGTGTGGTGCTGGTTGCTGCTCATTCATGGAGAAGCTGCTCACAAAGGAGCAGCGGCCAGCAATGTGCAGTATGGAATCTTCCTGCTTGCCTGGTTGTACTCACATGCTCTCAGTCAAGGTGTGGGAAGAAGGAGACACTCCCTCCCAATCATATTTTTAAATTTTAAAAACCCCTTAGCTCCACCCCCAAATATCTTCAGGGAATGATTCAGGGCAGGGCAGGTGATTCCCTCTTTGGGACAGGGTAAATTGGCCCTCCCTAGAGCCCACAGATCAGGGTTACAGGGCAGATAGGGAGGGCTGCACACAGCCCTAGTGCAGGGACTAGAATGTTAATAAGGAATGAAAAAACAGCTTCAGGCTTGTGATTTGGTTGGTTGCCACCAAAGTCACACAAAGCTGATATGACTGGAATGGATATAGTAGGCAGAAGGATTTGAATTCCCACCAGTTTCCAAGCAAGCACCTCCAGGAGAAGTAGAAAAGATCACAAAACAAACAAGAACAAAGTAACACATTACTTCAACATCCCACTCCCAAAGCCCTGGTGAAATCATTCCCTCGGATTAGAAGCTATACCTGTCAAGTCACGAAAGAGCTGTCCCTCCTCCCCCCTCCACCTTGGCATTTTCCTTGCATGGTAAACTTAGGGGAAAGTTTCAGTTTTTGTACTCGCACTACAGCATTTTTAAACAGCATAATATCCTAATTGCTTTGGAATTCCCCATTTCAGAGAGATTCTGCTTTAGCTTTGACAAACCCCAAATCTGTCCAAAGCAGCCCATGCTGGTTCTTGGTTTGGGATTCATCTGATGCACACTCCTGCTGTAACTTCCAAGGTTAGAGGAAGCACATATCTGAATGCCACTTACTGAAGAACAGGAAGAGAGGACCATTGTGTTTATGTCCTGCTGTCAGGCTTCTCATCATGTCCTGCTATTGGGCTTCTCATTGCTACAGGTCTTTGGTGTGATCCAGAATGACTCTTCTTTTAAAGTTTCATACCTGTTTTTAAGCTTATGGATGCTGCCCACTCAGTCAATTCTGCTAGCTTTGGTGAGGACACACTGTAGAAAACCATGGAGGTTTTCTAGCAAATATTGTACAAAGCTTTGTACATTCCTAACAGAGCCTCTACTCATATCCCTTCAAATATCTTCAAGGTGGCTTTCCAGCAGATGTATCTTCACATTTTACCCAGCAACTAGCTTCTGTCTTTTTGGCAATGTCTGTTCCAGCTGACATCCCAAATGATAGTTCAGATTCCACCCCTCTACTACTTAGAAGTAATCCAAGTTTGCTGCAACTGGGCATGTTCAGAATTTGTACATGCTCATTCAATCTCTCCCCCCACCTTTTTTCACATGTGTATAGGCAGATTCTACAAAATTATCAAAGCTGTTTACAAATAGAATAAAAACAAAATATAAAAACTGCCAGACATATGACAATCTGTCATCAAGAGAAGATATTTAGCTTTTTATTGAACTGAAAGGGCACATTTTGACCCACTGCTTATTTTCTACTCTTGTTCAGAGTGTGCAATTTCATTTATGCTCTTTAACTAAACCTTTGTGACCCCAGCAAATGTCTAAATATCAAATGCCCTCACAAGTTTTCACGTTCAAAATAAGACAATGAAGATACCAAATTTTGTAAGCTTATTCACTGCTTTTCTTTTGTATTGTTGCAGAATCTTAAAGTCCTGCTGGTTCCCCCCACAATCACCTGATCCCTACAGGTATATGTGTAATTTATTTGAAAAGACATTATATATGGCTGGGAGCAGAAAACCCCGCTTGTAATCAGAGTCTAAATGGGAAAAACTGGGCTGCACTTGAAGTGTGATTTCAAGGAAAGTGAGGCATGAATGGTCTGCTTTGTATCCGTAGCTTTGATAGATCAGTTCTTTCAGTGATAGACTTGTTAATCTTTCCAGTGTTGCTTTTTTCAAAAAAGACAGAGTGGATAAATGCAGAAGGCCAACCACATCCCCTCCCATAGGAAGTCTCGCCACATGGGCAATTCTTCCAGTTAAAGAAAACAACCAACTTTATTTACAGGGTAAATCATTTTGACTTATCTTGTAAGGGTTACTCATAGCAGAGTGACAGTTTTCCCCTGTTGCACAGTAAATGGCTAACTGGGAAAATGTTTTCTTTCCCACCATGCAGAAACAACCAACCAAAAGGGGAGAGAAGAGGAGGAGAAGGAGGTAGACAACATTTTTGTAATACATTGTTTATGTTCTCCAAACTGACAGTCATAAAGACCTGTGTTCACCACTCCAGGCAGGCAACTGTTGCAAGAAATCTGAATCTCTGCAGGGATTTCAAGTTAAGTACATTGACTAGACTTTCAATCTTTCAATTTTAAAGAGGAAAGAATCCTTTAAGTCTATTGCCCATTAAATTGTGTTGCTCTATGGAAGGCAAAAAAGCACACAGTTCAGACTATTACACATGGAATTTCCTTCCACACCCACATCCAATGCTGACAATTTTTCATCTAAAGAAGAAAAGGTTAGCAAATGAAAGGTTCTGAAACATCACAATATTCCAAACCAGAAAAAATTCTAAATATATATAATGGCTGCTTAATCATTTTATTTTCTACAAAAAAGTAAGTCAGACATGTAGAAACATCTGAGCCCTAGAGCAGCAGGGATTTTGGAACATGTTGCTTTGAAATGTGTTAAAATGCTAGGAATTGAACCAGGAATATAAAGCAAGGTTTCTGTTGATACTGAAAGCCACCTTCTTGATACTGAAAGCACTGTCTAATTTACGGACATTGCTGGACAATGCAGATAGTGAACATCCTGAACGCAGGACTGCCCTCATCACAAGGGAGTTGAGATGTTTTAATATTGATATAGCAACACCCCAAGAAACTCAAAGAGCAGGAGAAGGACAATTGAAGGAAGAAAAAGGAGGTTATACCTTCTTCTGGAAAGGACTGCCTGAAAAAGAACAACAAATGCATGGAGTAGGCTTTGCTATTAAAAACAATCTTGTGAAGCTCCTGTCAGAAGTTCCTATTGACATTAATGAACGGCTCTCAACTCTCCTGTTAAAACTCGCCAAAAATCAGCAAGCAACTAAGTGCTTATGCGCCAACATTAGATACTGATGAAGACATCAAGGAAAAATTTTATATGCAGCTGGACACCACCTTATCAGAGATATCTAAGGAAGATAAAATTATCCTCCTGGACAATTTCAATACAAGAGTTGGGCATGATTTTGATTTATGGCCAGAAACAATTGGGAAAGAAGGAGCTGGCAATAGCAACCTGAATGGAATTCTACTTCTGACTAAATCTTGTTATTACAAACACGCTCTTTCACCAGAAAAATAAATTTAAAACATCATGGAAGCACCTTCGATAGAAACACTGGCATCTCCTAGATTTTGTAATTGTCTGTGCCAGAGATTGTCGTGATGTACTCCTCACTAGGGCCATGGGCCATGAGGAGTGCTGATGACTGCTAGAGAGATCACCAATTAATTTGATCCACTATAGCCATTAATATTGTTCCTCAACGTAGGCTCTAAGGAAGAAAACCAAGGCATAAAATGAACATCCACGCCCTTCAAGATCCTATTAAGTGAGCTTGTTTTCAAACAACGCTTAAGAAATATCTGCCTATGGAACTCCCTGAAAACATTGAGGAACATTGGATTAAACTGAAGACTTCCATTATTGCAGCATGTGAACAAACTATTAGATACCAAACTAAGAAACATCAGGATTAGTTTGATGAGAATAATACTGAGATTGAACATATCATTGACAAGAAAAGGAAAGCCTTCCAGATATGGCAGAACGACATTGCTGCTAAGAAGAAAATCTATGCCAGTGCAAAGGCTGAGGTCCAACGAAGAACTAGAGAACTTAAGAACACCTGGTGGATGAAGAAAGCACAAGAAATCCAGCATTTTGCAGATGTTCATGATACACAAGGCTTTTTTAATGCCACAAAGGCCATCTATGGACAACAAATTATGGTACAAAATCCCTTGCATGCAGTGGATGGTACCAAACTTCTTAAGGATAAAGAGTCTGTTGCTCTGCATTGGAAAGAGCATTACCACGACCTCCTTAATCGTAACTCTATTATGGCTGGTGGGGTCTTCTCACAAATTCTGCAACAATAAACTAGAGACGAGCTTGCAGAATCTCCTAATTTGGATGACGTCAGTAAAGCCATTAATCAAATGAAGAATAATAAAGCTAGTAGACCTGATGGGATCCCTGCTGAAGTCTTTAAAGAAGGTGGGCCTGAATTTACACAACAACTTCATAAGCGCATCAAAAAGATCTGGATGAGAGAGGAGAACCCAGAAGACTTTAGGGATGCCATAATTATCACCCTTTTTAAGAAGGGTGCAGAACAGATTGCGGGAACTATCGACGTATCTCTGTTCTTGCTACCGCAGGTAAAATCCTTGCAAGTATCATCGCAAATTGCCTCTTACTTTACTCAGAATATATATTCTCCCTGAATCCCAAAATGGTTTCCGCCCTTACAGGGGACAGTGGACATGATCTTCACTGCACAACAGCTTCAAGAAAAATGCCGGGAGCAAAACCAACCTTTATACATGGTGTTTATTGATCTGACTAAGGGCTTTGATACTGAAAATCTCACTGCTCTCTGGACCATCCTTCTGAAAACTGGATGCCCTGATAAATTTGTGAATATTTTGCAACTCCTTCATGACAACATGATAGCAACAATTTTGTATAACAATGGCTTTCAGAGTGATCCATTCAGATTCAGATCAGGCATAAAACAGGAATGCGTCATTGCTTCGACCTTATTTGCTATTTTCATTGCTATGATTCTACACCTTATTGAGGGGAAACTTCCTACTGGTATGGAAATCATATATCAAGAGATGGGAAACTTTTTAATCTCAGTAAACTACAACCTCTGTTGTAGAACTTCAGTACGCCGATGATAATGTAGTCTCCACACATTCAGAGAAAGATCTTCAAACTATCCTAAATGTCTTTGCAGAAGCATATGGAAAGCTTGGGCTCTCGCTTAATATCAAAAAAACCAAAGTGCTTCATCAGCAGATGTGAACTAGTCCCTCAATCCAGCTTAGTGATGCGACACTAGAGAATGTTGATCACTTTTCTTATCTTGGCAGTCGTCTTTCTGTAAAAGCTGACATTGATGCTGAAATTCAACATCATCTGAGCTCTGCAAGTGCCTCATTCTTCTGAATGAAGCGTATAGTGTTCAAGGATCGGGATATTCGCAGGGAGACCAAAATGCTTATTTACAAAGCCACTGTACTACCGACCTTGTTGTACACCTGTGAAACATGGACCATTTATAAACGCCACTCCCAGCTTCTTGAAAGATTCTACCAACACTGCCTCTGGAAAATTCTGCAAATTACTTGAGAAGATAGACGGACTAATGTTAGTGTTTTGGAAGAAGCAAAGTCCACCAGTGTTGAAACTATGATCCTTCAACATCAATTTCACTGGACCGATCATGTTGTTTGAATGCCTGATTACCGTCTTAAACTACTCCCAGCTTAAGGATGGAAAACGGAATATCGGTGGACAGCAAAAGAGGTTTAAGATGTTATTAAAGATAATCAGAAAAAATGTAACATGAGCATCAAGAACTGGGAAGTTTTGGGCCATGAGCATCCCAATTGGAGGTCGGTTATTATCAAAGGTGCTATGGACTTTGAAGAAGCACGAGTACAGGGTGAAAGGGACAAATGAGCTAAGCGGAAGGCACATCAAGCAAATCCTCATTGTGACTGTCTTCTATCAGGAAACCTATGTCATCACTGTGGGAGGCTGTGTAGATCTAGGATTGGCCTCCACAGTCACTTATGTACCCACTGTTAAACACCTTGTCTTGGAAGACAATCTTACTCTGTCACGAGTGATCACCAATGAATGAAATGATACTGAAAGCCACTTTGTTTATTTTTGCTTTTAAACATGTGCCCTAATTAGTAGCTTTCTTTGGAAGTGATAAATACATCTGAATGCTCTTGACAAAGGAAGCTGGAAAGTAGCATCTGTTATTCTCTGACAAAATTGTGACTTGTTTTGGGGAAGTGAAAGCCCATCAAGTTCTAGTCTGAGTTTTGCTTCTGTAGTTCAATCCCTAAAATACTGAGCCAATATATGAAGAGTCTGTGGCCTCATTTGCTTCCATCTGAATATAACCCCCATATTTTCTTTAGGATGTTGAGCTTTTCAAGCTAAGACTGCTTTCTGCCAGGGTCAATTTTTCTATGGTTAAAATTATATAAGGTGCAAACTTCTGTCCTTGTAGTTTGGTAATTTAGCCTTTTACTATGCTTCTGAGAAATATACACAGTTTATAAAAAAGCAAAGAAAAGTTAATATGTAGATTAGGGATATTAGTGTTAGTTTCATTCGATGGATGGGAACTGCTAGATATATTCATTTCAGCTCCCTGCTCTCTGACTACTTCAAATATAAATATTTATATCTGGAATGCAAAACAGAATCAGAGATATGCTTCAGAATGTAATGTTCACAGAATGACAGAGGTATGATGAGTGGCAGATGACCTCAACAAGATCTATCCTTGACTATCTTTTCCATTTTAAATCAGAATTCAGAGAGAGGCGAATTTCCTTCAAATTCCTAGTCAGACCAAAGCCAGATACCCTTTTACACAAACTCAGAGCTTAGTTGGACAACCTGGGTCACCTCCAGGACTGACTCTATCATTAGACAGAATGAGGGAATCACCTCAGAGGGCAGATGTCGGGGCACAGTAGTGGCAGATACCTGGCTATTCCTCCTGAACTCCCCAGTCATTGCTCTCTGGATGTCACATAGTCTGCCCTGGACCCTCTAAGCTAGGCTGCTGCCCCCTAGTGTTGTGCTAAACACTGTTGTATTACCAGTATTGAAATAAGATTCAGCTGCCAGTCCAGTTGATTTCTGTACTTGGAATGGGCAACAAAATGTCTTGGGCCAGTCCTGGTGATCTCAGATTTGGTTTAAATAAAATACTATTCAGGCATTCATTAATTGCATCCATGGAGAGGCTATGGGACCATACACACTGGCCCTATCCCCTCCACCCCCAACCTTACCATGTGGAGTCTGAAGGTCAGAAAGACAATTGCAGGCACATTCAGCTCCAAATGATCGGGGCCCATAGCCCCTCCATGGATATGGTTAATAAACACTTAAAGAGGGCTGCCTGAAAGAAAGAAAGAAAGAAAGAAAGAAAGAAAGAAAGAAAGAAAGAAAGAAAGAAAGAAAGAAAGAAAGAAAGAAAGAAAGAAAGAAAGAAAGAAAGAAAGAAAGAAAGGAGTGAGACCACTCCTGAAGAGACCCTCCTCGGACAGAGAAAATCTTAATAACTATAGGCCGGTAGCAAATGTTCCATTCCTGGGCAAGGTCCTTGAACAAGTGGTAGCAGGCCAGCTCCAGACACACTTGGATGAGACCGATTATCTGGATCCATTTCAGTCCGGTTTCAGGCCTGGTTTTGGCACGGAAACAGCCTTGGTCACCCTGTATGATGACGTCTGTCAGGAGAGAGAGGGGGAGTGTGACTCTGTTGATTCTCCTTGATCTCTCAGTGGCTTTCGATACCATCGACCATGGTATCCTTCTCGGAAGACTCTTCTCCCTCTCTCATAATATTAGAACTCGTGGACATTCAAAGAAGCTGAATGTTGGAAGATTCAGGACAGACAAAAGGAAGTACTTCTTTACTCAGCTCATAGTTAAACTATGGAATTTGCTCCCACAAGATGCAGTAATGGCCACCAGCTTGGACGGCTTTAAAAGAAGATTAGACAAATTCATGGAGGACAGGGCTATCAATGGCTACTAGCCATGATGGCTGTGCTCTGCCACCCTAGTCAGAGGCAGCATGCTTCTGAAAACCAGTTGCCGGAAGCCTCAGGAGGGGAGAGTGTTCTTGCACTCGGGTCCTGCTTGCGGGCTTCCCCCAGGCACCTGGTTGGCCACTGTGAGAACAGGATGCTGGACTAGATGGGCCACTGGCCTGATCCAGCAGGCTCTTCTTATGTTCTAAGACTGGCTGAGTTGAGAGTGGGAGGGACTGCATGGCAGGTCCTACTTGGCGGGTCGGCTCCAGAAGGTGGTGCTTGGGGAACACTGCTCGGCACCCTGGACTCTCCAGTATGGGGTTCTGCAGTGGTCAGTTTTGTCCCCCATGCTGTTCAACATCTACATGAAACCGTTGGGAGCGGTCATCCAGAGCTTTGGAGTGCATTGCCATCAGTATGCTGATGACACGCAGCTCTATTTCTCCTTTTCATCTTTTTCAGTTAAGGCTGTCAATGTGCTGAACTGGTGCCTGGCTGCGACAATGGACTGGATGAGGGCTAATAAACTGAGGCTCAATCCAGACAAGACTGAGATGCTGCTAGTGGGTGGTTCTTCTGACCAGATGGTGGATGTCCAACCTGTCCTGGATGGGGTTGCACTCCCCCTGAAGGAGCAGGTTCGTAGCTTGGGGGTTCTCCTAGAACCATCTCTGTCACTTGAGGCTCAGGTAGCCTCGGTGGCACAGAGTGACTTCTACCAACTTTGGTTGGTGGCCCAGCTACGCCCCTATCTGGACAGGGATAACCTGGCTTCAGTTGTCCATGCTCTGGTAACTTCCAAGTTAGATTACTGCAATGCACTCTACATGGGGCTGCCTTTGAAGATGGTTCAGAAGCTGCAGCTTGTGCAAAATGCAGCTGCCAGATTGGTAACAGGGACCAGACGGTTCGAACATATAAAATCGATTCTGGCTTGCTTGCATTGGCTGCCTGTATGTTTCCAAGCTGGATCAAGGTGCTGGTTTTAATCTATAAAGCCTTACATGGCTTAGGACCACAATACCTGATGGAACGCCTCTCCTGACAAGAACCCACCCATACACTATGCTCAACATCAGAGGCCCTTCTCCGGGTACCTACTCCAAGGGAAGCTCATGGGATGGCAACAAGGGAGAGGGCCTTCTCAGTGGTGGCCCACAAATTATGGAATGATCTCCCTGACAATTTGTGCCTGGCACCAACACTGTTATCTTTTCGGCACCAGGTCAAGACTTTCCTCTTCTCCCAGGCATTTTAGCATGTGTTTTTAAATTGCTTTTTTTTAAAAGTGTTTTTAAATTTGTATATTTGTTTTTAATGTTTTTAATTGTTGTAAACCGCCCAGAGAGCTTCGGCTATGGGGCAATATACAAATGCAATCAATCAATCAATCAATCAATCGAGTGATGTAAACATGAGCAAGGCTGCAAGAACAAATTTCTCTCTTTTCCCAGAGGCCTGGGTGGTGTCTCTCCCTTCCTCTCTTAGTGCAGGTCATGGAACTAAAGCAGTGTACCTTCTGACTGTCATTCAGCTCCTCAGGAGCTAGTGTTTTCTTATGAATGGTAGCAATAAAGAACTTGTGGTTACCAGAATCTAGGGTTGGACTGTAGCCACTGAGCAGACAATTATACCGCCCTGCATTGGAAATTGTAGAAAAGGCATTGCATGGTGAGGAGATTAGGTTCCTTTCTCAAGACTGCATCACATATCTTATTTGGGGTCATCAGGGAGGAGCTGATTTTTCCTCTGTAGACTATTGCTTATTTGAAGCTCATGGCTGTTGCATCAGACAGGGGGACCATGAGCTAATTGTGAACAGGGAAAACATGTTCAGACTTACCTCTATGGGCCGTCCCCTGCTATCCTTTGAAGTTTGGGAATAAGTTGACTCATTCAACAGGTATGTTTGTCCTTTGAGGAAAGAGTATGATTCATTCACTGGGTATGCTCTTGCCTTTGAAGTCTTAACAGAGAGCAGTCAGTTGACCAGCTGTGGCCAGCATGTTGCCCTGATGACTGACTCACTGCTTGTCAGCTATAAGACACAGCAGAGGTAAGCAGGATTCATTAATTGATTCATTCATCTTAGGAGGAGCATAAGAGAGGAGGAAAGGAATTCCTCAGACTGCAGTCCTGCAGGCAGTGCTGGGTCACCAAATAAGGTACACAACTGGGTTTGGGCTATGCTTGAAGGGATTTCCCATAGCTACCAAGACTTGGTTTATAAGATGAGTATAAGATCATGTAGCATGTCTGTGTAACTGTTTTATCAGCTGTCAGTTGACCTGTATACTTACAAAGAGGCTTGTGATTTTATTTGTTTAGGTTCTGAGTAGGCAATGATATATATATATACATATCTACAGTATCTGCTGTCTATTAAACCTGGAATAAAACTCTGTTTCTTCCATTGCAATTGTGTTCATTGTCCACAAGATCCAAAACAACCTCTCCTCAGGCTTAGCTACCCTGGGGCAGAACACCTCAACCATGTTAACTGTGCCCACAAGCCATTGAAATGCGGGATCCTCCTCTTTTCCCCATTCATATTGAAATGCCACTGGCCAACTGCAAAGGAGGACTGGCCACCTACACCTTGTTTAGAAGAGGGCATTTTGCAAGGTACAACTTGTTATGCAAGGTTGAACAAAACTGCACCTGGTGAGATTATTTCTTCTCTGTTTGTGTGTCTACCAAATATTCTTATTCTACCAAATATTCCTGTTCTCTTTTGTGTCTAATAATCTTGTTACATTATGTTACGTAACAGTTTATTTCTGTGCCACCTTTTGGCCAAGAAGGCCCCCAAGGAGGCTCACAAAAAAATACAAATACAAAATACAAATAAGAAAAGAACAGTACAATTCCCAAAAAAAGTTGATGTCATGTTGTAAACTAGTGTTTCTTCACCACAACTATAGACTGCTCTTGCACATCTGGGATTAGGATGCATTGCTAGTTTTTTCAGAACAAATGCTGAATTCTATCATCATTTTAAGAGGTTAAAAATGTGTCATTCTATCTTGGATCACATTGGTGTACTGTACCAATGAAGATCTCTTTCAGTAACGAGTAGCCAATTTCATTAGAGAAGTTAGGAAGATTTAGCAATCATCCTAGTTTTTCCAGTGTGACCACATTCCAAGAGTAGACGCATAAAGAGGCGAGAACATAGCTACCTTGCCACGGATATGGCTTAGAGAAAGATTGCTTGTGTATTCCAAACTGATTGACAAGATATTTTGTAAGTGTTAAAACAAGAGTCTTGTGGACAATAAGACACTATGCAAAAAAAGAGTCAAACATGCTTTCAAGAGGGGAGTGGATGGGATGAAAAACTGAACATACACAGTTTGTATTGCAGGAAAAATACAAAGCAGAAACTGCCTGAGCCATTTGGTTCATTTACTGCTTGCTTAGCTAAGTGCTGTTATGTTAAAAGCAATTCTGTCAGATATATGAATATTTTACCCTACATCTTTAACATTTCCGAGGCTGTTGAATAATGCACATTCTTTTGGGCAGTATAATTTTCTCCAGAGTGGGTTGTGGCTTTTGATGTGTTGCTTGTGAGGCTGTTGCTGAAAATTTATGCCTGAGTTTCTCCAGTGCATCTGCTAGCAGAATACTCATGCTTTGCATTTTTATGACATAAACAGAGCTAGGTTTGTCTCTCCCTGGGAGTTTGGTACTTCTTTCAACAGGTGCATTCTCCAGCTTCTTGGGAACTCTCATACCTCCAGCTTTGACTGCAGGGGAGTGCCCTACTTTCAACAGGCAAGGCGGCATGGGTAATTCAGACTGCTGTAATGGCTATGCAAAAGGGCAGTGGGAAACAGTCGGCGATGCCACAGATGGTGCATGTGCTACTAATCTTGATATTATTACTGTCTAGCCTCTTAGGTGATATGCCCCATTGTCAAGTTGGAGTCTTTAATCCGCTCCCAAGACATTGCTTAGCGTCCTGATTGCCAGATGCAGTTATTTTTAAACTAAACATTCTTGATACAGAAAAAAGGAAGTGAAGAGTATACCATGATATGCTGGGACAAAAAAGAGATACAGGATATATTATCTGTCATAGATGAGGGATCAGGAGTTCAGTCCCAATACATTATTATTTCATGTGTGTCACTGGAAGGATACTGGTTTGTTATCATGCTGTGATCATGTTTTGTTTTTTTAAAAAAATCTTCAGGTAGTATGCAGTGAAGTATTTCTGTTAGTGCAAGTATTTCCACTTGTGCAACGGAACTTCCTCTCCCTCTCCATTCCCTCCCCTCCCCCTTGCCCTCCACAACTCTGCTCCAGAGGGTTGGGGAAAAACCAGAACAGATTTATAGAATGTGTGGAAAGAGGAGAGAGAGGGAAAGTTTCATTGTGCAGCCAAAAGTCCTTATGCTAACTTAACTACTTAATTAGATACTACTCTTTGTGTTAACTTATTAATAAGTAAGGCCCTTCCATTTTTTTACAAGCCACATCAAGTGGAGCTTCATCTTCGATATTTAATTATTTTGTCAATTATGCATCCTGTTCTACTTCCAGGGAGCTTAGGGGAGTATGCACGGGGTGATTCCATTTTATCCTCAAAACAAGCCCACGAGATATGGGAGAGACAGCTATGTTTAAAGAGAGACAGCTGAGACACAGCTGGCTAAGCTTCATATAGATCAGTTTCTTATTTTTATTGATATAACATATTGGAAGGCCATGTTCTACCTTGCACACAGATCCTCAAAAGGAAAAATATTCAGTCCACTAAAGTAAATATAAGTGGTTTCCCCAATGAAGTCAGAAGAGCTATACTAAACTCAGTTGACAAAGCTATTGGTTGCAGAGTCTATACAAATGTATATCTGAGTTTGCTTTCTCATTCAGGAAATGTTTTCAAAAGAAGTCTTAAAATCTGAAACCACATGCTCTGATTTATAAACTGCAAAACAAACAAGCAGGTGTCATTTTGTGGGAGGAGTTTGCTATAATTTTACCTCCAGTCTAGTATATATATGAGCATTAAAAAAACACTATTGGAGTTTCCATAATTTCATAGTAACAAAATAACCGGATGAAATTGGAAACACAGAACCTTTCTACAGGACTCAACAGGCAAGAAAATAAGCTGGACTCCTGGGTGTGTGTTTTGTAAGCAATAATCATGCTCTGACCTATAATGATGTGATTTACACTGTCAATACTTTAAAGACCTTACCCACTGAAGTTGTTAGAAGTTGCTATCACATTTAGTTGGGTAATGAAGAGTTACAGATGCACAGCTTGTTTCTCAAATCTGTTTGAAGAAAAGTATATTTTAAAGTACATTTACTCATTCATTTTTTCCTGTATTGCTTGTTTGCGGTAAGCATTCAAAGACTGGTAAATTTACAGACATGGACCAATATATGTATATATAAAAAGTTATATAGGTATATAAGAAAACTGTACATCCCATTGGAGCTTTGTTGGCTGGTTTTGGTGCAGCAGTTCCCACTGCCAAAGAGCAAAGCTACTGTCCACAGTTTAAAAAAGGCTTATTTCTTTGGCAGTAGAACTGCTGCAACAGATGCAGAAATTCAGGTTCTGCTTGCAGGCACCGTTCTCACCTTGAGTCCATCTAACTTTCCTATTATTTGGATTGGAGTCATGGGTACATGTCTCCTGAAAACTGTGTTATTCAGACAAGAGTTTGAAACATGAATTTCTTTTTACCAAACAGTATACATTGATGGTTTTTTAAATTGATCTTACTATAATTTTGTACGTTATATACCACTTTGCTGTATTTTAATGAAAGTGAGGTCTAGCAGAATTCTTTTCCATAAGAGTCTCTCTCTTCTGTGCACCTGTCAGTCCATGTCAGAAGTATCAGATGTGATCACATCTTGGGGAATGTGGAGTGAGAGCATGATTTATTTCCTCCATATCCAAGTTTGTTGACTGGCACTGTCAAAGCTAATTGCATCAGATTTCTTAGAGGATGTGTGCATGGACTTGATCTACCTACCTAGAACCCTCCCCATATGCTGCCCCAAGTTCTTGGTGGTGGTGGTGATAACTATTAAACATTGAAGCAATCTTTTGAATATGTAGACATCATCCAGAAAGACAATGGATTTGCTTGTATTGCATCAAGGTACTTGGGAATTGTTTCAGAGTTCTTTTCTTTTCCCAGGGTAAAATATCAAGCAGAATTCCTCCCCGCCCCCCCAAAAAAATCATTTTTCCAACCAAGTTGTTTCATTTCCAGCACACACCTCTGCAAAAATATTACTAACCTTTGGAAAGATTGGAAAATGTTAACTAATGTTACTAAATTATTAGTAGCCGTTGACTTCAAATGAATTCAAGGTCCAAACATGGAAGTGGATGGGCCAGGGCCTGGGTATTGAGAGTATCAATACTAGGGAGAGTCTAGGCTGCAAGACTGTTGCCATGAGGAAAAAAACTGTAGCTAAATTGCAGATCATGCTTGAGAATGGTTTGTTGATGGTGGCTGCCATAGAAAAATGGTGAAGAAAATTGGAGAAAATTACGCAAAGTGACTTTCTTTTTGCAGGGAGAGAAAAAGAAAAAAATCTCAGAAATTTTCTCAGAAAAAGAAGTCTTCTAAGAAATGTTATTCAGTTCTAAAAAAATCCAATGGAAATTACATCAAGCTCAGGCTTGTACCTCTGACCCAGACATGCACTATTTGGCACTGAAGGGGGCTCCGGCCTGAACTTCTTTTTCAATTGCTGCTGTCAGGAGCACAAGTACTCACTAGGGCAAAACTTGTTTTGTGAGCTGCATCAGAGTAGCTGGTGGAGAGTCTATACAGAAACCACTCAGTCTTAGCAAAGACAAATATACATTATTGCCGGCTGTGTTCTGGCTACCCTGGGTAAAGTCCATGCAAAAACAGTCCTTGTGTGATTCCCTTGCTAACCCCTTTGTTGAAATATTAAGCAAAAATAGCTCCTCTTTTTATTTGAGCCAGTGGGAATGCATTCATCACAGATGAAATTCCGCAGACATGACTCAGGTGATCGAAAGCTCAGTTTAGCCTAAGCTACATCTCCACCAGTACATCTCCCTGACAGGTCTTCATGCTTTCTTTCTTTCATAAAGCTGATGCCATTTTTAACAAATGCAACAGATATTTATTTAGTCATCTACTGAATTTAATAGATGCCCAATAACTATTACTATAGCTGCTGCTCTCTGGATATTGTACAAAGACAGAGAAAATATTAAAACCAATGTTTTATAAGCCTCCCGCAATGTTCCTCTGGCAATATCTTTGTGTCGCTGAAACCTAGGTGGATTTGCTGAGCTGAGCCAATCTCTCCCAGCTGTGTCCACTTAAGTACTCAGTTCAGCACCAGCATAGCTTTGAGGGCAACAGAGATGGTGTTACTCTAAACTATTGGTCACTAATGTGGTGCCTATGAGGCAGAGGTCTTATTTGGGGCCTCTAGGGTCCCTTGCCCTACCCTCCACCCCACCCCACTGAAATTAGGACTGAAAAAAGCAACAGAAGACTTTTTCAAGCCTAAATGCAGTATGATGGGGGGTGGATTTCAGTGAAGTTACAGCTGGAGAGGGGAGAGAACTCCCCCTCCCCTCCCAAAAAACCCTAATTAAGAACATAAGAAAAGCCCTTCTCTAGACATTTGCCTTTGAAATGGTCTTTTTGCTATTTACATGCTTCTTGGTTTAAAATGGTGTTTTGTAGCATGCTTCTTTATGCAACAACTTATATGGGCTGTCTTAGAGGCTGCTTAGCTCAGTGGGCTATTTGTAACATATGTTCCTGGAGAAGGAAGGAATTCAGAGAATTTTGAAAGAGGGAACATCGACAGCATAAAATGGGAACCTCCCCTAATGAAGTATGAAAGCTACTGAACCCTGTGAGTTTCACGGAAGATGCATTTTATGTGTCATATTAGACTGCATGCCAATCAATTATAGTGTGCCCTATATAAACACATCATGTGAATTCTGACAAGGAGCTGGGGTGAAGCAGGGTGTCAGGGTAAAAGAGAGGATAATAAAACCACTTTAGATTTATTTCTCTAAATTGGAAACTTCATGCTTACACCTGACTAAATCATCAGCCTGAAACTTTAGCTTGACTCCCACAGAAAAAGTCTGAAACCTTATCCCATCTTTGTTTAACAGAGGCCAATCAAGGCAGCCTAATGAATTCTGCAGATGGCAACCACAGGCCTCATTTGGCCGTTTAAATTCTATTGGGCTTTATCTGACTAGTCTTAGAACATACTCATCTTATATCTTTAAGTCCTCTTGGAGGAACTTAAAAGTTTGACTCCCAGAGCTATATTTTTTCCTTCCCCCTCTCTCTTCAGCTTGGCAGCAGGCATGTAACGGCAGCGCCTTGCTTGTCGAACCTTCATGCGGAACTGCGGACATGGTGTGTGTTATTCTACATTAGCCGCGGCCTTCATAAATTCTGGCAAATATTAAACAAACGTGGCAGGTGGTCAACAAATGGTCCGAGTGGACAGGAGTACAGAGCTTTTTTGGGAGCAACAGCACAGCCTCTTGAAACTCCATCACTGAGCCTTGTCTTATTTTTATCGAGATAATCCCAACTGTTGTTTTACCAAGAGTCAGCAGTTCTCCTTGTGAAGTACAAGTGGTCTTTTTTCTCTTTTTCTCCCCCACCCCATCTCTTTAAAGTGTACCATAAGGAGCTGGTTAAAGCACAATAAATCAACAGTGAAATGTGGGTAACAACCTTCTCTGTAAAATCAACATGAATTGCGTTCCTGCCGGGAGTCTTGTGATAGTGCTGTTGAAGTCTTAGTGCTTGCAGCCAGATTTCACAGGCAGGGAGAAATATCTTTGCCTCTCCCTCCCCCTCCCCTTTTCCCTTTCTTTTGTATGTTGTTTTGCTGTGCTGGAAAATCAGTAAGCAGGGCCTTGACCCTGATGTGACTTTTTAGGGAACATTCACAACCCTTTTGTATCTCTTTCAAAACACACACATAATGCTCCACTGGGGAGGTAGTGGTGAGGAAACAATCTTGATCAAGATGTGTTAAACTTGTTTGCAACAATATTCCCTGACAGGCAAAATCAAATTAAAAGATGAATAGTCCATAGGGGTCCATCAAGCTGGGAGCTCTCTGGAGTCAACAGAGAATGTCACAGACCTGGGGTTAGCTGAGGTAGAAATGAAGCAGGAAATTCTTAAAAAGAAACCAGCTGGCACAGGAAGGTCCTAGAGATTCATCTGTGAAATGTCATTCAGGTAAAAAGAATTAATAAATAAGATTATTTCTTCAGTTATTTATTTGTTTGCATACTGTGCTGTGTTTTACTTTTTCATCTCCTGGCTGATTTTCCAGCAATGGGCCGTTTTATGTAGTCTTTCTTTCTTTCTTTGGCACAGGTCTTCCCTTCAACTGACTCCTCAGGCTGTCTAAATTGGGTGATTAAAATTTCGGACGGCCTCCAGTTTCCCCTCAGGACTGTATTTAATATCTGTAAAACTGCCACTTTGTCTTGCCAAGGTAAACATCATCGCATTCAGTTCAAAGGTGAGCAGGCCTAAATGTTTCCCTTTGCCTGAAAGGAATCTGTCTTGGGATTCTGCACACCATGCCTGAGGGAGGCGAGGGAGCGGCCCAGCTCCACAGCATGGTGGCCAGCACTGCATCTGTGTATACAATGCTCACTTCTCCCACACAAATACTAAAAATTTCTCATTAAAAATTATTGCTATGTCAACATGTGGGGCCACCAGCCCCTGATCTGGAAAAGACGTTCTGGGGTTGGGTAGGTTGGTGGGTGGGTGGGTGTTCCCCCCCTTCTTTCCTTTTCTTTCTTTGCTGGGAAAGCAGCTCAGTAGGAGGGAGGGATACAAGACTGAAGTCATACGCTGCTGACTTTGGATCTCCTCTTTCTCCCTCATTACCTAAGGTGATATTTCCAAGTATTCCACTCCACCAATCCCAGTTAATCGTTATTATCTAGTCATTGAAAAAAACCCACTCCTGTAACATCACAGTTTTCATGTTCTTTATTATCAAGGGAAGACAACAAAAGGCCTTCAGGGTCTCATGTGCCCTGTCCCAACTTATGTAAGTCCTAGCTGCACACTCCTTCAAATCTTCAGAATCCTCATTTACACCATGCCGCCTTGTTGCTGCCTTGCTCTCTGTCTCCTGGTAAGCAGGTAAGCAGCAGCAATCAGAGGTAAGGTAAGCCTGCTGCCGCACCATGCTGTCTGCAAATGTGTGTGTGTGTGTGTTCTAACTCTAATGGAGAGAACTCCATCAAATATATATTAGAAACAAAGAAATAATAATGGGGAAGGAGAGCAGATTAAGTCTTGTGATCTTTAAATGAGGTTAGGCTAAATCTTATACGCAGATTTCACCTAGGTATGTTCTTTTATGGCTTATTGATGTCTCTTGAAATGGGAAACTGAGGAGATGTAAGTATCCTGCATATAGATACAACTCATTTTAGACTGAAGTTCCTTTACATCAAAGCCTAAAGAAAGAAGACTCTATTGAAACCCATTTGACCAAATGGCTATTAAAGAGAACTCATTTCTGTATGGTTTAATGGGCATTTTGCTTTATAAAGTTTTTAAGAGTACTGCTTTCATATTTTTCCTCATACATTTTATGAGTGGAATAAAATTACTTTTGTTCTATAAGTATAATATCATTTTTTTACCTGAACTCTTTTCCTTTATGCTTTTTACCTGAAGCCTTGGTTCCCAGTTAGGTCCCTTCCAAGATTATTATGCCTTTTGCATGACCATCACCTGTCCATCAGACACCAGTAACATTATGAAGCAGCCACTGATCACAAATGAGGCTGAACAAGCTTAGTTTGCCTCCACACTGAGTACATACAGCCATCTCCAGCTGGTTGCTGACTTCTTTGATTTGTCTAGTAGCTGAGGATACTAACTTTTGATTTAAAAAATGACAGTTCTCCAAATGGAGTCAAGAAGCAGAACTGAATTGGAACTTGGTGGGTCAGGGCAAAGCCTGGTAAAATCTATGCAAATATAGCAGGACCCTTATTATCTGAGTTTTCTCTACTTCATGGTTGTCTAAATTCATTGTATGCCCCCTCATCTGATGTCTAGGTAACCCTGTTCAACCACTGTTCTCATTTATCCAACCTATCAGCTGTCTTAATTTCTCGTGCATGATCCTTCCTCACATGTGCACAATGGAAGGATCCCCTACAGAGTCTCTTCCCTCTTCATTTGGCACATACATATGACCAGTGCTGCAGGCCATTATGGGGAATGCCATATGTGCCTTCTGTATCTCTGTTCCATCCCTCTCTTCACTTAATCAAAGACCATGAGCTCAGACCTCACTTCTGTTCACTGAGCAGAGGTGTAGACCGGATGGTGATATGGGAGAATTATTATTTGACTGTTTTGCGTATGTGTCTGCTATTCTTATCAAGCAATTTTAGTTCTAATTGTGGTGTTCTTTTTCAAACAGCAGACTGTAGATAGATAAATATAATAAATAATGGCATGCCTTCAGGCATGCTGGGGTCCTTGAGCACCAGCTTGTCCTGGGTCCCAGTATATGCGTGCACATGCAACTGCACATGTGCCCCACCGACCTGACTCCTGTCTTTTGCAGCTATGTGGGCTGTGCACGTAGCACTACTATTAACCAAGATGGTGGCCAAGGTTTCCCTAAGGGCATCAGCACCTTAGGGAAACCTCGGCCACCATCTTAGTTAATGGTAGCGCTGAGTGCGCACTGCGCACAGCCGCAAAAGAAGTCAGCAGAGAAGGTAGGTGGAGCGAGGGAATGGCAGGAGGCTTGGAAGCTTTACGGATTGTGGAAGGGGAGTGGAGGGGCCCCTCAGTGGCCCTTGTAGCCCAGGAGCTCTCGGCCAGGGCCCCACCTAGCCGCCCTTTGGAGCCAGCCCTGCATGCCTCCCTTTTCCACAAAGAGCCTGTTACAGCACTCACACCTGCATATGCCAAGAGTCTTCTTTCCGTAGGCTTTGATGTAAAGGAACTTCAGTCTAAAATGAGAACAAATTATGCCAAATTAGAATCCTTCTATATGTGAGTGCTATTTCTCCATGAGGAGGATCTTCACTTTGCTTCATCTGGTTATGTAAAAAAGGAAAAAACGTGTAGTATATTTTGATTTACTGGCTTTCTGAATAATGTACATTTGCCCATCTTTATCATATGATTTAAGGTTCACATTAGTATGGTTCACATCAGACATGTCTAGGTGGTATACTGAATCAGCATGTCTGATACTCGGAAACCACTTGAAGACTGTGCTGGTTCCCTACACTGATTGCTGCTAGTGTAGTGCATATTCAGGGCAGGTATTTTGCCCTCAATGAATTACTGTAATCCTAACTGTCCACTCTAGCTGGTACCTTTTCTCCTAGAGAAGGGATGAGGAACCTGTGGCCCTCCAGATGTGGCTGGTCTTCAACTCTTATCAGCCCCAGTCAGCATAGATAATGCTCAGGGATGACACTGGAAGCTGAAGTTCAGCAAATGTGGCAGGGAGGGGGCACAGGTTCCCATGTCTGTCCTAGAGGTACCTTTCCCGTTCTCCCACCTCCCATTTTGGATTATTGTTGTTGAGAGAACATCATATGTAGGAGCACGTGTCCTCTCTAAAAGCATTTTAAGACAATGTGGTTAAAATTTTATTGTACTTTTTTTTTGAGATGGACTTATTTTTCTTTTAAATCATTCCATTATTGTTGAAGCAGAACTGAAGGTTTTGTCAAAGGCATATTCTCATGACAGAGCTAAGGGATAGGGAGATGCACTGGAGCATGACAAAGATCGAGGGTATTCTGGGTAATGGCCCACCCGTAGCATTATCTCCAGAGGGGAAGTACTAGATTGTGGGTGGTCAGCTAAAAATACAAAACATTTGAAACAGTAAATGTTTTTTGATCCATCAAACTGTGTTCCATATGGCTCATGCTGGGCTGACGTGAAATGCAGCTAATTCTAATGAACTTGATGTAATATAATATATCAATAAGTTATTTTTAAAAGCTTTCTTTGAGGTCAAGAACTTAAATGCACCAAGAAAGAGTCAGATTCAAACAGTGGATACCTAATCCAAATTATTGGCCTTTGTAACAGCTGGGTTTATGCCTCTAATAACTTTTAAGTGCCTCTTTTAACAGTGAATTAAGTGTGTCTTTTGTTAGCTGAAGTTGAAAGTATATTAAATTCTCAAGAACAAAAAGTAAATATTCAGGTTTCTGACCCAAATGCTGCATGCCTGAACAGAATATACTAATAATATTTTTTCTAGCATTAAAATATTGTGTGAGTGAACTACATGTCTTTTAAAAACCTGAAGTAAAGGCTATGTGTGTGTTTCTTAAACAATATTCCTACCACCCCTATACTTTTCAGCTTAGTATTGCAGGAAGCACTGAAACAAAGTAGTCTAAAGACCCCTCAAAACTGCTATCTCTGCTTGTTCTTTGAACATATGTCTGCATACTTCCAAAATGTTCATGTCAGTTTTAAGATCCAAAGTATGCACCCATGCATTCCCTCCCTTGCCATGGGTCTTCACCCTCTCTGTTTTCCCCTAGGACATAAACCTCATATAGGCAAGGACAAATCAGTCTATTTCTGGTCCATGTAAGGTTCACATATGTTTGTTCATAAGACCTTTCAGGAGTGTTTTCTGCATCAATCTGTGGGTTTACTTAAGTTGTCCAGATATTCACACTATAGTTGAACTATTTTTCACAAGCTATACATGTTTGGATACATTTTACCCTAAAAGTACACTTTATACACATTTTGGAATATTATTTGAGCTGATAACTGTATCGCAAAATTAAGAGATGTGCAAAAATGGAAGGATAACTATATTCTGATCTACATATTATGCCAGGAAGACAGGTCAATTCACTTAAAAATGCAGACTGAATTAAATCCTTGAGCATCCCTGTTCTGACTACTTAACTACTTAACTGTGTAGAAGCTGTAAAGAGACAAAAGACTCCACCAATCAAATACCAATTTTAAAAGTCACTAAAAAATCACAAGCTTTATTTAGAAATAAAAATACATTTCAAGTTTCTGAGCTCTTCTTTCACCACAAGAAGCTACGGTAAAGACATTGGTCGGGCAGCAACCATGAAAGAAAGAGAAACCAAAAGGTTAAGGCTAGCTGCTGTGACACTGCTGGCCACATACAGCCATCCATCCATCATGGTAATTTGGCCCCAAAGAGTCAAAAGAAGATTTATTTATTGTAGTAGTATGTTTTATACGTAAGATGCCTTCATTTAGACAGTCTCCCTGATGAAGAACCCTATTGTACCATTGATCTGGTTCCAGTCTATCACAATACACAGAAACAAGGTAAGCTATCGCAGATCAAATAAGGACTGGGTTACATATGCCCCTGATCCAGTACTTTTTTCTCCAGTGCAAGTTCCTAAACTTAGTGGAACAACAGACATACAGAGGCAGCTGTGTTAGATTACAACTCAGAAAATCACCTACATGGAACTTTTTCCTCCTAGGGGCTGTTGAAAATATATTTTTATTATAAATATGAAGAGGTACTGTTTTGATCTGGTTTTTATGAGGAACTGGTTTTGAATTGTTGGATTTTCATGGCCAGACTTAAACTGAAATTGAACACCAATAAGGCTGAAGGGGTGTTTTAAAAAATTACAGCAGAAAGTGGGATTAATGTTTGTGTATAATGAAATGTTGCATTGGGGGATAACATCCAGACACGTACAACAATGTGCTAAAAGTTATCAGGTGACTACATTTGATATTGGGAACAACAACAACAATTGCTTATACAGAAAAAAGTTGTGTAGAAAATAAGTCTCTAGCATCAGGTTTAGAAATATTCTGAAGATGTGAGCTGATCTACAAATGTGATTTCTGCCTTGAATAACTAAGCTTGCTAGCCTAGCTAGAGAAGGTGACTTGTCTGTTCTTGCAGGAATGCTACTATGAATACATACAGTGCCTGCCATCTATAGAGAGTAATCTGTATTGCAGACATTCTGAAATCACTTACACTAGAGTAGCTCCTTGGATAGCATAAAAGAATTTAGGCTTATGATCCAGTGGAGACTGTGTGAGAGCTGAGCGTTTTCAACATGTAAAATCATAATAGAATGCACTTGAGCAGGTGCACAGTACATTTCCTTTATCACCAAAATCTGCCCCCACATATCTGCGATTAGAGAAAATTTGCTTCCAGGCTGGAGGCTGTAGCTTTCAGTTAGGTTTCAGCAGTCTTCCCTATTTAGTTTTATTTATTACATTTTTATCCTGTCCTTCATCTGAGGACCTCAGGGTAGGTACATGGTTCTCTTCCCACATTGTATCCTCACAACAACCTTGTGAAGTAGGTCAGGTCAGTCTGAGAGGTAATGACTGGCCCAAGGTAACTACTGAGCTTCATGGCTGAATGAAGATTGAACCTGAATCTCCCCAGTCCTAGTGTGACACTCAGTCTAACCACCGTACCAGACATACCCTCTAGAAATTAAATGTTGAATAACTCCAGAATTCACAAAATAACATTAGTCGAGTCATGATCTCTCAACTTCAGTTCCCTGTCTGACAAATAGGACTCATAATATCTTACCCCACAAGATTAGTTTTTAAACATTGGTCAACTGTTTGCATAAACTATATGAAACACCCCCAACGACAATAAATGAGCCATCCTATAAGACAATATAGGTAAGATAAGGTATATGTTTTAACATGGATCTGCTAAAGCAGTGGTTCTCAAACTTTTTTGGTGTGCGGAGCACTGTAAAACATAAAAATTTTCTGGCGCACTTCATGTACAAAATTAAAAATATATTAATATATTTTAAACTATGAATAAAAATAACTTAAACTATAGAAAACTATTACTTACCCTATACAAATGGGTTTCTTCTCATTTTTAAAATATGCTTTCATAATATTTGAGGCACACCTAGCCACCTCTTAGGGCGCACCAGTGTGCCTGGGTGCATCGTTTGAGAATCACTGTGCTAAAGAATATCAGTGCACCTTTACGTTCAGGAATGATAGCTTTCTGGTGAAATGAGTAGCTGAAAGAAGGCAAGAAACAGTAAAAGAGAAAGGTGTGGGAAGAGCAGCGCTTTGATAAAAGGTAAAGGTGTCCCCGCACTTATAGTGCGAGTCGTTTCCAACTCTTAGGTTGACGTCTTGCGACGTTTACTAAGCAGACCATATATATGGGGTGGGATTGCCAGTTCCTTCCCCGGTCTTTCTTTACCCCCCAGGCGGGTACTCATTTTACCGACCACGAATGGATGGAAGGCTGAGTGGACCTCAACCCCTTTTACCGGAGATTCGACTTCCTCCTTCCGTTGGAATCGAACTCCGGCGGTGAGCAGAGCTTTGGCTGCGTTATCCTTGGAACGGGTGTGTGTGTGTGTGCAAAGCAGCTGCAGTGTTTCTCAGCCTGCCTCCATGCTTTACACTCCCCAAATCTAAATCTTTCACCTGTGGCCACTGTTAAAACTAATTAGCTACAACTGCAACAGTTTCCTTTTTCTTTTACATGAGGTATTCTAATATATTGACTTTAAATAATTACAATCAACATTTTTAATAAATACATTATTCAGATGTTTAAATACATCCTAAGTGCATTTACAGAGTTATCTTTCAGGTACATCCCTGTCGTCAGTCCAGTGATGAGTGACATCTTCATCAAACTACATATATTAATGTTCTGCCAGCTCGCAACAATTGCTCTGTTGCTAAAGGAAAAATAAACATGACACAGTGGGACATTCCCTTGTTCTGGGGTGTGGGAGAGTATGCTGAATGAAATCTAAACTGGAGTAGAAAACAGAAAACAAAGAAAAGCAGAAAGAATGAGATGGAAATGTATGATTGATTCAAACTAAGTTGACACAAGGTGTTAAACTAGAGGTGTGGAACCTTGGGCCCAGGAACCAAATGCAACTCTTGAAGCTTGTCTATCCAGCCCTTGGAACTATCCCCAGCCCATGCCCCCTCCCAGGCCACATCTCTTCTGCTGCTGATCCACACTGTCCTGGAGGGCTTTTGCTTGGCAGGAATGTGTCCTTGAAGTGTGATAATTATATTTGCTTGCCTGGATAAAGGACAGAGAGATTTGTGTGTGTAAATATATTTTACTTTTGTGTGGCTAGAATATAGACGGACTTACTGTACAAAAGAATGAGTCACATCCATTGCTTTGCCTATTTTTGCCTCTAATCATGCCTGCTTTGGCCTGTGGCTACACCCACCCTGGCAGGAGGCCTCAGAAGTTTCTAAGAGGGAATGTGGCCCTTGCTCTGGAAAAGGTTCCCCACCCACGTTTCCTAACCCTTATATTCTGCTTCTTCAGTAGCTTTCATATTGATGGATGAAATCAAAGCTTTCAACTCATTAACCAGATGTCTCTGAAAAGTCCATAAGTAACAGCTCTCTCTAATTGATTGTCCCCCAAGAACTGCTATCCAGTGATACACTGCCTCTGAAGCTGGATGTTCCATTTGGCAATTATAGATCTGCTCAAATTCCCTTTTAGTGCGCTATATTTAATTCAACAGCCCTCACCACATCTGAGGCAATGCATTTCCTCCATCAATTATATATTGTGTTAATAAGATTTTTTTTTGTCTCTCCTGAATAAACTGCCAATCAATCCTTTCCCTAATAATTGCCTTTTTCATTGCATCAATGTTTTCATTGTGCTATCTACCATGACCCCAAGATTCCTTTCCTGGACAGCAAGAAATAGTCCAGATATGATTTGCAGAAGAACTCAACAGTATTTTGTTCAATATGCCTTTGTTCATTCAGCATTCTATGCAGGAAACTCAACTGAGTCCACAACAGCCTTGGCAAAGTTATTTGTAATAATGCCACAAGGCAACTGGTACAATCTGAGAAAATTATGATTGGGCAAGTATCAGCAATACATAAATTGATATATAGGTAAGTTGTTATATGTATAAAAACTTTGGGTGGAATTCGGATCTTAAGGGTATGTGAGAGCAAGATTGTGGTTTACAAATTGATGAAGAAGAAAACTAGAATCAAATAGGGTCCAAGCTTCCATTTAAATAGATACCATCCCAGGCTAGAGAAACCAGGGTCTTAAAATTCTTCACACATGGTATCTAACACCATGCAGATGTCCATTTATTGGGATTGAGCTATGGCTCAGTGGTAAAGCATCTGCTTTGCATGCAGAAGGTCCAAGGTTCAATCCCCAGCATCTCCAGGTAGGACTAGAAGAGAATCTTGACTGGAACCCTGGAGAGCCATTGCCAGTCAGTGTAGCCAATACCAAGCTAGATGGGCCAGTGTCTGACTGTATAAGGCAGCTTCCTATGTTCCTACTAATACGGAGTCCTACTCCTTGTGCTGGAGAGGTTGTCGTCCAATAGGCACATGTTAGGCCCCAAAATAAAAAAAATGGGAGAAAAGGTATTTATAGAAATTAGGTTGATCACAAAACAAATTAAAATGATTAGATGAAGAGAAAAAAAACCTTCCCTACATCTGTTGTAATTGAACCTATTTGCTGCATACAAAATTGATAACTCACTTTTTAGTGCTAGTGAGAGCCACAACTGACAAGCATTGGAAAGATTTCCAATTTAATGACCTCAAATATTAGTATAAAATTGTGGCACAGTGCCTTATTAGAGAAATTCACACAAAAACCAAAAATTGCCTTGGGATAAAGTACACAGGATAAGTTTGAGGCTGTATGGTATTGTTTCGTTGAGTATACAGGAGTAAATGTACATGGTTGATGCCTGTCTGCCCCATATTCTCATTTGTGGTTATAGTAATAACTTCTGGTTTGTGAGGGAGTAAAGAGTAACCTGGAAACTGCAAGAAAGACATTTATATATTTGAAATTGTCAACAAGCTAGATTTTATTTATTTTTCTGCTCAGTTATTCCAGCTGATTATGTAATAGTAGGTTATTGATCTGTAACAATCCTTGATCGTGCCTTATGCTTTTTAAAGTTTTGTATTGGTTGATATGGCTTATTTTCCTGTTTTATATTTTCTTTAAAATGAACAAAATTATTTTTCAAAACTTATATTTTATAAATAAAATAAAATATTTTTGAAAATTATTTTCAAAAATGGATTTTGTTCCTGTCCCTACCATTGCCACCAAGCAAGCCACAAAATATTGTTTCCTTACTGTGTATGTGATTTCTTCTGGCCTGTTATATAGGGTTTTTTTTTTCAACTAGTCAATTTAAAGTCAATTAAGCCCTTTAAGGTTCATTTGACCATTGATCTTATGCTCTGAAGAGATGCTCATCTAGTCACAAATGTCTTATATCTTCTGAAAGCCTAATTGTTAGACACTTAGGTCTTAAGATGTTTTTGTTTTAGCCACATAAATAAATACTTGAAGACTTTCTTATATATTTAGTTTATTCAAGAGCAAAGAATTTCTGCTCAGTTTAAACTGCAATGTGAACATAGCTTGATTCATGCTTAATCCTCCACACTGCCCTGTAGCCAGATTGGGGCAAATGGGTGCACTGCTGCCCCAGGATTTTTTTTTTAATTGTCTTTTAAATTTGTGACATGACAACAGCCTCTGTTTTAAGAGCTTGTTTTAAGAGCAAGAGCAATTGAAGAATAGGACCCTCTAAAAAATTAGTTAATAAGGCAGGGTGAGTGTACAACAAAACCTTCATTTGAGTCATCAGAAGTCTGCTTACTCAAGACTTTCCCTGACTGAAGGTGGATTTTTCATGATCACCATCACCCTATAATTACTTAAGTGATCTTGAAAAAAACAGGCTGTGTAGGAAAGTGACCCTTGAAGTGTTAAATATTAGAACTTTGTATTATAAGCTAGAGTTAGACTCCACCCCTGGGACTTTCCTTTCTTTTGCATTTCTGTTTCGGTTTCAGTTGTTTTCTCTACCCAGCCAACAATAAAGAAGTATGTTTGCATGCAGAAGGTCCCAGGTCAATCCCCTGCAGTAAGAAGTAATAGTTTATTCTACAGTTGTTATGATTAGAGCAGGATTGGGTGCTCATTTCTAAAGTGTGAAAGAAAGAGATAACTTAAAGTGATTTGAAAAAATATCTACCCTAAGATATCCTTCACTCTTTTAAAGCACTCACCCTACTCACAACCACAGTGGCTATTTTTTCTTCTTTTTCTTGAATACTTGATGGCAAAGGATGAAAACAGCCCTAGAGGAATAGAAACACTGCTCTGCACCTACAATTAGCAATTGCAATTAGCAATTTCTGATTTTCCCAATGTATGCACCTTAGCATGAAGCCTTTTAAAGGTTTCTGGGCAGAAAAATCAACCCAGCAATCAGTAAAAACAATTCCAATTGCTTTTCACAATTAGTTTCCAATTGCTTAGTTAGTGTTTTATATAGCAACCAGAAAAAAAGTTTACCAAGTAAAGTTTATCGAGTATTTTTGTAAGTTTACAAAATGAAATCTTCTATGCAGTACATATTTTACAAAGTTAACTCACTCTCATTGACTTCAGTAAGAAAGCTATGCATATTGTTCTGAGCACCACACTCCCTAAATGCTTGACTATGGCTGCATTGTAATGTGCACTTTATTTCTAAACCTGTTTTTTTTTTATTGGTGTTGCTGTGATAAAAGATTCAAATGAAGTTTTGATAAAACAAGCTCCACACTAGTTTTTAACTTCTTAGTTCTAACACAAACTGTTTTACACCTTTTAGTATTCCTTTTTTTTTTAATGCAACAAAAATATGTCAGTCATTTAATTCCTGGTGTTAATACTAACTTTTCTGTTAACTTGACCTTTACATAACCCTTTATATAAGATAACAGATTCTCTGCATGGAGGAGGAGTGAGGGGGAAGGTCACTGCCTTTCCCTTCCCTTGGCCTGGCCCTCACATCCTCTCCACCGGAGGGGGGGAAGAATTGGGTGGCTCTATGTGCCTCCCCCCAAAACAAGCCCCACCTAGCAAAGTGGCTGCCTCACCTAACAAAGAAGGCTAGCTATAGGTGCCCCCATAATTGATGTCCTTCAAAACATTGTCTATATGAAGCATATTTGTATAAATAGTACTAATTACAGAGTTACAATTATACATCATTCAAGGGGTGCAACGGTGAGCCTGAAGAGTTTCAGACTGAGAAATGGTGGAAGCTAATGCCTACAGAGAAGGTGCAGCTGGCTGTACAAGTCTCACCCACTCTGTCACAGAGCTCTCACCACATCTATCATATATCTTTCTAGCCAAAGCTCCTCCTACTTGTTCCATCTATTGAAACCCATCTTGTCAGCCATAATAGCTACATAAAAGCTCCATGTTCAAAGGAGTCAGTATACAGTATACATCTGATTGCCATATGAAAGGAGCATGTTGCTGCCTTCATGCTCTGCTTGTAAGTTTCCCAGAGGCACTGGGCTGGCTAGTATTGCAGACACCACTATTGTGTTTAGGGAGGGACAAGTGCATACACAGTGTTCTTTGCTTTTTTTAGAAAAACGTTTGCCTTTAAGATTATGCTTTGATTTAAAGTGTGAGTGCACGCAAATGCACATGTGCACATATGGTAGTAGTTCATAGTGCTGTGCACTCTGTATAAGAAGTCCCTAACCAATGAATAATGTTGCCAGTTTTTTCACTTGAGTGAAAGACATAAATATTCTGCCTATTCCCCAGATCTTTCCCCCATGCCATTATCAAAATCTGCACTCACTCTCCCCTGCCCCCTAAATAGCAAACGCCATGTTTAACACTAAGCATTTGTAACTGTTGCCTGACTTCAGTTTGCTCAAAGGAATTCTGTCCAACTGCAGTTTTCAACACTGCTTTGTTAAACATTGCACCATATATTAAATTCATTCTTCTGATATGATCTGCTTTCTGACAAGTCATTTTTATCTTGGTTCAGTCCAATTTCCAACCGACAGTTCATTGTACTATAGAAGAGACATGAGTTATTAATGCTGACAAGTCTCATAATGAGATATCTTTTATCCAACAAGATATCATTTGTATCATTTCCTGTTCCTTTCTGCCCCTCTGGCTACTTCTGATGGCTGAGCCAAGAATGAAGCAGTGTTTGCCAAATTTTCCTGGAATCATTATGAATCTGGATTCTGGAACTTGTCATGCTTCTAATACCAGTGTGTTATACACATACCAGTGTTACTTTTGTACAGAACAGAAGTACTAATACAATTACTTATTAAAGGTTAAATACAGTATAACCTAGTTGGAGAGCCAAACCTTGATAGAATGACATAACGCAAGTTCATATTTTTACATAACTGAAGTGTGATGTAAGTTAATGTTATCCTATCACAGTACTTGTTGAAGAAAGTTAGCAAAGCTAAAAGCCGCTGTCCTGAGGTTGAGACAATAGCAAAATGATCCAGAAGAAAACAATGATGAAATCTTTCATCCTGTTCCATAGCAGTCTTATCCTGTAATTTTTGGCTTCCTTTTTCTCACTTTTAAAAAATATTCATTTCTTGTCCCAGGTTTGGGCACTTCCAGATCTCTCTCTTTTAGCCATAGAATCATAGAATCATAGAGTTGGAAGGGGCCTTGTAGGCCATCGAGTCCAACCCCCTGCTCACAGCAGGAAATCCACAGCTAGAGCATCTCCCGCAGATAGCTGTCCAGCCTCTGCTTGAAGACATCCAGCGAAGGGGATCCCACCACCTCCCTAGGCAGTCGGTTCCATTGCCGAACTGCCCTTACTGTCAAGAAGTTCCTTCTAATGTCCAATCTGAATCTACGCTCCTGCAACTTAAAACCATTAGACCTAGTCCTACCCTCTGGGGCAGCAGAGAGCAAATCTGTACCCTCCTCTATGTGACAGCCCTTTAGGTACTTAAAGAGTGCAATCATGTCACCCCTCAGCCTTCTCTTCACCAGACTGAACATGCCAAGTTCCTTCAACCTTTCCTCATAAGACTTGTTCTCCATACCGGCTATCATCCTCGTCACCCTCATCTGAACCTGCTCTAACTTGTCTATATCTTTCTTAAAATGAGGCGCCCAGAACTGAATGCAGTATTCCAGATGAGGCCTGACTAATGCAGAATATAGTGGGACTATTACTTCCCTCGACCTGGTAACTATAGCTCTGTTTATGCAGCCCAAAACCACGTTTGCCTTTTTTGCCACAGCATCACACTGCTGGGTCATGTTCAACTTGCGATCCACTACAATTCCAAGGTCCTTCTCACACGCACTACTGCTAAGCCGGGTATTTCCCATCCTGTACCCGTGCATTTTGTTTTTGTGGCCTAAATGCAGAATCTTGCATTTATTGAATTTCATTTTATTAATTTCAGCCCAATTTTCTAGTCTATCCAGGTCCCTTTGGATTTTATTCCCGTCTTCCATTGTGTTAGCTATCCCTCCCAGTTTCGTATCATCCGCAAACTTCATAAGGCTTCCCTCCACCCCATCATCTAAGTCATTGATAAAAAATGTTGAAGAGTATCGGCCCCAGGACAGAACCCTGTAGCGCTCCACTCGAAACCTCCTTCCAGTCCGAAGCAGAGCCACCGACGACCACTCTTTGAGTACGGTTTTCCAACCAGTTGTGAATCCACCTGACAGTATTTCCATCTAGTCTGCATTTGACCAGTTTGCTAATCAAAAGGTCGTGGGGGACTTTGTCAAATGCTTTGCTGAAATCTAGATAGATGATATCTACATTTCCACCATCTACTAAGCTAGTGACCCGATCAAAAAAAGAGATGAGATTAGTTTGACAGGATTTTTTCTTGACAAACCCATGCTGGCTCCTACTAATCACAGCATTGTCATCTAGATAGTTGCCAATGGA